>NC_045542.1:77984393-78586893 GCF_009769535.1 Thamnophis elegans
CTTAATGAGAATATCCTTTAATAAGAAGACCAGACTCTCGGTGGCTGAAAGCCAAGTAAACAAACAGATAAGTACCTTGGCAGCAAGGCCGACAAATCTTGGCAGCAATTCAGACAAACTCTGGCAGCAATCCAGTCTGCCAAGTTTGTTTCTCTTTAGTCAAAGCGTTGACTTCTGCAAGAAGGGCGTGGCACAAGCAGTCTGTTTTATAGTCTGGAGAGTAGCCTAATGACCATCAGCTGAGCGTAATTGCCTCCTGTAATTACATAGTTGTTCTTGACGCCGAGTAGCTCTTCGACGGCGTGCATCCCAGAACAACTCACTGTTGGTTTCTGGATCACTCTCCCTTGTCTCCTCCCCACTGATCCAAGGCTCAGGTGCCACCTGGTGGCCAACCAGTCTCTCTGTGCCCTGCTCGGAGTCGGAACCCTGTCCAGGGTCCTCCACATCCTCTAGGGCCGACTCATAGGGCCCCTTGCTGTCGGAGTCTGGTGGCAGCTCCAACGGCTCCTGCTGGGCCATAACAGAATACATTCATCAAGAATCATAAGATACACTTAGTGATAGTCATAGGTTACTAATAAGCAATGAAATCATACTAATAAACAAATAAAACATACAAATAAAACAATATAAATGGTAAAGATACAAGCAACATGGTTATCGTCATAATAACTCTCCTAATGCTATTTATAATGGATAAGGAACATCAGTCTGACTGGTTGGAGTCCCAAATCTTTCTTCTAGTGAAACTGAAAATACGCAATAATATCTGCTACACATGTTAGAGGCCTCTACACACAGAAGGTCCTTCATTTTGTTTATTTCAGTACCAACGACTTTCTTGTGCTAGAGCGTGGGTGTCAAACTCGCCGTGTCATGTTGCTGTCATGTGATGTACAGGGCGGGGCATAACCTTTTCCTAGGGGGTCACAGCAAGATTGACAGCAGTTTACAACTTCCACGACACCTCATTTTAAAGCCCATAAAAAACTGAATTGAATGAGCTATTAAATGTTAAATTTGCTTTAAGAATGGCTGGAAAATTCGATTCGGAAGAACAAAGGATCATTGACAGAATAAAATGCATTGCCTTTCGAGAGGCTCGCGATGCTGGAGCGACGTTTATCAATCGAAAATGGATTGCAAACAAATTGAAACGTCATCCGGATTGGGTTACTGATAATTGGAACAAAACAGCCCAAGAATGTTTCACAAAATTTGGAGAAGGGCGTCCTCTGCAACTGTCCCAAGAAAGCAAAGCCATCATTGCAACTGGCAGTCGCAAACAACGAAAAGGAAACCGAAAAGTGGCCCAAGAAATCCTTCAAATTCGTGGAAAACGAGTTGATCAAAGGACAATCGGCCGATATCGAGAACGAGAAGGTTTGAAGCCATTCCACGTCATTTGCAAACCATTGAAAACTCAAACACACGTTCAAGATCGGCTTTGGTTGTGCGATTGGTTGTCTGAATGGACCGAGGAAGATTTTCTTCATTTGGCGCCATCTGACGAATTCTTCGTTTATGCCATTCGAAAACCGAATTTCCAGAACGATCGAATTTGGGCTAAAGACGTCGACGACATCGCCAAACATGAACGATATCGACAAATCGTTCGCAATCCGACTTGCATCGGGATTTTCGTCATTTTCACAGCCAAGAAACTGCATTGGGTTTTGAAGGATAAAGGGGAATCCTGGATGGCAGTTATTTCCGTGAGAAAATTTTATTGGAGAATGTCATTCCATTTCTCAGTGATCCAGACAATGTCTTGGTGGTTGGTGAGGCTGTCTTTCTTCATGACAAAGCTCCTTGCATGCGTGCAAATGCGACTCAGCAATTGTTAAAGGAAAACAATGTCGAATTTTGGGGCAATGACGTCTGGCCGGGAAATTCGCCAGATCTCAATCCGGCAGAGAACATTGGGGCCATAATTAAGGATGAAGTGGAAGCTCTGATGATTCAGGAGCAAGGTCAAAATCGATATTCGGTTGAAACTTTGAGAATGAATTTGGAAACTGTGTTGAAAAATCTGGAAAATCGAACGGAACTGTTTGAAGATTTGTTGTGTTCTTATCCACCTCGTTTGAATGCTGTTCGAAGGGCTAATGGTGGTCATACTGGCTATTAAATCGTGTCAATAAACTCAGTTTTTGATGGGCTTTCGAATGGTGTATGAATTATTTGTGTTGTTATTACAAGTGTTGCTGTGACCCCCTAGGAAAAGGTTATGCCCCGCCCTGTATGACGATGTTTTTTTCCCTTTGCAGAGCTGGGGTGGGCGTGGCTTGCATATGACGCATCCAGCTTGTGGGTCAGCAGTTTGACGCCCCTGATCTAGAGAGAACATTCATACATGAAGATCTCCTCTATTCCTGTGAGGATGGCCAAACCAAAGCTATTGACCAATTGGGCTAGAAAAACTATTTTGATCTCAGTTTCTTTGCCATTTAGATCTGTAATTAAAAAAATACATATTATTTTAAGTTGACGAAGTATTGTTTAGGGTGTTTTAGTTCATTTTAACAAATTACCTTATAACTTTTAGATTTCTGGTTTCACTTATTTCTGTTTTCTAGCTTCATATGTTCTCTAGTGTTCTTATTTTAACAGTATAAAATTTATTGTATCCCTGATTCATAGAGTGACCTACTTTATAGTTTTACGCATTTTAGATTTAAGCATTTTACAATTTCATTAAAATTTATTATAAGTCCCCTTTAACAATCACCTGATTTTGTGGTGATTAATGATTCTATTTTATTATTTATGCTAGTAATGGACCAGTTAATTAGTTAATTTTTAAATGTTTGAGTTTTGCTTCTGCAAATAACCACAGTCATAATGCTGCATTTTAAAAGGGACCTTGCCAGGGGTGGTATTCATTTACCTTCCCTACCGGTTTGCAAATGTGAGTGTGCGCACCTCCACGCATGCACACAGCCTTTCGTGCATATGCTTTTGGCAAAAAAGGGCCTAAACACGATGCCGTAGAGCTGAGGTGGGTGGGCGGGGCTGTCTGCGATTTCCGCTACCGGTTCAGCTTTTTTCTGCTTTTTTTCGCACAAACAGTGCTAGGTATTCCCATATGCATGTTTTAGATACAGCCGATATTTTATTACTGTTCTTCTGAACAGTAGTTGCATTTCAAAGAAACATCTCCAGTGCTGTGCCTCTCACCCAAAAGGGCTCCAATGTAAGTTCCCTTCCTTGAATGCTTTCAGAAAGCTTGCTTGAGCTATCAATCAAAGAGCATTGGTGAAGTATTCTTTTTTTAAAAAAAAACTTTTTTTGTCTGATCACTTACTAAAGATTTAGTCAGTTGGTAAACTTTTCTTCCTTTCAGTGGGTGGGAGAGGATTTTGCTGTATTGTAAAACTGTACAAATGTTTATCATTACAGTACTTGTGTTAAATTTTAGCAGATTCAGTAAAGTCTGTCCCCCCTCAATTCTCCTAGCCCTTTAGCTTTCACTGAACAATTGTTGCTAGGGAAGAAGGTTCTTCATCCCACATGCAAGTAACTCAACCCTGCTGGGGTTTTAATTCATTGGATGCCAGTGATATCAGATCTGGGAAGCTGATACATCTGAAGAAATTCAAGCAAGAATGGAAAATCTCATTAATTGATGATCAGAGAGAGAAAGACTATCCTTAATGGCTTCTCCTTCCTTCTTTGACATCTTTGATCCTGTTGTAGTACACTGGCACATTATTCCACATCCTCTAATTTTTTTGCTGGCTGGGGAATTATGGGTGTTGAAGTCCACACTTCTTAAACTTGCCAAGATTGGGGAAAAAAATCTGCTCTAAGCTCGTTTGCTATGAGAGAAAAAATGCAGCCTTGGCAAGAAAATACCAGCTCAAGAGATGCAAAATATAAATCAGATCAACAGGATTAAAAAAAAATTGATCCTAATCCAAATGCCCTTATTTTTGTGGCTAGCTGCTTTCTCCATCTCCCCAATGAGATTCTTTTAATAGATCAGTCATGTCACATTTTGACTGGCTCCTGAAAGAGCAGAACATCTTATGTTGGAATAATTTTCAGAGCAGATATACTAATGACACTAAGCCAGTTTTATGTAACACAGTTAGATGTCCATTTGTGAGGTATGGTAATTAGTGTTTCTGTTTGTCTATTGTATTAGGAACTGAAAAGAGACTTGTCTGTATTCCTACAAAATATATCAAGCTTGGTTTTTTTACGCTCAGAATTATACTGTCTGGAATATCAGCCCACATTGTCCTCATCTTTGCCCCCATTAAGGTTTCCCAATAACACACTTGGTATCATTGCAAGTTTATCTGGCCAAGGAAACTGATCATACTAGGAACATTTCACTGCATAAATGATGAAGCTTTGTAGACATTAAACAAAATAAAAAGAAGAGACAATATCTTTCAATGAGAACATTATGTAGGCATATTATAAAGGAGGCATTTTACTATGAACTTATACTTATCTGAAAGGAAATATAATCTATCCCACCTATAATGTGGCTGCAAAAAAAAATAGTAATAAAGGCAATGTTTCTTTTTCTGTCTAATTCTGGCCTTTGGGATGGGGGAAATAATCTTACAGTTCATTTCCTTTGAGGATGTGAATATGTTCTGCTCTTAACAAGAGTGTCCAAGGTATCTTACATTTAGGACCAATCTGTTTATAAAATAAAGCCTAAACAAAGTCTGAGAGCTTGGGCCACAATTATTTGCACACTGAATGCAGATAGAAAGCAAGGCAGAAACCAAGCACGGGTCTGAAGCTCAGCAGAACCTACATTTCTTCCCTATATGACCCACAATCATAAGGATCGAACAACTGAGCTCTTCTGGAGAACAAATAGGATAATTATTAGCAGGGTTGGGCTGCAAAAAATTCAACAACAGGTTCTCTGCCAGGTTGCTGGGTGGGCAGGACCATGGTGGGGTGTGGCCGAGTCGGCTTCCTGCACTACGGCGGAGGTGGGTGGGTGGCAGGGGTGGGTTTCAACCGGTTCGCGGCGGTCCCTGCGAACCGGTTGGTCGGCGAACCCGGAAGTAAGTAACTTCCGGGAACGGCGACTGGCCCACCTGCCCGCCCGCGCTCCTTACCCGGTTTTGACGAGTTCTGCGCTTCCACGCATGCGCAGGACGCATACAGCGCCTGCGCGATCCTCCAGGAGCAGCTGGAGCATCGCACAGATGCTAGTATGCATGTGTGCGCTGCACACGTGCACAAGGATGCCGCCAGCCCCATTCCAACCGAACCGGTTGGAACGGGGCGAGAAACCCACCCCTGGTGGGTGGGTCCATTTTCTCCTTCCCCAGGCCACGGAAGCTTTCCTCAAGCCTCTGGAAGGCTGAAAACTGCCTCCCCCAGGCTTCGGAGGCCTTCTGGAGGCCAGAAATGGGCCCGTTTCTGGCCTTCCGGAACTTCCAGTAAGCCTGTTTTTCCCCCTCCCCGATCCTCCGTGCGGGCCCTGCACTTATCTTGCATACAAAATGGGCTGCATGGAGACTCCTGGGAGGGGAGGGGTAGGTGGGGCTGTGGGTGGGTGGGCAGGGCCAGCCAGGGGTGAGATTTGGAGGTTCTCCAAACCATAATAGCAATAGCAATAGCAATAGCAGTTAGACTTATATACCCCTTTATAGGGCTTTCAGCCCTCTCTAAGCGGTTTACAGAGTCAGCATATTGCCCCCAACAACAATCCGGGTCCTCATTTTACCCACCTTGGAAGGATGGTAGGCTGAGTCAACCCTGAGCCGGTGAGATTTGAACAGCCAAACTGCAGAACTGCAGTCAGCTGAAGTAGCCTGCAGTGCTGCATTTAACCACTGTGCCACCTCGGCTCTCTCGAGCCCACATTAGCTATGGGTTCTCCTGAACCCAGGTGAACCTGAAGCAGCCCACCCCTGGTTATTAGAGGATAATATTGGCCTCTTGATTGAATGAGATAAAAGCATCTGTATTAAATACAAATTTGTAGAATTGTCAGTATTAACTTTCGGAAAGGACCCCTCCCCCTGAAATACGTAACTCATTTAGAAAAATCGTACAAAGGTGTAGAGACAATAAATCAGGAGCTGAGGTCAACGAGTTACATAAATATTACCATCAATCTTCCATGGTTTCAAATCCCCAAAGTTCTGGTCTTAATTATTCCATTTTTATGTTCTAGTTTGTAGACTGAATGGATCCAAAGCCATTTCCTGTCATTTTATGGGTTTTCTTCTAAGAAATGCATTCCATTCTGCTCAATAGAATTTATCCCTAGTTCCGAGCTGAGTCAACATTCAGCTCTGACTATAGTAGGATTGCCTTTTTAAATATCTGTAGCTTAGGGCTACCAGAACAGGGCTGCAGAAATCCAGAGGAACACTAAGCTATCAGCAAAGGTTTAGAGTTTATATAGCTCAGCTGTATTATAGTCCAATATACAGTAATTAACAGCTAAAAGTATTTCCATTACTCCCTGCCTGAAAAACTGCATCTTCTAAATGTCTGTATGTTGCTTTCTCACTGTATAGGGCTACAAGGTACAGAGTTATGCAATCATTAAAAGTACATTTACTCTGACGATTAAACAGGTTCTGGTAGAATTCTCTTGTGCCTGTCTTACAGAAGATAATGAAAAAGACATTGCATTAACACAGCAAACAAGCTGTGAAGGAAGCTTACACAACTTAGTCCCTTTTTCTTAACAAATACAGCACCAATTACTTAAAGCCAGATTTATGCAATTATTATAAATAGCAGGAAAGAAAATAATCAAAATTTTCATGCTCATAAACAGCCATGCAGTTCAGGGTGCACAAAACAATTTATAACGTATCAAGTCTTGAAATGTTAGTAAGGCAATTGGCATGGAAGATTTTTTAAATGATGTAAATTTCAGGAGGATAATTCTGTTCAGTGGCTCATAAAAGAACAGTGTTAAACTTACCAACTCTGATTACCAGATGTTGGATACAATCATCGTAGATCATGTTTGTCAACTTCCCTTGGACCTCTTGTTCGATGAAGTGCAGTTTGGCTTTGGCCTATCAGGTATGGCAGATTATTTTTAGCAAGCTGTTAATGAAGATAGTTTAGGAATCTGCACATAGAAGGCTGTGCAATCAGTAAAGGAAATATTGGTGGCTCAAGTTGAGATGAGGGGTCCTTGGTGCTCTCTGAGCTTGCTTGTTTTCTTGCAGCCATCTCATCACTCAAGCTAAGTAACATCATCGGTGCTAGTGAGAAAAAGCAGTTTGCTGTCAAGCTTTATATTCTAGAGTATGAGTGTCATACTCTTGGTGTCATGTTGCCATTAGGTGACATTTCACAAAGTTTTTCCCCATCATGGATTTGGGGTGGATGTGGCCTGCATGTGACACATCCAGCCCATGGGCCACCAGTTTGTCACCTCTGTTCTACAGGCTGCCCTGTCAGTGTTGTTGTTGTTGTTGTTGTTGTTGTTGTTGTTGTTGTTGTTGGTCTTAGATACTTTGGTTGGGCTGTTTACTATTGACTTCTTTGGCAGTTTCTTGATTGGGATATTCCTTACTTGATTGTTGGTCTGATGTTAATCTTCAAGTTAATCTATGCTGTGTAAAATTGGGCCAAAGCTAACCTGTTTCAAGGCCTGCTCAGAGTACTGCATGCTGGATAGATGTCTCAGTTATCAGATTAAAGCAATTTTGTGTGTCTCAGTATCCCAGTCCGGGTATAATTCTTTGTCAATAACAGTAGCAGTTAGACTTATATACCACTTCATAGGGCTTTCAGCCCTCTCTAAGAGTCAGCATATTGCCCCCAACAATCTGGGTCCTCATTTTACCCACTTCAGAAGGATGGAAGGCTGAGTCAACCCTGAGCCGGTGAGATTTGAACAGCCGAACTGCAGAACTGCAATCAGCTGAAGTAGCCTGCAGTGCTGCATTTAACCACTGGGCCACCCTCGGCTCTTCCAAATCTTAAGTGATCTTCCACACCTGTAGGGTGCAATACTGAAAACTGGCTTTCTTAAAGCTATTTGGAAATTGCCTTTCATTGGGATATTTGCATGTAATGCCAATCTGAGTCTTGTTGGATTTTTGAATGCAATACCATCCTAGTATTGCAGTTAATCACAGGAAGCACCTGGATGTGATTTAGTTGTCAGGGAGGGGATTCATTCACATCCGAACCAAAGAGTTTCTTAACGACACATCCCCAAGATTCCTATGGCATCATTTAGAGAGAGAATATTAAAGTTGTCAGGGTCTAATTGCATAAATAGATGGGACCCCAGTGAACTGGTGACCTTACATGCTTTTGACAAGAACTTGGCAATGAAAAAAAAAATCAACTTTTCTTTCTGGCGATGTAGCAGACAGGAGCCCCTTTTCAGGAAGTCCGTGGCTTAAAAAAATAGCAAGAGATGCCATTAGCAGAATCATATAAATCTCATGGAAGTTGACACCAAATCATGTGAGCTACATGAACACTGCTGAATCAAAGGCAAGAATTACGGCAATCAAAGGCATCTTTCCTCCCACAAGCCTTATCTAGTACATGCTGCTAGGAAGATAAAATTCACATGCAGCTACCCAATTTTTGGATGTTCTGCTGCAGTGTCCTTGATTGACCTCTTCCTATTCTGCACCTTTTGGAAGTGTAATGCATTTTATGAACAATTTTGGCTTGCATCTCTCTGCTTCATCATTCTTCTCCCTTGCTTCTTCCACATTGTCCTTACTAGTTTCTAGGTTAATTTTTCATTGTTTATCATAACTTTCCTACTTCTCCCTCTGGCCCTAAAGCATAATCTAGAACTAAGCCTCATTGGGTTCAGTGAAATTGATTCCCAAGTGTTCTAGTATTGAAGCGTTCAAAGAGCTGCTGACTTTAATTAAAGAAATTGAAGACCTTTTTTTTTTAACGTTCACTGAATTGATGGGATAAAATGAAAAGTGCTAAAGGACAGACTGAGCCATAATATAACTGCCTAATATTGGACATCTTCTAGTCCAACCCATTGCTCAAGCAGGAAAACCCTATATAGTTTTCAGACAAATGGCTGTCCGGTCTTTTTCTTAAAACTCTCCAGTGATGGAGAACCCACAACTTCTGAAGGCAAGCTGTTTCTCTGGTTAATTGTTCTCCACTGTTAGAGATTTCCTCCTTAGTTCTAGGTTGTTTCTAGTCTTGTCTTCTGGTATTTTGGAGAACAGGTTGACCCCCTCTTCTTTGTGGCAGCTCTTCAAATATTGGAACACTGCTATCATGTCATTCCTAGTCCTTCTTTTCACTAGACTAGAAAAACCCAATTCCTGCAACTGTTCTTCATATGTTTAGCCTCCAGCTCCCTAACATCGTTGTTGCTCTTTCTGCATTCTTTCCAGAGTCTCTACATCTTTTGATAATATGGTGACCACAAACTGGATGCAGACTTCTAAGTGTGGTCTTACTAAGGATTTATGAAGTGGTTCTAATTCTTCACATGATCTTGAGTCTATTCCCCTGTTAATGCAACCTAGGATTGTGTTGGCTTTTTTGGCTGCTGCCACACACTGTTGGCTTTGCACAGAACTGTCCTACACAGTTGTCTATCCTTACAGAAGATCCAGTATGTTTCAATGGAGATGACAAGCACTGTGCAACACACACACACACAAACACACACACACAGCACACAGCACACGCACACATTTTATGGCTACTCTTCACTGGAAATCATTTATTTCACAAACACATATTTCTGAAACTTGAGGCATGCTAGCTGAAGTTTGTTCAGGCAGAGAATTTTATCTTTCCCCTAACTAAAAAAGAAAAAAAAACAAAAGGAAGAAAAAATGATATATGTCATCTATGATGCAGTCCCCCCCCCCCCCACCTGGTTTAGTTCCAGGGAGAAAAACAATTCAAAATCCATCATGGTCAGCAACCGTAGGAGAGCCGATCAAATGACACAAAAAGCTTTACAAGTTTTCCCAGGAGTGTGAAAGACAGGGGTGAGATTCTACTGTTCGGACCGGTTCAATCAGCTGAGAGTGAACTGGTTCGCTCTGACAATCAAGTGAGCCCGCCCGCCTGCGCTTACTGACCTTATCTTCTCAGTTGAGTCTCATGGCAGAGCGGATTGCTGCGCCTCTGCTGTTTTCCTCCCCAGCAGTAATGCGGGAGGTAAGTTTTCCTCAAAACTGTGCACGCCGTGCGCGCAAAGTGCACGATCACTGAACCGGTTGTTAAATCGGGAGGATCCCACCACTGGTTTAAGGTTGTGGAAGAAGCAAAATAGCTTTAAGATCTGTTTTATATTTTAGGATACAATTTGAAAGAGATATGAAGGAAAAGAATTAAATCCTTGCATTCCTCTTAATATCAGGAGATGAAAAATTATAAGCATGGATACAGATGGAGTCTGGTTTCCAGTGCCTGATTTTCCCCCCTCTACCATTGGTGTATGGACAGGTGGAATGAAGATTAGAACAGGGAAGTAAAACTGGGTGAATATGGTTGAATGTCCCCCGCCACCTCCTTGTACTCCTGGCTCTGTCTAGATTTGGAGCCTACTGTGACAGATCAAAAATAAAATAGAATGGGGAATAACACTACATTGATTGTCAGCGAGTTCTACTATTTTCCTGTAGGTTAAACTTCAGTGAGGCTTAGCTCTATCCAGGGAGCTAATCATCAATGTCTTACATTATAAAGAGTTTAGGGTGTTATGGTTCATAATTTAAATGAAATATGTTAGTTTAAGTTGACCTGGTATTAGAGTGGTATTCAGTCTTCTGGCTTTTGGAGATTGTTTTCCCCATAAAATATTAAGTGTTATAGCTGCTCCAAATTGAAGAGGGAGAAGAATTTAGGAGGGAGACACGTGATCGGATTAAGGTAATTGATGGTTCTCTTCTCTAGAGTATGTTGATCTGTACCTTGAGTTATAAGGCAGCCTCATCTCTGGTTGATTTCTGTGAGTCTGTTCTGCTGAGAGGCCTGCTCACCACATCCACCAAATATTAGCTTTTATTCCTAGGACATCTGCATAAATAATCAGCAAGGGAACACAAGTAGCTACCAGGGCTGCCATTGTATGACACGAACATAGGAAGCACAGCTGTTTCATTCCAGTTTGGTGGATGCTTCTAAATTCCCAAAGCAAAACTTGGGGATGTTCTTAAAATGATGGGACATTTAAGGAACAGGTCAACAAATCCATAGTCAAAAGTCATAAACTGAAAATGTCTTTTTACTAATACACTTCATTGGATAAGAAGCTAAACCTTGGCTGACAGCAAACCAGAATTACAAAGGCTTATTTTACTTGACATGGGCTTTCTCTCTTTTTGATTAAGCTAAACCTTTTAGACATACTGAGAGTCCGTAAAGATCAAAGTGCTTGAAGCATATTGGAAATTAATGCTATTGTCCAAATAGGCTTTCTTCAGAGCTGACTTTTTCAGTCAGTCGTTGCAACCACCATTCTTCACTTCCCCTGAGATATAACAGAAACAGGTAAAAAGATCTTGACTTTTTGCTGCTTACATGTAATGCTTACAGCTACTAGCCGATAACCTGGCATTGCCCAAGTATTTATTTATAGGGAGGAAATGTCCGGACCAAATGTAATTCTAACATTGGATTTTCCCCCTTATCAGAGGCAGCCCCCTTGTGGAGTACTTTGAAGCTGTTACCATGGCAACTCCACTGCACTGTACAGTAGGAACCATTTTACGGCAGTACAGTAGAATCCATTTTGAAGACACAATAGGCTGTATCTTAACAGAACACCCCCCCCCCCTGAGGGGTTTAGGGGTGTCTTACACCCACAGTATTTTTTTCCAGAGAGTACATCTGTGTGGTTGAAATTGCTCGAGGGTTCCAGAGTTATGGCTTGAACACACATAACACAGACACACACACAGACACACACAGACCATTTTTATATAAATATGAAGAATATCTTAGAGAAGCAGCAGAAAAACAAGTAGACAGACAGTAAGCAGTGTCTGTAAGTGTTTCGTTTTCTTTCCTGTAACATTATGGAGGAAGCTGTCAGAAATGCATCTCTAAATACTCTACAATATGCAAAATATGTTTCAGTCAATTGAGAAATTAGCACACAGTGCAGTCTGTTATTTGTCAAGTCTCTCTTCCCTCTCCTAATTACTTGAAGAAAGGTGGCTGTGTTTTTCTGCCCTTGAAGCAAGTCACGGTACCTAAAAGCATATAAAATTCGACCAAATTGTCCAAAACATTACACCAATTTCTTCCATAAAATGTTGCTATAATTTCTTAAATGTGTAGTTAATATTCTGAGTGCTCCGTAGAGAACAACTAAACAACTGAGATGACTGTAGGGTGGAACTAAACAATTCAGATGACTATTCAATCAGTCTTTCCTCCCGGACATTCTGTTGCCTCCTAAAACTAGAGACAGAAATCCCCTCTGGAGTTGGGAGGGCTGTGTTTCTTCTCTATCCACAGTAGCTCTCTGCTGACAGCCATAATGTACGCAAAGCAGAAAGCAGAGTACAGTTTGATTTTCTAGGAAATTGGGTTATTATAGCTGGCAAATTTGAGCACAGAAGCAATCTGAGAAACAGGCATTTTTGACAGGCCAATCATAAAGTGAGATCTCTATTTGCTTTCATATGATGCATTTCCTTTGGAAGAATTGCACTGCATAATCTGTTTGCCTGGAGTCCTGGTGCATATTCCTTGATTTTAGCAGACTTGCTCCTAAAACAAATTCCAAATATAGAGTAGAACAAGTATGGCTGTCAGCAGATAAATCTCAAGCATGTATAGCATTCAGGAGCAGCAAATGATTTGGTGATGCTTTCAACTGGCTTTGAGTCTCTCAATGCACAATGTATGCATTTTGATGTTATTTAAGCTCCATTGTTTGTTTCCCTTTTCTTATTTCAGTTCTTGTTTAAATGCTAAAAATAGATCATTTTCTTCTTAAAAAAAAACCCCTAATGCATTTATCAAGTGTCTCAGCATCCACTGATATTTCTTCTATCCCTGCTTTCCAAAAGCTGAAGTCATTGTGGTCATCAGATAATTATGTTTCAGAGCCCAGTGCACGCCTCGATACTTGGAAAGAAACTGCTGAAGCAAGCAAGAAAAAGCAGGAAAATTGCACTGAAACAAATGTATCCCCCATGATTAGGGGCATTCAAGGCTGCAGCAGAGCCATAATGGAAAGATAGGAATGGTAGAACCAATACAGTATCTGATGCAGGCTTTCAGCGAGATTGTTCAGAATGAAAGGTATGAATTAATGAACAGGACCCAGTTAAGTTCCTGCAAAACAATCTGTAGGTTGCTCCTTAGATGTCCAATCATATTAAAATGGGATGTCCATTCTCTTTTCTAGGAACAATTTCCCCATTATTCTGAGCAGCAAGTACATTATTTGGAGGGCTTAATTTGTGAAAGTGAAGGTAAGTGGCTCCACAGAAATTGTTGGCTTTGTTTCGGGAGTTGGCAGATAGAAAAGAGATGGAGCCAGGGGTCGAAATGGACATAGTGGTGTTCATATGGGAGCAAAGTCGGATAAATTGCTGGGTTGCTGCAGATCCAGAGCCGAGGTCTTAACAGAGTGTTCTGCTGGGTGGAAGTGCTGAAAAGAGAGATGTCGGCTTGCCAACTGCACCGAGGTGGACATTGGGATGGACTCAGAATGGGCTTCAAGCCCAGGACTTGTATACGCTTATCAGGGTCAAGGAGGACTTAGCTGGAGGTGTTCACTGTGAGAACCAGGGCTAATTGAGTGGAGCTAAAGTAGCAATTATTTTGGAACCTGAGGATTGTGCTTTGGGGATTAGGAGGCAGAAATGGAACTGTGCCAGCAGTTGGTTCAGGCAATCTTTGTTCATCAATCTTGGGGAATTATCTGATTTTTCAAGGACTCCAGGAGTTGAAATAAAATAAGAGATGCCTAGAATGCTTAGAATAGAATAACAGAGTTGGAAGGGACCTTGGAGGCCTTCTAGTCCAACCTCCTACTTAGGCAGGAAACCCTAAACAATTTCAGACAAGTGGTTGTCCAACCTCTTCTTAAAAACCTCCAGTGTTGGAGCATTCACGACTTCTGGAGGCAAGTTGTTCCACTGATTAATTGTTCTAACTGTCAGGAAATTTCTCCTTAATTCTAAGTTGCTTCTCTACTTGATTAGTTTCACCCATTGCTTCTTGTTCTACCCTCAGGTGCCTTGGAGAATAGTTTGACTCCCTCTTCTTTGTGGCAACCCCTGAGATATTGGAACACTATCATGTCTCCCCTAGTTCTTCTTTCATTAAACTACACAAACCCAGTTCCTGAAACCATCTTTTCTACATCACGGTGACCAAAACTGAATGCGGTATTCCAAGTGTGGCATTACCTGTTGCTGTTGGAGATAGATGAAGTAAATCCAACTGAGCATGTTTAAGAGTTAACATAAGGATGACATCGTGGCAAAACCAATAACAAATCATATATAGTTTTCTGTTCTTATTGTTCCTAGCAAATAGCTGACAAGTAGCTCTTTTTAAGGTGACACATTCATTGTTAGGGTAAGATGGCCATAAGGAAAAAGAGCCGAGGTGGCGCAGTGGTTAGGGTACAGTACTGAAGGCCACTTCAGCTGACTGTTATCTGCAGTTCAGCGGTTCTAATCTCACCGGCTCAAGGTTGACTCAGCCTTCCATCCTTCCGAGGTGGGTGAAATGAGGACCCAGACTGTGGGGGCGATATGCTGACTCTGTAAACCGCTTAGAGAGGGCTGAAAGCCCTATGAAGCGGTATATAAGTCTAACTGCTATAGGACCACTGTGAAGAATATTCTAGGTATCTGACATATAAAAGTGCTGCACTCTGCTCAGAGTAGGGCTCTGTGAAAGTTCTATTGAGCGAGGCACAGACTTGTTTGGTCACCTGGGAACAGTACTTCCTGAAGAAATGCGCATATTCCGCCACCACTACAGGTTTGCTCGATCTGGGGCGAACTGGCAGAAACCCACCTCTGATGTCATCTGATCTTAACTGCTATGCTTCTATTGTGTTTAAAAAATAAAAATAGTACTGCATGAAATTGTTATTTTATTTTGATGAGCTGTGGTGGAGCAGTGGTTAGGATGCAGTACTGTAAGCTAATTCTGCTGACTGCCGACTGCCAGCAGTCTGGCAGTTCGAGTCTCACCTGCTCAAGGTTGACTCAGCCTTCCATCCTTCTGAGGTGGCTAAAATGAGGACCCAGACTGTTGGGGGCAATAAGCTGACTCTGTGAACTGCTTAGAGAGGGCGGTAAAGCACTGTGAAGTGGTATATAAATCTAAGTGCTATTGCTATTTTATAAAAAATATTGCTCTATTTTATTGAGAAATGCAAATGGAACTTTCTCTAAATGGAAAGGTTTGTTTTGCCTGAACTGTATAGCAATACAGTATATTCAATATCCTCTACCTGAGGCACAATCCATGCAGGGCAGTGGTGGGTTTCAAAAATTGTTCGAACCTACTCTGAGGGTGTGGCCTCCTTTGTGGGAGTGGCTTGCCACCCATGTGACCGGATATGAAGATGCCGACAACACTTGTCAGAACCACCTTAAATTACCTCACACACAGCACTGGCATGCATAAGAATATGATGTAAACTTGTTTTTTAAAAGGCATCTTTGGTTTGCGTTAAAACAACTTCAACACACGCAATGTTCTGATGCACCACAAACGCAATAGTCATCCTTATCTTCACAGAGGCACTGAGTTTTAAATATGAGCATGATAGTGTAGAATAATCATACTCAAGGACCAGTGGTGGGTTTCAAAAATTTTTGGAACCTCTTCTGTAGGTGTGGCCTGTTTTCCGGGTCCATTGGTGGAACCTCTTCTAACCGGTTCGGTAGATTTGACGAACCGGTTCTACCGAATAGGTGCGAACTGGTAGGAACCCACCTCTGATGCAGGGTGCCTCCTCCATTGCCTACCATCTTATTGGTAACTGTCAATGAAAGTATTGGGAAGTCATCCTTGTTGTGTTTTTTAGAATTATCATTTTAACTATTCTCCCCTCCCCCCTCTTTCCGTTTCTCAAACACACATGCATATCCCCCTCCCATTGGCACTGAATTTTCCGTGATTATGAATGCAGCATCAATAAGCTTATTGATTTCACAACCGAATGCAGATGGTGGTAGAAATGAGCTCCTATCTACAGAGAATGCTATTGGTCTGCTCAAGTTAACATTTTTTTTCTTTCTGCTTTGGTTTGAAGATGCAAATTATGCCGCTTAATGGTTCAGCTGCATATTCAGGAATAGGGAGGAATAGAGGTGGGCAAAATGAAACCAATCTGGCAGGCTCTTTTCTAGCACAGATGCCGTAGCTCAAACTCCATGCAACTGTAGAGGCTGATTTAAATCTGGAATCACCCAAATCATGTGTTAAGGGGAGGCTGATTGGTGACGAAAAAACTAATGGAAAAGATGACATGAGTTGCTAGAGAAGGTAATACAGGGAAGGTGACTGATGTTACAATTGGACTTGAAGCTGTATTATTCATTGCATTTCAATAGAAATGCATCACCTTTCAGAGCAACACTTACGAACAAAAATTCGAGCTATTTATTTATTCTATTCAAGCCACCCATCTCACAGTTTACAATTAAGTTTACAATTAAGATATAACAACACAGAACAAAACAACCATTTAAACTATGCAAAATCCATGCAATACTGCTAATGCTAATGTTCTTCTCTATAGATCAACTGCAGGGCTGGCCTTACTGTTAGGCTGAGGGAGGTACCCGATAAACCTTCAGAAACTGCAGAAGAACCAAGCTAGATGTAACTCAGGCTCCTCTTGCACCATCTAGTCTAGTTGGTGTTGTCCCTCACAAGATAAACTGCAGATAACATTCAACTGTCAGCCCACACAGATGTTATGGATTGTTCTGGGAAGGGGCAGATACCTTATTTTGTGATCTTTGCATGGAAAAGGATTTAAACCAGACCCTGATAACAAAGGATAGCTAGAAATTCTGTGACTCGTTGATCCCACGGCCAAATATGGATGCATCCACCATCTGCCATATCATGAGAGGATGTGATCCTGAAAGCATTTTTTTTACTACTTGTTCACCCGAAGTGGTAGTTAAAAAAATGCTTTAAAAAGTTTTTTAAAAAAGTTCCGACGATCAGCTGTGTAACAATCAGCTGTGCCGCACGATCGTTGGAACTTAAAAAATTTTTAAAGCATTTTTTAACTACAGGTTTGGGTGAACTGGTAGCATTCACTCCTTTCTATCCTGTTTTTGCTTTTCCAGGGTTTAACAGATAAAGATGTCGCTTTATGCCATAAACCGACCCTCACTCCCCACCCTGAAGATCTCTCCAAATGCAAATTCCTTCCCACCAAAGTGTCCTATGATTGAAATGGCCTAGAAGCCTTTTAGATAAATAATTAAATATAGAAATGATTTTTAAGGGGCAAAATGGATACCTTAAAAAACAAGTTAACTTCCCAGTTCCCAAATGTTTGGTTTCACTCCTACCTACTCCAGTGACTTGATAATATCACTGGTGATACATATGCCACCATTTGGCCTTTGAAGGACAAATTCTGCTTCATGGCCCTTTTATGGATTTGTATAAGTTGAATTCTTTAAAACTGAGTCCATGACCACATATTGTAAATAATTTACTGGTACGATATCAAGCCTGGTTATTTACTAGGTGTATTTCCCAGCTGTCTATGGCAGAAAAAATGTGTGTTACCTGTTTCATTAGACAAAGCATTAATATGATGGCTTTCTCTTCAGTTTTTGGGAACTGGGCAAAGATGAAAGATTGCAGAGTTGGATAAATCCAAATGAAATCATGCCAGATTATTGTCTAGTCTAATCTAGTCTCTGCTTGAACATAGCAAATGAAGGAGAAGTACCATATCTCCAGATAATTTGTTCCCTTTGAAATGCACTTATTATTAGAAATCAGAATCTATCCTCCCTGTTACTTAAATCCATTATTTTATGTCCTGCAATTTGGAGCAAGAGAGAATAGATTTTGACTTCTTCTGCTGGAAAAAAAATCTATAAGAGGAAAATCATGAATGTCCATCAAATTTTTGATTTACAGTTTCCTTTCTTTTTCAACTTGAGGTTCATTTTGTCTCAAGGAGGACACTAGAGGACATCAGTTTCTAAAAACTTTATGATGGGTTTGCAAAGCCAGGTCCAGGATATCTAAACATGTTCAGTAACATTCCATTGGTATGTATTCAAAACAACCCTCCCCGGCAGATATTTATACCAAGCAACAAGGAAGTACAAGATTATAAATGTGATTGGTTACAAGCTATATCTCTATCTCTATCTCTATCTCTGTCTCTGTCTCTGTCTCTGTCTCTCTCTCTCTGTCTCTCTCTCTCTCTCTATCCATCCATCCATCCATCCATCCATCCATCCATCCATCCATCCATCCATCCATCCATCCATCCATCTATCTATCTATCTATCTATCTATCTATCTATATCTAAATGGCTGTGTGTGTGTGTTTATATGTGTGTGTGTGTGTGTGTGTGTGTGTGTGTGTGTGTGTGTGTGTGTTCAACCTAACTTGGTACATAGATGACTTACTCTCTGGAAACAAATACTGTGGTGATAGGACATCCCTAACCCTTCTCTGGGTGTATGTTCTGTTACAATACAGCCTGTTGTGCCTTCTACTGGCTTCTACTGTACTGCCATAAAATGGCTTCTACTGTACAACACAGAGGAGTTGCCATACTAATGGCTTCACAGTACTCCACAAGGGGGCTTCCTCTGGTAAGGGGGAAAATCCAACATTAGAAATTACGTTTGGTCTGGACATTCCCCCCTATAAATAAATACCCACACAACGCTGGGTTATCAGCTAGTTAATTATAAAAAGACAGTTTCAAAAAAGGTCTATTCTGAAATTTCTTTTTATAATTAATTTGTAACCAATCACATGCTAATCTGGCCCCACTAAATGCACCTGCTAAATGTTAAACTACAGCTTCAGCTAACTCTGAATATTCTTAACCAACTTTTCCCCTAGGATCCTAACCAAAATATAACCTAGCTAAAAAAACAGTAACTGTGAGAGGGACCTTGGAGTCTTACTGGATGATCACTTCAATATGAGCCAGTAGTGTGCAGCAGCAGCCAAAAAAGCTAATACAATCCTGGGATGTATAAACAGAGGCATAAAATCAAGATCATGGGAAGTATTAGTACCATTTTATAAAACCCTAGTAAGACCACACCTGGAATACTTTAACCAATTTTGTTCAAACTACAAAAAAGAATGGCTGCAGGATTTGGATTTGGATTTGGCTAGTCTAAAGAAAAGAAAAATCCGGGGCGACATGGTAGCAGTATTCTAGGATTTGAAGGGCTGCTGCAAAGAAGAGGTGGTCAAATTATTCTCCAAAGCACCAAGGGCAAGACAAGAAACAATGGTTGGAAATTAACCAAAGAGAGAACCAACCTGGAACTAAGGAGAAACTTCCTAACAGTGAGGACAATTAACCAGTGTAACAGCTTGCCTTCAGAAATCGTGGGTGCTCCATCACTGAAGGTTTTTAAGAAGAGACTAGACAGTTACTTATCTGAAATAGTATATGTTCTCCTGCTTGAATGAACTGAGGTGGCGCAGTGGTTAGAGTGCAGTACTGCAGGCTACTTCTGCTGAATGCTAACTGCAGTTCAGCAGTTCAAATCTCACTGGTTCAAGGTTGACTCAGCCTTCCATCCTTCCGGATGAAAGGAGGACCCAGATTGTTGGGGGCAATATGCTGTTTCTGTAAACTGCTTAGAGAGAACTATAATGCACTATGAAACAGTATATAAGTCTAAGTACTATTGCTATTGCTGTTGAGCAGGGAGCTCAAGAGCCAAGGTGGCGCAGTGGTTAGAGTGCAGTACTGCAGCCACTTCAGCTGACTGCTAGCTGCAGTTCGGCGGTTCAAATCTCACCGGCTCAAGGTCGACTCAGCCTTCCATTCTTCCGAGCCGGATTGTTGTTGGGGGCAATATGCTGACTCTGTAAACCGCTTAGAGAGGGCTGAAAGCCCTATGAAGTGGTATATAAGTCTAACTATTGCTATTGCTTGCTTGCTATTGCTGGACTAGAAGACCTCCAAGACCTTCCAGCTCTATTCTCTTGTATAATACAGAAACTATTCCATTGTACCTACTTGTTTCTAATGCTTGCTAAATATTTGCCGTCATATCCTAAAACATTTATTAAAATTTAGATGGCTTAAATTATTTTGCATTTCTGTGTGACATTCTTTCAGATATTTGAATACGATTACCTTATTCCCCTCAAACAATTTTTCTCAAGGTGAAACATATACAGCTCTTCCAATTTCTCTTTATAGTTCTTGGATGTCAGTCCTCTAATCATCTTTATTGTCTTTTACATCTTTATGTTGTCTTCTTGGCCTTGGCCTCAAGTGAAGAGGATTCTTCCACTTAAATGAGCTGACACAGACTTATTGAATCCCTAAGCAAAAATGCTTAGTCATTGGTGTGGCACCATGCCTCACATTCTGAACAAAGTGACCATTCAGCATGTTTCCAATATTTAGCATTATCCTGACACTTGATTAATCTCTAAGTTTCTTTTGAGGTGAGGTCATAGTGACATCTCTGGTGCCCAAATTAGGAACCAGGGCATCTCTAAACAACGGCGCAGGTGCCACTTTAAGCTTTAGGCTCCTATCTTCCTATGATGTAATCTGTCTTAGAAAGAAAAGCTACAAGACGGTTAAGAGCAAGAAAGGAACTCCTTGGCTCCAATTGGCCATTAGAGAGAATCCTGGCTTCTTCCCTCTTTTCTATGAACTTGAGTTCTTCTGGAAGGGAAAGGTAAATTGAAGAGCTTTTTGACTCAACAATAGAATCGATCAAAAGAACAGGGGTAAAATTAAAAGGCTTTTCTTGGTTTCCCCTTCTCTTTAGCCCTACTTGCAAATTCTCTGATGTGGCCTCTACAGAATACTACTAAAATAGCTGGGATAAAAGCTGTGTTGTTTATTTTATGGAGGAACAATGATCTAAGATACAATTCGTCATGTATAGTAGAATGTAGTCCAGATTCTCAGGAGGGAGGGGCTGCATTCCAGAAGAGCAAGAGACAACAAAGGTTAGATAGATTGTTTGTGAGAAAGAGGATCAAGACAGCTCCTCCCTAGAGAGTATATCTTTAATGATGCAAGTAGTTTGCTTCAGTTTGGCAAAAATTCTGTCAGTAGGTGAGGAACAATAAAGGAAACTGCTTTGAAGTGCCTTTCTTGGGTTTTGGAGTCTGACGTCATGTTTATTAAGATCAACTTGAACTTCATTTTTACCTTGAAATGAAGGATTTTAACATATTGCAAAGAACATACTATTCTCAATCACATGGGTAGTTTCAACTTCTGGACATTCCTCTTCTTTCTCAATAACTTAAGACACCTTTGAACACTTTTAATCTGTTTTCCTTCTGGATTAATATGTCCACTCCTTGTCTAGATCTCCTTTGTAGTTGTTCTCAATTATTGTTCTCAATTGTAATAATTAATCTAAGCATTTTATTAGTGATGCTTTTGACTGCTCTGAATCTGCTTTTGCTCATACAGGCAGTCAAGACACCAAGGCTCCAATACTTAATCTTCGGTTTCTTATCTGCTACAAGTTCTTCAATTGCCTTAGACTCTTTTTGTAGGAAGGAAGACAAATGTTTGTTATATTTTTTCTGCACAATACAGCCCTCAGTATTCTGTAACAAAGCTTTAAAGTGACTTTTCTTCATTCACAAATATAAATTGTTATACATACCTCAAGGTTACAACACTTCAGGCCTCATCAAAAGAGCATTATTTTTTCCCCATCCCCTTTATGGGAGAAGACAGGCAGTTTCTCTCATGTCAAAAGTGGCCTTACATGTATGTTTCTATTCTGAGGGCATCCTTCTTTGTTTATTTGTTTATGGTGTTGTTATTCAGCGAGCACCAAAGTAGCCACTAATATTTGTTCCATAAGCCTTGTAGCCTTTGCTTGCTCTCAATGATTTGTCTTAGTAATCATATTTTCCCATTTTAATACATTAGCAAAAGGTTGACTTGGTAGCGGCCAAACCTGGAGCCCTAATACCCCATCACTGCTGCACAAAAAAATCCAGCTTCACTTCTGACATTTTGCATTACTTATTGATAAGGAGGCAACAGTGTAAGACGTGAACTGACTGTATTTATTAAGAACAGCATGGACTCATTTGCCCTGGAACAAAAAAGGAGCAGACTGTAAGAGATAAGTCCCCATAACAATAGTAGCTTCACCCTTTTTAAAAAATATCCACTTCCTGACAAAGGAATAATAATTACCATTATGGTAATGAGAGATTGTAATCTGATCTTTTGGAAGATATTGCTTCAGTTCTTTATTGGCTGCTTTGATCCCAGGTCAGATTAATGATTAAGGAGAGGCCATGCTAACAGACATGCTGCAAAAGAAAAAATATCTACAAGGATCCATTAGTCTATAGATTCTTTGTTAAAAGCTTATTTTAGCAATATCTTAGATGTCAGAATCTTGTGTCTGACTCTAGACAGACTAGTCCTTATTCCAAGTGCAGAGAGACGTGAAGCTAAGCTCTTAGGAAATTTGATTGCACCGCTTCTAGAAGTAGTTTCTCCAGAGGCACAAGCAAGGCTTCAACTTATGCATTTCTAAACACAAATCTGGGATCCATTAAGGCAAAGGACTAAATACCTTAGTCAATGGCAATAGGTATATAGTTGTTACCTCTGATATTAGTAAAACTCAGAATATTTTTGTCTTGAGAAGGATGCAGTAATTTCCCAGTTAAAATCATCTTGATTTTGGCCTTTCTGGGGAGCATCTGCTAGTCATATACGTTTTACCCAGTTGTCTATGATACCTGAGAAGGGGGAACATTGATGGAATGATACCTTTGCTATCTGATCCTCCTAAGAGGTCAAATGGGGATCAAGAGATCAAATTTTCCTACTAGAAGATTCAGCTCCAGAAATCTCAAAAATGGCTAAATTCCATACTAATTCCATTGTTGTTTGAAATACAGTTTGATATAGTTTGGCAATCTGAATGTTTATATATACCCGTGATGGTGAACCTATGGCAAATGTGCCAGAGGTGCCACATGGAGACCTCTCTGTGCACACATGAACTGTCACCCAGCTCAGCTCCACCACGCTTACGCGTCTGCCTTCTGGTGGACATCTGATTTGTGGGTCTCTGCTGTGCATGTGGGAGACATGCGTGCATGTGCTAGGGGCACCTGCATGGGGGTTGGAGGAGCATGTGGTATGTGTGTGTGGTGCACTCCTGTGCCCCATTTTTGGTTTCAGGAGCCTTCAGGGAGGCCTGCTGGGCTCAAAACACAGCCTGGGAGGGGTCACACGCATGGGAGGGGGAGCACAGGGGTCACACACATGCACAGTGGAAAATTGGGGGAGTTGTGTGTGCATGTGCAGGAGGGTGAATCACATTGCATTATGGTGTGGATATGTGCATGTGCACTATTGCGCACTCATGCACGATTTTGCCACGCGAGGAGAAAAAGGTTAGCCATCACTGATATATACAATTATTACACATCTTATGGAAATATAGTGATGCAGTACATTGCTCAATATTTTAGTATGTTCTCTATGCATACCCATTATATGTACACATATATGGTATACATACATGTGGTGCAGTGGTTAGAATGCAGTATTGCAGGCTACTTCTGCTGGTTGCTAGCAGTTCAGCAGCTTGAGTCTCATCAGCTCAAGGTTGACTTAGCCTTCCATCCTTCCAAAGTCATTAAAATGGGAACCACGATTGTTGGGGGCAATATGCTGACACTGAACTCCTTAGAGAGGGCTGTAAAGCACTGTCAAGCAGTATATAAGTCTAAGTGCTAGTGCTATTCTTTATTGGTCAAGTGTGATTGGATACACGAGGAATTTGTCTTTGGTGCATAAGCTCTCAGTGTATAATACAAACCACAAAGTAATATAACCATAAGATACCAATAATAGAAGGCAATAGGAAAGATAAGGATAAGAGTAATAAAGCCTTACGACATGGGTAAATATCCTTAGACATAAGGATATTTGCATTACATGCCATGTACAAAGAACTTCTGGTCTTTGAGCATAAAGTCAAGTCATTTAGCATTTTGCACTGGAGAAAGCAATTATGTTTGAAAGAGTTAGTGGTAAAAGAAAAACAGGCTGCCAAAGAACACAATGGCTAGACACAATCACAGCATAGAAAACCTCAAAGAAGCAGTGCAAGATTGGAAGATGTGGAGACACCTGGCCCAGAATAGCCAAGAGGTCAGACATGACTGAATGGATAACATCCTCATCGTCATTAGCATCATCTCTCTTTAATGTTTATTCCAGACTACAGAATTTGTCCTCTCTTTATAAGTTTGCAGAAAGTACTCTTCCATTAAACAAATAGTTGAATACTGGCTCTGCATATGATTGTGACAGATAGTCAGCTGCATGTGTTAACAATGAATAGGAATCTTTTGTCTGCAGAGCAGGAGATGGTAATAAAGGAGTGTAATTTATTGTGAACAGTGACAAACATTATGGGTGCAGATTCACAGGCAGTCGTTAAATCCCTACTCTGCTGTTTGGATCAAGTTTCTCCAACTTTCAGGGGTCTATTACTTAGGAATTTTGGAATAATTATTCAAGAATAAACCATCCACCCTTTGGTATGACTTGGCTTTATGATGCAGTGTTCATGTGTACACATTAGAATGCCAGCAGGTGTTTTCCTATATGCCTACAGTGCAGACTTTTCCCTTTTCTGCAATAATTATTCTGAAGAGATGGTAAGGCTGCACCAGCATGATATAGGAGAAAATGTGTTGGCATGCAAACATATGTAGACATGGACATTGCATCATAAACCGAGGTCATAATCAAAGGGAGAAGGTGAAGGACATGAGAAGAAGAGCCTTCTCTGTGCTTTTGGATTGGATTGCAGTTCCCATTGTTCCCAGATGAGGGAGAATGATTGGAGTTGCAGCCAAAATACTTCTAAAAATAAGTTCTTCCTGGGATATTTTTTTTTAAGTGGAAGAGTAACATCTTAAAACAAATATATCTGAAAATTATTAATCACTTTGCAATCCAGAAAAAAATCGCATAAAGCACATTCCAAGAGCACTCTTCAATAGTCAGGATACTGATAAAGGTAAAGGCTCCCCTTGCACATATGTGCTAGTCGTTCCTGACTCTAGAGGGCGATGGTCATCTCCATTTAAAAGCCGAAGAGCCAGCGCTGTCTATGGTCATGTGGCCAGCATGACCAAATGCCGAAGGCGCACGGAACGCTGTTACCTTCCCACCAAAGGTGGTCCCTTTTTTCTACTTGCATTTTTACATGCTTTCAAACTGCTAGGTTGGCAGAAGCTGGGACATGTAACTGGAGCTCACTCCATTATGCGGCACTAGGGATTCGAACAACCAAACTGTCGATTTGTCTGATTGACAAGCTCAGCATCTTAGCCACTGAGCCACTGCATCCTTTAGGATACTGATAGATAAATAGATAGATAGATAGATAGATAGATAGATAGATAGATAGATAGATAGATAGACAGACAGACAGACAGACAGACAGACATACTTTTCTATAGTTAACTGGACAGAACATGAATGGTTGGTGGTGATCTCAACATGTTCCCTAGATTCTGAGGAAATAACCAAATTCACTTAAAAAATAATGATGTTGTCTGAATGTTTCCATTGGTGATCCCCAAACACAGCAGGCACTTGTCTTCTGGTTGAATTGCCATGTCGGGATGGAATGTGCTAGAAACACAACAGAAGTGGCTGTCAGAACCTCTCTGCCTTGCAATGGGCTTCAGCGCTTTTAGTTTCCTTCGTCCAAATGAAACATTTTCTTGGGTTTATGCTTATATGTTTTGACCAGTACATCTGAAGCACTGATGCACAGAGTCACTTGACATATCATTGTTTGAAATAATAGTACTTTTATTATATGCAGTGCAATGGGAATCCCGTGCCTAGAAAATGAATTACGCTGAACTGAGCACCATTATCTGGAATCTTGGCTGCAATGTTGTGTTTCTTCTGCTCATACTTAGCCGCCCCCTCCAACACCCATTCTCTGGGAAAGGAAAGTTCAACAGTGTCGATCATGTTACTTTTTAATCTAATTCTGAGGACTGTTTCATAAAGTATTTCTACAGTCCATAGATTAAACGGCATAGAGGCTATATATTTTAGCCTCAGAGGTGTTCCCTTCCTGATCAACAGGCTTTTCCATTTATGGATTAATAAATAAATAGTTGTTTCCTGGCTTGGTCTCAAAATGCCTAAAGAAGTAGAACTTTGTGTGTGTGTGCAAAATTAGCATTACAGTTATTTGGAACTACCTATTAACAGATTAACAGAGATGGAAGGGACCTTGTAGGTCATCTAGTCCAACCCCCCACCCAAACAGAAGACCCTACACCATTTCTGACAGATGGCAGTCCAGTCTCTTCTTGAAACCTTCCAGTGATGAAGTCCCACAACTTCTGAAGGCAAGCTGCTCCATTGGTTGATTGTTCTCACTGTCATTTCTCGTTATTTCCAGGTTGAATCTCTCCTTGTTTAGTTTCCATCCATTATTCCTTGTCTGGCTTTAGGTGCCTTGGAAAACAGCTTGCCCCCCCCTCTGTGACAGCCCTTCAAATATTGGAACATTGCTATCATGTCTCCCCTGGTCCTTCTCTTCTTTAGACTAGCTATGCCCGGTTCCTGCAACCGTTAATCGTATGTTTTAGCCTCTCATCCCCTAATCATCTTGGTTGCTCTTCATGTAGGTTTAAATCTTTGAGATTCACTTCTGTTAGGCATTTTAGCAAGATATTATAGAAAGGTTTTAGTAGTTTGAGAGTCAGAGATCAAAGCTGAAGTCTGTCTTTGACTTGACAATCATAATAGCAGAAGTAATAATCATCTGATGGTGCTCTGTCTTGTTCTATAGAAGCCCCTATCTACACCGATCATTTCAAAGATATAAGATAGCAGTTCCAACACAGCTAATTTTGAATGAATTTTTGAACTAGTGACCCCTTGATTACTGCTGGCAATAATCAGGGTGAATTTTCATCTGATTCCTAATATCTCTCCTTCTCTTCTCAAGCTTTTAGTTTCTCCAACATCTGATCTGAAATTTTCCTTTATATTAGTATTTCTAGATTTTGCATCCGGATTTCAGTTTCAGTTCTGAATTTCAAGTTGAGCCTCAGTTCTGACAACTCTCTAGTTCTCAAACTATGGAAGATTCTAACATAGCTTAGCACCCATTAAATGAATGTTAATCATATCTAATATCATTTCACCATCCGTTGGCCCTCAATTTTACATATTAAACATCTAATATCATTGTTTTGTTTAAGAAATAAAAATGTCCAATGTCTAAGTTATTGATGGAAATTGATGTGTCTCCTCTCCTCCTTTAGTTGCGGTGGTTGGGAACTCTAGAATTTCTCCACAATATTAACTTGATTTTCTAGGAAAAAAGAGAAATATATTTAAGGGGGTAATTCATTAGTATTTGTCAACTTCTCATACATTATTGTAGGAAGTTAACCAAAGCTTTCTATGATGACCTCATATTTTCCCATGGCTTTTTGTAGAAAGAAGGGTTGTTAAAATTTTATTTATATTTGCTTGTTAAATATTTTTACCTCTGTGAGAAGACAAATTTCTAAAGAATCTATGAAAATTCCATCTGAGTATTGTCTGCCACTAGCCATAAAAACATGGGAAAGAAATTAATACGAAAAGGCTCACAATTCCCAAATAACCCATCATCATCAATTCCAAAAGCATGTTCAATTGTTCAACAGTATAATGTCTTACTTAGCAGTATACATAGGGACACGGTGGCTCAGTGACTAAGACGCTGAGTTGTTGATCAGAAATGTCAGCAGTTTGGCAATTCGAATCCCTAGCGCCGCATAATGGAGTGATCTCCAGTTACTTGTCCCAGCTTCTGTCAACCTAGCAGTTCGAAAGCATGTAAAAATGCAAGTAGAAAAATAGGAACCACTTTTGTGGGAAGGTAACAGCGTCCTGTGCGCCTTCAGCATTTAGTCATGCTGGCCACGTGACTATGGAGATGTCTTCAGACAGCGCTGGCTTTTTGGCTTTGAAATGGAGATGTGCACCGCCCCTTAGAGTTGGGAATGACTAGCACATATGTGCGAGGGGAACCTTTACCTTTTATACACTGGGAATTCATTCCTATAAGACATGATATAATTCATTTCCTGAAGATTTTAAGAGCAAGATTGACTGACAGGAGAATATGGTAGCTACTGTGAATGGAGAGGGAGGACTCAGTTTGGGAGGGACTCTTTACCAGCTGAATTTTTCAATCTTTTTATAACAAATATATAGGTTTTAATTATCTCTTCTCTTTATCACATCCCTTTCTAGTTTTGTCCCTTCTTTCTTCCTGCTTTTTATTTCCTGTGCAGCAGCTGCTTCCTCTTACCTCATATCCATCCTGATGTTTTGGGAGGAGAGAGGGTTATTTGAAGGATGGAAGGGTATTTTGTGCATTGGGGGAAGGAATGACTCAGGACTGATCTCTCATATCCACTACAGCAGCATGTAACCATGGTTAGAGACACTGAGAAAAGCCTGTAATTTTAAAACTGTTGCTATGATATCATCACATCATCACACATGTTACAACGTCTTACCTGTCAATGACTTCTTCAGCTTCAACCTCAATAATACACGGACAGACAATTGATACAAACTCAATTGCAGAAAATATGACTTCGGCAACAGAGTGGTCAACGCCTGGAATGCTAAACCTGACTCTGTTGTTACATCCCCTACCCCTCACAGCTTCAACCTCAAACTGTCTACCATGGACCTCACCCCATTCCTAAGAGGTCCGTAAAGAGGGAGTGCATAAGCGCACCAGGGTTCCCACTGTCCCCATTTATTTGTATTCATTTCTTTCACTCATGTCCATGTTTATATTTATACCTGGTATCTTGTACATGTTTGACAAACTAATAAATACAAATATTTTATCTGATTTTGGCAAGATGGCTTGGCTGATTTTTTTTTGGTTCGGTTTTACAATCCCTTGCAATTCTCCATTGTAACATCAGGAATAAATGGAGGGTAATATCCATTTCTTGATTTCTCTGTGAACTGCAGGATATAGGTTTTTTTGTGTGTGTTTCACTGGGAAACCCTAACCCAGGGTTTTCAAACTTGCGTTGTCAATGTTGTCATCACGTGATGTATCGTGACTTCCCCCTTCACTAAAATGGGGGTGGGCATGGCTAGCACATGGCGCATCTGGTCCACAGACTGGGAGTTTGACATCCCTGCCCTAACCCATACAACTCGGAAGGAAGTGTAGTAATTTAATTATATTTTTTTGCATTCTTCTCTTAGCCAACTGGAGCAAGCAGAGATTGTCTCAGATTTATCGTGATATATTTCACATGTTTTGAAGCCAGCAGAAATAAAGACAATTGTAAATTGATTTCAGGAAAATCAATGAAGTGGGTGTGCCCAAAGTACACAATTGCAGAAGGAATAACTATCATTTCATCACACAATTCTAATCTCAAATGCTACTTGGACTTCTTTTCAAATCCTGTACACAAAAATGTACAGACAAAAGAGTTTGCTGTCATTATTGTGTTGTGCTAGACATTTGGACACGGAAAATATTCCCAATCCATATCTTCCTTAGAGTGAGATTTTTTTTATTATGTTCACAAAGAGATGCCCCCAGGACTTCCCTTTGCTGGAAAAATAAAATTATACATTTGGGTCTTTTAGAACAAAAGTGTGGGTGTGAGTACAGTGGCAGCATTGGGCCTGGAAGAGTAAGTCATCATGCAGTTATTTGATAAATGGCTGGAATCTCCAGGAATCTGGTGAATGTCCATGTAATTTGGAGCAGAGAAAACTGGTAGAAATAGGTAGCAGTTTAACCAAAAAGATGCTGTAAGTTTAATTTCAGTATTATTATGCTTGTGCTTTTTTTTTTCTTTGTACAGTTTGGAAAGCCTTGCAGCAATCCTCAGGCTACGCAAGAGTATATTCTTTTCTCCCTTGTTGCTTTGTTCTTTCGAACCATAATAGTATTTTGGAGCTATTTTTGTATATAATATTTGAATTTTTTAAAAGCTTTTCTTTTTAAAAAATAAACTTTGATTTCATATACCTTGTGAGATTGATCTACCTTACAATTTTGGTAGAATGGAGAGGGGGAGGAGGAGGGAAGGAAGGAAGGCTGCAGGTGGTGACAACAGAAATTGTAAAGCCACTATCCCAAAAACAGGGGTTGGGACAGGATATAAGGACCCTAGAAATTTGAGACCTCTAGCCTTATGTATCCTATGGATTTCAGCCTCTGTACAGATTGAAGTTAATGAGTGTTAACCTGTGGTACTCCTAACTGCAATGCAAACATTTTGCTTCACTTGCTTTCTTGCTAAGTAGCCAAATTCAGTAATTGTCATTTAGACAACTTGGATCAGGGGTGTCAAACTCACATCATCACCACACAGCATCAGGTGACATATTGGGACTTTTCCCCGCTCCGCGAAACTAGGCGTGGCCAGCATGTGATGCATCCAGCCCGTGGACTGGGAGTTGACAGCCCTGACTTAGATGCTCTACTTAACATTTAAGAAAAATGGAGAATTCAATTTGTTATCAGTCCTCTTGCTTAGCATGGTTTTAAAATTCTGACCTTGTGATAAGACATTTTCAACAGACACAATAGTATCTTTAATTTTATTCTGAGTAACAGCATAATTCCACAAGAGACAAAGAATTTGAGGAAAGCTTTTGGGAAGAGCTTGGTCTTGATGATGGGATCAATTGTTAGGTGGGTATTTATCATCAACAGTTTGTTCTACCTTGTTGTAGCAAGCTTTAGCTTTCAAAAGTATCTTCTTCAAGACAATCTCTAAATCCTTGAGCTGATGGAAATTCTAGGTTGGCCTTCTTAACCTGGTCCCTTTCAGTTGTGTTGAATTCCCATAACCTCCAAGGTAACAAAGTCGTTCAGCTATGGGATATATTATCTGGGTATTATAGATTATTACCCAAATACCAAAGATACTACATTATAATAGTATCCTTCTAACTTGGAGAAATCAGTGTAAACATAACCCAAACACTCAGTGGTGGGATTCAATTTTTTTTACTGCTAGTTCTGTGGGCGTGGCTTGGTGGGCATGGCTTGGTGATGTGGCAGGGGAAGGTTACTGCAAAATCCCCATTCCCTCCTGATCAACTGGGATTTGGGAGGCAGAGAATAGATGGGTGTGGGGCCAGTCAGAGGTGGTACTATCCAAAATTTCCGCACCTCTGCAAACACTGGAAAATATATGTAATTTGCAAACCAATAAGTTATTTCTTCCAGAAATTTTAGATGGTCCGCTGTTTAAAAAATAACCATATTATAATCTTTTCAATCTCTTCTGTAAATGTTGACAGTAATATTTATTGAGCCTCAAACTCTTCACATTCAGGCTGATCTACTAAAGAAACATTGACAGGACATGAACACAGAACACCAGGCATTCCACCTTCCCTATTTGTCTGCAGAAGTTTATTTTCCTGGGAAGCCTGCTATAGCTGCTCTATCATGATAACAGCATCTGCTGTTTTCAAGCTCATCATAATCAGAGTCCCCCTTGGGTTGCCAGGCAGCAAACTGATGGCTGAAACACCCATTGGGAACCCATTACTCAAGTCATCCTGCGGACAGGATTGTTCACATTCTGCTGCGGATATTTACAATCACAGCTGCTGAGATGGTATTTGCAAATTTGTACTGATTTGATTAGCTCGTTTGATCGTCATTGCTTCTAAGAGCAGGATCTGGCCATAAAATTACGTTCTGCTGCACATGTGACTCCATTTAATGGTGTGTCGAAGGAATATTATGTTAATATCTTACAGATGAACAAAGAATCAGAATATTGTAGGGGCCAGTAAGAGACCATATGGTGAAATCAAGAGCTGTCATTCCCTATGGTCCCAGGCAATTTATAGTCAATGCAACCCCGAGGAAGGCAAAAGACTATCAGTTCACACTTAACTGAATAGCTTCTCTATGGCAGTGACCACATTTAATTGCTAGGACTTTCATCTGTGTTGCTAATGTGCTCCTTAGTTGCAGTCACAATCAGTATATTGTACATGTTGGATGCATCATTTTCATACAGAGTCAATACGGGTCTTTCACAATAATTGCCAAACACCGATCAGCTTTATATGGGGAGGTAAGTAGGAAAGTAAACAAAGGAAGGTAAGAGGGTATGTAGTTAACAGCTTTGTATTTGTGGAGAATTTCACTAAGTGCACCTTGAATACTTAGTAAAGCATTAAGTCCTCCCTAGTAAGCTGTATCTCACAAGCACTCATTCACTCTATTTTAAATAGCTAAACTAATGTCCATTCACCCTGGGAAACTGAAGATAACTTAATGTGTAATATTCCTATTCCTAAATTTAAGACTGTGACGAACATATGGAAGAACAAATTCATATTTATGCTTTTAATTCTTGCTCTGCTGGACTCAAGTGTGTGAGAGTTTAATGGAGTAAAATTGCATAGCACCTTAATTCCAAACCCTGGTCTATCTTCCCAGTTATTTCTTTACGTAAGTTACATCAAGAGAGAGAGAAGAGGGTAATATTAGCTTGATGCTAGAATAGCATGTAGAATAATAGGGTTGGAAAGGACTTTGGAGGTCTTCTAGTTCAACCCCCTCATCAAGCTGGATACTCTATCCCAGGGATGTCAAACACAAGGCCTGCCCGTGATCTGGTCAGATCTGGCCCGTGGGGCTATCATGGAAAATGTAAGGGGCCAGCCCATGTCACTTAGGCCTGGTCTACCTGAATTGCTTCGGCCCAGTCTACCCAATGTGAAGAGAAAACATCAGGCCAGCGTGGCTTCGGCCCGGTTTACCCAGTGCAAAGAGAAAACATGTCAGCAGTTTGGAGAATGGCCCAAACTGCCCATGCCAGAGGTGGGTTCCTACCAGTTCACACCAGTTCGGTAGAACCGGTTCGTCAAATCTACCAAACCGGTTAGAAGAGGTTCCACCAGTGGACCCGGAAAACAGGCCACACCTACAGAAGAGGTTCCAAAATTTTTTGAAACCCACCACTGGTCCTTGGATATGATTATTCTACACTATCAAGCTCATATTTATAAAACTCAGTGCCTCTGTGAAAGGTAAGGATGACTACTGCATTTGTGGTGCAATCAGAACATTGTGTGTGTTGAAGTTGTTTTAACGCAAACCAAAGATGCCTTTTAAAAAACAAGTTTACATCATATTCTTATGCATGCCAGTGCTGTGTATTTAAGGTGGTTCTGACAAGTGTCGTCGGCATCTTCATATCCGGTCACATGGGTGACAAGCCACTCCCATCCGGTCACACATGGGCGGTAAGCCACTCCCACAAAGGAGGCCACACTCACAGAGTAGGTTCGAACAATTTTTGAAACCCACCACTGGCCCATGCCCACCCAGTTGGCTACACCCACCCAGTCAGCCACACCCACCCTGCCCCCCCGATCAACCACAGCCCTGATGTGGCCCTCAATGAAATTGAGTTTGACACTCCTGCTCTATGCCATGCTGGGCAAATGCCTATCCAGTCTCTTCTTGAAAACCTCAGTGATGGAGCACCCATCTTACAACCTCTGGATGGAGGCTGTTCCATTAATAGCCAAGGGACCAAACCAAGAGGAATGACATGAGTGAAATTGTCCCCCAGGCTTCTCTTCCCAAGACTAAAATGCCACATCCTGGGGTTTTCCCCAGCAGTAGTGATGCTGCTCTTGATAGATTAGCACCTATGGAAGTTTCTGCTAGAAAAAGTGCCCCTTTTTGCCATGGCATCCTAATTCATTCCAGCCAGCAGTTCTGGAGCAATGATTGACTAAGAACTCTTATTTTCATTCAGCATATTTCTGGCTATTGGTATTTCATCTGTCGGGTTTTCCCCTTGCAAACATGTTTTGTTTCTTTTGTCTTCAATCTATTTGTAATTTTAACTGCTTTTTATACATCTTGCTCTTATTGAACTTGCATTTTTAGAGCATGTTTTTATAAGGTAGAGATACAGAAGGATTAGTAAAATATGCCAATATAAATATGAATAAAAAGTGGGGGCTATCGTTAGCCACTTTGGAAATATTTTATGGAAACATGCAGGAAATTTTTTTTGAATAAACAGAAAGCAATAACAGAGAATATATAATTGAATCATAGTAAAGGTTTGCTCATTATCCAGAGGGTTAAAGCTCTCAACGTGATCTCTGTCCAAAAGAATTTTCAAATAAAATAGGAAGCCGTACAAACTAAATAAATAAATAAATGCATATTAATTGATCTGTATATATTGACTATAGCATAAGATTCCCATAATGTTGGAAACCCGCACATGCCCATCAGGGTTTTAATAACCCACAACTATTATTCCACCCTCAGTAGCTGCTCTGTTCCTGGAGTCTGGCCAGTGGATTGCTATGGCAACCCAGCCAAGTGGTTCCTTGCAGCTGATTTTTCCAGCCTCTTTATTTCCTACTTTGGTGTTTCGTTAAAAGAGTGGCGTATTGGTGAAGTCTGACGGGCAGGACTTTGCAGATGCCATACGCCATTTCTTACGCTCAGTTTGCCTTGGATCCAGTTGCAAGGTTACATAAGAATAAACTCAGTTTAATTCTGCAAAAAAGCTCACTCTGATTACCGAGGTTCACTCTGAGGAGTACATCAGGACACAGCTTCAGGCAGCTGATTTGCAACCTTTAGCTTTGCATTTGCAATGCAAACGGGTTTGCAAAGATGCTGCTTTGAGTGCCAATTTAGGCAGCAGGCAGGATATGAATTCAGTGTGGGCTTTTTTAAAACAACAACAACAACAACAACAACACGACAGCAAAAGTGAAAATGCTGATGTGAAACAGTCCATCAAAGAAATCCCTGCCCGTTTTCTTACTTCCTGATGTTCCTTTATCCTAATCTGACACAAAACAGGAAAAAGAGAGAAAATAATAACATCTGAAAGGGCCTTTCAATTAGCTCGAATCTCTTCTCAACAGATGCTTCTGTCCCTGTTCTAAACCATATCTTGAAGCTGGGCTTCCATGTGTGCTCTCATTATTACATTTAGCATGTATCACAAATTGGATACAGAAGGGCAGGTATTTTTCATATCAACCCTTCCAAATTGCCAAGTGTCTTCCTTGTTTGTTTATTGCATTTATGTTGCACTTTTATTTTTAGTCAATAATATTTTTTTTACTAAACTTATCGAAGTATAAAATACAAATAAAAATAATGGGAAGACAGAGGCAGCTAAAAGAGAAAATAACCCATTGACTTCCGACTCTTTTTAGCATAATATTATAGCCTGAACTTTTTACCCTTACACACTTAATATGCACTAACCATTTCTATAACAACCAATTTATTTAATCAGCAAAACCCAAAGTTTCATTTCTTTTTTTACATCTCAACCAAAAAATCCAGAAGCAGTTTCAACATAGAAACAAAGCTGGATGTGTTCATTTATTTTGTAGAGTTAATTTAGCCATTTCTGTTAGTTCCACCAGTTTTTTCCAGCTCCATATTGCACCTTTAGCATGTGCAACTCAAGCAGTGGTGGGTTGCAGGCAGTACGCCCCAGTATGGGTGTACTGGAGCCAGCCTGCCTGAGCCCAAACACCCGCCCGCCCGAGCTCCTTACCAGTGTTTAAAGGCTTCTGCGCTTCCGCGCAGGTGCGTGGCATGTACAGCGCCTGCATAATGCTCTGCAGAGCAGCTGGAGTGTTGCAGAGGTGTTAAGATGCATGCACGCACTGCGCGCATCCATGAGGACGCCACTGGGATTTGAAGCCCACCACTGAACTCAAGTCAACATACACCCTGCTTCAATGGTGGGTTCTGGATCCCGGTTCAACCGGTACGGTACAACGGGGCCTGGCATCCTCCACATGCAAATGCGCAGTACACGCGCACACACGTGCAAGCATCCTTACCTCCACGATGCTCCAGCTGCTTGGTGGAGTGTCACACAGGTGCCGTACGCGCCTTGCGAGTGTGCAAAAGTGCCGAAGAGCTCAAATACAGGTAAGGAGCTTGGGCGTTTGGGTGGCCCTCTGGAGCACTGTACCAGAATGGTACCCGGTGCTCCCGGCAGGCACCGGTACACCTATACCGGGGCGTACCACCTGCAACCCATCACTGCCCTGCTTCTACCTCTTATTTTCCCCATAAGAAAAAAAATACTTTGGCTTTGATTGGATTAGAAGTGGTTGATCTTGGTCAACGTCCTTGCTTAAGGGGGGATAAGAGTTCACTTCTCCTGGTTTCTGGTCTATCATCTTAACCACTACACCACCACATTTCAGAATGGCTGTGTCAAAATAATGATGGAGCTGCAGTAGTGCAGTGGTTGGAATGCAGTATTGCAGGCTACTTCTGCTGATCACTGGTTGCCTGCAATTTGGCAGTTCAAATCTCACTATGCTCAAGGATGACTCAGCTTTCCATCCTTCTGAGATGGTTAAAATGAGGAGCCAGATTGTTGGGGGTGGGGGAAGAAATGCTGACTCTGTAAACCGCTTAGAGAGGGCTGTAAAGCACTGTGAAGTGGTATATAAATCTAAGTACTATTGCTATTTACTGGCTGTAAAAAAAACCTTTCCTAGCCTCCTTCATGAAGTAAAATGCTTGACAATGAAGGAGAATTCCCTATAGTATACACAGAGCATCCTGCAAAAGAGCAAAGAGACAAGGCTGAAATGATTTGCACTTGAAACAGAACATGTTTGCTGAGACTTTCAGCCAAGCAGCTGTACATACACATGTAGTCACACATGCCTTTCAAAGCTGCTGTGTGAGACTTCCAAAGGATGCAGCTGTTTTAACAGTTTGAGAAGTTTGCATCAGTTACATTAACCAGTTCTGCAAAGCACATCCTTCAAATGCTTGAGCAGCTCCAAAAGAGACTTACTGGCTCACAGTTCTTTTGGCATGTCAAAATAAGACTCTAGTCATTCAGTGATGTGTTTCCCTGGTTAACTTCCCAGTGATTCAATTGTGTAGGAATGCAGGGGGGGGGGAGAACCCAGAGGAAATATTGGATAACCACTGGATTAGATAAGGTAAATTTCTGCTTTATTTTCAGCAGCTAAAATATCCCAAACGCTGCAATGAAAATGGAATTGATACTAATTATGTAACAAAACTGGCTTTCTGAACATCCTTGGGGAAAAAAAATACAGCACCAAAAGAGTTAAAAGCAGCTAAGTTCTGAGGCTTCTTTACGTGCCCTGCATGGGGGGGTTCGGGGGTTGGGTTTGCTCTGCTTGTCAACCAGACTTCAAGTAATCTGTTAAAAAGGGCAGAGAATTAGGAATGCCACCCCAAAGAAACGGGCAAGTGTCCTGGGAGAATATGTGGGTAAGGTTCTGGGGAACCTAAGAGATAAAAGGGAATCCTGTGTTTGTAGTGGAAATCAGTTCATTAGAAGGTTACATGTAGGTTCAAAGAAGCTACTATAAAGTGATTCAGACTTGGATAATGAGTGTTTATTTATTTATTCAAGGATTAACATTTGGAGATGGTCGCCTGGGATGAAGATATTTTTGGATTAAGAAGCACACACGTCTGAGTTTGGGACTGAAAAAAAAATCTGTCTAAAGGCAAAATGATTGGGCTACTACCGTACCTTTTTTCTGCTCTAAAATGATTACCTAGGTGGTAGTTTTGGGGAAAAAAAGGAATATGCTCATGTTTTACACCTTCCCCTCCAAAAAAAGAAAAAGATCTAGAAGTTTGAGTAGGAAACAAGCACAACAGTGGCCTAGTTGTGCATAACTCATAAACTAATGTGGTTTGTTTTCTGGCTTAATATGCTATTCAAACTGGGTCAATATATGACTTAACAAAACAGGATTTTAAAAAATATGTAGCCTAGATTTATATAGGAATGCAGCCAATGGGTAAAATTCAAAGTTAAACAACTTAAAACCCATTCACTGAGACATGAGCTTGCAGTACATTATTAGGATTGAACTGTGGATAGACTTTGCAGTTTCACAAAGCAGCAAGCCTCAAATTCAAATTGTAGGTGAAACTTATTTCTGTCTGTCCTCACTTGAATAATGAGCTACCATACCAGAACTCCTCTAGATGAAATGTGCGTTTGCTTGGGTCTTTCTGAAATCTGTGATATATACCTTTCATACCTTCTATGCTATATATCAACGATAGCGAACCTTTTTCACCTTGGGTGCCAAAAGCACGCACACACACATTATCGAACGCATGTGCATGCCCACCACCATACTTTAATGTTCCCCCCACACTTTGCCCCCTGCGCATGTGCACGGGACCCCCCACTCGGTGCCCTACGCTTGCACGCATGGCTTTCTTGAAGACTTGGGAGGGCAAAAAACAGTCCAACACACAAACCGGAGTTCATTCCCGAACTTCCAGTTTGCGCGTTGGGCAGTTTTTCATCCTCCGGAGGCTTTAGGAGGCTTCCCTGAAGCCTCTGGAGGGCGAAAAATGGCCAAAAATCAGGGCCGAAAATCAGCTAGCCAGTACGCGCATGTGCACTGGAACTGACAGGGCAACGCTTCGCGTGCCCTCAGAAATTGCTCCACTTGCCACCTGTGGCACTCGTACCATAGTCTGCCATCATGGCTCTATATAGTACTACATGTCTGTGTCTTTTTGAGATTATTTACGGAATAGTGTTATTCAAGATTTTCTTATTCATGTATTTATAGTGCATTTCAATGGATTCTTGCTCATGGGACCTTTGCAATGGAAGTTGGGGTGGGGGATGGGATAGAGAGAATCCAGAGGTTATCTTTATTTTTTTAAAAAAATAACAAATCATCTTTTATTTTGGGGGTGAAATTCACCATGACTTCTATCTGACTTACAAGAATCCAGATAAATCAATAGTCAAGGAAGCAGGTGAAAATGAGAAATCTGATGAATCAACAATCGAGGAAAGGACAAACTGCCATGATATATTATTCAGGATACTTCTGGTGTATTAAAGGGTTGGATAAATGTTGTAAAAATCATGTTTATTAGACTTTAATGCTTTAATGCCTAGTAAACCTAGCATAATGAGTAGGAAAAAGTGTACCCCAGCTGCCAAATGAATCTGGTTTTGCATCTAAAATGACAAACCTACTCTACATACGAGTAGTAGATCAATATTCTCTGACCACTCCTCCTCTGCTGATGTTTCAAGAGGATATAGTCCACTTTTGTGTTTCATTTTAGTAACACTGCAATGCGCCGGGATATCTTTATATGGCCTTTTGAATGTGTAAGTAATGGTAGTACTGTAGACTGCCTTTAGGAAGCTGATGCCCAGTTTGGGGTGCTGTTTTTATTTCCTGTGCTTTAGAATCAGGGTTATTTCCTGTTCTGGTTTCAGCTTTATCCCTCAGGCTGCAGCTGGGAGGAGGTGAAATCATTGTCAAAAACTGCCCCGCCTTTGAACCAAAATTCCATTTCTGCTTATCCATTTTGCACAGCTTGTTTGCCCATCTGAAGCCATTCCCTCCCTCCTCCCCCCATCTCAAACACATTAACATTTCCTGATGAGCCAGTGTGTTAATTTGGTGCTTCGGGTTTTCTCCCCTCTTGGCTATCCACTGACAAAGCATCTGCCTTCCCTTCTGTCAACCAAGACACAGGTCCTCTCTCTTTAGGACTTTATCAGGCTCTCTTTGCAAAACAGGCCAGCATACCTCCCAACCTCATGTTTTGGGTAGACAAATGTTTTCCTTTCTTAATGGCTAATTAAAAAAAAATTACATTGGTTCTATCCTGACATAAAATGCAAAAGGCAATGGAGAAAGCAACTTAGGGACTATGCCCACATATAAACTGAAAGGGAGGCTGCCCGGTGTACCATCACAGGATTAAACCCCAAGCCAACATACGATTCTGCAAGACTATGATAAGGGAAGATAGTAGCTGAAAGGCCGTTTGCAAGAAAAAACGAAAGCAGTGAAATTGGAAGCATGTTTAATATCAGGTTGCCATAGTCTCCCTGTTGCACTGATGCTGCATTGTTAACCTAAGCTAAAACCAGGAGGAAGTTAGGAGAATGTTTGTCCTAGTAGATATCTTGAATTCACTTACATTGTATATATGTGCCCCACACTTATTCCTTTGACATTGATTCCAACTGTCCATTAAATATATTTCTGATCCCTGCCATGAATTTGTTTTCTCTGCCTAGGCTCGTGATGGCGAACCTATGATACGTTTGCCACAAGTGGCACACAGAGCCTTCTCTGAGGGCACCCCAGCCATCACCCCAGCCCAGCTTCAGCGAGGCACATGTGTGTGGGGCACTGGCGTTGCATTTTGGGGGTTAACACCTGTGCGTGACCCCCCCCCCCCGTGCCCCATTTTGAGCCTGGGAAGCTTCCTGCACCAACCTGGAAGCTAAAAAAGGGGCGAGGGTGTGTGTGGCGCACAGACAGGGATGCTCGCACATGCATGGAGGGGCGCTCGCATTGCCTTTTGGGTTGTGCATGCACACACGTGTACACTTTGGGCACTCAGCACCAAAAAGGTTCGCCATCACTGGCCTAGACTCTTCATGTGCTATTGAATAATGTCTATTTTGTGTGGTTAAAAACTAACTACTTAGGCCATTGCTGTATTTTGAATTAAAAGTGTGTTGCTGTGTGCATGAGCAGGTAGATATGGATGTGTGCAGATGCAGATATGTGCAGGTACAAACCAGTGGTGGGTTCCAGATTCTGTTGCAACCGGTATGGTGCAACAAGGCCTGGCATCCACCACATGAATGCGCACAGCGCATGCACACATGCATACTTACCATCTGCGATGCTCCACGATGCCTCCATGGCACTCCAGCTAATCGGCAGAGTGTGGCGCAGGTGCCGTACACTCCATGCATGTGCACGGAAGCCCCGAAGAGCTCAAATACAGGTAAGGACGGCAAGGGGGCCCTCCGGAGCACCGTACCAGAACAGTACCTGCTGCTCCCAGCAGACACCGATGTACTGGGACGTACTGGTTGTAACCCACCACACACGTAGAGACATAGTAACACCATGTTTCTAAACTCAAGTTCCTTAGGACTGAGTGGCCTAAGGCGCCTAAGAAAAAATGCAGCCACTTTAAGGGATTAACAGGTGCAATGCCCCCGCACACACCAAAAGACATGTTACCCTTCAAATCCAGTCCACTGCACAGCCTGAAATTTGGTAACGTTTCCCTTGACTTTTGCTTTGGCCTCAAATGTGCCCAGAAGTGGGATCTGTAGGCAGAAAATTCGGGGTTGATTGTTTATTCTGGAGGCTATTTTTCATGTGTGCATTTATTTCAACTGCAGATAAGGACAACGGCTTATAGCTTTGTGCAGCTCTGTAGATGTGCTTGCCCTGATTGATTTTAAAGAAACAGTCTGAAATGGCTTTGTAATCTCCTCCTGTGCCTGTAATTGCAGCACTAAACTGAGGGTTATCACCGTAAAGACAGATGATATGATAAAGCATGTACAATGTTTCAAATTCTGCCAGTTTCTTCATCATTGTAATAGAATAGCACTTGCTTGCATTTTAAGCTGCATGGGTGTTGCATCAGATTCTCCCAGGTGCTTCCCTTGAGTAGGAGTTGCTGAATGGGTGGCAGGAGATCCTGGAAAACCTCAAAAGAAACACACGGTGCTCCAGTGTTAATTCCACCCTTGAGGAAATGTGAGGAATTGTTCTAGTTGTATAGATGGCCAAAAGGCATCTCCAGCCACAGCAAGGACATTCCTAAACAGGAATAAATGCAGATACGAAGAGGCTTTTGCATAACATGTATTTTCCTCGAATAAGCACCAGAAATAACATGGTGGAGGGAGGGGGAGTGGAGAGATTAGGAACACAATTATACTGATGTGATTCAGTAGGAGAAGGAGGAGACTATGTGGACTTTGTGATATCTGCCTGCTTGAAATAGGCAACTTTACCAGTGGTGGTATTCAGCCGGTTTAGACTAGTTCGGGCGAATTGGTAGTGGTGACTTGTGGGTGGGCGTGTCCACCTGCCCTGGCTCTATGCCGTCTTATTTAGCCATACTTTCTAAGCCATGCGCATGCGTGCAAGTCATGTGCACGAGCAAAGCACATGCATGGAGGGTCGCACACATGCACAGAAGACGTGCATGCTCACAGTTTCGGTGCATGGCAAAACATGGTAAAATTATGTGAAACCCACATCTGAACTTTACCATAGTAGTAGGAGAGCTGTGATGGTTGAAGCAGCCCCAAAACAAGAGGCTGCTAGTTCATTTTCAACTCAGCAAACACAATGGATTTTAACCTATTACAATTGTTAATTGATAAGCTGCCTGTAAGCCATCTCTTCCTTCTCTTTTCTCCCCTCCTCTCATCCTAATGGAAATGTCCACTCAGCTGCATCTGATGAAGTGAGCTGTAGTTCCTGAACACTTATGATTTCCCTAATGTTTGTTAATTGGAAAGTGTACTTCCTCCCCCTAAATATTAGCAACTTTGTGATAATATTGAAAAGGGAAAAATAAGATTGCAACTCTGTGTCACTAGGCAGTAATAGGACTTATTTTGAATGGAACTGGATCTTCATGGAGGGAAGTATGCAGTGGAGTACCCCAAGGCTCTGTTTTGGGCCCAGGACTCTTCAACATCTTCATCAATGATTTGGATGAGGGAATAAATGGGGAACTCATCAAATTTGCAGATGACACCAAGGTGGCAGGAATAGCCAATACTCCAGAAGATAGGCTTAAGATACAGAAGGATCTTGACAAACTTGAACATTGGGCACTATCTAATAAAATGAAATTCAATGGTGAAAAGAGTAAGGTTCTACATTTAGGCAAGAAAAAGGAAATGCACAGGTATAGTATAGGTGGTACCTTGCTCAACAGTAGTAACTGTGAAAGGGATCTTGGAGTCCTAGTGGACAACCATTTAAATATGAGTCAGCAGTGTGCAGCAGCTGCCAAAAAGCCAACATAATTCTAGGCTGCATAAACAGAGGGATAGAATCAAGATCAGGTGAAGTGTTAATACCACTTTATAATGCCTTGGTAAGGCCACACTTGGAATACTGCATTCAGTTTTGGTCACCACGATGTAGAAAAGATGTGGAGACTCTAGAAAGAGTGCAGAGAAGAGCAACAAAGATGATTAGGGGACTGAAGACTAGAACATATGAAGAATGGTTGCAGGAACTGGGTATGTCTAGTTTAATAGAAAGAAGGACTAGGGGAGACATGATAGCAGTGTTCCAATATCTCAGGAGTTGCCACAAAGTAGAGGGAGTCAAACTATTTTCCAAGTCACCTGAGGGTAGAATAAGAAGCAATGGGTGGAAACTAATCAAGGAGAGAAGCAACTTAGAACTGAGGAGAAATTTCCTGACAGTTAGAACAATTAATCAGTGGAACAGCTTGCCTCCAGAAGTTGTGAATGCCCCAACACTGGAAGTCTTTAAGAAGATGTTGGATAGCCATTTGTCTGAAACGGTATAGGGTTTCCTGCCTAGGCAGTGGGTTGGACTAGAAGACCTCAAGGTCCCTTCCAACTCTGCTATTGTATTGTATTGTAAATAGATTGACACTAGGGGTTAGGAATGTGACATTGCATTTTGTAATGTAAGGCATACTGACTTCAAAGTTTAATAAAGCTCTTGTGATTTAGGAGGGCAGAAGAAAGACAGTGTAAACAAATTATTCCGACACCGCACTGGGTTACAGCATCAAGGCATGTGAATATTTGTACATAATTAATTTGGGCATCATCTGGAAAATACCAGGTGTATCTTGGATATTTTATTGGAAAGCTAAAAATCAGCTCCGGTTAAGATTCTTATATAAACCATATGATTCTTGGAAATGAGCATTTAGGAGAAAAACCCAGAACTACCCTGGGATTCAACAATGGAGAAACACTCAGGGGAACATTTAGTGCGCAACATGATGAGGACTAGCAATATAAAGGTAAAGGTTCCCCTCGCACATATGCTAGTCGTTCCTGACTCTAGAGGGCGTTGCTCATCTCTGTTTCAAAGCCGAAGAGCCAGCACTGTCCGAAGACATCACTGTGGTCATGTGGCCGGCATGACTAAATGCCGAAGGCACACCAAACGCTGTTACCTTCCCACCAAAGGTGGTTCCTATTTTTCTACTTGCATTTTTACATCCTGTCGAACTGCTAGGTTGGCAGAAGCTGGGACAAGTAACGGGAGCTCACTCCGTTACACAACATTATGGATATCTGATTGACAAGCTGAGTGTCTTAGCCACTGAGCCACCGCATATACATATAGTATAACCACATGCATATAGTATGCAAAATTATAACATGTATTCTCTTTCTTTTCCTTTTTGTCCATGGTTGCTACACATGGACAATTGCTGGGACATGGGCAAGGCTAATAAGAGCATTTGGTATATGAAGCTGTTGTCATATTTCTTTGGTATTCCTATTCATAATTCTCTCTAGCAAACCTTAGAACAATTGACCAAATAGGGTATTCTGAACTTTATTAGATAATGGGAGATTGCTAATGCTAATCCTAGCCCTCAGTGAGCTTTTCATTATGTGGAGATGTTGTGTTTTCTCTAAATCAATGGTTCTCAACCTTCCTAATGCCGCGGCCCTTTAATTCAGTTCCTCATGTTGTGGTGACCCCCCAACCAACGCTCTGTCATGTCAAAACCCCGCCCCTCAGTTCCAATTGGCTTGGAACACAATAATCGGAACCCAATTTCTCCCCCTCCCTCCCACATGTAGACTCCTTAATTTTTTTTTTACATTTGCATTTCTCCTACTTCCCTGCGTGTGTATTTGTGGGTGTGGGTGTATGCGCGCAAGAGAGAGAGCAACACAGCACGCTTTAGAGTCTAAAGAGTTAAAGAGTCCCGATGGTCTTAGGCGACCCCTGTGAAAAGGTCATCCGACCCCCAAAGGGTCGCGACCCACAGGTTGAGAACCGCTGCTCTAAATGTAAGCTCTACCAAAGGAGTGGTCTTAATCCTATTCTTCTATTTGCAAGGAACATGCTATTGAAATGAATGGTGTCAACCCTATAAGATAGACCAGCTTGAGAAATAGAAACTGAGTAGGCTTAGAATGTAAGTAGTAAGTAGTTATGTAAGTAGTCTATATTCAGCAACCACTCATTCAGAAACCAGTCAAAGTTACAACAGCGTTGAACCAGGAGACTTGTTATATTAAATAAATATCCCGCCTTTATTATTTTTACAAATAACTCGAGGGTTATCAAACATATCCAGCACACCTTCCTCCTCCTATTTTCTCCATATCAACAACCTATTAGGTGGGTTGGGCTGAGAGAGATTGACTGGCTCAAGGTCAGCCAGCTGGCTTTCATGGCTAAGGCGAGACTTGACCTCACAATTTCCTACTTTTTAGCCTGGTGCCTTAATCAGCAGACCAAACTGGCTGGTCTATGGCTGGTCTTTGAGGTTGAGGCTGTCACAGAGACCCCGCCGTTGTATGGACACGATTCAGGTGCTTGGCAACTGGCTGAGAGTTACAATAGTTGTAGCATTGGTCACATCATTGCCATTGGCAATCTTCACTGACAGTTTCTGACAACCAAAGTCAAATGGGCAAGCTAGCCGGAGGCTGCAAATGATGATCACATGGCTGTGGGACCTGCAACTGTTCAGGGTTCACCTAATGACAGCAACCGGGACTGCCCAACTGCCATTGTAAGTCAGTGCGATCATGTGATGTCATGCTTTATAACTATGTCACCTAGCAGTGGCATCGCCGGTGCCAATTAACATTGTTAAATGAGGAATACCTTCAGTAACAGAAATTTGGAATGTGCTTCCCTTTATTCCTCTTTTATCTTCATGTGAATTGGAGGTGGGGGAGCTGCCTTAGGTGTTTTTCTACCTCTGGATATGGATGTATGTCACATTTATCTGTTCATTGCCTTGGTAACAGATCATTTTTTCTTTAGATTTTTATCCCACATTTTTTTCACTTACAATGCAAGGTGGCAAGCATGCCAACACTCCTTCCTCCTATTTTATACACAACAGCAACTCTGTGAAGTGATTTGGGCTGAGAGAGAGAATCACTGGTCCAAAGTCCCCCATCCGGTTTTTCATGCCTAAGGTGTGACTAGAACTCACAGTTAATTGCCATCTGGCTTTAACTTGCTTGCTTAACCATGTCTTAATAATGTTGTTGTTACATGATTTGGATATGTTTAACTCCAAATTTATGCTAAGCAAAAGCAATATAAATATAAAATGAAGATGCTAATAGGATTTGCTTTTACATTTTTCAGTGAAGAAGCCATCTTTTGCAATGACTCAAGATATGAAGCAGTATATCCCTCTTTCAGGTTCTTATAACATTCAGTGCTGCCCGAGTTACCTTGGCATTTAATCACAAATATTTTGCTGTGGGGAGTAAAAATAGCTTCCACAAAATTTGTAACCAGCAATTTTCTCTCCATTCATGGCACCTTATATTGGTTATCTGAAATGGCTGACTCACTCTGCTTGAACATGCATTTATTATTTATTTATTTGTATCCTACCATCATTGTTTTTATAAATGACTGAAAGTGGCAAACATATCCAACACCCCTTCCTCTTCTTATTTTCCTCACAACAAGAGCCCTGTGAGGTGAGGTGGGCTAAGAGAAAGTGACTCCCAGGGTCAGCCAGCTAGCTCTCACAATTAAGGCAGGACTAGAACTCACAGTCTCCCCCTTTCTAGCCTGGTACCTTAATCACTAGACAAAAGTGGCTGTCCAACATTTGTTCAAATTCAAATTCAGCACTGTCATTCTATACTGCTATAACAGACGACAGATTCTTAAGAGTAAATCTTGCTTTCAAGTCTAGGTAGTGTGATTGCTAAAACTGATTGTCCATTTTTTTGGGCGGGGGAGGAGGAGAAGAATTGTTAGGATTGGCATACTTCCAAAATAAGATATGATCAAGCAGATCTTTCATGTGAGAACATTTTATCCATCTTAAGGTCACACCAATGAAAGAAAGTCTGACCAAGCTTTGTGTGATAAGGTTACATGATCTCCAAGGCCCTTTCCAACTCTGTTATTCTGTTAGTTTACTCTTTAAAATGTACTTCTTTTGTGATATGCTCAGGACCATCCTGGTTCTTCTTAAGCAACCCTGCACGCACAGGGAAGTGATAATTGCAGCAGCTAGAACTTTTATTAATATCTATTAGTTTGGTAGTCCTTTGGTGGTTATGAAGTGCTGGAACTCTCCTTTAACATTTCCATGTTTGTTTGTCCTATTAATTGTTCCTTGTTTTCTCTCAGGGCAGGATCACACAGAATAATATCCTTTTTTTCCCTACTTCCTCTTGAACATTGGAATGTTTTTGTTTATATGAAGATGGTGCCATTCTTTAAAAGGGGAAGTTGTTTCAAGAAAAGGAGGGAAGAAGAGAAGAAGAGAATTTTTTTTAAAAAAGCTGAGCTGAGTCTATTTTAAGTAGTTATCATAAGACTGTCCAATGATTTCAATTCTTTACTGTGCCTTTTGCTGCATGAAATAACTCATACCACTTCCCATATTGTTTCACCACTAGATCAATTTAAACCATGGTTCTCTCAGTAGATCCCACAGCTCCCTGGAGAGCAGAGCCCCTCACCTTTGATGAGATCGGGATGTGCATGTGTATCTGAGAAAGGAAATAAAGTAATATTAAATAAAGATGCTACATATAATTAATGTAATGCAATATTACACGGCATTGTTCCTTCCCCAAAACCAAGACCCCTCCTACTTTTTTGACCCCTAATCAAAAGTTAATTTGTAACTAATAACCTCTTCATTGTTCCAATATGAGTTTTGATTCTTTTATAGAAGGTGGGCTATATATTCATTTCATGGCTATTTTGATCTGTGTTTGTTTGTTTGTGTTTACAATAATTAAAGTTCCCCCACTTTGAATAAAGCAGGCTACTCACAAAGACAATAAAAGGAGTCGCTGAAAAGACATTGCTGTTCCTTGACTGAAATAGAAACAAACAGAACCTATAAACAAGGAGCTTTAATGAAAGCACATAAGACACCCCCCCTCCCAAAAAAAGCCTCAGATGAAGTGCTAGAGACCAAAGCTAAGGAAAGAAATGGGAAATGTGCTCCAAGGATATGTGATGGTATCTAGAAATCTAGAATTAAAATAATTACACCCAAGTCTGGAGTCTATAACCGCACAAAAATAGTCTGTGTTAAGAACGCCCATCCCAGTTCTGCATGAATTCCTCTGAATATTTGCAGTGTCAGTAATGAAGAGAGCTGAGGGACCATATGGGCAGACGATCCCTAGCAAATCCGGTTTTGCAGTTAGCCGGATGCAGAAGATAGAAGAATTATAGCATCAGGCACTCCTAAGGTTTAAGATATTCAAAGTTTTAAGTTCAGCCCAGCTTCTGAAATTCATGTTCAAACCAGAAAAACACTCACTCTTTCCCTTCTTGTCTACTCCTTCCTAGGGCACAGCTAAGGAAGCAGCTCGGCAAACAAAGGCTGCACTTTCACCATGGATCCACCGGAGGGGGCATGACTATGTGAGAGTAAGAGGAGGAGGAAGGCATCTCCCGGCAAGCTGGCACTCTCTGCAATCAGCTGACAGTAAAACAAACGCCCTGGATGCAAAGGGCAGGCTGAGCATTTGGTATTTGTAATTAAAGCTTCTGGCTTGCTCAGATGAGTCACTCCCAGGATTGCTTTACCAGCTCAGCCTGCAGAACAGCATCACATCTAAGGCGGCAGAACTCACTTTCAAGGAAACATCTTTTAGTTAGGCAATTTTATAGGGCTACATTCAGTGCCTGATTCACTCTTCTAATTACCTGCTCTCTTCCTTCTCACACTTTTCAGAATCTTTTCAAACTTTATTTACTCAAGTTCACAGCTGAAGAGGGATTCTGTCCAGAACTGTAAAGTTAGTAAATCGTCAATATCATCCATTGTGAATATCTCAGGATTGTGTGTGTGTGTGTGTGTGTCAGTTTCATTTATCAATTCTGGGACTTATTCTTCTGCAACTTTGAGGACTGTTCGTTCTACTGTGACAACAAATTGGGGTCCAGAGAGTTGGGCTACAGCTTCAATTGTATGGTTTGTTAAAATAATTAACCTTGCTAACCATCCTGGGTAGCTGCTTTATTTGCCAATGAGAATAGAATAGAATAGAATAGAATTCTTTATTGACCAAGTGTGATTGGACACACAAGGAATTTGTCTTTGGTGCATATGGTCTCAGTGAACATAAAAAGACAATATATTCACCAAGAATCATAAAGTACAACACTTAATGATAGTCATAGGGTGCAATTAAACAACCAGGAAACAATCAATATAAATCATAAGGATACACGCAACAAAGCTACAGCCCTGCAATCATAAGTGGGTGGAGATGGGTGATAGGAATGGTGAGAAGGCTAATAGTAATAGTAATGCAGCCTTAGTGAATGGTTTGACAATGGTGAGGGAATTATTTGTTTAGCAGAGTGATGGCATTCAGGAAAAAAACTGTTCTTGTGTCTAGTTGTCGGTGTGCAGTACTCTATAGCGTTGTTTTGAGCGTAGGAGTTATAGCAATAGCAATAGCAGTTAGACTTATATACCGCTTCATAGGGCTTTCAGCCCTCTCTAAGCGGTTTACAGAGTCAGCATATTGCCCCCAACAACAATCCACGTCCTCATTTTACCCACCTCGGAAGGATGGAAGGCTGAGTCAACCCTGAGCCGGTGAGATTTGAACAGCCGAACTGCAGTCAGCTGAAGTAGCCTGCAGTGCTGCATTTAACCACTGCGCCACCTTGGCTCTAATAATTTATAATAATTGAAATAATTTATGTCCAGGGTGTGAGGGGTTATCAGAAGAAATTGTGTCTCCTATTTGCTATTGTAGTAAACATGAAGCCTTTCATGTACAAGATAGTAGATTTTTAATCCTAGGGGTTGGAGGTAAAAATCTTAGGTGACTGCCTTCACCACCATACTCTGCTTCTGAACTATGGAAAGCACCTGCTTGGTGTATTATTCTAGGTGGGCCGCAGTTTCATTCCATTTGGGAATCCTTAGGTTCTTTTCTATTCAGACAACTTTTTTTTATTAGACCTATCCTGTCAGATGAATCAGTCCTGGGTGTGGTGTTTGTGCCCTTTGTGTATTTAGAAAGCGTTGCAGTTTGAGCAGGTATGGTAAGTTTCTGCTGTGACAGCAGTACGAAAGGAGGGGGGGCGGGGAAATCCAGATGCAAGGACAAAAAAGACCAGTAGCAGAAGCTGTGAACCACTTCAGATTTCCAGCTATGTTAAAATGTTATTTATAGAAAGCCCTTCAGGGCTGACAGATCCACAAGCTGTTTTTCGTCACTAGAAACACAAAAAGAACTATTTGTTTCCATATATTTGGCCACATGTGGTCATGGGTGAAAGTGGCTGAACCTGAAGAGAGGGACATGGGTCTACTTTCTCTCTGCCCTGTGAAAGTTGGGAGGGAAGTCAGCTGCTCTTCACACATAGGGGGAATGTATTTATTTATTTAAAACACTAATATAATTGCCCATCTTGCATCAAACTCTGCAGGACTTGGAACCAAAAGATTAAGCAACACCTAGATTAAAAAAAGGTATAGGTAATTCAGGCTTCAAAAATTTCAGCAATGGGATCTCTGGCTGGTTGCTGGGTGGGTGTGGCCATGCTGGGCGTGGCCTAGTCATCCTCCTGCAATACAAGGGGGGGGGGACATTTTCACCTTACTTAGGCTCTGGGGCTTTCCTTGAGCCTCTAGGAGGGTGAAAACTGCCTCCCCTGGGCTCCAGAGGCCTTCCAGGAGGTCCGTTCCCCCCCTCCCCAAACCTCCATATGGGCCCTGCACTTACCTCACATCTAAAATGAGCCGCGTGGAGACTCCAGGGAGTGGTGGGGGCAGGGTGGGAGTGGAGGGGTGGGCGGGGCCAGCTAGGAGTGGGATTTGGAGGTTCTCCAAGCCAGCCATAACGTTAGCTGCAGGATCTCCTGAACCCGGGCAAACCCATAGCAGATCACCTCTGAGGTAGTCCTCAAGTTTATGACCACAATTGAACCCAAAATTTATGTTGCTAAATGAAACATTTGCTAAGTGAATTTGTTCCATTTTACGACTTTTCTTTCCACATTTGTTAAGTGAATCACTGCAGTTGTTAAATTAGTAACACAGTTGTTAAGTGAATCTGGCTTCCCCATTGATTTTGCTTGTCAGAAGATTATAGAAGGTGACCACATGACCCTGGGACACTGCGAATGTCATAAATGTGAATCAGTTGTCACACATCCGAATGACCGTGGGGATGCTGCAATGGTCATAAGTGTGAAAAATGAACCATAAGTCAGTTTTTTCAACTTCAAATGGCCATTAAGTGAACTGTTGTAAGTCAAGGACTACCTGTATTAAAACCACAAGTGTTCAAACTGAACTGAAATCCTGGCACCGTAGCTAAACCTTCGCATGCAGCTCACAGCACCTTTTTCTCATCAATTTCACCCTATCCCACTGCTTGGGGGTAAAAGGCACTTCTTAAAGAGTTTTTCAGAAGGTTAAAAAGGTGGGGGCCTGACAAACCTCGGGGGGGGGGGAGGATGTTCCATAGGGCATGTTTCCTAGGTCCCATAAGATGACAACATGTAAAGGAGGGGGCTAAGAGTATGCCCACCCTGATAGGATGGGAAGATTCCTTAGGGAAAGGCAGTCCCACAGATAACAGGATCCTGTGCCATACCTGGCTTTAAAGATAATAATTAACTCTGGAAGGAAACTGGCAACCAATGCAGCTTGTAAAACAGAAGAGTAATGTGCATAAATTATAGGCGCCCCTCATTGCCACATTCTGGAACAGTTGTAACTTCCGGGTGTTTTTTAAGGGCAGCTCCATGTAGAGTGGGTTGCAGTAATCCAAATGGGAAATGTTTAAGACATGAGTGACCATGAACAAAGACTCCCGGTCCAGGAACCAGCCAGTTGGCGCACAAGCCACTTCTGTAGAAGCCACAGCAAGCAACAGACAGGCACTGGGAGTCTAAGAGGGTTCCCAAATTGCGCACCAGCTCAAATGGGAGAAATGCCATTCTGTCAGATTTATAGGGGGACTATCACCTGGGCCCAGCATTTGGAAAGCCAGGCTCTGCCTGCCACAAGCCAGGACAAAGGGTGAGTGATGGAGGAGTAACACCTCTCCTTAAAAAAACCTTGGTCCAGGTGGTCCGGCTGGTAGTACCTCATAAGGGCCTCTTTCCAGGGTTATAGGAGAAGTTGGTCAACAGTTTTTGAAGGCAGAAGAGGGTTCTATGCCCCAACAGCAGACAAAGCGTCAGAACCATCTTCTAGGAGAAGGGAAACTCTGATTACAAACCTCCACGGCCTTGTGGCTATATCTACTACTGGAAAAGGCTTCAGGAGTCACCCTCGAGGCAAAATCCGGAGCCGGAGTCCTGAAAGCAGTTCGTGACTGTACAACCACGTTCTGGTAACTCTTGCAATGCAGCTGGAACCAATCGTATCAGCTCTGCTGTTCCATTGGACTATTTCAGCGAAGTGGAGAGGGGGGATTCTATTGCTTGGGTAACAATCTATCCTCCATATTAATCTACCCAGGCCTTGTGCTGGAGAGGACACTCCAGCTTTGACTGCTTTCCAGAGCATGATACCATAGTCTTTTGATCCTGAAGGATGCCAATGAATATATCACCTGGGCCTGAAATCTAGAACCACTCTCTCTTGCCAGAGCTGAGCTGAAGCTGATTTCTGCCATGTAGACTCTTAACAGCCTCTAGAAACTCATCCAGCATTGCATTCCTTCCCCAGTTAGGGTGGAGTTAGGGTGGAGAGGATACCCAATGCTGTCAGATGATCTCCTCGATTGGTTTCATGTAGATGTTAAAAAGGAGAGGCAAAGTTTCTATTTATTTATTTGTCAACAGGTGCAAGAAGGTAAGAGGTATTAGTATAGACATGGGCATTATCACATGAGATTGGTACAAGTAGAGGGATATAAATAAATACAACATGTCCGTGAACATATAAAATGAGTACGTATCAATGGGGGCAGTAGGACAGAGACGGTAGGCATGCTGGTGCGCTTATGCACCCACCCCTCTTAGGGACCTCTTAGGAAACGTGTGAGGTTCACAGTGGACAGTTTAAGATTAAAGATATGGGGGTTAAAGATATTCAGGGGCCTAAGGCTAACACCACTAACACCAACTGGAACCAGCTACATATAAGGAAGGAAGCTACATAGGAAGGAAGGAAGGAAGGAAGGAAGGAAGGAAGGAAGGAAGGAAGGAAGGAAGGAAGGAAGGAAGGAAGGAAGAAAATCATTGTAATATAATGTTCCCCACTCCCAAATCCTGAAGCCAATTCAGAAAGACAGATCGGTTTGTTCTAATGTTAAGACACCAAAGCAGCAGACTAAGGGTGCATGCCTTGCCTTAGCACAGTGTTTCTCAATCTTGGCAACTTGAAGATGTCCGGACTTCAACTCCCAGAATCCCCCAGCCAGCATTCAGCAAGGTTGAGAAACACTGCCTTAGCATGAAATCCAACTACGTAACTTTGGGCTAGTTGCTCTCTTTCAGCTCAGCTCACCGAGTTGTTGCTGTGGGGAAAACAGGAGGTGGAAGGCGTATTGAATTGAACGCTATGAGTTATTTGTAAAAATAATAAAGGCAGGATACAAATAAATAAATGAAAGGTTGATGGTGTTGAAAGTTGCCGAGAGATCCAGGAAAACCTGGAGGTTGCACCACCATCATCCTGAGCTCTCCAGAAGTCATCTGCAGGGGAGACCAATGTCATCTTTGTACCCTTTATCCCAGCCTGAATCTACATTAAAAAGGCTCCCAATAATCTGCTTAATTAAAGCCCTTCTAAATCTAAAAAGGAGGGAAGGTTGGATGCTTGACAAAAGCCCTCTAAAACTGCTCCAGGTAAAAATACAGGTAGCCCTCAACTTACAACGGTTTGTTTAGTGACCATTCAAAGTTATAATAGCATTGAAAAAAGTAACTTATGACCGTTTTTCACATGATCATTGCAGCATCCCCATAATCATGTGATCAGAATTCAGACACTTGGCAACTGGTTCATAGTTATGACGGTTGCAGCGTCCTGGGTTCATGTGATCACCTGTTGCAAGCCTCTGACAAGCAAAGCCAATGGGGAAGCCAAATACACTTAAGTCATTGGGGAAGCCAGATACACTTAACAACTGTGCCACTAACTTAACACCCACAGTGATTCACTTAACAACCGAGGCAAGAAAGGTTGCAAAATGGGACAAAATTCTCTTAACAACTGTCTCACAACAACAGAAATTTTGGCTCAAGTTGTGGTTGTAAGTCAAGGACTACCTGTATGGCCTCTGGTGGAGAAGGGGGTACATGACCTCCTCAGTGGTGGGTTTCTAATTTTTGTCCTATCGGTTCGCTTGTGCTCTTGTGCGTGCTCACACTTCTGCGCATGCGGGTGGGTGGGCAGAGCCTCCCGCCACTGCTACTACCGGTTCGCCCGATCTGGGCCAAACCGGGAGCAACCCACCTCTGGATCTCCTCCTTCAAGGTAGACAATAGCAGCTCTTTCTGCAAAGAGGCATGAAGTATTCTTGAACCCTATTCATGCCATTTCCTGGAAGACCTTGGCCAAACAGCACACAAAAGCAGCCATGGGACACTGTCCACTTTGCCAGCACTAATTGTCTTAAACTCCTCCCAGATGACAGGATTGAGATGTGTCAAAGCCACTTCCGAGGCATCTCGTCCAACCAGAATCCATCGCCGAGCGTAGTTGTGTGACTTTATCTGACAGGCGCTGAGAATAGTCCTCACCGCAACCCTGCCAGGGCTCCCCCAGCTCCTCCTTACCCAGGAGGGACCTGTGGGAAGTTCTCTACAGCTGCAGTGAGGGTAGAGATGTAAGTATACTTCATTGCTCTTATTGCCACAAGGTATGTCCTAATATAGGCTCTCACCTGTGCTTTGTTGGCCTCACTTTTTGTCTTCCTAAGCATTTCTTGTTGACTGTAATGTGACAAAAGCCCTTGAGAGTGTACTGTGAGAGATTATTATTGGCACCTACGGTACTTTGAGGGGGCTTACTGGTTGCTTAGCACCAGTATCTTATACTATCTTCCTTTCTCCAGCATCTTAATATATACTCGTAGGAAGAGGCACATGTCTTCTATTGAGTCATGCTCCAAAGAGCTCAACATACTTTCAAGAGGGATTTTGAGGGTGAATGCATGTTTGGATAACCCTGACTTGCTCTCCTTTATCCCCAAGGTTCCTTCAAAAACTCTCGGCTTAGTAGAAGCAGGCCCACAACCCCTGTTATGCCTAGCGAATGCCCACCCTCCCCTCTCAGACTATCAGTCAACTATTCTATCCTTTAGAAAGTCAACAGGGAAGGACAATGTAAGCTTTCCCCAGTGACTCAGTTGTTATCCGGCATTCTATCTATGATCAGCTAGTGGTCATGATCAGCATACAGCAGACAGGATAGTAGCAAATGCATGATGGGCTGCAGATAAAATGAATTAATAAAGAAAGAGAGGCCGGCACATTGATTGTATGTCATGTTGCCTTCCCTGATAATTCGTTGAACAGTGGGAGTCTGGGTATGCTCCAGGAATATCTTTTTTGCCTTGTCCACATCCTTCCTTCCTTCCTTCCTTCCTTCCTTCCTTCCTTCCTCCCTTCCTTTCTTCCTTCCTTCTTTCCTTCTTCCCTCCCTCCCTCCTCATTTTGTGCCTTTCATTCATTAGTCCACCTTGTTTGGTTTGAATTAGAAGTATTAGGCATTTGGCCTTGCTTGCCTAGGAGACATTCTAGCTTGAAGGACTCGCTGGTCTGTTTGAAAGGCATATTAATGAGCATGTAGCTAAGTAGATGTCTAAAATGGCAGAACAACATCTAAAATGACAAACCTCCTCTTTAAGCTCTTGCCCCTTGTAATAGAAACACATAAAGAGACACCGACGTCACATTGCAGCCACATGCAAAGCTGTCTCCGTGCTGCATAAATCATGTATGGCCACATCATCTATTATCGAGTGACAAAGCTGTAATCGCTAATTATACCGAGGCGTATTTAGTTTCTGATGGGGTCCAGCTTGCGGGTTTCAAGCTTTGGTGTTAGTTTAGTGCAAAGGAGACTGGGTAATAGAGTGACAATTTAATGGTACGATATAACTCTTATTTACAACAACAGCTCACCTGTTTTTCCCGTGCTGAGGCAGGTAGAGGCTTTCATGTTTTATCTCATGTCATGGTCTAGTCAAGAAGCATTGGAGAACTGCAAGAATTAAAAAGGAAAGGAAAAAGAAAACCAATTGCCTTTCCATTTCCTTATTGTATCTTCTATTTGATTTTGAATTGAACAATTCAAATATAATAGAATAACTAATGCATATTGCATGGAGCTTTGGCTTCTATGAAAAAGGTATTATGATAAATCCAGATCTCACTTTCTGTTGGTCTCTGACTGAGGAGATGAAATAATGAAGCCCAAACAAAGGACAGCTAAAATCACATGCCTTGTAATAATTATGGTTATAACTTGAGTATGTATAGTTCCTTAGGATGATTAATAATCAGCAGTGTCATTTCAACTGGTTACCAGCTGTGAACTGTTACTGCCTGTCATCTGATGACTATAATTTTTTTTAAAAAAAAAGAATAGGTAAATTCATCCATATTATAAGACTACAGCTAACCTTAAAACGTAATCACTCCCTGCCTCCATCTAGCTAATGGAAGGCTTATAAATTAGGAGCGGGTCACTAGTACAGCCATGATTATTGTGGAGGCTTTAAAAATAAATGTAATATGATTATTAATAGGAATGATTTCTATACATAATGAGTTGTTCCAGCATCCAATTTAGCTGAACATCTCAGCTATGTTCAGTCTCAGAATTCCCTGCCAATTCCCAGCCCAAATACACCAGGAAGATGTTACGATGAGAAAACTGGAGTTACAAAGTTCTTGTGACAATTTTTTAAAACAAGATCCTGAACCACAAATCTTTCTTTACCTTCCATAGGATAGGACTCCATTGGGGCTGAGTTAGGGGTTGCTTACATTACTCAGCAGTATGCAATATAAGTGTTATAAAGATAAATATATTAAATTTGTGCTTCATATTCTGTTTATCACTTGGAAATCAAGAATATGAGCCTTATAAGGCTAAAAACTTCTATTACATCTGCTTAAAGTCAATATTCTGCTCTCTGAATCACAGTCAGGAAGTACTTTGCAAGAGGAAACAGTTCTTCCAGACACAAACTTAGATGCAGTAATTATTTATAAACCTCTGTTAAAGATGCACTTTTAGCAATTGTTGAGAAAACAACAAAGCGTCTGATGTCTGCTCTAAATCTTGATTTTGATGACAAACCCTTCTGTTTGTTGCATTTTTTCCCCTTTGGACTGGATTCACATAGTGCAACTTCTAGCCCTAGTGACAACAATCTCACAGTCAACCTCAAATGGTGAAGAGGTCATGTGTGAAATGGTCATCAGGGATCTTAATTCACAAGTGATGATGTTGTGCCCTCTTTATTCAGCTTCTGCATGATGGAAGCAATTCACAGGACCAGCTGAGCAGCTTTGGTGATTGAGCTATTGAGTAGGGTGTTGGTATCTGCAAATCATCCTCCTTTTTCAGCAAGAGATAGTTATTATTACCCAAACTAGGGCAAATGTAACTTGCAAATTATGTCTGTATTTAAAGATTCTGCGTAATTGTTGAGCTCTTTCTATCTTGCATCTTGCCTTTCTTTGTGCTATGGTGATTTGTGACATGACATCACAAGACTTGGCAACAAACTTTCACCCATCGAATCAGAATTTGTACTTTGGCACAGGCTGTTCAATCATTTCATTCAGCTAATTTGTCTGGTACATTTGGACATTTTGATGAATAAACACCCTTGAGGCCACTGTTTGACAAAGCTAAAAAAAATCAGAGAAGAACTTCATGCCAGGAACCAAGCTATTTAAATTAGCAAAACTAAACAGGCGTGAACTTTGCTGAAAATTTTTTTGAATTAATCCGTGTGGCCCACACACTATATTACTAACAGATGTACTCCAGTGGACAGAACATCCCACACTTTTTTTAAAGCAAAAGAATACCTGTGAAAATTCACAGTCTGGAAAATATATTGTAAAAACAGGAGCATGTGTTAAGAAATCTTTGATCACTCAAAATGTCACAAATATCGTAGGCCAAGTTATCTGCATTTATATTTAAAAATAAAATAAAAAGGAAATAAATGTTAGAAAGAAACTGAACTCTTAAACATAGGTAGAGGTCAGGGGCAAGTCCCAATGCAAATCGGTACCGGTTCGCATCGCGCAAGCTTTGCCGCAATGCCAGCCATGCAATACCAGCTGCGCATTGCTTGCGCATGTGCAGTTCAGGGTAAATGGTTCTGTGCATGCGCAAAGACCATTAAAAGCTAATAAAAAAGACAACAGCAATGGAGACCGGGGAACGGGTTCAGGGGTGTGGCCAGCCTGGGTTGCTGCCGGTTCTGCAACCCATGCCAGATTACCACCTAGGCATTTCCAATCATTAGATAAGTTTCTGGAATAGTGGACCGGATTCAAGCAGAACTGAAAGTCCTGGATAGGAAGTTCAGAAAAATAATGGCAATGAATCATTCCTTTCATCCTCACAGCAATGTTACAGACTGTACATTCCAAGGAAAATAGGTGGGTGTGGAATATTGGGGGCGAAAATGGCTTTGGAAGAATATCCGAAGGACAGTGAAGAAGATGCACTGAAGCTAATATATGAGGAAGATTTACCGAGTAGCAGAGAAACCAAATTGGCCTACAAGAAAAGCCAAATGAAGAAGAGAAAAGAGAGATGGCAAGGCAAAGCATTACATGGCTATTAGACTAAAAAAAGAGGCGAGGCAGATAACAAGACCTGACAATAGCTAAGAACAGAAAAGTTGAAGAAAGAGACAGAGGTTCTAATTCTGGCTGCACAAGATCACAAGGCCTTAAGAGTAAATGCATATAAAGACTTACAAATAGAAATAGAATGACTGTGGCAAAAGAAAGCAAAGATAGTACCAGTAGTAATATGTGCCTGGAATGTAATCCCTAAACAACTGGAGCACCACTCGAACACAATCAGCATTGACAAAATCACCACCAGTGAATTGCAAAAGGCAGCTTTATTTGGAACAGCTTACAACCTGCAACAATATCTTTAGCCCAGGTTTTTGGAAAGGACTTGATAGGTAGATTAAAAATGCCAAATCCACTCTAAGCATCTGGCTGACTGTGCAACAAACAATATTAATAATAGGAATTCAGCACAACCCCAAAGACCTAATTTTCACTTTTAAGGATAGGATAGTTAGGATGGTAGCTGGTGCTAATTTGGCAGATGAGACGGTTACAGAGTTCCATTGAATACTTTAAACTGAAGGGTTTCTGTCTGAAAAGGGCCAGGAATCAATGCATCAAAGTATCTATCCATTCTTCGACAGAGAAAATGCACCCTATTATGTGTTTCCCAGAGCTGGCACTGTCAAAGACTTCTTGAAGAAACACTGGGCATCAGATAGGATCTCAACTGCTCCTTCCTGCTCCACCTTCTGGCACAGGGCTCTTTTAAACACACGGAATAACTGACTCTTTCTCTCACCTCACCCTGGACCATGTCCGCTGTTGCTCAGTAACGGGTATGCATGTCAGAAGTTTGAGAAGGAAAGCTTTCACTGTGTCAGATGTATCTTGTTTCCCAGCCTGCTGGCAGAGGCAGGGCGTAGAGAGGAGCCCAACAAAGGAGGACAGGCAGGAAAGCCATTTTCAATGAGGAAAACAACAACAATGAAGATGAATTAAGTTGATGGTGACTTAGGGAAGCTGTAATAAATAAGTAAAGGTAAAGGTTCCCCTTGGACCTATGTGCTAGTCGTTCCCGACTCTAGGAGGCGGTGCTCATCTCTGTTTCGAAGCTGAAGAGCCAGCGCTGTCTGAAGACATCTCCATAGTCATGTGACCAGCATGACTAAATGCCAAAGGCGGATTGAACATTGTTATCTTCTCACCAAAGATGGTTCCTATTTTTTCTAGTTGCATTTTTACGTGCTTTCGAACTACTAGGCTGGCAGAAGCTGAGACAAGTAACAAGTAACGGGAGCTCACTCCGTTACGTGGTGCGAACTGCCGAACTGCCGACCTTTGTAGGGGATACATGTAGGGAATACATATTGAATATATGTAGGGAATACATATTGAAGCCTTGGCTCTTTTGAATCGGCAGTCTCTGTGCTTAGAGGTGCTTCTGTTTTCAGAGGTGCACAGTTTTCTTAACCACCTCCTGGTTAAGAAAACCCACCAGATTTTCTTAACCAGGAGGATAAAATATGGTTGGTAGAAACCACAGAAGGCCGGTGGGAAGAAAAGGGTGACACATGGCACAAAGTCCTTGATCCAAGTGTTCCAGGCCCTCTTGCCTTACAGTGTACAGAATAACAACGTTGGGAGAGACCTTGGAGGTCTTCTAGTCCAACCCCCTGCTCAGGCAGGAGATCTTATACCATTCCAGTCCAATGGCCATGTAATCTCTTCCTAAAATCCTCCAGTGGATGGATGGAAACCATTCTGGATGGGAACCATTCCACTGATTAATTGTTCTCCCTGATAGGAAATTTCTCCTTAATTCTAGGTTGGATCTCTGATAATCCTCATCCATTACTTCTAGTCCTACCCTCAGGTGCTTTGCTAGAGATGCATTGATATCTGTTTCTAGTGTCCTCTGAGTGAACTAGAGGTCTTGATTGGCCTTAAGAATGTGGCCATAGTATAAGTTTGAGCTTAGGGAAGAGGCCATATTTGCTCCGGGGGTAGGGAGCCATTAATCTTTGGTCTCTACCACACAGTGGTGGGATTCAGCCAGTTCGCACCTATTTGGGAGAACCAGTTGGTAACTTTCTAAGCAGTTCAGAGAACCGGTTGTTGGAAGAAATCTCATTTTGGTTTTTTCCACTTTACAGGGCTAATCCTGTAAGGAAGGCAGGAAGGAAACATTCTGGTGTTGTTTCTAGCCTAATCTTTATTGCTCTGCTTATAGAAACTGCCTTTCCAGTTAACTCTTATTACCATTGTAACAACTAAGGTGAAGTGCCCATCAACCTGAGTGACATTGACTTGACCATGCCCACATGATCACATGATCACCGAGCCCCGCCTACCCAGCTGGTCATTAGGGCAGAGAACTGGTTGGTAAATTATTTGAATCCCACCACTGCTACCACATAATAGACATCATCCCACTGAACTCTTCTTAAGGCACATGGTTTTACTCTTCCTTTCTCTCTAGCAATTATACAAACTCTATGCTTTCAGCTATGGGCCAAAACATACAATCTTGTGCCTGAAAGCCTTGAGCATTCTTGGCTCTGTTTGAATTGCCGTGGACCTGCTCTGTACCGGTTATCTCGGCTCCACGTGCTGCATTGAAGTTCCCTATTGTAAAGAAGCCGGTCCTTGTGTGGAACAATGGCAAATCAATCTCAGATGAGATCATCTCCTTGGGGCTGAGCAAACAGTTATTCTCCTTGCTGCTAAACAGTTGTGTCAACCGACAAAAGTTGACTCGCAATATGAAATGAATGTGACTTTGGCAACGTGAACTTTGCCCTCTCCTTATTCCAAAACAAGGTAAAGTTATTAGAATTCTGGCTGCTTCTATTTCTTATAGGATATGACCATCCAAGGACCATTGGAAGATGTTTGCCTGTCTGTAGACATCACTATCCAGTAACTGAGTAATGGACTGAGACAAGTTATTTGATACAAGGTTTGCTCCAGTATCCTGACCATATCAGAAATGTAATACTTCACGTCTCAGCAGTATTGCTGTCAGAAGATTGCTGCTTGCCATCCACTGGGGCCTTGGAGTGATGGGATTTAGCAGGCAAGAGTAGGATACAAATACCCCAAAACACAGCGTAACACAGTGTAAAGGAAATACATTCTATTATTCTCATAAAGATGCTCTTTGAACGTATTTCTGGTGGAACTGCTGATTAGGCCCCAGCAAAGGGATACCTTTTTTTGTTGTTTTGTTTTGAACAGGAGTGGTTTATTCCAATATTAAATGGAAAAAAGATGACCACAGGACTAATTCTTATTCATATGTAAAGTTCCATTTTCGGTCTTTTTATATCATCTTCAGTTCAAGGAACACATCCAAACTGTAGGAATCTGGCAGATTTTAATCATTGAATTTCCCACCATCCTTTGCTCATACATCCCCTTGTGTTAGCTTATAACAGAATTGAAACCAGGCCTTCTGAATTTAAATAAATATGTATGAATATTTGTAAAGTCTGTGTGTTAACCAGCCACACACTTCTGAATATTCACGGACAATTGTACAACGCTCCCATTGTGAGAAAACCACAGGACATTGTGTCATTTCTACAATGGTGCATTGTACCCCTGAGGAGTAGAATGTAACCAAAGCTTTTAATGCATACAATTTGTTGCCTTGAATATCTTCATAAGCAGTTCATATCCCATGATATATTTTGATATTTATTTTGGAGGAAAAATAAAATAAAATATGGTGTTAGCCTACCGATTCTGGTGGTTCAACCTCTTTTTCCTAATAGGCAAGATGTAACTGTCCAAAGGCCAGAACTTCAAATCAGGTTAAAATTGGCATTTATTATTACCAGTAATTAGGATTCTCTGTATTTCACTAAGTTCTTACAATACTCCATTTCATACTCACTGAAGTTTCAAGCCTAATCCCAGAAAAATACATTTTCCAGAAGACCTAGTGCTTTGGCTTGCTAACATAGCCATATTGAGTGCTAGCTAGAAGGAGAGAAGAGGACTCCCTCCTTCTGAAACATCAACACAATAAGAAGGTTAGCTGGAAGAAAATAACAGAAAATTATGTTTTTCCTGAACTGATTTCCAGAAATAGAAGATAGGTATCAGGCATTGCCAGATTCTATAATCCGAACTGGGGATTTAATAACATTGGCCATATTTCTGCTTCCAAAATGATGTTATTGACCATTTTGTTGTCTAGAGCATCTGTTTTAATTTCAACAAAGCAAAACAGAACAGGAAAGAAGCAGTAAAGTTCTCAAATTAGGGAAGGCATCCATGCAAATCAGCTTCAAACTGGGAGCTGTGGATTGAATGCCTGGTTGGTGTTAGGTGACATTAGGAACAGGCTCTCCATCAACCTTCCACAGTGGTGGGATTAAAATAATTTAACAACCAGTTCTCTGCCCTAATGACCAGCTGGGAGGGTGGGGTTCGGTGGTCATGTGACCGTGTAGACATGGCCAACTCAACGTCACTCACATCAATGGGCGCTTCGCCCTAGCTGTTACAATGTAATAAGGGTTAACTGGAGAGGCAGTTTCTGTAAGTAGGGCAATAAAGATTAGGCTAGAAACAACACCAGAATGTTTCCTTCCTGCCTTCCTTACAGGATTAGCCCTGTAAAGTGGAAAAAACCAAAAGGAGATTTTTTCCAACAACTGGTTCTCTGAGCTGCTTAGAAACTTAACAACTGGTTTTCCTGAATAGGTGTGAACTGGCTGAATCCCACCAGTGCCCCCTGCCCCCCCCCAATGCTACCTATAACCAGACTTTTTGGAGAAACTGAAAATTTGTGGACTCTTTTATATATGTGGTTGGACCTAATGAAAACATTGAATTTTGAATTTCTCCCCTTTCATGAATCAACATGATTTTGGTTGCTTACTTTTAAAAATTCTCCCAGAAGATACATGCAACATACATTAAACCAGATTTCTTCACAAGGCTTCCCTTACTTCATATTTTAAATGCCTCAATTTTGATATTTATGAGAAAAGGGAACGAGAATTGTCATTGAGTAGGTCAGATTCATCTCACAAAACTTTCCATTTAGCACATCAAGGCCTGACAAGAGGCTGTCTCTTGTTCAGACATGAGAGTAAATTTCCATCCTTATTCAGTTAAAGAAGACTCTCCAGTTGTTTTTTTTTAAAGCAAACAAACCATGAAATAGAGGGCTGGGTCTTTTTCCATCAGAGAAAACAACAGAGATCTCTAACAATGGAGGATGAGATTCGAGAGGGTATATATTCAGTCATGGTTGACCCCTGTTTTTCTTTCTTGCATGAAAAAAGATGCAGGCCCTTTGTCTGTGTTCAGAGGAGCACCTATACGAATGCTAGATATGCATGTATGTGTATGTATTGTATGTATGGTGGGGAATACATGAAAAGAAGTGTGCAACTACCATGGGATATGACCCAATGATTTTTTTTAGAAAACAACTGGATTCTTAGATCTTACAGTCTTTATTCTAGGATAAATCTAGGATCTATTGCATGCTATGATATTAAATAAACATAGAGAGGATTTTAGAGCTTTCTGATGCTGCCTGTTCTGAATGAAGCAAACTCTTTAGTCCCAACAAAAACCCCTTTTATTAATTTCCTGTGAATTCTGCTCATTCACATCCAGCAAAGTCTTTCAAGGGAGGATTAACAGTCACAGACATTATCTAGCTTGGAGAGCTGCCAGGCCGATATCTGGAAAACCTGGCAAGGAGTCTCAAAGAGTCACGAACCAATTAAGCAAACTAATTATCTCCTGCAAACTCCACTCCTCTTTTATTTCCTCTGGGAGAGGCCATTCATTGTCCACCTGTGGCCTTACTCCCAAGTCAACCCCTGTTCTTTAGCTGTTCCCTTTGTCTGGAAACTCTGTGCATGCGCACACTATGAACAGGCTTCAGCTGTTTGTCTGCCTCACTGATGTCTGACTCTGAAGGCGGATGATAATTGGCATACGGCTCTGGCCCCCTCTCTGCCTCTGACACAGAGCCCTCATCAGAGCCTTCCCCAGACTCCAAGACTGCCCATGTTCCTCCCTAACCTCCTCACTCTCGTAATCTGCTGGCGGGCAGATTTAAGGGAGGGGCATGATGTTAAATGAGGAGGTTCCCCCCCCACAAGGCTTGTAAGCGGCTGAGCTACACTTTGCCAAAAGAAAGAAGAAACTAAACCTACTAAGATGTTTTCGAGCACGGTAATCTGAAGCATCTTAATGCTTTTGTTTTTAAGTACCTATGTAAGAATACAACGAGAAGGAATGCAACATAAGCTTCTTGGTTTTCCTGACTGAGCTTTAATGGGAATTGAAGGTCAGGCACAGAAAGCTAAATCTACCGGTGTTTTTGACTTTTCAACAATCATAAAGATAATGTCCTTGAGATGTTAGAAGCAAGAAGCTTGACCAGCTTCCCTTTGCAAATTGAAGTCCATCTTTAAAGGACTTGTTGTGATACCCCAAGAGCTATGCTGTCAATGAAGCTTGCCAATAAACAGATGGTAATCCAGCAGGAAGCATCTACGTTTTATAATTTGATTTCTACCCTAAAGTGCCCTCTGGTATTTTGTGAGTACTGGTGTGTATGTGTGTGTCTGTCTGTGTGTGCAATGAAAACATCTGCACAAGGCAACTGCCTGGTCTATAGAAAAATGAGATGTTCCAGGGTATTTCTAAAAGCCAGGCTTTAGAAAATGAAGAAGGAAGAGAACCCAGACAGATCAATAAAGGGGAGTTTACCTTTCTCAGATTTCTCCTCTATTTTGTCTCGCAGGCTGCTGCTAGCATTTGCCCTGTTTAACCTTTAACACTATTTGGAAAGCATGCATGCTTAAATATCGCAACGGAATTGTTTACCAGTAGAACATTCTGATGGAATTGGAAAAAAAAGCAAGAGCCACTGAGAAAAGTAACCCTTTCAATTGTTCATTTATTATAAAGCAATCTTGGTTTCTTTGTAGTAAATACAAAATTCAAAATTATATTTTCCTCCCCTTTCTAGTACATAAGGTAAAAGTAAAGGTTCCCCTTGCACATATGTGCTAGTCATTCCCAACTCTAGGGGGCAGTGCTCATCTCCATTTCAAAGCCAAAGAGCCAGCACTGTCCAACGACGTCTCCGTGGTGATGTGGCCGGCATGACTAAACACTGAAGACGCATGGAACGCTGTTATCTTCCCACCAAAGGTGGCTCCTATTTTTCTTCTTACATTTTTACATGCTTTTGAACTACTAGGTAGACAGAATCTGGGACAAGTAACGGGAGCTCAGTCCGTTATGCGGCGCTAGTGATTTAAACTGCTGAATTGCCGACCTTTCTGATCGACAAGCTCAGCATCTTAGCCACTGAGTCACCATGTCCCTTCTAGGACATAGAATCAAAGTAATAACAGTTTAGTCATTAACACTTTCATGAGGCTGCAAAACTTCATCTCTTCATTTTTCCCTCAACATAAGTTTTAATGAGTAATCACAGTAGGTGTCTAAACCATTTAACAGAAGTTTCTAAGGAAATGTAAGGTGAGGCTTTTAGAATTGTATGATGATGTCACACCAAACATTCTCTGATCTATTCTGGACAACTTTGATGGTAGTTCCAGATTAGGTTTCATTAATAGACATCAGGTTGCCCCCAGCTAGGTTGATGATGGAAATTGTAATTCCAGATTGGAAGCTCTAAATCCCGTCATTTTTTTCACCATGCTGTCATTACCACTTCGCCTTTTTATTTATTTTTTAATCACTGCTGAATATATTTTTGGAGAATAACAATAGGAGCCAATTGTTTGGAAGAATCCTCATCCTCTAAAACAGGGGTGTCAAACTCAATTTCATTAAGGGCTACATCAGGATAGTGTTTGACCTTGAGGGCTGGTGGGGGACGTGGCCATGGTGTGGTCAGTTTGACATCACTCATGTTGGGGGCACCTGTGGTGGCCAAGTGCTAAAGCAGGACTTCCCTGAGTCCCTCCCTCACTCTCATCTTCCTTCCTTCCTTCTTTTTCTTTTCTTTCCTTCCCTCTTCATTCTCCTTTCTCCTTCCTTCCTTCCTTCCTTCCTTCCTTCCTTCCTTCCTTCTCTTTCCTCTCTTTCCTTCCTTCTTCCTTCTCCTTTCTTCTTCTTCTTCCTTCCTTCCTTTTCTTTCCTTATTTTTCCTTCCTTGCTCTCTTCCCTTCTTTCTTTTTTTATCTTTCCTCTTTCCCTTTCTTCTTTCCTGTCCCTTCTTGCATGCTCAAATGCAAAAGGGGAAACATTTTTCCGTTTGTTTTGTTTTTAGTTTGTTTTGCTAGCCCTCTGCCAATGAAAACAGGGCATTGTGAGGGGGGTGTGTGTGCCGGTCCTTTGCTGTTTTCAGTCCAGCACCGTGGGCCAGATCTAAGCACCTTGTGGGCTGGATCTGGCCCATGGGCCTTGAGTTTGACACCCCCTGCTCTAAAACATCATTATCCCTTTGCATCATTGCCCCTGAAAAAAAAGTTGCTTTTGTTTCGAAGCAAATAATAAAACATAAGGGCAGCAAGAAAACATAGGGGGCAAAGGTATCGTGCAAGTATGTGGTTCAGGGACCTGCTCTCAGGAAAGAATGCAGCCATAAAAAAACCTCAAAGGGAGCTAGCCTGAGAGTAGAAGATGCACTGGTTTAATAAGAGCTCCAGAAATATGTAGAAAAATAAAAAGTCGGCTCTAAATATGGCATGAGTCACACTTTTTATTGACTTTAGTCATTTGCTACAATAGTACAGAGAAATAAAATCTCGAAGTAATGATAAGCTTCTATAAACAAAAATAGCTTGTACAACCCATACAATTCCTCCCAAATTCTTCAGCACTAGAATATTGCATGTGCTGTATCTTTACTGGACATTTTTTTTGCTTTAATTTTGCCTTCAACTATGACTTAATTCTTGGCAGCTATGGGGCAATCTCCATGCAATTTTCTAGGCAACATTTTTGAAGCAATTTTCCATTGCTTTTTTTCTTAGAGCTGAGAATGAATTATGGTCCAAGGTCACTCAGTTGGTTTCTGTGCCTAAGGCAGGACTACAAGTCAGGTTCCCTAGTAAGCACTGGACAAAACTAGGCTAAACCGACTTGATATTTCTGGGCCTGCAAGCATTATGTTGACCACCCTGTTTGACACAAACTTGCCTGGGTGTTAAAGTCAGCCTCAGAAGCTCTATTCTGCAGCTCTCTATTGCCAGATGAATGCCAGGTAAGTGTTAGAGAAAGAACTCTCCATATGTATATTGGCACACAAATGTGGTTTGGTAGGCTGACTGAAAGACCTCTGAATCCATTTTTCCTTTCTTTGTTGAAGGCTAGTAAAGCTTATCCATTTCATTAGGGGATTGGTTATCTTACAGTTACAACTTGGGTCTATATTGTTGTCTTCTTCTTGTGCTGTTTTCTCTGCCATTTCTAATAATTCAATGATATGAATAAATGTTATATTTGGAATTTTGTAGTCTTCCAGATTTTAGATGGAAAAGAAGAATCTGAATCAAAACAAGAACAATTTGCAGCAAAGATTGGGAAATTCTCCTCAGAAGTGTCACCTCTGATAGGGAAACAGTCTGAATTTCTTTTCCCTTTAACTTCTCTTCATCTCACCTCATTCAGTCTGTAGATGTAAAGCAAGTTTGGTGGCATTTGCTTCTTAGGAAGTCCTCGAAAAAAGGGCTTTCCTTTCATTGTTAGTAGAATCAAGCCTGACAGTGTTTCAAATGCTCTGAAAATGTGGTTCTAATCTGAAGGTGGAGAATTATCATTCAAGGCAGTACCTCACCTGATAATCAACCATCTGTTCACCAAAGAGTTCCCTTGCCAACAAAATGCAAAGCTTATTAGTACATACATTTTTGTAAAACAAAATCTTCTTTTAAAAAGATTTCAGAACTGAAGACATTAATCTTTCATTTTACTTGTGACTTTCCTTTTCAGATCCCTCCATGGATTCCCCCTCCCACCTTTTTTTTAAAGATGCGACAATAGCAGATGCTGGTTTTAACAATCTTTATCACAGGCTATGGCGGTGACTTTCCTCCCTGTTCTTATTGCTCTCTTCTCTCACTCTGTTGCTTTATGCTTTTGTGCATTCCCAGATCTCTTGCATATTAAAGCCAAAGGCAATGAGGGCTGACTAGGTAAATTAGTTGCAAGAGCTGAGGTGTAAGGTGGGAGGGAAGTTGAGCTCCCGCAAAACAAGAACCCAACATCTGTAATAGTCTGTACTCCCTTCTTTGCCACAATTAGCTATGTGGTCCAAATAAAGAGGGAGCGGAGGGGTATGAACATTTATATCTAGCTTGGAAATTTCAAACAAAGGAATGATTTATGCCTCTTTTTTTTCACAGTATACTGTGAATGGCTTACATGGAGCTAGTTGTAAATAATTCATTCTGTGCCAAAAGTGTTCTCTACTTGTTTTGCCATGGAGCTAAGATCTGAATTCGCACAGAAGTGGTGCTTCATAAAGCAGGACTGATATACTTTTTTAACGTAGAATTAAACAGGGTGAGGCACTGAGGCAGCCACAGCAGGAGATAGGCTCTGCCTGGGAAGCAACAATGATGTAACAGAGGACAGAATGGGCCTACCCTACAGCCCCAGTCTAGTATTTCTTTTCTCAAATGTTTATCTTCTCTTTACTTATGATTTATCACTCGTTTTGATGGAATGAAATCTGGTAAGTGACCTGGGGAAGGAAGTGGGAGGGAGTCAGTGGTGGGGTTCAAATTTTTTTACTAACGGTTCTGTGGCCATGGCTTGGTGGGCATGGCTTGGTGGGCATGGATTGGTGGGCGTGGCTTGGTGGGCATGGCAGGGGAAGGATACTGTAAAATCTCCATTCCCACCCCACTTCAGGGGAAGGTTAGCTCAAAGTCCCCATTTCCTCCTGATCAGCTGGGACTCAGGAGGCAAAGAATAGTGGAGCCAGTCAGAGATGGTATTTACCAGTTCTCCAAAATACTCAAAATTTCTGCTACTGGTTCTCCAGAACTGGTCAGAACCTGCTGAATATCACTTCTGGAGGAAGTCATTTTGTCCTCCACCTTTATAGTGGAGCACAGAGATGATCTTGGAGAAGGTATGGGTAAACTCATAAAAGATGAACTCAGCCTAGAAATATGGAAAAGAAATTAAAAATTCTCTCACATCGACTCTCTCCGGTGTAAGAAGGAGGAGGCAAAATGTTTTCAGGCTTTCAAGATTCTGTTATTATACCCATAACATTAAAGTAGCATTCCAGTTGTTCTTGTGGTAACAGTCTCTGCCTTAGATTTCCTTGAAGGAGTGACATCCTAAGACAACAATATTTTGATCTGGGCCTGTTTGGTTTTTAATCATCTGTTCCTATACTCCCCCCTGTAGACAAGCTTTGTTTTTTCTTTTTATCTTATAAACCATGTAAAATATTCCAATAAACAGTCTTTAAACCCTAACCCTTTCTTTGTCCCAAATCCTTTTTGCTTGTTTCTAGAGTAAAGTACTTTTTTTTTAAGGATACAGAAAATTAGATGGCAACAAATTGAGATTTACTGCATAAAATTAGAGGCTTATACAAGGTGATACACAATTGGTTGAGAAACATCCGAATTTTCACTCCAGACTGCTACCGAAAAAGAATCCTTTCTTGACAGGCCTAAACCAAGCAGGTCTCATTGGGGGGACGGAGGGCATACATGTGTTGGAAGAAATGTTGGAAGAAATATTCATCTGGGTTCAGTTCCAAGTGGGAAGAAAGACACTGGAAACATGCAGCTTCCTGTTCTTGTGTAACAAATGTATTCTGATTGGCTGTCAGACTCCCATGGGGCCATGCAGGGGTAACTTTGTAGTATCTTTTGAGTCCCAAGCTTGGTTGAATCTTGCTGGGTGATGATGTAATGAAGGGGCTATGGGCAATTCCTATTATGGCTTAATGTCTTTGTCCTGGTTTGGATCATGAGTGAGGGCTAATCCGAGGGCTAATCCTATCATGTCCTGAGGGCCATGTCTTTTGTGTTGTAGATAAGCTGGCCCAGCCTTTCTGGAACTATTAGCAAAAGTGGGGGGCTGCTTTCCAAGAGCCTGTTTCTCCTTTTCTCATCGAGGGAGGTATGATATTCTACCTTTTTAATATTTCCTAGAATATTTCATTTTCCTTGGAGAAGGGCAGGTGCTAACTTCCTACACATGCAGACCCCTGCCTTTAGGAGAGGAGAAGGGTGTGACACAGCATTGGCCCTGTCTGCAGCAGTCTGTGCAATCACATATGCAATTTCTGGATATCCTGTCCTCCTGCCTCTTTGATCCATCCCATTTAGAACAGAAACCATACATGTCCTAGCATTCTCTGATCCTTCTGATGTGCATGGAAATGCTGCTAGGCAAGAAAGCTCTTTGATATAGTAGAATATTACTGTTCTGCAGCCTTGCTCCAAATCAAGCTCTCCAACAGGCTGCCGTGAGTCATGCATACGTGTAGCCTACTGCTCTTGCATGCCAGATTTCCACTGTGTTTTTCCCCCCTTCCCTTTTCTCTTTGCAAAAGAAAAAGATGATGGACCTCGTATTTCTGTTGGTTTCATTAATTTCTCGCTGGACAAAGGGAAATTATTTCAGTGGATATCTTATTTACCGAGGAATTCAATTTGTTCACTGAATTATACATACAAGATAACAAATAAAAAACAGTAAGGATTCAATCCCAGGGATGTTGTTTTCTTTTCCAAGCACAATACAGCTGCTGTTGCTGCACAAATCTCACATTTGTTGAATTTGAGGAACAGGTTTGTTTTTGCTACGTTTTACTTTTGCAGAAAAAAAAAAGATTGTGGCTTAGATCTTAAAATAGGCTAAATTCAGAAAGGTCATGGAAGAAAAGCTTGTTGTCCTTGTGCACCCTCCCCCCCATGAGCTTTACTAAAAGAACAGAATGAACTAAACGGCATGAGATGGGTTGCCGCAGGACTCTTTGGCAGAAGAACAGATAGGGAATGCTGAGGATCTTCCTTGACTTAGCAGGATCTGGTCTTGATTTTGGGCGTTTCCACCAGCATGGCCTTCAGAGAAGTTTTTGGGAACTTTAGGTAAGGAGGTAAGGCTGTGGCATTTCACAGAGCAGCTTGTAGCTTACGGTTATTTAAATTGGGACCTAGTTCAAAAGGGAAGAAACCATGACCATATAGATATAACCAATATACTAGACACATTCTTTGGGTAAAACATATGAAGAATGATTGCAGGAATTTGATCTGTCTAGTTCCCTGATGGCGAACCTATGGTACGGTGCCACAGATGGCACACATAGCCCTCCCTGTGGGCACACCAACAATCACCCCAGCCTATCTCCATTGCGTATGCACTCCATTGCGTACACCTCCAGCCAGCCAGCTGGTTTTCAGATCTCTGCCACCCATGCGCGGGGGGCAGGGCATGTGTGTGAACACACACATTCATATGCGGGGGGAAAGTGAATGCCTTTTAGCACCTCACATAGTGCCCCCTGCCCTGTTTTGGGCCTGGAACACCTCCTGCACCAACCTGGAAGCTAAAACGGAGCATGAGGGCACTGCGTGAGATCCCCCCATGCCTTGTTTTGGGCCTGGAAATCCTCCTGCACCAACCTGGAAGCAAAAAATGGGTGTGGAGGGGCAAGGCAGATGCGGTTCACCGACAAATGCATGCTCGACAAAACCACACCGACAAAACTGCGCTGAGAAAAGAGCAAAGTTGAAATCGCGCCGATAAATGCGCGCCGATGAAAGCACGCTATCAACAAATCACGCGAAAACAACATAATAACCCTAACCCTAACCCTAACCCTAAACCTAACCCTTAAGGTTTTTACCTTGTTTTCACGTGGTTTGTTGATAGCGCGCTTTCATCAGTGTGCATTTATCGGCACGCTTCTGTGGGCGTGATTTCGACTTCGCTCTTTTCTCAGCACGGTTTTGTCAGCACGCTTTTGTCGGGCGCGCATTTGATGGGTCACGGGCAGATGCACAGGGGTGGGAGAGCATGGGGAGGTGCACATGCGCAGGGGGCGGGGGTCACATGTGGTTTCGGAATGGGATGACAAAAAAGTTAGCAATCACTGGTCTAGTTTAATGAAAAGAAGGACTAGGGTAGCATGATAGCAGTATTCCAATATCTAAGGGATGGCTACAAAGAAGAGAGGGCCAAACTATTATCCAAAGCACCTAAGGCAGGTCAAGGAGCAGTGGATGGAAGTTAGTCAAGGAGAGATACAACCTAGAACTAAGGAGAAATTTCCTGACAGTTAGAATAATTAATCAGTGCAATCAATTGCCTCCAGAAGTTATGGATGCTCCAATACTGCAAAGGTTTAAGGAGATATTGGACAAACATTTGCCTGAAATGGTATATGGCAGTGATGGTGAACCTTTTTTGGCTCGTGTGCACATAATATGCACATACATAACATTTTGGATGATAAAATAGCTGCATAAATTATGCCTATGCCTCCCCACAAAAAGCCCCCTATGAGTGCATGTATGAAGGCTGCTCCCTAACCCGATAATGGAACTGTGCAAGTTGAAGTCAATTGCTAGAACAAATGTTGCAACATTTTCTTCTATATTTGAGGAGGCTTTGAGTACCCATAGATAGACTCATGCCCAGGGGTGGTCTGCTGTGGATTCGCCTGGGTTTGGGAGTACCTGTAGCTGACATTATGGCCAGTTTGGAGAACCTCCAAATCCCAGCCCCTTGCTGACCCCGCCCACCCCTCCCCTCCCAGGAATCTCCACATGGCCCATTTTGGAGGCACGGGAAGTGCAGGACCTGTGCGGAGGCTCAGGGAGGGGAAAAATGGGCCTCCTGGAAGTTCCAGAAGGCAAGAAACAGGCCCATTTCCGACATCTGGAGGACTTCCGGAGCCCAGGGGAGGCAGTTTTTGCCCTCCCAGAGGCTCGAGGAAAGCCTCCGGAGCCTGGGGAAGACAAAAATGGCCCCCTCACCATGGTGCAGGACACCGACTAGGCTACGCCCACCATGACCACACCCACCCATCAACCAGGCAGAGAACCCATTGCTGAAATTTTTGAAGCCCACCCCTGGTCATGGGTATTTCTTTAAGGTATAGTCCAGTAGTATCCAACCTGTAAGGTTCTAGTTTAAATTTTATGTTGCCAGAAAAATCAGCCTTGTTGCAGATGCCAAAGATGATAGAAGGGTGCTTGTAAACATATCCTGTGTATTTTCAGCCTTGGAAATAAGGCATCAAGATAGTAGGCTCAAGTGTCAAGTTTGAGGAACCAATGTGGTCAAGCCTGAGGCACTTAGTCTGTGTTTGGGAAGCAGCATAGCATAAAAATACTGCAAATGTTATTTCCTCCCTTCTGCTCCCGACCTCCCATGCATGTCTGCTTAATATTCTTGGATCCTTTGAAACCACAAAGCAAAATTCTCCATGTAGTTTGGTAGATTTGATAACTTTTCAATATTCAGCTGGCAGGCAACAAATAGGAAACATTTTTTAAATAATTGGTCTATGTGCATTTTCAGTGAGCAAGATGAATAAAACATAGCAATCACAGTTCTTCCAGAAATAAATACCTTGGAGTAGCACAAGAGAAAACTACAGAATAATGCATCACTGATACTAAACGTACCATTAGATCTAAAAATAAAAGATTTGAAAATATTCAAATACCAAAATTTCATAGCCTATGCCGATTTATCCAAAGTAAGAAAATAAATCTAAGAATGCCTTAGTGGCTGTAGGCAGCAATGAGTGATGAGTTGAAGGCATCACATGAATGATAGGTGTGTATCCTAGACTAAGTCTTTTTCTGCCATTGCTCTTACACACACAAATTGACATGTGATTAAATTATTACATTTGGGTCTCGCCAAAGTGAATGAAAGATGCTGGTAAGTATTTCTTTCAAGATAGTAATGTCACAATTTATTTTTATTTTATCTCATAGCCATGACTCTGGATGATACAGAAAGGACTAAAACCAAGAAACGATTGAATGTAGTATACAAAATAAACAGCCCAATTACTAATCCAAAATAATAAGAATGAAAATGTAACATTTGCCTGAGTCTAACAACATTCCATTATCAGTACAAATGGTCATCAATCAAAAGATGGAATTCTAAATGATTAAAACCATTTGCTAGTATTTCTGTAAAACCGTTTGCTTCTGTATGCCTTCGTGCAACTTATGGGGTTCTCTTTTATGACTACTTTATGGCAATAATTTGACCATGAAATCACATTTCTCTTTAGAAGGCCATGTTTACCACATACTAGTTTGCAGATAACTTAGAAGAAAAAATCTCTGAAATAAGAAATCCCACATGAAGGAAAGAACATGTGGCATTTGTATCTTATATTAGAGCCTAGAACAGAATTCCTGATCTCTTGAAAATCAATCAGTTTGAAACCAAACCCTATAATGAATTTTAAGATATGGAAGCTTACATGGAATTTTAGACATTCAATATGCATTTGGTATTTTGGTACCTATTGCATATTTTTTTCACAATATGAAAAAGAAAGTAATTTGAATGGCATGTAAATAACCATTCAGAAGGCCAAAAAGATGGAGGTCAGGCAGCCAATATAACTAAGGATTAGACTGTGTTTTTTTAAATGGCAATCACAAAGAAATCTTGTGTTCATAATTTTATGAATATCAATCTCTATCTCTGTACTCACCTATCTGGTAACTCTTGCACAGTGACAACATGTTTAAGTCGCTAATTTCCATCAAGATGGAAATTAAAACATGGGTAAGCAGACCAGATAAAGAGACCAGCATTTTCAAGATGGTTTAGGAAATCAAGTTCTAATCTTGGGTCCTAGAAAATGCAGATAGTCTGCACATTCTAGTAGGCAGAAGGACCAGGCAACCCCACAGTGAAACTCCCAGTGAAAAATGGACAGTTTGAGTGTAGGAAGCATCATTTACATAATGACAGAGAAAACGATTTAAATGCAAATAGCCTAGTAATATGGCTGGAAAATCTGCAGCCATCCAGCAGCCTGGTGGGAAGTAAAGACAAGGGTGGGTAAACAAATGCATACTCTTATTGGAGAGTACATGTGGATTTGTACAATCCACAAATCTGCAGCTTTCTCCTTCCATAAATGCTACACTGTTTATGTTATTGCAAAGGGAAAATCTAGCTATACAGTAGATTGTTTTAAAAATTCACCCAAAGCAAGAATGAATGTATTTATTTATGAGACCACTGAGCTTTTAGTGTAATTGCAGGTATTCTGGAAATATGGAGTGTAAACATTTGCTATCTTGCCCTACCGCTCCTTCCCTTAAAAAGTGATCATGTGGTCATGCATAATAGTGGAGTAATTAAATTAATTCGAGCTCAGCATTTTTTCAATGATTTCAGGTATATACCAATTCTTCTAAACTAGTAACACTTTCAGGTTGAAGGAAACCCATGAGGAAAGATTTGAATCTTCTACGTGCAAACGATTTACTTAGGAATTAGTTTGCATTTACTTATGGCCACCCATCTTAGGCAAATAGCATAGCAAAAATTACAAAGCAATTTAAAAAGTATACAGTTAAAAATAGACATGATAAATTCAGAATGCAAAAATTGAGGCTTTTGCACAAGGCGTGCGGTATTTTCCAAATACTTATGTCAGGGTTCCAAATAGCATCCAAAATTAAATCAGAGTCCAAGGCAAAGTATTCCTCAGAGTTCCAATTTATTAAGAGAGTCATGTTGGCACATCTGGGAAAACCCGAATCTGAAAGCTTCTTGGTTTTCCCCACCCAGTTGAAAGTTCATGATTTTGCCCCCACACCCACAAGTCCAACACATGGTCCAATCTTCCACTGCCATGCTGACAGTTCCACCCATCCAGTTCCAGTCAGGTGCAGAGGTACCAAGACAAAGGATGATCTTGTCAATCTAAAAGGAATTATATTTTGGTTACATCACATCCTACTCCTTACTATCCCCCTCCCATTTCCCCACTATAGAAATAGCATAGTAGATAGAAGTGTGGCATGCTAAAGATCCCAAAAGGAACCTGGCTGCAAGCCTGACAACCTATTTTAGCTTTTCTGATACACTGGCCATGTAAGGAATGACCAGGTTCTTGACTCTGAATCTCAGCTGTGCCTGTCGTACTTGTATTCTTCAAACCCACTAACACACTGAGACAAAGGCTTGTCCACTCTAAAGATCTGATACCAAAACTTAAGAAGAGTAATATTGTGTATGCAGTCCAATGCAATGAGGAGTGTTCAGAGCTCTGTATTGGAGAAACCAAGCAGATTTTACCCAAAAGATGTCCCTGCACAGGAGAAGCAACACCACAGGTACAAGAATCAGCAGTAAGCCTTCATTCAAAAGAAACAGGACATTCTTGAAGACAATAATATTCACATGTTGGATAGGGGAGATGGATGGTTTGAGAGAGGAGTAGAGGAAGCAGTGGTGGGTTGCAGGAGGTACGCCCCGGTACAGGGGTACCGGTGCCTGCTGGGAGACACCGGGTACTGTTCCAGTACGATGCTCCAGAGGGCCCACCCGCCCACCCGAGCTCATTACCTGTATTTGAGCTCTTCGGTGCTTCCATGCATGCGCATGGAGCGTACGGTGCTTGCGCAATGCTCTGCCGAGAAGCTGGAGCATCTCGTCGTCACATCATCATCACAGAGGTAGGAGCACATGTGCATGCTGTGCATGCATGCTGTGCGCATGCATGCGGGGGACGCTGGGCCCCGTTGCACGATACTGGTTGCAATGGAATTCGGAACCCACCACTGAGGGGCAGCCAATTATGCCAAAATGGAAAATACTTTTCTCAATAGAGGTCGAGGCCTCAGACACAACCTGTCCCTCATTTTTTATGCTGCTGTTTCATCAGTCCCCGGGAAGATTAAGATTAAGACCAGTTCACAGATTCACTAGGCAGGTCACACTTAGCAATCCACCTAGGGCCGGGATGGCGAACCTATGACACATGTGCCACAGGTGGCACACGGATCCATTTGTCAGAGCACACAAGTTGTTGCCCTGTCAGCTGGCCAGCGCACATGTGCGTGCTGGCCAGCTAAATTCAGCCTTTTTTATAGCCATTTTTCACCCTCCCCAGGCTCCAGAGGCTTTATATGAGCCTCGGGAGGGTGAGAACAGCCCCCACCCCCCGGAGGCCCTCCAGAGGCTTCAGGAGCTTCCCTGAAGCCTCCGGAGTGCAAAAACCCAGCCCTAGAGACAAACCGGAAGTTCGGGATTGGACTTCCAGTTTGCTTATAGGGCCAGTTTACGCCCTTCGGAGCCTTGAGAGACATTCAGGAGGCTTCCCTGAAGGCTCCGGAGGGTTAAACCGGCCCTACGAGCAAACTGAACTTCCGGTTTGCCCTCAGGGGTGGTTTTTTGTGCTCTGGAGGCTTCAGGGCTTCCCTGAAGCCTCTGGTGGGCCTCTGGGGGCGGGGAGGCTGTTTTGACCCTCCCCAGGCTCCTATAAAGGCCCAGGAGCCTGTAGAGGACGAAAACAAACATGCAAAAATGGGGGGGGGGAGTACCTGACAAACGTGCATGTGCACTTGGAGGATCGTGCATTACAATATGGGTGCAGCACGCCCACACATGACCTCCTTGCACTCTCCCCGCTTATGGCACACGAGCCAAAAAAAGGTTCGCCATCGCTGACCTAGAGTAAAGGATTTAGTAGTTGGAACATTGACATCCCAATGATTCTCTGCCTACTCATCTAATGACCCTATCTAAGTTAGGTGAGAAATGAAACTTCCCTGAAGGACATAGAAGCTCAGTCTGTAGAAGCTACTTGGATAAGCAGCAAAATGTTTTGAACCTGCATGAAAAGAAATCCAATTGCCATGACTCAACTTCCAGACAACTTTACCTGAATGACTGAGAATCTTCATTGAAAAAGCTTCAAATTCTTCATTTTTATTGTGCCAATCGATTAGGAGTGAGAACAAGAGATAATGGAACTCTCAGGTCCCCATGTGAAGGTTCAATTTCACTAATTTATTGCTAAAAGACCATGCATAAGAATCTTCTCAATTAATGGTTAGCACCTAGTCCGAGTTACATAAGGGTCAATGGCAATCAAGGAGGGGATTGGACTTAGTTAGTAAACAGTAAGCAGTAACAGTAGTTTGTGACTATGTAACGATTCTAGGATGATCCCTCTTTTCACCCCTCCTCCTGGCTCTGCCAGTCCTTCTCTTACAGGAACAGAATCCAAGCACCCCATCTCCATTCTTGTATGATAAGAAAATCATACAAGACTTCATTAAACTAAAGAACATTTACACAGTCATTTCTACAGATTATGTCCTGTTAACTGTTGTATTAACAAGTGATTATTGTTATTAATTAATTAATATTAATTAATAGCAATTGTGGTATCTATGCATAAAAGATCCTTAAGAAGGACAAGGCCTTTTGATTGTGTTACTAGGCAACTGGTTTCCAAAAACATGCCAGGCAGTTTTGCTGACTTTCTGGTTTCAGTCATCTTAAAAGAAGCTGCCCATTTACTCAATTAAGAGCAAGCTGCAATGGATCCATCATTACAGACATTTCATCTAGTACAGTAAATAGCTGGTAGTCATCTATTCATTATAAATATAACTAAGGGAGTCCCCATAAATATTTGAGAAAACTATAAATTATCAAGCAAAATAGTTTCCCCCCTGAAATTCTCTAATAGGTTGTTTTCATTTTGGGTTTTATTCTCCTGTTTTAGCAAAAGCTGGTTGTTTTCAGGTTCTTTTAGAAATGTATCCCAAAATATTAAGCCTGGATGCAGTGAAGGAAAAATTGACTCAATGGACAAAACCAATACCACTTTTTATTTTGTCAAAGCTTTAGGAAATTGTGAAGCCTGACTAAAGTATAGTCTAGAATGAAGTCTCCTTTGACTCAGCTTAACTCTTCGTAATTTCACAGACACATCCATGTTGATTACTTGGAAATATTACAGATATGTTTGCCAGTGTCTTCCTCTGGGTTTTTGTTTTTGTTTTGACTTTCAGTCTGGCACACAGCCCTAATAGTTTCCTGGTGACCTTCCATCCAAGCAGAAATAAGTTCAGATGGTGCTAAGCTTTTCCAGATCTGCCAAAGTCAGCTCAGTTGCGGCCACCTAAAAGGGAATCTTTTAGCATACGGGTTGAAAATTGATGAGCAAAGCCATTTTTCCTTGGAGCACAAAGACATTTGGGCAAGAGCAAAGAGAATGAAGGTAAGCCATAAATAAGGCCTTTCTGGACAACACATTCCTTTAAACTGGATGCTTTGTGTGTTCCTGCTCTAAAGTTTGCCCGCTGATGTGGTGTTGTCTATGCTAAGCAGAACCCAATGCACAATAGATCTCAAAAAGACCTTGAAATGTAAACAATGAAAGCCTGTTTTGTATGTTGTTCATCTTAAAAATATATTCCCTTCACACAAACAGTGCCCTTGAAAGCAGGAGCCTTCTGCTTCAAGTGCATGTAATTTTCTTTGAGAAAATAAGATCTGCTAACCCTTCCAGCTGTAATAGTAGCGATATTCTCATAACCATAAGAAGATTTCTTTGTAACATACCAAACACAATTCAAGGAAGTCCAAGTCTTATCTGTCACATTTCTTATGGTGCATAATTATGTACAGAACATGTAATATATAGAGGGCTTTTTTGTTTTTGTTTGTTTGACTAGGCTCAAGGATTATCTCAGATTTGTACCAGAATAGAACAGAATAGAATAGAATAGAATAGGAATCTTTATTGGCCAAGTGTGATTGGACACACAAGAAATTTGTCTTTGGTGCATATGGTCTTAGTGTACATAAATAAAAATAAAATAGAATACATTAATCAAGAATCATAAGATACAACACTTAGTGATAGTCATAGGTTACTAATAAGCAATCAAATCATACTAGGAAATGAATAAAACAATATAAATTGTAAAGATACAAGCAACATGGTTATCGTCATAAGTGGGAAGAGATAGGCACTAGGAAGGAAGAGAAGAATAATAGCAATGCAGCCTTAGTAAATAATTTAACAGTGTTGTCGGAATTATTTGTTTAGCAGAGTGATGGCGTTCGGGAAAAAACTGTCTTTGTGTCTAGTTGTTCTGGTGTGCAGTGCCCTATAGCTTCGTTTTGGGGGCAGAAGTTGAAACAATTTATGTCCAGGATGTGAGGGGGTCTGTAGATATTTTCATAGCCCTCTTTTTGACTCGTGCAGTATACAGTTCCTCAATGAAAGGCAGCATGGTAGGAATTGTTTTTTCTGCAGATCTAATTATTAGAAGGAACCACTTGCAAGTTCACTAAAGAAAATAAGCTCCATTTGCAGAGCTTGGGGTGGAGTGTCAGTGGCATAGTAGCTTGAGGAGTAAGTCTGACGGAGCTGAGGCTTCTAAAGTTTCAGGTAGCCTCTTATTGGAGGCCACTGTGTATCCTGAAATTCTTCTCAATTAAGCACATCTTCATGATGTGGATTAACACACTGAAGTCTGTCAACTTGTACCATGTAAATATACACGACTCACTCATACCATTATTGGTATAAAGGGGAAACAGCATTTTTTTTAAGGAGAGGGGATGGAAAGCCTTTCCAAATCAAAATAAGATTCAGCATTTCTCCTGCAAACAATTTACTAATGTCTAAAATGGATGGCCAAATGTGAGACATTCCCTTTTTGTGCTACCAATAAAAGAGAATATTTGCAACTCATGGTTGAAATGAGGAGACTCAGTGCCCTAAAAATGTTACCTAGTTTGGTAATGAAATGTCCGCAAGAAAACAACCAAGCTCGGAGAGCACCAAGGACCCCTCATTTCCCTTTCTCCCCTATACAGGGTGTTGAAAAAACATGCAGCAGGTGGCTGATAGACTAAACAAATGATGTGGCTGATACGTCCTCTCTTGCTTTTTGAGTCTGCATCAGCCTCATTTGGATATTCTGATGTATTGCCGCAATCTTGCTATATCCTTGTAACCATGGCAATGCTGATGGGCCCAACAGGCCTGAAATCATGCACATGGCTGCCTTCAAAACCCAGGTTGGCTAGCTTGATGTGAGAAGAGGTTCAGGCCAAACCAGAGCGAGCCTGCTAATGAAAAATGGAAAGTGGAGTGGACAACTGTGGCGTTTGGTGCCTGCTCCTTCCGAAGAGCCAGATAATGTGGCGTGTGTACTGCAGGGAGATAATTTGTTTTCACTTTGCTTCTGTGAAGTCTGCTTCTCCTACTGCTGTACCTTCTGGCAAAACCACACAGTCAGCCACAGGAGATAAGATAAAATAGAACAATGCATTCTTATATTGAATGGGAGCATGAGGATTAAATACACAGGAAGTCACAACTCCAAGGTAAAATGATTACATAAAAGCCACGTTAGGAATGATTAATACTTAATTGACCGATTTGTAAATTTCCCAAAGAGATGAAATGTGGTGATGACTTCAATTCCTGCTGAACAATGGAAGACTGTCTTTTATATTTTGAACTTAATAATGCTGCTCATTTATTGAGGACTGGAACAAATTTACATCCTCAACCTCACCTCTCCCTCCCCAACCTCAACAATTAAAATTTGTTATTAGTTAACTACATAAAAAAACTCAAGCAAACAAAACATATTTAAATCATTCTAATGTTTATGGTTTCTCACTGTGTTATCGCTGATGAGCTAAATTAGAATCTTGACAATTCTGTCATGCCCATCTAGGTACGTGCACCATCTAGGTCAGTGGTGGGGTTTAATTTTTTTTACTACTGGTTCTGTGGGTGTGGCTTGGTGGGTGCGAAAGGGGAAGGTTACTGCAAAATCCCCATTTCCTCCCGATCAGCTGGAACTCGGGAGGCAGAGAATAGATGGGGGTGGGGCCAGTCAGTGGTGGTATTTACTGGTTCTCCGAACTACTCAAAATTTCTGCTATTGGTTCTCCAGAACTGGTCAGAACCTGCTGAATACCACCTCTGATCTAGGTGCATGGCTTCACAAAGGCAAGACAAGGCAAAAAAAAAAAAAAAAAAGCAATAGCACTAGACGTACTATATACCACTTTACAGTGCTTTACAGCCTTCTCTAAGCAGTTTACAGAGTCAGCATGTTGCCCCCAACAATCTGGATCCTCATTTTACCCATCTCGGAAAGATAGAGGACTGAGTCAACCTTGAGCCAGTGAGACTCGAATTGCCAAATTGCTGGCAACTGGCAGTCAGCAGAAGTAGCCTGCAGTACTATAATCTAACCACTGTGTCACCACGGCTCATGATGGAAGAATTTAATCTCTTTGGTATACACACACACACACACACACACACACACACACACACACACACACACAGCATACTCTGTTATGCACAGTATTGGGCTTTTGGTAAAGCTTCAAAAGCTATTTCAATCATCATGGAATTATTTATTTATATTTAAAATCCAGTATTGCCTTGCCATGGGTTTGAATTGCTTGGGGACCCATTAGCGATGAGACTGTCTTCCATGTCATTAATAGTCATTCTGCAATTCCCAGAATTCTGGTTGGCCTTCAGAAATGTCCATTCTGGTTGCAAGTCCCAGCACATTTTGAAGAATGCAAGGTAGAGGAAAAGCTAATATAACTGAGTGGTATCTGGACAAATCTACTCAGCCTCCTTGCCCTGGTGGAAGGGCAATCTAGGAATCATTTCCTGAGTGCATATCCACCTGCCTCCAGCTGTATCTCACTGTTATCCCACACCTGAGGATAGCTTAAGGTGGTGTGTTCCCTAATATCTCATCTTAAAATGCTATGCTTTGTGCAGGCAATATATACAGAAACATGCATTAGGGAAGCTGCCTCAAGTGATGTGCTCCATGTGACAATCTTCTGGTTTCCACTGATCTGCTGATTTCCTGTGGGATTACCCACCTCAGTCTGGTCCCTGATCTTTTGACCTACCCTTCTGTCCTCTTGGCAGCAAGGGAGATTGAACATTAGCTTCTGTGGCCATTATATACTGTATGTATATATATTTAAAGTATTGGCCAACTGGTAGAAAATAGGAAGAATGCAAAATAGAAAGCCTTGAATCTAATCAGCCCATGCCTGCATTAATGTATATAATTCAGGGTGTAATTGAAAGGAACCAGTTCTTATATTTTTGTAGTCTTCTTGGCAAATAATTCCTTCTGAACTCCTCTGCTCACATTATGTTCTAAGAGTAATAGTTGCCACACTAGTCTCCATGGCTAAGCCCCTTTTTCTTCAGCAGTACTTATCCATTGGCTACATGCTTGCAACCACTGGAAACCAACCAGCAAAATCCCCAAGTCTTTGCTCCCAACCCGTGGTCAACAAAGAGCCAGATTGGTGTAGTGGTCAAGACACCCAGCTAGAAACTGGAAGATTATGATTTCTAGCTCTGCCTGTGGCTTCTCGGAGACTTCTCCAGGCAGTTGCCAGGAGCCAGCATTGATTCAACCAACTCACATCAAACAAACAAATAAGCAAACAGGTGAGGCAGTTGTGTGTGGTGGTTAACTCATCAGACTAGAAACAGGGAGACTGTGAGCTCTAGCCAGGGTTGGGATTCAGCCAGTTCGGACTGGTTCACATGAACCGGTAGTTCCGGCGATCAGTTGGCCGCACGTACCCGCACCTGCACTAGTCTGTCCTATATTTCCTTTGTTTGAAGCCCAGCTGATAGGCGCAGCAGAGCGGATTGCCGCACCTCAGCTGTTTTACTCACTGGGGCTGCAGTAGAAGGTAAGTTTTAGGGCTGTTTTGAAAGGAACTGTGAACACACAGAAGCTCAGCGAACCAGTTTTACACCTATCGAATCCCACCACTGGCTCTAGCCCTGCCTTCAGCACGAAGCCAGTTGGGTGACTTTGGAGCCATTACTCTCTTTCAACCACTTCTGAAATTTCACCAACAAAACTGTAGAGACCTGTCCAGGCAATTACTAATAGCAATAGCTATAGCAATAGCAGTTAGACTTATATACCGCTTCATAGGGCTTTCAGCCCTCTCTAAGCGGTTTACAGAGTCAGCATATCGCCCCCACAGTCTGGGTCCTCATTTCACCCACCTCGGAAGGATGGAAGGCTGAGTCAACCTTGAGCCGGTGAGATTAGAACCACTGAACTGCAGATAACAGTCAGCTGAAGTGGCCTGCACCCTAACCACTGCGCCACCTCGGCTCTTCATCACCGACTCAAAGGTGAGAACGAACGAATGAATGAATGAATGAATGAATGAATGAATGAATGAATAAGTCATCAAGAGGTTGAAGAGTCAAATGGCTGGCCTATGATTTCAAAGAATTAGAGATAAGCATTTCATGTGCCGGATAACATTGGGTAGAGCTGGAATTTTGACCAAGAGTTTGAATCATGGCCCTTAGAAGCTTGCATGCTAAAACTTTATGGACAGCAACCCAACCCCTTTCCTCATAAGGGCAGACTGCAGATAGATTAAGACAACATGATATCCTGCTGGGTTCAAGATGGGGTTGAGGGGGGAACATGGCAAAACTACTGAATGTGGCCTGTGAATCTTTGCTAGTCCAACCCAGAGGTGCCAGGGATTAAAACAGGGCTCTTTTATACGCAGAATGGATGTTTAATCACTAAACCAATTCATTCCCTAAAACATAATTTATCTCATATGCTGCAGCAAAAAAACTACTGTTTTTTTCAAAGGGATTTCTACCAGCAAGAAAAGTGGTCTACATGTGCTAAAGCCTATTTTGGTTTTTTTTTAAAAAAAATCTGTGTTTTAAAAGTATGCGGGCTCTCGCTCTTCTGCACATGCTCAAGGATAAGAGTGTCCAATTATTTTGCAGAATGAAATGTTGATAATTCTGTGTGCCACTGTAAATCAAACCCAGTCAGAATCAACAGATTTAGTGTTGTCGTTTATTCAATGACTGTTTGTACGACGAAACCTTTTGCATCTTGTGATTCTCTTTGCAGAGAAAAAAGCTTTGCAAGCCTATCTTGCAGGGCGACTGGAATGAGGAGAGACTCCTTAATGATATATGTAACCCCAGCATGTGATTGATAACTTGGTACAACAATTACCTTCCTTTATAAAGATAGATGGGGATTGCTCTTGAAGAGGAAGATCATAATAACAGAGCTCAACATTCTTGAGTTGTTTATATATACTGATTACAGTTTTATTGGTAGTTATTTAAGATATGAGAGCAAAAGAGATCACGGGGTTACCATAATTATAGATGTCTATCTTCTCTTTAGTATAATTGGATTTCTTACAGTAAAAAGAATGTTTGTGAATGCATCTATTCCCCCCACCCCCATGTGTTATGTCATCTTATTTTTAGGGCCATGTAAATAAGAAATTTCCCCTTGATAGAAAGGAGGACTGGTCAGCTTTTCACACTTCAGGAATTTAATTAGTCTGTCTTTAACATCCTCGGTGAAATCTGGAAACGAGAGGAACAAAAGTGAATGGCGCTTATCTTCTTAATATTATGCCATTTTGCAAAAATAAAGGTGAACATAAATGAATACATTCATTCCCGATTCTTTCAGAAGGCTCAAATAGGGAACAAACATGAAAGCTTTCTCCTGGTGAGAAATCAGTGGTATTCAAAAAATAAAAATTGTGGCTCTCAAAAAATAATAATATTATATTGTACTAAATTCTTTAAGAAAAAAAATGGAGTTATTTTGGAATTAATCAGCGATTAATATTCTATTTTGCTGAGAATACTTTATAATGTACGCTTGAATCAGAAAACCTACTTTCTGTAACCACACATTAATAATCAGCAGAATGGAAGAAGATGAAAACAACATTTTCTTAACACTGCACATTTCATTACACTACACAGATTATCTAGAGCCGTAAGTGCACTACAAGAATGTTTGTTTAAGTACCATTTCTATTGCTCATTCACTGCTCCTGGTACAACTGAGTTAATCAGTAAAACCAGAGTCTGTGTCCTATCACTAAGCCAAGAGATGGTAAATTTCCTCCCTAACCAGCAAGCCCACTTGGAGAAATCAAAGAGGAGAGGAGAAGTGAAGGCAGTGGGTTGGTCCTTTGCCGGTAAGGCAATTCTGGCAGACACTGTAAGCAACTCACATGGCTGCTGAACAGTCAGATGGTTTTGGGAGGGGCCCAAACCATTTTATCACACACACACACAGAGCTATCTGATATGCTGCAGCAAATCAACAAGCCAAAGCGTGGCAGAAAGGAATGCTGATATATTTGAGGCTGAAGGATTCGGATGACAGGGCTGCTTTTATGCTTGGCGTTAGCAGAGAAGAAAGAGCAGAAAACACTTAGTCATTGGGTCAAGTGAGGCTTGGATGGAATTTAATTCCTAAGAGGTGTTTTAGGATTATAAATAATATTAGCTTTCTGTATTTCCTTTTGTTAAGTTACTAGTTTATGTCTCTTGAACTCTTACAGGAACCCCCAGTGTTTTGGGTACTGCAAAAGGAAGATGATTTATTTTTAAATGTACTTGATTGAAATCAGAAGAATTGCTCTATTGGCTGAGTCATGACAAACACTAATTTATCACTAATGGTTTTGAAGGCAGGCCATAGTATGACTTTGAACACCAGGACACCACAAAGTCTAGTGTTTTGTTCCCCTTCTTTCTGCAAAGAAAGCAGAACGTGCGCTCCTTTCTTGTAGCTTGCCAATATTATTCATTTCAGTTGGGGAAATACACAATGTCAAACAATTCATTTCTTTATTATATAAGGAATGAAATGGATCATTTGATAATACCCCTTTGATCAGATCCATGTCTACTTGTAGGATTCCATCCATCCCAGTATAATAAGCAGGCAGTTGTGAACTAGATTCCAAATTCTACACTGCCCTGTTGCTGCCTGTTTAGTTCCTCACGTTCTTCTCATATTTCTCAGCAGGTTGCCTGCTGAGAAAGTCTGTGATGTAATTCTTTGAACTATGGCCTGCAGTGTTTGGTTGTGAGATTGTATGGAATAACGAGGCAGAGTCAACCCACATTCAATGGCCTAATGAGGCCTGATTTTTGGAGACAGCCTACAGGGTTTTGCAAACCATTTTGTATCTTCTTCTAGGAGATGCCTAGAGCACCGATGGAGGTCCGATAAGTCCGAATCGAACCGAGCAATGGTAACCACCTGCACCAAGGAATACACCAGGGCACTTAGGGCAGCGAAAAGATCTTATATAGCCACCTTGGTTGCGTCCGCTGAGTCCCGCCCAGCCGCCCTGTTTAAGATAACCCGCTCCCTATTAAATAAAAGGGAAGCAGGGGAACCCTTGCAGGGCAGAGCTGAGGATTATGCCCAATTCTTAGCGGACAAAATTGCTCGGTTTCGGTCGGACTTGGACTCCATCCCCGCAGTTCCAGCCGAGGCACAAGAGGATCAGGTGGAACATCTCTGGGTTGAGTTTCAGGATGTTACCCCCGGGGATGTGGACAAGGCCATGAGGGCTGTAAGTGCCTCCACCTGCGTACTGGATCCGTGTCCCTCATGGCTGGTTACTAACAGTAGTGAGGTGACACGAGGCTGGATCCAGGCGGTTGTGACCGCCTCTCTTCGGGAGGGGAACTTCCCCGCCGCACTGAAAGCGGCGGTGGTGAGACCCCTCCTAAAGAAGCCATCTTTGGATCCAGCTGTTCTTAATAACTATCGCCCAGTCTCCAACCTTCCCTTCCTTGGGAAGGTTGTTGAGAAGGTGGTGGCCTTTCAGCTCCAACGGTCCTTGGAGGAAGCAAACTATCTTGACCCCTTCCAGTCAGGCTTCAGACCCGGTTACAGCACAGAAACCGCTTTGGTCGCATTGACCGATGATCTCTGGAGGGCCAGAGATGGAGGACATTCCTCCATCCTGGTCCTCCTTGACCTCTCAGCGGCTTTCGATACCATCGACCATGGTATCCTTCTGCGACGACTGCGGGAGGTGGGAGTGGGAGGCTCCGTGTTGCGGTGGTTCTCTTCCTACCTCTCGGACAGGTTGCAGTCGGTGTTAGTGGGGGGGCAGAGATCGTCCCCTAGGCCCCTAACTTATGGGGTGCCTCAGGGCTCGGTCTTATCCCCCCTACTATTCAACATCTACATGAAACCGCTGGGAGAGATCATCCGTAGGCACGGGATCAGATACCATCAATATGCGGACGATACCCAGCTGTATCTGTCCGCCCCGTGTCAACTCAATGAAGCGGCAGACGTGATGAACCGAGGTCTTGAGGCCGTTATGGACTGGATGAGGGTTAACAAGCTTGTGCTCAACCCAGAAAAGACCGAGTGGCTGTTGTGTTTCCCTCCCAAAGATTCGACCAATATTCCATCACTCAGGCTGGGGGGTCAAATTTTATGCCCCTCAGAGAGGGTTCGCAACTTGGGAGTCCTCCTGGATCCACAGCTATCATTTGACCACCACCTGACGGCTGTGACTAGGGGGGCATTCGCCCAGGTTCGCCTGGTGCGCCAGTTGTGACCCTACCTGGATCGGGAGGCACTCACAACAGTCACTCGGGCCCTTGTGACTTCTAGGCTGGAATACTGCAATGTGCTCTACATGGGGCTGCCCTTGAAGAGCATCCGGCGACTTCAGCTGGTACAGAACGCGGCCGCGCGAGTGATTGTGGGTGCACCGCGGTTCACCCACATAACACCTATCCTCCGCGAGCTGCGCTGGCTACCTGTCGATCTCCGGGTGCGCTTCAAGGTGCTATTAGTCACTCATAAAGCCCTGCATGGTAGTGGATCTGGATACTTGAGAGACCGCCTCCTGCCAATCACCTCCCTGCGACCAATTAGATCACACAGATTGGGCCTCCTCCGTATTCCATCGGCCAGCCAGTGCCGGCTGGCAACTACAAGGAGGAGGGCCTTCTCAGTAGTAGCCCCGACCCTTTGGAACGAACTCCCCGTGGAGATTCGTACCCTCTCCACCGTCCTGGCCTTCCGCACAGCCCTCAAGAACTGGCTAGCCCGTCAGGCCTGGGGACAAGGATAGTTACCCCTCCCGAATGATGAATGTATGTTGCTTATTACTTTTATTATATGTGTCTATGTCATTGTTTGTACTTCCCCTCCCTGTTTTTATGTGAGCCGCCCTGAGTCCCTTCAGGGAAAAGGGCGGCCTACAAATGTTAATAAAATCTAAATCTAAAATCTAAATCTTGTCTTTGTCCACCTGCACAGCTGAACAGGCACTTGTTACCCTGTGTTAATTTATAGTTTAATAATTCCTTTGGATTAGAAACCTGCCTTTCCATTCTGCTCAGTCTGCTCTTTGTTTGCAAAATAACTTCAGGTTTGCTCAACAATGATCAGCACAGGGAAGAGAGCCAAACCTTACTGTAAATGATACACGAACTCTTTCCAACATAAAGGTCAGCTAGCTACTCCCACTTCTTCCCCTCTTCCTTCTGTTACTCAATATTTCTTCTGCCCATGTATATCTGGAAGAGGGTGAATGTTAGAATGGTGGTCAGGAGGAGTGAATGACTCATGTAAATGTAAACACAACTTACATATTAGGAGAGTTGGTTGAAAGAGTTTTGGATAATAATTCAAATGAGAGAATAAATTCAAAAGAGTAGGTTGCATTGTGGGACTCTGCTCCCATGTCCTCCATTTATTCAGGTTTGAGAAGAGTGACATGTAGCCTCAGCTGTGCACCTTTCCATGAAATAGGTGTTTGTGTTTAGACACACCCAATAGGACAGCCATCCTTTTTATAAGTATCCCCATGACATTTTCTCACATTCTAAAAGTGCTGAATAACTGCAAATAGTGCTGCGTACATGTCTCAAATAATTAAACAATGTAGAATAAAGAAGCACTTAGGAAAAATAGTGACATAATCAATTTTAAAGAACAGGACATTCGGATATGGGGAATAAGACTGATAAAAGTTATTAGTCATTATGTCTATATATTACCTTCAGTACTACAGGTAGTCCTCAATTTATGACTGATTGCTTAGTTATGGATAGGAGCCATGGTGGCACAGTGGTAAGGATGCAGTATTGCAGGCTACTTCTGCTGCCTGCCGGCTGCCTGTAGTTTGGCAGTTTAAGTCTCACCAGGCTCAAGCTTGACTCAGCCTTCCATTGTTCTGAGGTCTGTAAAAATGAGGATCCAGACTGTTGGGGGCAATAGGCTGACTCTGTAAGCTGCTTAGAGAGGGCTTTAAAAGCACTGTAAAGCAGTATATAAGTCTAAATGTTATTGCTATGGATCAGCAGTGGAATTCATTCCCTTCAATACTGGTTCGCAAATGTGAGCACCTGTGCTGTGTTTGCGCATCTGCACCACCTTCTGCACATGCACAGTGCTCCTGCATGACATCAGAGTGGATGGGCGGAGCCTTCAGCAGCTGCTGCTACAGGTTCACCTGAGCCGAAGAGAACAGGCCGAATACCACCTCTGCTATGGATCCACTTATCAAAAGTTAATTAATAAACCAATTTTGAAGTTACAATAGCCACACATGCCTCAAAGTCATGTCATTGCATTTTGTCTCTTTGGCAACCGGTTCACCTTTATGGCCATCTCCAGTGTTCCCTGGCTACATGACTGTGATTTGTGACATTTCTTCTGCTGCTTTCCTGCTACTACTTCCAGTTAGAGTAAAATTCATTCACTTAATGACCATATCATTCATTTAATCACCACCACATTTACTTAATGCCTATGGCATTTGCTTAAGGACTGTCCCAAAAATGTCATAAAATAGAGCCCAGTCACAAGGTAACCTGCTTAACAACTGCAACGACTTGCAACTATAATTCCAAACTCAATTATGGTCTCAAGTCAATGACTACTTGTAGCAAACATATTGGATGGTGAGGAATAATGTAGGAGCTTGTCAACTTTCCAAAGAAATCTAGTTTACCAACATGGCAAACCACGGGAGTAAATTGGTCTAATCAGCAGGGGTCATGTAGGCATAATTTCTACTTTAAGAACAAGTATAGCTAGCAAATGTTTATATACTGTATAGTGCACAGAAACATATAATTTATGCAGCTATATGTTTAGTAAATGGCTTATAGCCATTGTACTGAGTAAGGAAATGAAAAAGAAGAGAGAGTCCTGAACTCCTGTACATGTTACTTTTGGGATCTATCCCACCAATGATGTCATTTCTTTATCCTCCTTTGGGCAGGGAAAAGGGGCTGAATTCTGACATGCTGAAAGCCGCCTCTTGAGCATTTAACTTGCTGCACCAGAGAGGCTAATATCTATCTAAAAGCTACTCACTGTCTCAGGGCCAGAAAAGCAAAGGTGAAATCAAGGGCAGGTGTTCTTGGCAGAAGTACAAAATCATCTATCCTGGAGGCCCAAGGGATGCAGAAGATGAGAAAATGTTGGAGAAGGTTAGTGTTTTGGGACCCTGAATATTGATGATTCTTTGGTTTATATGCCATTTTAAGTTTAGTCTATGTTTAGAACATGGTGGCTCACGTGGTTAGGATGCTGGGTTGACAATTAGCAAGCCCGCGGTTGAGACCCGAGTGCTACTGTGTAGTGGGGTGAGATTCCATCATTCACTCCAGCTCCTGTTGACTCAGCAGTTTGAAAGAGGATGACTGCAAGTAGTTACTGTATTTTTCCATGTATAAGACACTATTTTTTCTTTAAAATGTTTACTTGAAAATGGAGGTGGGGGTCTTACATACAGAGGCCAAGAGGAGAAGGCTTGGCCCATCCCCTTCCTCCAGCTCTGCCAGACGAGCCTCTACCTAATATGCAGCTCTGTTATTCCTCTCTATTGTAGTTTCACATTGCCACTCTAGATTTTATCTCTATTGTTCCTGTGATGCATTTCCTGTTCTTGTATTTCTCTCTAATAAAATGGCTTCTGCACAGTGATGGCTTGTAGTGTGCTTACTTACATGAAACATGGGGGCGTCCTATACATGGGGGCATCTTATAGATGGAAAAACACGGTAGATGGGTACCACTTTAGTGGGCAACTTAATGCAGACATGAAAGGAGCCCCCAAACCAGCATCACTGGGCAACAGTTATGTCACTGGCTAATCCTTGGTGCTTCCAACATGAGAGAGAGAGAGTGAGTCTGTATTAGAGCACAGAGTATATAGTCTTCAGATTTCCTGCCTCAAAATGGCAGGACAATATTCCGGTGGTTTGATAGTATAGGTAGTCCTTGACTTACAACCATTTGTTTAGTGACTGTTTGAAATTACAATTGGAAAAAGTGACTTGTGACTGTTTTTCACACTTACAACTATTGCAGAATTCCCATGGTCATGTGACCAAAATTCAGAGGTTTGGCAACTGGTTCGTAATTATCAGGGGTGGGTTCCTGCCAGTTCTAACCTCTTTTATAGAACCGGTTTCAGTTCCTTCCCCTGCCCATCCGCACATCATCAAGATGAAGAGCGAGAGGAGGAATTCTGGGAGTTGAAGTCCACAAGTCTTAAAGCTGTCAAGTTTGAACACCCCTGGGGTTTTTTTCTAAAGGGTTAGGGGTGCAAGGGTCTTGTAACTTGACAGCTTTAAGACTTGCACACTTCAGTGCCAGAGTTCCTGAGCCAACATGACTGGAGGAGGAATTCTGGGAGTTGAAGTCCACAAGTCTTAAAGCTGTCGAGTTTGAACATCCCTAGATTTTTTCCCCTAAAGAGTTAGGAATGCAAGGGTCTTGTAACTTGACAGCTTTAAGACTTGTGTGCTTCAAATGCCAGTGTTTCTGAGGCAACATTTTGGTTGCTAAATAAGAGTGTCGTTAAGTGAGTTTCACCACATTTTACAAGTTGGCCATGCCCACCCAGTCACATGGCTGAGAAGCCACTCCCACTCAGACATATGCCTGGCAAGCCACTCCCACAAAGCAGGCCACACCTACAGAAGAGGTTCTAAAAAATGTTGAAACCCACCACTGGTAGTTATGATGGATGCAGCATCCCGGTGTCATGTAAATACTTTTAGGACTTTCTAACAAACAAAGCCAATAGAGAAGTCAGATTCATTTAATAACTGTATTAGTAACTTAACAACTGCAGTGATTCACTTAACAACTGTGGCAAGAAAGGTTGTAAAATGGGGCAAACCTAACTTAATGACTATCTTGCTTAGCAACGGAAATGTTGGGCTCAATTGTGGTGGATACACTTGGATAATCTGCATGTTCAAAAAGGGTTCCAGAGATCAGGAAAAATGAAGACCTATGAGAGCAACATTTAGACTCGGAGTTTCTTACCTCTTTTTCTTTCCTCCATAATCCCTTTCCTGCTTAATTCTTAGCAGCAGGTGTGTTTCTGATCTCAGGCCTATTTGGGGAGAAAGTGGCTGGAAAGGCATTGAGTTTGTAAGAATTGAATAGGAAAAATTGAATCATTACATTTGCCTGGTTTGCTTTTATAAATGGCCTTTTGTACTAGATTTGCAGATATTTGAGTGTCTTATTCGCTTTTTGCATGTCGATCTGACCAAATTTTGCCAGTGAATAATTGTTCAAGCCAGTCAAATATATACTGGATTTCTTTTATTTTTCCATCATTACTGTTAGCTGCTTGCGGTGAGTGGAATTCACAGCAGGCTCGGCTCATGTTTAAAAAAACTCAGTGCAAAACTGATAAGGAACATATCTTCTTCTTTTAAGAAAACAGTCCACAATTGCCACCCATAGGTCATCATTAAACGCGTTTCTTTGTAAACAAATATCCAGTATCAACAATCGAAATCTCTCCTCTACCTCTTTTCAGGAAACAGGATTTACCATTCTGGGTTTCAGCACAATAAAAACGAACAAGCGTGTCCTGGAAGATACCCTGATCTTTGACTTCAGTGTTGTCATGTAGCAGAGGTTGAATGAACCAAGAGCATTTAATTATCTTCTTCAGGTTGTTTTGCTTCAGTGTCACAGTGCAGTCACGTCTGTAATGTGGTCCCAAGTACATTTACTTAGAATAAAGCACACTTGAGTTCAATGTTATTTATTCTGCAGAAAGTAAGTTGAGAATTGCTACTTTAATTATTTTACTTTTCCATTCAGCCTGTCAAAACCATCCCAACTTTTGCCTACCAAAGCTTAGCAGTTGTTACCATGGTGTCTTTGTGTCACTGGGGTAACCTTTGGGGGAAAAACATTTGAACAGTGCATTAGTTCCCACATAATACATTGAATTACAAAGACAGAAATGATTTCTTGTTTCTATTTCAAATTCATAATGAAAGAAAAAAATCATGGTAAGACTTTACTTGGATTGTATCATTTTGGCTTATAGGTATGGGGTGATGTTTGTGCTCAGCCTAGGAAGAGGAGCCACCTAGAAACCCATCTAACAAGGTCATCTGAGAGACAAGCACTGGCTTTAAATGGGACGAGGTGATCAAAGCGCCATCTCTTTTTAACATGCATCACTTGTCTGCATCCACATTTTGAAGCCACTGTCCTTTGCTGCAGATGTCCCGTGTGTTTGCATGTGGCTCCCATAATTCTCCTTTCCCGCTGGTCTTTGAATTCCCCTTTGATAATTATTGCCAAAATAGCAATAATTACAAAGAGTTTAGAGTAGACCTCATCTTCTTTGTCACTGATTGCAACCGGCTTTGAAGAAAGGAGAACCACTCTAGAGTATTGTCACTTCAAACTACCTAAGTTGGTCCAGAAAGTAGTTGATGACATTGAAAACTGCTTGGGAACTGCTGGCCAGGATAGATTCACTGCCCCCCCCCCCCAATCCCAAGCTCACTAGAGGTCATTGACAAGTGCAATCAATGCCATCTCACTGCTTATGCCAGGTTTGAATTCTGACTGAAAAGAATCCAGCTAATTCATTTTCTCCCTTTGGAGCTGGAAACTGGGAACCTCATCAACAAGTTTTATTAAAAAGGGAAGATTGATCCTGGATTGATCCTGTCCAGCTCTGTTGAATGGAGTGAAAGTGGCTTGTACAAAGGATAAACCACTGCCTCTTCAAGAGCTGGCAGCAGTACTCCATCCCTCAATGAAATATTTGCCACCACATGTGGTAGGTAGGAGGCCTTCTAGGAGCTTTTACTTCCAGGAGTAACAAAGATCTAAAATGCAGGTCTCCAAACATATAACACTAAGGACTCTGTCTGCTTTGTCAGGACTTAACAGGACCAAACTCTCCCCAGAAAATTGAAGACTATACTTTAGTCAACTCTGTAGAACTTGAGCAGCCGAAGTGCAACTCTGAGTGAATCCAATCGATTTTATCTGACAAATGCCTAGACTAATCCTCACAATGAGTCTGCAAGTGTTCCCCTAACTCATCCTAAGAGAGCAAGTTACCTTAAACAGGGCTGATGGTCAGCATTCTTCAGACACAATAACATCACGGAAATAATTTCATTTTGCTGTTCTTATTGCCACAGGGTAATCCTTAAGAAAGTCTCTTACCCATGCTAATAAAATAATAAATCAAACTAATAAAATCAAGCTTCAGTAACACTATCAAAGCTATTAAATGGTGTCCCAGAAACAGATTTCAGACAATAAATGCCCTTCTGAATAGTTCAATTACAAGGTCTCCCTGAAGCTTAGGGACAAAGGTAGCATCGAATGCTTTGTAGGAAGGCTATTTTATCAGAGTGGCACTGTCACTGGAGAAACAGCCACTCCTCCTGCAAGATATGGAACCTAAATTTTAAGTGAAGGAAAATTTAAGATTATATTTTTCCTGTTTCTCTGAAACCTACATTGTTAAATGTAGAAATGTGACCGGGAGTCAACCAGAGTTGGCTGAAAGGTTGGTGGTCCTATAAATGTTTTAAATAAATAAATAAAATTAAGAAATAAAATCTTTAAGCCTAGATGATATTCTGGATGTTGGGTACTGGCAATTTGGAAGGTGTATGCATAATTCAGGATATTTGTTATGACCCAGGTGGGCACTGCAGTAAATGGTCCAGCAAATGGCCCTACAATAACTGGTTAGGTTCCACCCCCATGCGACCCTGAAGGCAGCCACACTCCCCCCCCCAAATAACAGCCCCTATAGTACAAATAGAGCCCACAGAGTAAGAGCATGCTCACAGGACAAGGTCCAGGGTTCCAAGTCCAGTCCACAAGCCACAATCCAGGCAGAAGACAGCGGCAATCCTCAAGGCAAAGAAAAGGTCCAAGGCAAGAAACAGCTGCAAGGGCATAGTGAAGCAAAGGCCAAACACAGTCCACAAGAGAAGGGCAAGATCCAAGACAAAAGGCAAAGAGCAATCTTCAAAGCAAGGCAAGGCAAAGAGCAACAGGCATGAGTCGAAGCCGGAGGAGTGTAATCCAAAGCTAACTCCTCACGCCTTCTCCTTAAGTTACTCCAATCCAGGTGTTCCTTGTGAGGAGGGGTGGGGTGACCTCCTCTCTTGCAGTTCTTCTCCGGGCTTGCCTACCCTCTGCTCTCCTTGCCCTTGGATCGAGTGGTGGAGATCTGCTGCCTATTAGCACCACTGCCTGTCATGAGTCGATCCTCCCCTATGTCTGTGCAGGCAAGCAGCTCTCTATCTGGTTTTCTGCCTCCCCAAATAGCTGGGGGGCCCAGGATAGCATTGTTCTCAAGCCCCTGGCCTCTCCAAGCATGCCAAGGGAGAGTGCCATCCCTCTCTGATGGTCCCTTTTTCAACTTCTCATCCGAACCCGGCTCCCATGGAGCCATGACAATGTTCTTGTTTCTATTCCACATGTTGATACCAAGGGTGGGCTCTAGGGGTTCGCATGGGTTTGGGTGATCCTCTAGCTAGGATTCTGCCCAGTTCAATGAACCCCCAAAGGCCACCCCTAGTTAGCCATGCCCACCCCGCCCACCCCAGGAGTCTCCAGGTAAGTGCAGGGCCCACACAGATGCTTGGGGAGAGGGGGGAAACAGGCCTACCGGGGGTTCCAGAAGTCCGGAAACAAGCCTGTTTCCAGCCTCCAGAGCCCAGGGGAAGCAGTTTTCACGCTCCTGGAGGCTCAAGGAAAGCCTCCAGAGCCTGGAGAGGGCAAAAAAGGGCCTAGTGGAAGTTCCAGGAGTCCGGAAACAGGCCTGTTTCCGAACTCTGGAGGGCCTCCAGAGCTCGGAGGAGGTTGTTTTCATCCTCCTAGAGGCTTGAGGAAAGCCTCTGGAAGCTCCCAATAACTCGCCCCCCCTCGCCGTGGTGCAGGAGGCCAACTAGGCCACGCCCACCATGGCCACGTCCACCCAGTAACAGGGCAATGAACCTGTTGCTGCAATTTTTGAAGCCTACCCTGGTTGATGCCATATGGCTGATCAAGTTTGCAAGTCCTTTCCATTTATGAGGCACTATGACAGCAGCAGTCTTCCAGAATGCAAGCCCTTTTATTATGAATAGAAGAATGTAGCATCTGCAGTGTTTATAATGTGAACACAAGAGATACATTTCATCACTACAGAAGCAGGAAGTGTAGAAACAGCAGCAAGTTTTTGGCAACCTTAGCACTAAAATTGCAGAGCATGATTTTTGCCGTTTTCAGTCTGTGACCCTCCATATATATCCACTGTGGTTTCTTCATTCCTATACTTTTTTTCTAGATGATGATGATGAAGAAGAAATCTTTTTCAATTTAGGAGAGGCAAAGATCAGGATGCCCTTTCCCCCTTTTTGCTGGTCATTATGCAGTCAGCTTCACAAACTGGTATAGTTCTAATTCTTAATGGATATTCTATCACTAAGTGTATATAAATCAGAGGCCTCACATTTACTTGGTATCAATATGGGCATTTTGAAAGAATCAAAGAAGAGGAAACAAAACAATCAATTTTACTTGGGGTGGTATATACAGGGGTGTCATGTTGTCATCACATGACATATCGTGAATCCCCCCCCTTTGCTGAAACACAGGTGAGCATGGCCAGAGTGTGATGCATCCAGCCTACAGGCTGGGAGTTTGACATCCCTGGTATATAGGATAGTAATAGTAATAGCACAGCCTTATATACTACTTCATAGTGCTCAGCAGTTTATAAGAGTCAGCATATTGCCCCCAACAATCTGCCTCCTCATTTTACTTACCTCGGAAGGATGGAAGACTGAGTCAACCTCGAGCTGGTGAGAATCGAACTCCTGGCAGCGAGCTGAATTAGCCTGCAATACTGCATTTTAACCACTGCGCCTCCATGGGTAATTAAAACAAGAAGAGATAACATTGTGCTTATGTCTTTAACAGTTTTGAATTAGGTGGCGACTTCTAGTTATTTGCAGAACTACCTGTCTGCCCATTTCTGCCTGTCTCATCCACTCAGGAGGGTGTTGATACATGTCCTGTCCTTCTGACAAGGTCATTTGAGGGTGTCTTGGAGATGTGCCTTTTCTATATTAGTGCCTGCTCATTGGAATGATACCCCCCCCAAGGGCCTGACTCTGTTAGCTTTCCAAAAATCTTTAAAAACTGTTTTGCCTCCAGTCACTGGGCCAGAATAATAAATAAACATATCTTCTGAGAAGGCGAATTTGTGTTTGGTTGATATGCTAGCTAGGGATTTTTTTTTAAAAAAAATGTATACTTTGTTATCTGTAATAATTGGGGATTGGGGTGGGATTGGTTTGATTGGTTGGTGTTTATTTGATGTAGGCTGCCTGGGATCATGATAATGTGAGTTAGGTACCTATATAAATATTGTAAATTAATTAATTGAATGCACTCTAAGTCTGTCATGATAAACTTTGATTGGGTGTCATCCAAAGTTGGTTGAAAGATGAGAGACTATAGAATTGTCTTAAATAAAATGAATAAATAAGCTGATTTGGGCAAGTGTTCACAATTTTAAAAGGGTAAGAATTCTTTCCATCTTGGCATATGATCGTTCTAAAATTAAACCTCATTGATTTGCTTGCAATAAATTGGATAAGTTTAGGATTGTAACTTGGCAGATGTAACTCTATGACTAAAATGTCATAACTCCAATTGATTGAATATAGAGCTCACTTTATAATATTTTCATTCTCAGAACTTCAGAAACATTACAATTTATACTGGAGTCTTTAATGAAGTAACATACTGAATGGATGACAAAATCGCACACTCTGTTAAACTGCTGTCCTCAATCCCAAAAATTGCAGCATTCTTTTCAGTAATCAAATGATTATTCATCCTAGAAATTTTGAATACATTATATATTTCATCCATAAATTTAATCTGTAAAAGCTTTCTATTCTTAATCTAAGCAGAAAGCAGACCTTTATAAAAATAACAATATATGTATGTATGTATGTATGTATGTATGTATGTATGTATGTATGTATGTATGTATGTATATGGATGAACCAATTCATTTTATGTCTGATCTGATACGTTGATTATCATGAAGTTGCTAGCAATAACATCTAATTTCTGGGCACATGAAGGATTGCTACCAGCACGTTTGGAAGGGCAGAAAAAAAATGCTAATAAAGTGACTGCTTTTTATTCTGAAGGGATAATAGACTCCTTTGGAATTTGATGCATAAACAGTGGTGTGGTATTAAATGTCGCATTTGTGCAAGGTAGCAGGACAAGTAGATATGCCTTCTGATTCAGTTAATATGACCTCTTTAGGATGCCCAATCTGGAATCTCCAATCTGGTAGCATTATAAAAGGAATGATGCCCGTGTCTTCTGCAGATGTGTAGTGAGCACTTATTTATACCTCTTGGTGTACATGCATGTAGTGGGAGTTTCTGAATTCTGATCTTTTCTCTAATGTTTGTTCTTATAATAGAGTCAACAAACAGACATTGACCTTGCCTCTTGCTTTAAATGCCCTGCTACGCTGCCAGCATGGGAATGAGCAAGTCACATGGAAAGGACTTTGGCTCACACAGACTGTTCATGTGCAGAAAAGGAGGGGGAAGAAAGCAAATACAATAATCTCTGCAGGAATCTCTTGCATGCAGTGCCCTCCCCTTCCCCCTTCTAGATAATTTGCTTAAAAGCAAAATTGTATTACAGTTTTAAGCCTTTTCCAAATCATCTGAACCAATCAGAGCTATTGTAACCTCATAGCATGCCTGTCAGAAAGCTCCAGTCCTCAGCACTGATATTCACCCCACAAAAATGGACACAGGACAATCAAGAACATGTAAGATTTGTTCAGAGAAGGAACTAGACTTGGGTGGGTCACATCTGCAATGTAATGCATGGAAGTTCATTCATGGGATTTAGAGTCTGATCAAGGATTTAATGATAGCAAGTATTTAATAAACTTTCAAGCATTCTCTGGATGGCCATGTTACTTTGGGGATGAAGAAATGCTGCTTTGTTTTCTTGTTCATTTTTAAAATAGCAGTGTCCCAGTGTTCCATTTTGGATATTTTATAATGGGTGTGCTTAGGCTAAGTTTCTTTCATATCAATTTATATCTTTTCCACTAGAGAAAACAAAGAGCTTACAAGAAAAGAATACATGTTAATGAGTGTTGTATATAGGATACTAATAAAAGATATAAATAAAAATGTTGCAGCATTGGGAAAGGATAACCAAGAACCTAGTACATAAATGGATTGCAGATTGATTAGTAAAGGAACATCTCTTTTGTCAAAATGTTAATTATTAATTAAACTGATTTTAGTGTATATGTATAAACCCACACAAACCAGTTAGGTTAATAATTAACATTTTGATAAAAGAGATGTCTCTTTATATAACAACAGAGCACAATCCCTAACATAACCTCTTTCTTATACTTCAATGAACCAGGGAGTTGTTTGCCTTAGCCACTTCTGGATATTATTTTGCTTTCCAGGACTTAAAGAACATTTCAGTCCTCTGCTTAGGTATTGGTTTTTTTGCATATTTCTGTCAAAGTCACATTCTCATCTTATTCTCCACAAGTATTTGCCAGAAAGTAGAAAGACTCCAGATATTGATCAATATCTTGAATTAATTTTAACTGTGATAAGAATCAAAATCTAACAATATTTGGGAACCCAATTCAAGAAAACATTGACATATAGTAGGAGAAGGCAATACTCGTAAGCTGAAGGACAGGCTTGGGAATTTGAGATCATGCCATGGTCACGGTCACAAAATGCCTGCTAGATGGGTTTCACATATCCCATTTTTAAGGATGTAAACTGCCAAGTCCTCCAAGGCTTTCTATTATCCTCAAGCGAACCAAATACATTTTGCTTTTCTTGGGTAGGTAGGCATGTTTCCAAACAAAACACCTAACTATTCAATGTTTTGGGTTTTTTTTTTTAGGGTTGTTGGATGAGACCTTTAGTGTGTGTGTGTGTGTGGGGGCTTTTTGGAAATAATATTATACTAAAATTCTGCAGTAATTGAGTAAAGCTATCAGAATGTTATATCTAGTCCAGCTTTCTTTAAAGAGAGAGATAGAGATGTTACATTATGTCATGGCCCTATGATTCCAACTCTATTTTTATATAGTATATATCTGGCATTCACAGTTTCAATGACCACCAGGAGACATCATGTTACCAATTTCATCCTTATTGAGAATCATCAGACACGAGTAATATGATATTATTCGATGAGGTTCAAAACCCCTACTAAGAACTGAATTCAGGGACCTTTGTACCTTTGTACTTGGATGATTATGTACACTGCATTTAGTTCATATTAGGTTTCTGACTATTCCCGGTAAGCAGTGGTGGGATTCAGCCAGTTCGCACCTATTCGGGAGAACCGGTTGTTAACTTTCTAAGCAGTTGGGAGAACTGGTTGTTGGAAGAAATCTCCTTTTGTTTTTTTTCCACTTTCCAGGGCTAATCCTGTAAGGAAGGCAGGAAGGAAGCATTCTGATGTTGTTTCTAGTCTAATCTTTATTGCCCTGCTTACAGAACCTGCTCCTCTGGTTAACCCTGATTCCATTATCACAGCTAAGGCAAAGCGCCCATTGATGTGAGTGGAATTCAGTTGGCCACGCCCACACGCTCACATGACCACTGAGCCCTGTCTACCCAGATGGTCATTAGGGCAGAAAACCGGTTGTTAAATTATTTGAATCCCACCACTGCCGGTAAGGATGAAACTGAGAACATGCTGCCTAGTGGTGATCAATATAATTGTTAGAAGAGATCACAGGGAGGAGGATTAGGATCTGGGAGGCTGGTAAGCATGAGAATAATCCACAGCTAGAATAGGATATAAGGATTCAGTGTTATTGGAGGATTTTAGAAATAGTAAATGAAATGCCAGTATGTGGTTATGTATTAAATCTTGGTATATTTTATGATGAAGGACGTTTAAACAACTATAGTCAAATCAAAATGGAGGTATGATGATGGTAACATGTATAAATATCTGAGTTAAAATACTTGAGTTAATATGAATTATACTTGATGACTGTGGAAGAGATGCACGAAAGTCTTTTGTAACCAACTGATACACTTTCTACAGTATGTAAAAAAGGAAGATTTTTATGTGTTGTGTTTGTTTTGAAAATAAAAAATAAAAAAACTTTATAAAAAAGAAGAATCCACAAAGACATTAATGCTCGCACATCTGTCAACTGAAACAGATGCAGACTTGCTGTTTGCTTCACTACTGTAGGAATGCCTTTTTCCTTTGACCATGATATTCTCATATTAACTGAGTAAGTGTCATTAATTGAGTGTTCACTTTTAGCAAACACAAAGGCAGGTCTTCTCCAGGATGAGTTGTTCTCCAGCTGGCTTTTCAGATCTTCCAGCGGTGCATTCATTATAACCAATCTCTCTTCTTTTTCTTTCTTTCCATCTTTTCCACTATTATGAACTTCTCAAGGGAGCTGAGAACACCTTTTCATAAAGTTTTCGTAGTATGATAATTTGAGCCTGGTCCTTTGTGCCAAAAGTGAGAACTCTAGACTGCTTTGTTCTATCCACTTGTTTATTTTGTTTACTATCCATTGAATTTTGAGGAGTCTTCTCCACCAACATTGGGGTATCAAAACACCAATATTCTTTCTATCCTGCTTCTTTGAAGCCCAGCTTTTCCTTCCATAGAGTTCTGCAAAAAACCTCATAAAACTGCAAAATTCTGATTTTAGCAGGTACAGAAGCATAATATCATATAAATATTTTCAAGGCTACTCTATCAACTTCTGCTTTGTGATATATTTCATTGCCTTTACTGTTGATAGTTGCTTTAAAAAGGCAGTAGCAATCAACCACTTCAATAACTTTGGCAGTTTTGAGACTGCTGGCTTCATCTATTGTTATCATTTTAATCTTCTTCATGTTTTATCTAAGTCCCATTTTTTCACTGTGCTCCTTGACTTTCATTACTGGACTTCGTAAATCATTTGCATTTTCTGCTAACAAAATAATATTTTCAGTGTAGCATAGATTATTGATGTTTCTTCCTTCCAGTTTTAAAATTACACTCATCTTCTTCCAATCCAATCTCCCTCAACATATATTCAGCATTTATTGCTTATATATCTATAAATAAAATGAAAACATAAGGCTTGGTTATTCACTAACTCAAAGGAACTTTTTCTCTAAAACTGCCCACATTCAGAAATAAAGTCATGCACCACTAAAGTATAACACTAAGTTATGTGTCTAAAATATAACATTAAAAATACCGGTAGGTACAATGTTAAAGTCAAAGAGGTAACCCATTAATAAGTCTGCAAGCATCAAGGGAAGAATGCAGTAGGGTACCCCAAGGCTCTGTCCTAGGCTCAGTACTCTTCACTATCCATCAATGATTTAGATGATAGAATAGATGGGAAAATCATCAAATTTGCAGACGACACCAAGCTGGCAGGAATAGCTAATACTCAAGAAGACAGTCTTAAGATACAGAAGTATCTTAACAAACTTGAACATTGGGCCCCATCTAAAAAAATGAAATGGTGAAAAAATTAAGGTTGTACATTTAGGCAAGAATTGCAGGAATTGGGTATGTCTAGTTTAATGAAAAGAAGGATTAGGGGTGACATGATACCATACTGGAACAGTACTTGGTGCTCCGGACAGGCTCTGGTATGTCCGTACCAGGGCGTACTGCCTGCAACCCACCACTGGGTTGCTATCAAGAAGAGGGGTTTATATCTCAACCTCAAATGGGAAGCTATATAAGAATAATTATGAACCACTAAGGTATAGCATATAGACAAAGATGAAAAATTGGGAGAAATTATAATTATCATTGTTGGGAAGAATAGCAGCAGTGAAAATGAATATTCTACCTAAATTTTTATTTCTTTTTCAAATGATACCAATACTTAAAAAAGATGTGAATTTGCTAGAATGGCAGAAGGGCATTAATAAATTTGTATGGGCAGGAAAGAAGCCGAGAATAAAACTAAAAATAATGCAAGATGTGCGTGAGAGAGGAGGCTTGAAATTACCCAATTTAAAACTATATTATGAAGCAGTAGTTTTATCAGTAATTAGTGATTGGATTAATTTAACAGATGACAGAATACTTAATATTGAAGGGTATGATTTAGTATATGGATGGCATGCTTATTTGTTATATAACAAAAAGGTAGAAAAACTTTAAAAGTCATATTTTAAGGAATGCTCTATTGCGGGTCTGGAAAAAATATCAATATAAAAAAAAGAGGGGGGTCAACTTATTATCCAAGGCACCTAAAGGCAGGACAAGAAACAATGAATGGAAACTAATCAAGGAGAGAACCAACCTAGAACTAAGCAGAAATTTTCTGACAAGTTAAAACAATGAATCAATGGAGCGACTTGCCTCCTGAAGTTTGAGTGCTCCAACACTGGAAGTTTTTAAGAAGAGGTTGGACAACCATTTGTCTGAAATGGTATAGGGTTTCCTGCTTGAGCAGGGGGCTGGACTAGAAGAGCTCCAAGTTCCCTTTCAACTCTGTTATTCTGTCAATAATTATCCAGAGAACAAGATCCGTCTGTGTTTGTCCTTTACAAATGAAGTGCTTTCTCAGGAAATCAACAATACTGTCAGCCTGGTCTTATGCCTATAATCATTCAACAATGCCTAATTTCTTACACCCTCAGCCATATACACTATCTTTGATGTTCTATTTCTTAGGTATAAAGGAAAATCAAGAGCAGCACACTCAGGGAAACAGTTGTGATCCTATTTTGTAAACCAATGTTCTCTAAACTGGAGCCTTTCCTCTGTGTGTTGTAGTCACAGCATACTTATCAAAGGATGTTGAGTTGGAGAAAGCCAGTACAAAACCACAGAGTGGGAGGGAGCCATTCAAAATGTGGAATAGGGTCAAGGGAGGATAAATTAAATCTACCGGTACTTATTATTACTGTCAATGATTCCTGTGACTGGAACTAACCCTACTATGAAAAAGAATTAAGAGAAGATCCAGTCTCCTCCCAAGTGATTCCCATCTTGCAAATTATCTGGGGCTGTTTGGACCCTGCTTGTGGAAACAGGCAGAAAATAAATGGCTTTTAAAAATCCAATATAAACTAAGTGAAATTTGTTAAATTATTCAAACAAACTTTTTCAGAATTTGTCTGACAATAGGGAGAAAAATGGCTCCATAACATTATGAGGGAAAAGATTATCCATCTTGGTACTACATCAGTTTGATGTCTCAACATACATTGAAAGATAGGACTCTGCAGGCAAAGGAATTGAAGCAATATGATTTTAAAAAGTTTTTCTTTAAAAAAAAACATTTCACAATAACATTTTATATTACCCAAAGAGTACAGAGCTATATTAACTACCAATTGTGCAAATAGTCATTTGTTTGGTCAATTAGCAAATAAAAACCAATTTTCTATGGCCTCATAAATTTTTTCTGAAAGATTATTATGATTTCTTCTTTAGACAAAAATTGAACTCATTCGCGTGTGTGTGTGTGTGTGTGTGTGTGTGTGTGTGTGTGTATGTATGTATGTATGTATGTATGTATGTATGTATTGTGTCACAACCCCTGGTATGCCCAAATATTTATCAACACAAATGCAACACACACACACACACACATATGAAAAACTAGCTGTGACAAACTGAAGGTAATTCTAATAAATGTTATATTTTTGTAGATATTGCTGCAAGACACATGATGGGCTTATGATCTATAAATACATATTTGTTGAGCTACTCATTCAGAATGGACCATTGTTCTACTTTGTCACATTTGCAGAGAACTTAAAAGACTGAGAAGATGGGCAGGCATCTATCTTCCTGCAGTTAAAATAAGTACATTTCGCCACAGTATAAAACAATAATAATAAACTGAGGGAAGCTGAAAAAACCATAGCAATCTTAGATACTACAAAGAAAGTAAGTAAGTGTGGAACTAGGACTGTCAACTGACTTGCACCTGTCTTGTTGGTGTTCCATAATCGACAAATTGAGTGTCCCACTCTTCATAGAGTGGGATTAATTCATGCCTTGTAGCTTGGTATCACACTATTGATAAAAGGAGGCTTCAGGGATATTTTAATAAAAGGTAATCGGTCTTGAAGAGAAGTTAGCATGACAATATTTGCATAACACTGCCCCCTCACCACAATACTGATAAAGGAGGGAAAATTGCTTAACTCAAAAATATAAAGGTAGTAAGGTAAAGCAGGGGTGGGTTTCTCGCCCCGTTCCAACCGGTTCGGTTGGAACGAGGCCGGCGGCGTCCTCGCGCATGCGCGCGTTGCGCACGCGCGTACTAGCATCTGTGCGATGCTCCAGCTGCTCCTGGAGGATCGCGCAGGCGCTGTATGCGTCCTGTGCATGCGTGGAAGCGCAGAATTCGGCAAAACCGGGTAAGGAGCGTGCGCGGGGGGGGGGCCTTCACCGTTCCCAGAAGTTACTTACTTCCGGGTTCGGCGACCAACCGGATCACGGGGACCGCCGCGAACCGGTTGAAACCCACCCCTGAGGTAAAGGTAAAAATATAAAGGTAGTAACTGGTCTTCTAGAGTAGTATTCCTCAACATGGTGGTCATAAATTATATTGGATTATAGTGCTGGGTACTAAGAATTAACTAGACTATTAGAATGTTTTTTGTTATCAGCCCATGGGAGGATGGATACATTTGCATCCAAAGCATGGATTTAAGAACTGTAATATTGAAGTCAATGATATTACCCTAGAAAATGAGGGAAATGATAATTCTTCATAGGAATTTAAAGCTCTCTTCCAGGATTTTTACAGTACATTGTGCTGTCCAAAGCTCTATAATCTCAAACACCTGTTTCCTAGAAATGGTTTAAATGTAGAAGAGGGTTGTGTGTAGTTTCTGCAAAGTACTCTGAGAAAATATAGCGACTAAAAATTACTCCAATAACAAACACTTTCTCCACAGAGGACTCAAAGTAGGACATGAGCTCCATTCAAGAAAAGGGACCCGATTCTTTAGGATTAACAGCTGCATTTTAATCTGATTCCGAAGCTTGAAATATTTTTGTATTATGAGACATGCAAGTACGTCTTCTTTTTAAGGCTGTGTTTTAACAGTGGAAAACAGTAGGCGACCACCTATAAGGTTGCCCGTTGGTCATAAAAAAGTACATTGGACTGCTCCTAAGAAGGCAAGTTTTCATATGCAATAAGCAGCTGATGAACTAAATATATCACTTGCTTACTGCTACCGATCACCATCATTAAATGGATGGTAGCCAACGCTAAGTACAGGACTTGGATGTTTTTTTAAAAAGTAACAAAACTTCTTCCCCAAAAGTAGGGCATGTGCCAGAGGAATGGTATGCAATTCTAACATTCAAGCCATGAAAAAAACCCCAATTTCTGATCAAATAAATCCATTTTTCTTCCTTTATTGCAATTTACACTAATATTCTACAAGAACGCTTATTTCTTACATGAAGGAAGCCATTGTAGAATCTTACAAGGATGTGAGAAGAATAGGAATTCTGGAAAACAAAAACATGATAAAGATATGGCAAACTACAAGAAAAGTTTGTGTCTGAAGATCACTATATATAGCAAATTTGTCTCATGTCACATGTATACATAACACTCATTTGTTGTGTGCTGCCCAGAACTGCTTTGGTGACATGGAAAGCTATATAAATGTGATTAATTAATACTCTTTTGTATTAGTACTGTCATATTCCCAGCATTGAGGATGCTATTGGTATCATACTACTATTTATCCTTCTAAAAATAATGGAAGCAGGTTCATACAAACTAAAAATCCATAACGCTAAGGAGATGTACCACAGCATAGTGAGGACATCAGCACATAGCATGAATTACAATCAAATTCCACTGTTGTCATGACCCTAATTCTGAATTTGAAGAAACTGTTCTTGCTGAATTTGTGGATAATCAGCCTCAGGAGACACCAAGCCAGGAATCACAGGAGACTGATCAAACATAGGTACCACCTCGACAGCTGGAGCAGTCAGATGAGGAGACCTAAGGCCTCCCAGTCCCTTCACTCAACAGAGAGGAGACCAGAGATGTTCCATGACGCTACTTGCGAGACAAGGGAGTAAATGTCTTGATTAATGATAGCAGATTGTAGCTTGATATTAAGAAACAGCTCTAACCTATCTTCTCTTTGTTGGAAGCAACATCTTCAGCTCTTGTGTGATATTCCTATGAATCCTGTTTGTATAAGAAACATTGAACCTCTGAACTGGGTGGCAATCTTGACCTGGCTTTCGGAACACTGGATTGGACCTGGACTATTCTTCTGTGTGCTCCTATTAAAAGCAAGCTTCAGTTTCATTTACATCCTTTGTTTGCTGTTATCTCTTCAGCCTTGAAGTAAAATTACTGATCTCCATAGCAACCACAGCAACCATGTTTGAATATGTGTGATTGAAACCTGAAGCAGGAGAACTGTAGAGTTTCAAAATTTCTTTTAAAAAATGCTTAATTGGTTCTTTTTAATCAGTTATGATCTTTAGTGTTCTTTCAGTGATGTTCTGAATTTTCAAAGTTGTTTGAGGTTTTGTTTTGGTGCCTTTGAGTCAATGTTGATCCCTGGTGACTGCCTGGACTAGTTTATTTGGCAAAATTTTCAGAAGGGTGTTGCCCTTTCCTGCTTTCAGGTCTGAGAGGGACTGGGCCAAGGTCACCCAGCTAGCTTTCTGCCTTAGGCGGGACAAGAAGTCAGTGTCTGGGGCATTGACCATTACACCAAACTGACTATCTTCGCAAAGTTAGCATTAATTGAATAGAAACATTGATATAATACCTGATAATCAGTATACATGAATTTCCTCTATCCCTATTCAAAGTGTGTGCTATAAGTATAAATAAAAACAACTGAAAATCAATCTGATTGCGATATTACTAGCATGGGGTCTATTGTACTTGGGGACTTTATTTCCTGATTTTCTGAGTTCTTACGTGATCAATGAAATTTCTGAAATAGGGATTGACTCCATTTAGAATGATAGAAAAACCATAAATATTGAAAGTCACCTAGGGTGCTTCCAAGACCAAAGGTGAATTTGAACATAAGCTGCCCCGGTGCTAGTAACTTAACCACTATACTATATTGGCTTTCTAAACATTATGATCCCAGACTCTTAAGGAAAATACTAAATTATCGGTATCACTTTAGAGTGACCATGCTCCAGAGGGTTAAACTATCTAAGGATTTTTTAAAATATCCCTGACAACTGAAGTTCTATCCCATTGTAGAAAGAAATAGGTGTGAAACCACAGCAGCTTTGACATCCAGCAGCTGTTGTCTTCCTTGGCATTTATTTATTTATCTGATTTATACAGCCACCCATCTCAAAAGCAAGTGATTCTGGGTGGCGTATTAACTGACTTATCCAAGTGAGATGGATAAAAATGGCCAGGTTCTGATTCACCTATGCCAATCCCACCCTTGAACAAATAGCTTAAATGGTTTTGCAGGGTTGTGGTAAGAACACAACAGTGAGTTCCTTGAGAAAAGGACAAGGTACAGATGGAGTCAATCAAACAGAAAAAAAGATACTGTATGGTTAATAAGCCTGGTAACTGCTTAGGAAGCAGTCCTTCTCCGTGTGCTACATTTAGGGACTGATTAATACAGAACTGAGTGCAGGATGTGTGTCTGATTGATCGGCTTCAAAAATTAGCATCAGAACTCCTATGCAGGAAAAGAGCTGAAGAGGAATGGCTTGCAGTTGGCTGCTTGCCCTAGATTTTCTGCTGGTCTTTTCTCTTTTGCAAAAGCATGTTACATAGCCTTGATCCTGTCAGCACAAAGCGAGCATCTTTCTACTCTTCAAAGGGTAGCTTATTTATTTATTATTTTGCTCAGAACTATTCAACCTTGTTGCTCTGATTTTGTAACAGGCCAAACTCCAATCCCTAGCAGGATAAACAAGATTGTGGGGCTAATGATTTGTGAACTTGGCCTGGATGCCATTTTGCAGCAGAAATTCCAGCCTCAGAGACTTTGCAACTTGCTAATAAAGCATTTTTGGCGGAAGCTGTACAAACAGGATTTTACAGGGCCCGACTCCGAGTTCCTAGCACTGGCACAACTTGCAATGACAATGCCTCTTTTCAGAATAGCTTAAACCTTCAATAATAAGCCAGTTGTAGCTATGCCAGTTTGCCTCTCCCCAGTCAGCACTGCTTCTCCCCCCCCACTACTCTAATTAATCTACAAGCATGAGTTCTTTTCAAGATAGTAAAAACTCAAACGTGCTTTAGAAGTGGTCTTGGATTATGTAATTTCGATTATGCAGGCCTGACAGCAGGATATCATTTTAAAATTCCATGCAGCAACTTATTTTAAATAAGTTAAAATTGGAAAGAAGAACCATTTCATGGACAAAAACAAAGCGAGCAGAAGATGGGCTGTGACACTATGCTCACAGGTTTTGAATAGAAACCTGGGAAACTTGTTGGAGTTTAAAGTGGTACTCTTCTGATTTTCCCTTTGTTTTCACATTATTTTCCACATCACAAACAAATGATCATTAAGGATAATGTTCATTCCAAAATGTAGCAGCAGGAGGTTCCCAGCATGAATGGGTGAGCCGGTACCACCCCAAGATCTTATTCTTCTAGAAGTAAAAGGCAAGATGATATATGTCAATTGTCCCCATGCAGAAGATGAGAGGGCTGAAAATTGACACTTACTTCACAACAGGGGATGGGATACTATCATGTACACTGTACCTGAAAATAGGTTAGAGATGCAGAACAAGTGACATGATTAATGGAATGGTTCTGCAAGGGGGAAAAAAGGGATCAGATTACAAACGTCAGCCAAGAACCTGTCACTGATGTCCCCCAGAATCTGCTGCTTGGGTTGATGGTTGTATTCTGCCTAATAGGATAGCTGGTTCTAATGTGAAATTAGGGCAATTGCTTTACAGTTTTAGGCCTCAGAAACAGTCCAACAAATAGTGGAAGGGGTAAGATGTGGGCATTGAATGGAATGACCAATGTAGCTGGCATGTTATATGAGAACATTTGGACAATGTATGGGTTTATACCAAAGTCAGATGGCTCCATCCCTTGTAATGGAGAACTACAGGGTTAACATCCTGTAGGCCTTTCAGATCCAGAAAGAAAAGCAGGTACTGGCCAATCGATTAGCGATTGTGATAGTGGTGATAGTGTGGTGACAGATGTAGCAGTGCCAAGTGACAGCAACATCAAGAAGAGCGAGTATCAGAAGCTACAGAAACATTAGGCCTGAAGGCGGAACTACAGAGGATGTGGAAAATAAAGGCCAAGGTAGTTCCAATGGTGGCTGGAGCCTTTGGGGCTGTGACTCCTAAGTTAACAGAATAGCTCCAAAGGATTCAAGGAACAATGTCGGAACTCTCTGTCCAGAAGAGTGCAATGTTAGGAAGAAGCTAAGATATTGCACAGAATCCTCAAACTCCCAGGCCTCTGGTAGAGAACCTGAGATTTAAGGAAGATGCAGACCACCGATAACAGTGAAATTTAAAGTGAGATCTCTTGGTCAGAATATCAAGGCCAAGCATACCGAGACTCTTTCCAAAGTCTCAGCATCTTTTTAATAATCCAGTTTTGGTCACTAGGTTATAAAAAGATGTTGAGACTCTGGAAAGAGGGCAGAGAAGAGCAACTAAGATAATTAAGGGCCTGGAGACTAAAACATATGAAAAACAGTTGCAGGAATTGGGTAGGGCTAGTCAAGAGAAAAGAAGGAGTGGGGGTTACATGATAGCAGTTTTCCAATATTTGAGAGGCTGCCACAAATAGCAATTAGCAATTAGACTTATATACAGCTTCATAGGGCTTTCAGCCCTCTCTAAGCGGTTTACAGAGTCAGCATATCACCCCCCACAGTCTGGGTCCTCATTTCACCCACCTTGAGCCGGTGAGATTAGACCGCTGAACTGCAGATAACAGTCAGCTGAAGTGGCCTGCAGAACTGCACCCTAACCACTGCGCCACCTCGGCTCAGTGAAGAAGAGAGGGTCAACCTATTTTCCAAAGCACCAGAAGAAGGCAAGATAAGAAACAATGGATTGAAACAAATCAAGGAGAGAAGAAACCTAGACAAGAAGATAAATTTCCTCAGTGAGAACAATTAACCAGCCACTTGTAATAAATGGCAGGATTAAAAACATGCACATTCCTAGGCCTTTGCCTTACTGTCCTATTTTGTTGATAGGCACCATGGGGCAAAAAGGAATTTGTCTGCCAGACCCATGATCCAGCTAGCTAAAATGCAACCTTTGGCATTCTGGAGTTCAACAACTCTTGGGCAAGTATCCAACACAGTATTAAGCTGTCTTGATTCAGAGGTTCTGTATTTGTCACCCTGCTGTTTAGATTTGCTGGGATTTCTTTCCCCACTCTAAGTTGAAAGTAGCTGTTTTATTAGAAGGTGGTAAATCTGATTGGTTCTGTTTTTTTTAAATAGGACATGCATTTTCTCCCATATATTTTGTTTTTCCTGCATTAAAAACATTTTTCTTCTTTTGTGGCTTGTTGCCTTCACAGTCATGTTTCTTTAGTGCTATTCTGGCCCACACCCCTGTATATGATGGCTGTAAGCCTAAAATAGCCTGATATCTTGGGTTGTTTTCGGTCACCTTTGTTCTGCTCTTCTTCCCTGTTTTTAACTTGTGCCAATTTTTCCTTCCCCTTTTCTAGTTGTTTCGACAGTACCTGTTTCAATGGGAAAATATAGTGCTTTAAGTTTTATATTTAAGCTTTATATTAAATATAGCTTCCAGGTCATGAAAATAGAAATCATTTCACTCTATTCCATATTAGTCAAATTCTAGTTTGCGTATTACAGCCAACTCTTCAAGAAATGGGGGAGGGGGACAGAACAAGTGTAGAGAAGTTGATAAGAATGATTAGAAGATTGGAAAATGAGAGAGAGAGAGAGAGAGAGAGAGAGAGAGAGAGAGAGAGAGAGGGAGGGAGGGAGGGAGGGAGGGAGGGAGGGAGGGAGAGAGAGAGAATGAGTCTGAACAAACTAACTTCAATATTTAACTCATCTGTAAGCAGAGAAGGCTGGGAGAAGATGTAATAACCGTTTTGAAATACTTGAAAATTTTTTAAATTGCAGAACATTAAGACTTTTTAAAAAATCATCCTGGAGTGCAGGACATTCAATAATGATCCTAAGTTACAGGTAGCCAGTGTTTGCCTAAGTTCATTGATTGCTGAAAAACCCTTCCTAACAATAAGAGGAGCAATGTAGACTTAATTACAAAGAAAGATGGTGAGATATTTTTCACAGGATATATTCAGTCAGAGGCAGAACAGTCAGACGCCAGGGATGCTTTAACTCAAATTCCTTCCTTGAGAAGGAAGATGGACTTCATGGCTTAAATCTGTACTGTGATAGAATTGTTCTTTTGTTTTCCTTGGGGGAGGGGCAGGGAGAGATCTATATAGCTTAGGTCCCTAAAAGCAAATATTAATTATCATGCTAGCTCCAGGTACGCCAGTTAGTTCCATATATGGTATTTATAATATTTGTAATTCATCATGGCCACAATCAGAAAAGGCTTCTCTGTGTAGCATCCTTAGTGCAACTGATGGTATCTGTCCTAATCTGTCTTGGAAAAAGGGCTAACTTTTGGAACTGCTGTTCAAATTTTCCATTGTCTCCTAGGTGTAATATGCCTCTGGGCATTAAGGAAAATATCAACAGAAACTTCTTGCTGTTGATTCAGAACACTGCTTGCACTATTTGCATATAATTCTGCCAGAGCCTATGAAGGCATGATACCTATCAGAAGGCACCCAAAGCCAGATTAGTTGTAAACATAACCATCAGCAGTGTGCGTTAGTTTGTGCACAAATGTGCTCCATAACTTTTCACAGCAGGAGGCATACCTCTGTATTTATTTAAGAAAGATTTTTTTATTTTATTTTCACAGTTCCTTTAATAGTACCACAAACTAACCAATGAAATGTAATATTTTCACTTATTTAACTTTTGTTATATCCAGGGGTGGGCTTCAAAAATTTTAGCAAGAGATTATCTGTTGCTGGGTGGGCGTGGCCATGGTGGGTGTGGCCTAGTAGGCCACCTGCACCATGGCTGTCTGTGTGTGTGTGTGTGTGTGTGTGTGTGTGTGTGTGTGTGTGTGTGTGTGTTCGGAAGCTTTCCTCAAGCCTCTGGGAGGGTGAAAATGGCCTTCCCCGGCCTCTGGAGGCCCTCCAGAGCTTCCAGGAGGCCCATTTTTGTCCTCCCTGAGCTTCTGCTGAGGCCCTGTACTTATCTGGCATCCCAAACAGGCCTCATGCAAACTTCTGGGAGGGGTGGGTGTGGGTGGGAGAGACGGGGTGGGGTGAGGTGGGTGGGGCCAGTCAGGAAGGATTTGTGGGTTCGCCGAACTGGGCAGATCCTTAGCTAGAGAATCGGCCAAACCTATGCAAACCTGCAGCAGCTCACCCCTGGTTATATCAATCATGCTGCATGTTCTGTCTCTCTTGAACTTCACCTGCAGCTTACTTTAAACACTGAAACATGGAATGTTTTCCTTCCTTCCTTCCTTCCTTCCTTCCTTCCTTCCTTCCTTCCTTCCTTCCTTCCTTCCTTCCTTCCTTCCTTCACAAGAATTTGATTCCCAGAATGATTTTGTTTGTGATCAGATTTAATGGCATCATGCATTTCAGTTGTACTGCGAGAAAAATACATTTGATATGCCAAAATTAAGAACCTCCCAAACAAAAAAAGGTATTAGCTGCCAGATCCAGACAATTAAAAGGCCATCCCCCATTGTCATGTAAGCAAAAGTCCAGTAAGGATGTGCAGTTGATTCCAGAGACTTCCATTGATTAAATGATGACCTCCTCAGTAGAAAGAACAGTATCTCCCAAAGATTATTGGAAAAAAAATGATGCAATTTTAAAACCCTCATGTGTATTTTCTGTATTACTGTTGTATTATTCTGTTCATTTTGTTATCTGGAAAATGAACCCTTTTTGTTCTAACATTTCACTCCTAAATCTTAGAAAGAAGAAAAAAGTACTGGATTTAATGAACTGCTGCCAAATTTATCAGTACTTGCTCTGACAAAGAACGGGCTGTTTGGTTCCTAAAAATCAATCCCCAACTGTCAGTTTTTCCTGCAGTTTCTTTCCATGTGGGGAAAACTTATTTCTGAAGCTGATTCACACGATTTTTTTTTTAAGACAATGAACTTGTGATTATCTTGATCCATTTCAATGAGTCATGGTGCTTATTTGTACTTGCTCATTATCTGTTTTGTTGATGGATAAAATTATGACGTGTGAATGCTAGGTGCTAAATTGAGCATCAGAGCAACACAGGAAATGGTGGGTCCTGCTTCAGGGCAGTTAGATTCCTGTGTACTCTTTCTGCCTCTTCCAAGTGAGGATGAAGATGGGCAAATCGGAGTTACATACCTGGCTACCCAGGCTTTTTCAGCTAAAAGTACATGGCTTTTCAATTGTTTTTTTCCCCCCATGAAGTTGGGCTTTAAAGAAGGACAGGAAGAGTATTGATGCTTTTGAACTTTAGTGTTAGAGAAGAACTTAGAAATAGCCAGGAAAACAAAGAAAAGGATCATATCCTATCTAACAAAATGAAATTCAATGTAGACAAAAGTAAAGTCTTACACTTAGGCAAGAAAAACCAAAAGTACACATACAGACTGAGTGAAACCAGGCTTAATAGCAGTATCTGTGAGAGAGATCTTGGAGTCTTAGCGGACAACCAGTTAAATATGAGCCAGCAGTGTGCAGCGTCAGCCAAAAAAGCCAATGCAATCCTAAATCACATTACCAGAAGGATAGAATCAAGATCAAGTGAGGTACTAATACCACTCTATAAAGCCTTAGTAAGACCACACCTAGAATACTATATCCAGTTGTGGTCACAAAAAAGATGTTGAGACTCTAGAAAGAGTGCAGAGAAGAGAAACAAAGATGATTAGGGGACTGGAGGCTAAAAAATACGATGAACAGTTGCAGGAACTGGGCATGGCTAGTCTAGTGAAGAGAAGGATCAGGGGAGACATGATAGCAGTGTTCCAATATTTGAGGGGCTGCCATAGGGAGGTGGGGGGATCAAGCTATTTTCCAAAGCACCTGAAGGCCAGACAAGGAATAAAGGATGGAAACGGAACAAGGAGAGATTCAACCTGGAAATAAGGATAAATTTTCTGACAGTGAGATCAATCAACCAATGGAACAGTGCATTCAGAAGTTGCGGAAGCTTCATCACTAGAAGTTTTCAAGAAGAGACTGGACTGCCATCAGTCAGAAATGATATAGGGTCTCCTGCTTGGGTAGGGGGTTGGACTAGATGACCAGCAAGGTCTCTTCCAACTCTGTTAATCTGTTAATTGATCAAATCAACCAAGTCTCTCACTTGAAGCATAAATGACCAGGCTCAAATGATTCTACTGCAGACACATTATTCAAAGATCTAGCTCTCTAGAAAATGTTGGGAACAATGGAAAGAAAGGGAAGAAAAGAACAATCAGCATTAAGGTGGATGGACTCAGTTACAATGGCAGTGAGTGCACCTTTGGGAGACTTCAAAGAACAGATTGAAGATACATTGGCATCAGTGGTGGGTTGCAGGTGGTACACCCTGGTACGGGTGTACAGGAGCCTGCCCGGAGCACCAGATACTGTTCCGGTATGGTGCTCTGGAGGGCCCACCTGCCCGCCCGAGCGCCTTACCTGTCTTTTAAGTTTTTGGCACTTCCGCGCACGTGCATGGCGTGTATAGCCCCTGCGTGATGCTCTGCTGATCAGCTGGAATGTCGCGGAGGCTCGTGGAGGCGCTAAGATGCATGTGCGTGCTGTGTGTATGTGTGCGTGCACTGCACACCTCCACGTGAACGCTGCCGGGCTCGTTCAACCGTACTGGTTGGAACGGGATCCGGAACCCACCACTGATTAGCATACACCAAATCTATCTATGTAATTGCTAGGAATCAAACATGACTTGATGGCACATGATCAATTTTTATAGGAGACCCCATCTTTGTAATAGAGGCAAACTTCACTATCATGAACACTAACCATCAACTGCCTTTCTCTTCACTGGATCTTGCTGGCTCAGTGATGAGGCAAAATTTAACCTAGCGATATTAGGGGATTTTATAATGTTTTTCCCACTTCTGTATTATGGAATTGGAAGTTGTCAATGTTTCCATCCTATATGCCTGGCCTTAGGAGACATAATCTAAACTAAGTAGCGGAATCTATAATTTAAATGCAGAAGGTTGAAAAAAAACTTTGTCTGGAATCCTGTAAAGACTTGATTTGGAATAAGGTAACTTCCTATGCTTACTGTAAATAATAGAATAACTGAGTTGCAAGGGACCTTGAAAGTCTTCTAGTCCAACCCCTGCTTAGGCAGGAAACCCTACACCACTTCAGACAAATGGATATCCAATATCTTCTTAAAGACTTCCAGTGTTGGAACATTCACAACTTCTGGAGGCAATTTGTTCCATTGACTAAGGAAATTTCTCCTTAGTTCTAAGTTGCTCCTCTCCTTGATTAGTTTCCGCACATTGCTTCTTGTCCTACACTCAGGTGCTTTGGAGAATAGTGTGACTCCCTCTTCTTTCTGGCAGCCCCTGTGGTATTGGAACACTGCTATCATGTCTCCCCTAGTCCTTCTTTTCATTAAACTAGATATACCCAGTTCCTGTAACCGTTCTTCAGCCTCCAGTCCCTAGTCATCTTTGCTGCTCTTCTCTGCACTCTTTCTAGAGTCTCCATATCTTTTTTACATTGTGGTGATTAGGATACTTTCATACTAAAGGAAAGGATCTGCTGCTGTCAACCAGGACTTTAATCTCAGGTAATATGTATGTTTATATGTGAACAGTTAGGGTTAACATATAATGCTAAACCATACTTAGCCCCAGTTTATTTGTTCCATATTTTCTGAGCTATCAGTCTCCTACCCTAAATTTATAGCAGCATTCTCAGGTTGGTGCTATCCCTACATCTGGAAGAACTTCATCAATAGTGAATGTGGTTCCAAGAACTACAACTACAGAAAAACAAAATTTAGTTGAATCCCAGTGTTTATATTTCTGAATACAGTTCTTTTCATTGAGTTTGTCACTCTGGAAATGAGACCATTACTGAAAAAAATCCAGAAGTGATTATATTTGTATTAAGTCCTTCTGCCTTACACCTACCAGTGACCATTCTGCTTTTTCAACATACAAACCATGATCAAATAAAAACTTTTACTTATAAGCCAAATCTAACACTTTTAAATTTTGGAAGAACAATAAGTGTATTCTAATCATGTCCTGAGATGTCTTGAGCCTTGGCCCACTTTAATAAACTATGGATGAAAAAATAAAAGTATCTACCCACAAACATGTGCATACACCCACAGAGGCATGGAATGTAAAAGCAAAATAATGAATAAAGTATCTGAGTAATACTTTGCGATAAAAATTGAACTCTTCCCTTTAACTAATTAAACTGTACTACGTGTCCTTGCATAGTTCCTGGAGCTTTTCTGGTTCACTCAGTTTCAATAGTTACATCAAAACTGGAGCCAGGGCTCCTGAATGACTAACTAAGAACAAAAGCAAGTTCCCCGAGTATTTTTCAGCAGCCAGCAAAATGAGGGAAAGTTATTTTGGGTTAATCAATGTACTTCAGTTGCAATCACATTTAACCGTAACAGCAGAAAGGATCACAAACTGTATCAGGTTGGAAATGTCATTGACCAGGTTGTTCTTGGGAATATTTTCATCTCTTTATCTCTCACATATACACCAAATATGGATATTTATAATCAGTATTATACAATGGTCCAGAATACATAAATAAATCTCAGCCTTATTGGGTGAACTTCTGTGGGCGAGTTTTCCATGTTCCATCAAATTGGAATAACCCTGTTTTGAAAGGAAGGGCAGAATATACCTTTCAAATAAATAAAGGCATGAATCAAATGTGAATGTTAGTTGATCTCAAAAAGTTAAGCAGGATTAAAAGTGCAGAGCAATTTGGAGTATACAGTATATGTGTTTTAGTTTTAGTGATTGAATGGGAGGTCCCAGAAAATTACAGATTTCAAACTGAACTGGAAACTCATTAAAAATTGTGAGCAATAGAATAACAGAGTTGGAAGAGACCTTGGAGGTCTTTTAGTCCAACCCCTTTCTCAGGCAGGAAACCAGGGGTGGGTTCCATCAGGCACTACTGCTGATTCACAGTGTAAGTAAAATTGTCCTGCGCATGCACAGAACTGAAGAACAAGTCAAAACAGGGAACCAGTTTGGAGGCAAGGCAGGCCTGGGTCTCTGCCCATTCCAGCAACACAGGCTGCCAAATTACTACCGGTTTGGCTGAACCAGTTCGAACCAGTAGGAACCCACCACTGCAGGAAACCCTATACCATTTTAGACAGAGCTTCTCTGCTGCAAAAGTCTCTGAAACATATTTTTGAGAAACAATAGAATGAGAGTATTTGTACAGGTAGTCCTTGGCTAGTTTAGAGAAAAGAAGGACTAGTGGGGACATCATAGCAGTATTCCAGTGTTTGAGAGTTTGCCACAAAGAGGAGGCGGTCAGTTTACTTTCCAAAGCACCAGAAGTCAGGATAAGAAACAATGGATGGAAACTAATCAAGGAGCGAAGCAATCTGGAATTAAGGAGAAACTTCAGAAGTTGTGGGTGCTTCGTCACTGGAGGTTTTTAAAAAGAGATTGGACAGTCGTTTGTCTGAAAGGGTTTTAGTGTCTCCTGCTTGATCAGGGGGTTGAACTAGAAGACCTCAAAGGTCCCTTCCAGCTTTATTCTGATCGACTGACTTATGAGCATAATTAGCCCAAAATTTCTGTGACTAAGTGAAACAGTTGTTAATTGAATTTAACATGAATTTAACTAAGTGAATCTGGTTTCTCCACTGATTTTCTTTATCAGAAGGTTGCAAAAGGGGATCACATGACCCTGCAACCGTCATAAATAGGAGTCAGTTGTCAAGCATCTGAACTTTGATGATGGGATCATGCAGATGCTGCAACAGTCATAAGTGTAAAAAACAGGTTACTTTTTTCAGTGCCATTTTAACTTCGAATGGTCACTAAATGAATTGTTGTAAGTCGAGGACTATCTGTATATGAAGATCTAATGATTGCTAGTGTCACATAATGCACACATGATGGCTTGTTTTAATGATGGTTTGTTGTTTATGCTGTGGCTGGATTCACACATTGACTCAAGCCATGCAGTAATCAAATAAACCATGTTTCAGCTTAGTGGAATATGTGAACCCATTATAATTTGTCAATTGCAATGGGACCGAAACCTAAGAATCCTTTTTCAATGTAAAAACATGTGGATGCTTAACCTAACTTTATTATGATTTCTTTTTCTCTTCTCTCCACAGAGCTAGCATTTCCCCCCCTCAATTAAGATTTGATCCTAGAAAAAGGCTTTGTTTTGAGAACAGTGGATGGTTCAGTTTTGCTTTTTTTTTAAAGAATAAAATAGAATAAAAGTTGGAAGGGACCTTGGAGATATTCTAGTCCAACCTCCTGCTTAAGCAGGAAATCCTATACCATTTCAGACAAATGGTTATCCAATCTCTTCATAAAAATGTCCAGGGTTGGAGCATTCACAACTTCTGGAGGCAAGTTGATTAAGCAGGAAATTTCTGCTTAGTTTTAGGTTGCTTCTCTCCTTGATTAGTTTCCACCCATTGCTTCTTGTCTTGCCCTCAGGTGCTTTTGAGAATAGCTTGACTTCTTTGTGGCAGCTGCTGAGATATTGGAACACTGCTATCATGTCACCCTAGTTCTCTTTTTCATCAAACTAGACATACCCAGTTTCAGCAACCGTTCTTCATATGTTTTAGCCTTCAGTCCCCTAATCATCTTTGTTGCTCTTCTCTGCACTCTTTTTAGAGTCTCCACATTTCTTTTACATCGTGGTGACCAAAACTGCATGCAGTATTCCAAATGTGGCATTATCAAGCCATTATCAAATAGTTTCACCATATGTATATAAAATTTGGACCAGGGGATTCTGTTCCTCAAATAGCAAAGCATGTTTTTTAATATCTAATTTTTATTGAAACTTTTTTAAAAGATTAAAACTAATCCAAACTAATATAAAAGTAAGGAAGAAAAAGAAAGAAATCGAAGAGAAGGTGAAAAGTACAAAAAAAGGAAAAGAAGTTCTGACTTCAATTGAATATCAATCCTTAAAATCCTTTGTGTCAAAATATACAATAGAATTCAAATATTTTAGCAGTTTTACATGTCCACCAATCATAACATGTATTAAACAGGTTCACCAAGCATGATAGCACATTTTAAAAACTATTTCAATTCTTGACACTCTCAGATAGCACTAAGAAAACGTTCTGCTGGAAGCCTTGAGTGTAGTTCGGTAAATCCAGAGTGAGACATACTCTAGTTTGGATTACAATGTCATTTGAATCTGAACCATGGCTCAGTTTCCAGTGGAACTTCTAAAAGTTAGCTTGTAATAATTGGCTTATTTGGCAAAGTCATGGCCTGATGTAGACTGAGACTTTGTTTGGGAATTTACCAAATGAAGACATTCTCTTCTGGCTTCCTGACACAGAGCCAAGTGACAGGAAGAACTGCATGCAGATCATGTGCCATTTCCCATCGTAGTGCAGGGAGGGGGTGCATTTCAAAACTAAAGGACATACAGGAGGGATTAGCCTCTCTTGACCCAAAAGTAATTCTGATTTGTTTAGTATACAACAGCACAGGAAATGCCATTTGGATAACCATCACAAAGGAGGGGAAAGAGGGGAAACCAGGAAATCATTGTTTGGAGAGTGTTGTTATTTCTTTGGTACTCATCAATAAAACTCATAAATTCATAAATAAGTGCAGCAATAATCATGTTTAATGTTAGGCACAGATGTATAGGAATGGTGAATAAATTGAAACAGTAGTTTGAATTTCCTAAAATATTTAGAGTAGTCAACAGACTACTTTGGACGCTACCATGTTGATGGAGATATATTTTATGGATAGGCTGAGACTAAAAAGGTTGTCAAATCTATACAATAGCTTGAGAATCAGCCAATATGATTGAGAATGTATTCCTACACATCCTAAAAAGATCAGCAAGACTTTTCATTTTGCTAGGATGCCTTTAAAGACCTCAGCAAGATACATTTTTTTTCCTGGACTTCCATCCTTACACAATGATGATAAAAGGCTGAAAAATGAATTATGATATCGGAATGCAGGCTGATTCAAGTTTTATCTCAACTCATTCAAATACATAAGGGATAGAGTTGGCATTTTAATGAACATTCCATCATTTATCCTTCCTTGTCCCTGTCCACAGGTGTGAAAGACCCACGTATGCCTGAAAATGGTTATTTCAAGATTAAAACAGGGATAATGATTTGATGCAGTATTCCTAAATATAATCCCACGATACATTTCTTCTGCAAGTATTTTGATTCCAGTACCCTCTGTGACAAGCCAGAGTTATGCTTTTCTTTTTTTGTTGGTTCCATGGCCCCATGTAGAAAAAGTCCTTAGGGCTCTCTCTTTTTTTTATTTAGAAAATCTATTTTTAAGATGTATAACTTTGTAGATATGATGCATATTTGTCATTAAGTATGTGGGAAATATATAACACATTAAGAGTAAAACAAGATAAACTAGTTCTGGTCATTTCTTAAATCCATGGGATTTTACATTTTCTTATTTATTTATTTATTTATTTATTATTTATTTATTAGACTTATATACCGCTTCATAGGGCTTTCAGCCCTCTCTAAGTGGTTTACAAATTTTTTAGCAAATTGAGTCAGAAACTTGCCCCCACAGTCCGGGTCCTCATTTCACCCACTTCGGAAGGATGGAAGGCTGAGTCGACCTTGAGCCGGTGAGATTTGAACCGCTGAACTGCAGATCACAGTCAGCTAAAGTGGCCTGCAGTATTGCACCCTAACCACTGCACCACCTCGGCTCTTCTTAATATCAGGAAAGTAAAAAAGGTAGCAGGCATTCAACCATCAGAGTGGACAATAATTAATTTCACAAAACGTACATGTGTGTACGTAAAAGGCTTATATGGTAGGCCTTTTTCTAGATCAGAATCAGATCAAAGATTCATCTAGTAGAGCAGGGCTGTCAAACTCACGGCAAGCAGGTCAGATGCGTCACGAGCTGGTCATACCCACGCCATTTAGTGAAGGAGAAAAAATGTCACGATACGTCATGTGATGCCACCATGATGATGTGAGTTTGACACCCCCGTAGTAGAACATTATGTTGTTATAATGACCAAACAGGTGCTTCTGGGAAATTAACAGGCAAGATTTGAATGAAAGAACAGTTTCTGCTTGGATTTTCTTGGAGCTGATATTGAGATAAATGCTGCTTCTGATTCTGAGGGGTACATATAGCTGTCATTGCTTTAGTTATTGGTAGGCTTATCCTCCAAAAGAAGCCCAGAGATTAGATCATGAGGCAATCTAATTTAGCATTCCTGCATTTTCCCAGCAACAGCTAACCTTCTATTCTGGGAATCCCATCAACTGAGCATGGAAGTAAGAGCCTTCGCCTGTCTGACACTCACCAACTGGTGTATAAAGCTGTTTTGAGCTGCAGATACCATTTAGTTATCACAACTAACACTCTGTTGTCCTGGCGTCCATTACTACTGTTTTGGTCCTTTCAGACACATAATGCAAAGGCAAGAGTTATTGAAGAAGTTTCTGAGGTAGGAAAAACTGAAGGCAATGCAAACAGAGGCTGACAAATGATAGCCAGCTAAATATTATTACAGATAAACACGCAGGAGCTTATAAGGACTTAAAGAAGTATTGGAAATATAATATCCACTAAATCATGCAAAAGACTGAATGTCTAAACAATAAGTCCATTAAAGGTCACCTTCTAGGATTGTGGCCATCAGTGCATCTTCTGATGATTCCATAAACAAGCCCTTTTCAGCCAATGTCCATGTTCACTGGAAAGTTTAAGAAGTCTAATCACAGTTTACATGAAGGGGTTCAGGAGAAGCAAATCTGCCATGTTCATCTTCTATTGGGTGAATAAATGCTTAATTCTGATCCCGTATACTTGCTTCCCCCCCCCCATTTTCTTTATATTATAGCAACAATTTATATTTTAAAAAAATTCAAATTTAAAACCTTTTAAATTTTTTACTCTGAGCTTTTAAATTAGCCCGCTGTCAACAAAGATTAATCAATATGATTCCATGTGGGTAAAGCTGAATTTATTTTTGTTCACAAACTGAAACGCTTTTACCAATTAATTCTTTTTATCTTGATCTATTGGTTTTTTTTTGTTATTTGGAGGCTTAAATATGCATTTCATATGGTTTTGTTACAGCTTTGGCCTTTTTATTTCCTTTTTTTCTATTATAGTCTCATTTTGCAGCCTCCAAACATTGTCTCAGTAGCAAGAATAATGTATTGGATGAGAAAAATTTATCTGAGGATTTTTTGGTTTTTCTTTTTTTTTTGGCTAATCTGGAATGTAAATGAACACCTGAGGAAGGAAAAGGAGAAGTTTCTGTGGCACTTTGATGCTTTGATTTCTAGTGCCCATAAACAGGTGGGAAACTCTTACAACTTTGAAGCACTTGACATTTTTAGTTGCATATGTGCACACCAAGTCGCTAAACATAAATAATAGAAGCGTAGAATTTTCAAGAGTCTCCAGGCTTCCTTATGTTACCAGGTACACTTGGAACCCTGCATGCTTCACTGCATTAAAATACGTGGGATAGCATATTATAACTTCAGCAATGACATTGCCGGAATACAAATTCATAACTCTAAACAGATGTAGATAAGAAAGATCTGGGCATTTTATAGAATGGCAAATGATTTCTCCTTTCGCTGTTGCTAAAATGTAAAGCTTGCCATTCGCCGAATTAAATGACTGTTGATTCACATATGTAATAAACAGCACATGTTCTACATACCTGTTATGGGAGATTGAAACATAATGTATGGTGTATTAGACTATTTAGTGTTATGAAAATCTTGCAGATTTAACCCTAATCATATTTATATTCTTTTAAATAGAGTGCTTATTTAATAGCACCTTTCTGAGCAATAAAAGCAGTACCCTGTTTATAAAAAATAGCTGAGATGGTGTCAGATTATTGGTTAAGCTTCCAGTTCTTCCATAAGATGCTTGTTGAGCTGATATTGTGGATGCCTCCCTTTGTGAAATTTTGGGAGTGATGATAGAACTGAACAAGAATGCAGTGAGGCTTTAAAAAAAAACCCAATAGTAAATGGCAGTATTTAGTTTTGGAAACCTCTTTGTGTTCTAGAGTATACGATAATAGAACTAACCAGGAGCATTTTGTAATTCAGGTCAGGCTTCCGTCTCTTTCTTTCTTTTGTTCTCCAAAACAAAGTTCACTTTATCCTAATGAGAAGTTCTAATTAGGTTGATCTGCTTCTTTAAGTGACAGGTCAGAGATGTCTCTATTGAAAGAAATGTGTGCATTCTTGTTGTGTCTTTATTATTGGATTAAATTTTGATCAAGGCAAGAAACTATTTTATGATGTTGGCAATAAAAGTGTGTGCTTGTTTGTCCTAAGGTATTTATGGGAGGGGAACAAGGGGGTAGGGGGCAAATGACCTCTTGCTGCTAGCTCTCCCCTTTTATACATGTATTGTGTTATTACACACACACATGAAAGTGTCAAAACTCACATAACATGGCAAGATGTTAATTTCATTGATTTGATAAAAAAAAACATTAGATCCTATAGATCTCTCTGATGGTAGCAGAATAGACTTCTCCAATATGGTACCTTCATGACGTTTTTCACAATATGCCTGGAAGATATTAGTATGGGAAAGATCATGAGGAAGATTTATTGCCAAGTTTTTATTAGACGTCCATTGAGTTGCAGAAGTATCTTATGCCACGTATGGTGCCACTGAAATCTCTTCATGTTTCAGCTGAGATTGGGGTATGTCAGATTATCAAAATATAATAAACAATAGAATGAAGCAAATGACGAAAAGATAAATGGTAAAGCCACCTTTGACCCCAGGTGAATTCTTGATGATTGCATATACTCTTTGTCATCATTTCCCAGTAGCAAGACAGAAATGATTTACATTCTTACAGGTTGTTCCAATCTTTACAGGTTGTTTAGCTTACAGCTTTGGGATCTCCTGGTGGTTTCTGTCCAAAGAGTAGCTAGGGCTGACCCTGCCTAGCTTTTTTGGTGTGTGTGTGTGTGTGTGTGTGTGTGTGTTTGTAGCTGTCTTCATATCCTCTTCTGGAGGGAAGGAACCTCAAAGCAAAACAGCACTGCATTGTGAATAGCAAAGTATTAAAGTATGTTAATCACTATACAAACTTACTTTCAGGGTGGTGCATTCCAATGTTAAATGTTATTTAATGTTCCAACATCTTAAATGTTGTCATCTAATCAGTCTTCAGAAGTCACCCCAACATTTTGGAACAGCCTCCTATCTGAGATCAGAAGATCCCTATCCTTTTAGCCCTATGGGGGGCTATGAAGAGTTGGCTCTTTGCCAAAGCATTTGGCTAGGATGGAGGTTGAGTTTCAAGAATGCTTGGTCTGATGCCTGAGGAGAAAAGTATCTTCATTTTTAACCATGTATTGTGGCTTGTGGTAAACCTAGAATCATTATATGAGATAGGCAGCCATGTTCATCAAAAAAATATATATAGACAAACGACTTTGAGCGTATATATTTTGGAACATACTGCAATGTGTTCTAATGTAATGCAGTGCATTTTGAATAAAATCCATTGATTTACTTCAGCCTACAAATATAATTGGCAGCAAACAATTATAACATTATTACTCTGCTGAAGAAATTATTTGGACAATAATGATTACTTTTGCATCAAGACATAATCTCTCCCTGATTAAAATCATTCACAAACTGGAATATATCTGAACTTTAACACAAGAGAAGACAACTGGATCGTGATGATTACTGGAAATAAGAAGAGAATACAAATATAGCTTCCTAGTGCAAAACACAACGAGGCAGCTGACCAGACAGATGTCACTTTTTCCTACTTGTGACTATAGTTGCCAACCAGAAAAAAAAAAGAAAAAAACTTCCACAAATGTATGTGGGTGGGTTTTTTTTAATTAAAAGATACACCAAGGAAACAATAGGGCAGGCTATTTAATATCTCCCAGATTTTAATAAGTATTTATTAGGTATTTTAGTTGATTAGGTAGCTCTTATTCACAACCCACTCTCAATGTTTTAATTCCTCCCTGCCCTTAACAACCTGCTAAAAGAATGTAAATGACCAGCTGTCTGAAGGAGTATAAATCCTTCCATTCCCCACCATCCAGTCAGAGCTGAAGAAGCTTCTTGGATGAGGAGCGAAATGTCTTCAAAGAAAAACCAGAAAGTCCAGTTGCCTCTTGAAAAAGCACCTTTGGGACAACCATGACCTAGTTGACTGAGAATCTCCATAGACATTTCTCCCTTCAGTTCTCCATCTTTGGGCCCAGCCCATCACAAGTCACATTCAAATACTGAATGTTTTTTTTTTTTACATTTATTTTTATTTTTAAACATAAAAAAAACAACATAGAAAAAAAAATTCTCATCCATTACATACAGCATGTCATTTGGTTACAAGTATTTTTGCATCCATATTCTCAATTACATTTACAATCACAGATTTTCCATCTAATATAACTAAATACCTCACTTTCATTGTACAACGTATATTCAATTACAATTAATATTTTTTCCCTTTTCAATAAACCTAATTCCCTTACATTCTTGATTGTCTGTTTAATAACAATATACCTTTATATAATCACTTATCCCATTCTGAATATTTTTACAATATAAAAAAGATTTACCCCCTGTTTATATTTGTTTATCACTGTTTTCAATTATGTATAATCCCACTGATCATCTATCAAGTATGCTTATGTTCATTATTGTCCTTGTACATCATACATTCAAACAAAGATGTTATTCCGTCATTTTTCAACAACGTATTCTAAATAGTTACTTCATATATATATACCAATGTTTTAATTACTTCCTTATTAAAATTATTTATCAACAAGATATTTTTATAATATATACTTAGAGTTAAATACTGAATGTTTTGATTTTCAAAATTGGGAACTGTACTATGAGTACTATGTATTCTGAGACCAAATTAGGGGAAAATATTCTACATTTGCAGGCATTGGCTTTTTCCTGTTGTAAACCATATACAATTATATACGATATGATCTTCTTCTATACAATTATCCTTTTATATGCAAATCCATCTACCCATATCTTTGCTTGACTGAAGAATTATGTGGACTTTAAAAAAATGTTTCCCCAATTTACCACACTGTTGTCAGCTGACGAGATATTAACTTTATGGGTGGGAATTAAACATGGAATTCAGAAGTGAGCAAAACAAAATAGTGGCAAAAAGACTGAGACAGACTTTTGTGTGCTTGATTATTATTGTTATTTAACGATTTATTTAAAAGATTTGTATGGCCACCCATCTTAAATACAACTCTGGATATCTCACAGCAACACAATCAATAATTATAAAATCATGAACCATAAAATAACCCCCCCCCCAAATGAAAAATCTAGGAACTGATCCCCAGGAATCTGTTTTCTCTTTATAAATCCTCTTTAAATATCCACCATCCTCAGCCACTGATATTGAGGTTCTAATGTCATCAGTTTTCTTGCAGATATGTGCATGTTCAGTGCAAATGTCTACAAAAGGGAAGAGATTTCTTTCACTGAACCAGGATTCTGATGAAAGAAATTATATTGTAGGAATCAGTACCATCAGACATGGTGATGGCTATTAATTTGGAAGGTTTTTTAAAGGAGACTAGGTAAATTCCCAAAAGATTAAAGAGAGAACTATATGGATGGTAGAATGTGAACAGGTCTCTGTATGGAAAATTCTGTTAGTGCATGTATCATGGTTGGATCCATTTTTAGTTCCAATTTCACCTAACTCTACCATAGCCCTACAGAGGAGTAAAAGGCAGTCCTAAAGGTTGTAAAACATCTTAATCTCTGTGACAGAAGGAGAGGGGTTCCCTTCCCTTCCAAAACCTGTCCTTAAAAACAAACATTTAGAAAAATAACAGCAACACCACCAAAGCATTTCCCAACCATTCTAATCTAAGGCCCAGAGAAGAGCCAGTTTTAAGGGCTCATTTAAACAGGGTCAAATTGGAGTCCATATGTTCTTTGGATGCTGGGATGGAGTTACTGGTTCTTCCGAGGCTTAGAAGGATGTGTCAATGGACATCTCCAGAACTGTGTCCAGAGTTCTTTGTTATTCAATATTATTGAGAAGGACTTAGATTTTCTTTCTTTCATGTTTGACTGACCAACAAATGGGGTGGACTCTGCATTTGCATTATGTATTATCTGCCAGCAACCCCCACTTGAGCATATTGGTCTTACCCTTAGGCACTCCCACCCTCAACCTATTCAATGTCATCCATGTAACACAGGAGAGATCTGATCCCTCAGCCATGTTCTCTTCTGGGATCTTGTTCCGTAAATTTTCTCCTTCATCTTCTAATTCGGTTTTGGACCTGCACACCTTCAAACATATTTGTTCCCGCCATAAAATTCTTCTTAGATCTAAGTCAACAAGTTTGGGGCATGTATCCATTCAGCAGATGCCAGGAATCAATCTTTTCTTTGGTTCTCTTGGCTTCTGCTGCTACTTCTGTCCTAATCCTAGGTAGAACAATACCAAGAAGAGGATATATTTTCTTAATTGGTGTGAGTTTAAGGCATCTTGTCACTATGCGTACTGCTTCATTGACAGCAATGTCATCTTGTTTCATATCTGTGGATGCGCTCCACTGGAGTGGCTTACTCTGTTGCAGAAATACTCAGGGCCAAACCCTATGGTTTAGTTTCAAACTAAGAATCTAAGGTATTGAAGGAATATTTATCAAGTTTGCAAATGACACAAAGCTGGAAATAGGGGCTTATGTTTTACAAGAGAAAAAGAAATTTCAAATGTGTGTGCATGGGCTGAAATGTATAGGAAGGAGATCTGGATAGGAAAAACGTAAGGTAGGTATATAGGATGCAAGAAACCCTGGCAAAGTCCACATGAAAATGAGCACAAGGCAATGTGATACAGATACTCAAAAGGTAAATGTTATATTGGGCTGTAATAAAAGGAGTATTGTGTCTGAATTATGGGAAATAACTGTTACATTCTTCTCTGCCCTGGACAGATCTGTGCCCAGTTCCCAAATACATGGACAGTCACATGGAATAGGGAATGAATTTATTCTCTACTGCTGTGTCAGAACCAATGAGCAATAACTTACAAGATATCAGGACAAACTTCCTGATATATGAGCTGCCAGCCAGTGAACAGGCTGACACACAAAGTGATGAAGAATGCAGATGTGTGTGTTGGATTATCCACAGTTGTAGGTCTCCTTTCAGATGTTAAAAAAATGTAGATGTATCTGTTACTGTATTTAAATAGATTGAGAACTTTTCTTGAATACTTTGAAAGCAAAATGGAAAGAGGACAGAATTATTGTCGGCTTCCCTTTTCCACATCGCCTCAGCAGCAAACAAGGTACTTTGGATTCATCGTGGAAATGATAGGTGGGAGAAGGGGAGAGTCCTGTCATTAATGAAGCAGCTTACCTGGAGTTTTATTGCTTAGCATCTGCTCTCAGCCATGCTACGATGACTCAGCTTAAATGTCTGCTTTGCCTAAATGATGCATATGCTCTGTGTGGTGAGGCAACTCTAGCTTTCCTTCAATTATGTCTTTATAATAATAAATCAGCAGCTACTGGGTGTAGGGGGAGGCAGTGGAAAGATTCATTCAATGTAACAAAAGCCTGTGCAAAGAATATTGTGCCACAAAAAATATTAACAAGTGCAGGGGGATTTTATGCTCGCTGCTGGTCAAGCTCACTGTATACAAAGCAGCCTTTGTGTCCCTCTTTCTGTATGAAGTTCCTCAAGTTAAAGGACAACCCTGCATTATAAATGTAAGCCTGTTCCAAACCTGCCCCATTTACAGCTGTGCTGTGAGCTGCGGTTTGTTACCCTTCACTGAGGTTTCAGATAGTTGTAACATTGCTGAGACAGAAGTCTGCCTCTCCTAATTTTGGGGAGGATATGTTGGGGTGATTCAGTGGCTAAGACGCTGAGCTTGTCGATCAGAAATGTCGGTAGTTCAGCAGTTCGAATCCCTAGCATCGCGTAACAGAGTGAGCTCCTCTTACTTGTCCCAGCTTCTGCCAACCTAGCAGTTCAAAAGCACATAAAAATGCAAGTTGAAAAATAGGAACCACCTTTGTTGGGAAGGTAACAGTATTTCGTGCGCCATCGGCATTTAGTCATGCCGGCCACGGAGACATCTTCGAACAGTGCTGGCTCTTTGGCTTTGAAATGGAGATGAGCACCGCCACCTAGAGTCAGGAACGACTAGTACATATGTGCGAGGGGAACCTTTACCTTATGTTGGGGTTATAATCCACAGTATTTCTGACCAGGGATTCACTGAAGATGGTGATAGTTTTGGTCTTTTCAATTCAGCAGTAAAAAAAGTAGCACATTAACACTTGCTAGATGACAATGAAGGCCTGAGAAAAGATAATCAATTGCTATGATGTGTCTATACCTGGAAATATCAAAACACTGCAGTGTCTTTGGGACACTTTATAGAAGTGAAAGTTTGACTTTGAAGAAGCAGAATGAAAATAATATTGATGCTTTTGAATTTCAATGGGTAAGAAGATCCTTAGGAATGCTTTGGATAGCCAAGAAAGCAAACAAGTTCATTATAGAACAGATAAATCCAAAACTGCTACACAAGGGACAAATAACCATACATAATTGTAATATTTGCCTATTATCTGGAATGTGGTTTCCCCCAAAAATTTAATTACTCCCACCCTACTGGCATTTTAAAGGGTTGTGAAGTCATGATTCTTTGCTCAGGCCTTGGTGGGTGTGATTGCAGCATTCTTTTTATTCTTTCTCTCTCTTTCTCCATTTGGGTTTGTTATCTCTGCCACCTTTATTTTACATGATTTTCTTTAAAAAAAAGTATTTTTATCAATTTATTAAGTGCCCAGAGATACTGGGAGTTGGGCAGCATATAAATTCAGCTTAATAATAAAATAATGATTTTGGACACTTTATGTGAAGATTCAGATCTCCTGAGAGAAGTCCATATTGCTGAGAAAAGTGGAAGAAAAGAGAAGACGGGGATGACTTGAGTGGGACGGATGCACCCTTGAAAAATCTGAAGAGTCAGGTGAGCGTTAGCTCATCCTGGAGAAAGTCTAAGAGTTGACGTTGACTCAGCCACACATAATTCCACTAGATCCATACACAAAAAAGGGCAAACCTGACATAGATATGTAAATCCAGTAATACTAGCTAAGAACAATGACACATTTAAAATTCTCAGTGGTTGCTTGAGCAAAAGGAATAAAACTTTCAGAGTGGGCAGTAATTATACTGATTGTATTCCCACCTGCATCCAATTATGGAATAAATGCCTATTTCTGTTTACTGATCATGTGACTACCCTTGGCCCTGACTGAGATAACAAAGTTGAGGAAAACATGCCACTATATTGATGCAGTCTCACATGTAGGAAATAATACATCGATGTCTATAAAGACCTGCAAAATAAAAACAAAAATCCATGATTTGCTTATACTGAAAAGACCTCCATTTATTCAGATGGCTATTCTGGTCCTTTTGGAGGGTAATCAGTATTTTCTTGAAATGGAGGCAGCGTTGTTGTGACTTCACATAATTATGTCTAAAGTAGCACTCTGTAATTTAGTTGCCCTAAGCCGGAAGAATTCTGCTACAACCATCTTCTCACTTTGGCTGATTTTTATTGTGAATGTAAATGGTTTAAAAAAATAATTTGCTTGTTTCCATGCATTTTTTTTTATAATTCTGATGAGTATCTATGAAAATAATTGCCTTAGCAATTCAGCAGCCTTTCCAAACTATATGCCTTCAGAAAATGATGCGGGTTCCCATAACTTTCAGTCAGCATGCTAAATTTCAGAGAATAAAATTCAGAGTAAACTCATTTTATAAGACTGGAAAAGTATAGTGTCCCTATCCACATTAATCTTTTTTCTGTTCTACTTTTCATGGTAGTAATAGTAGTAACAAAATGGGCCATTTGCTCTCAGGGAAGCTGGAGGATAAATTGCCTACTCAAGGAACAAAAAGTGTCCATTGAATAATTGGCAGGTTCAAGAGAGATAAAATATTGAATATTAGGTATTTGAAGCCTTTAATTAGTCATTCTGACCCAGCACTTCAAAAGAGCTCCCTGATGAATTAAAGATTCTTCATTCTGTGTCAATCAATATAGAACAATAAGTGCATTGTTATAGTTGTGCTCTTTTCGTAGATGGATTCACTGTTGTAATGGGAACCTTGTCTCATAATAAGATGCTTGGAATCATATACATAACCACTATGTATACAGCACTTTAGACCAGAAAGGGCAAATTACCATGCTAATATGTTTATAAATGTTGATAGATGAGCACCTTGGAGTAAACCTGGACTCTACTATTTCAGATTACAATGGGAGACTCAAAGATATAATAACTTTTCAATCAAAATTCTACCTGTATGTGGACGTTGGTGAGATCTGACTTAGAACACTTTTTCCTGTCATTTAAATTTCTCCTGCAAGAATAACTTTCTATAATGGAGCTTGAAACCGCAGTCTTAAAAATTCAGGTTAGGAATATGCTTACCATTTTAGTAGAAAGGTAACCCTGAAATGTAACCAAGCCTCCCAGAAGCCTCATGGCTAACATTAGAGAATGCTAAGTATGTTCAGTTACATATTCAGGCCTATGATTGGCCTACATATAATAGTCCCCCCACAGCATTATTACCAAGAAGGATACGTCCATCCACAGGCTCACTGTTTTGATAATTAGCACTTGTAGCACTTAACAGTGATTGTGGATATAGACTTTAAAATAATATTTGGAGCATGACTGCGAAAGTGAATCTTTCTTGAACTCCATTTTTTTTATTACATGGCCAGAGAGCAATAAACTGAATGGTTACATAACTCCGGGTGACTTCATGGGCACATCCATAAGGTTATGTTAGGAACAGTGCAATACATCCCTTTTTGAGCTCTCGGAGAAGAGAAATCAGACGCTATATTACACAAGGCCCTCGTGTATGGTTTTTTACATGAAGTCCCCCTACTGTTTTTAAAAAAAATATATGTACCTATTGCATAAAACCTATACACTATATATACCATTCTGATACGTTATAGATGTCTCTTCCAGAAATCATTGGATCATAGGGTCTGGAGAGCTCCTAAATCTAACACATTGTTTATATATATAGTCATCTACAATGGGAAGATTCAGACATTAAATTTTCAGTAGAGGATTTTAATCCCATGGGATAACAACTGCATACCCTTGTCTGAGGAGTTCCTATAAGGGTGAAATTGGTCATGTTGTGGTCAATGAAAGCAGCCCAGTGTAAAAATAAGAGAAATTTACCTTTGGTCATATGGATGGGGCGTATGTGAATACCATACAAAATAACATATATGGGCAATTTATTTAAAAAGTTAGTATAACATATAATAAAGTGTTGTGGCCTGCCAGCAGGGCTGGCAGCAGATTCAGACAGTGGGAAGTTTGGGGAGGAACATGGGCCAGTCCTGGAGTCTGGGGAAGGCTCTGACAAGTCTTCTGCGTCAAAGGCAGAGAGGGGGCCAGAGCCATCTGACAATTATCAGCTGCCTTCGGAGTCAGACATCAGTGAGGCAGACAAACAGCTGGAGCCTGTTCCCAGTGTGCACATGAACAGAGTTGCCAGATGAAGGGAACAGCTAAGGAACAAGGGTCGACTTGGGAGTAAGGTCACAGGTGGATGGTGAATGGCCCTTCCATAGGGAATAAAGGAGGAGTGAAAGGGGTGGGGAGTTTGCAGGAGACAATTAGTTCATTCCTGCATTCTTGCCATGTATTGTGGCGTCTGAAAGAGATCAGTTGGCCACTCTCCAAGCCTGATAAAGGTCGGTAATTGTGAACTATCTTGAAAGACTATGGACAGGGACTTTGCTGAAGAGAATTCACTGTAAATTAAATAAAAGGGGTTTGTCGGGATGAGACCTCGGCTTTGTGCTGCTGGGGAAGCTTAGATCAGAACATAATAATGATGTACTATATGATCTATATTTCTCTGCTTTGAGATCTTAGAGGATTGTATATACAATTCTGGTAGAAATTTCCATATCTTGTAAATTTCTATCAGAATGGTACATATAATCTGCTAAGCAATTTCATATCATTTGTTCAGACTTATCGTTATCATATCAGAAAGAGGATGGCACTCCATTTTTGGTATTAAAAGAAATGGCAGAAAGGGAAAGCCAAACCTTTTTGCCTACACATTCTATTTTCTTCAGTTGATTTTCTAAAGAAAGTTACTGACCTCCAACACAAGGGCTAGGTGCACATGAAGAGTTTAACAGTTCTCATACTTGTCTGCCTTTAAAAGTCAACCTCCTCTCCATTTTCTTTGATTTGCAACTTTCAAACTTATGAATGTGCTGTTATTGTATCCAATATGATAATTGTACAGTGATGGCTGATTTCAATTCTAACACCCGGAGACCAAGCAGAGAAGATCTAGCAGCAATAGAAGTGAGAGACAAGAAAAATAGGAGGGTAGAAATAGGAACCTTTGTGGAGAAATTGCAGAATCTGAGAAGGTTGATATAGCATGCATAGGGTGTTGAGCTTAAATAGCAGAGATCCCAATTCAATTGTACTTTTCATTCCCAGATCTTCACACTTTGGCCACTGGAAATGTTCTGTGGATAGTGCCCTCCCCTCTCTGATTATTTACCACCTACTGGGTGGTAAATTGCTTTGACATTCAAATCAGACCTGCTAGTGGCCATGAACTAAGTGGCTCATGACCACTAGCAAATGGTGAGAATAGGCAAACTATGAGTTATGGGTGGAATGTAAAAAGACAATCAGGACAAGATATGGAACACAAGTGATGAAGATGACACACTGATTACCAGGAGATCATTTGTGGAAGATATTGCTGAAGATATAAGGACACAGACACATTAGTATGGCAACATCAATTAAAAGACCTTCCTCCAGAACAGCTGAGCTGAGCATGACACAGTCTGATAACTGAGAAGTAGCTTAAATGCCAGAAAGAGAGCAACTGGTTAACAAAGATATGACAAGGAGGAGGAGAAAAAGAAAATTATCAGCTATCCCAAAATGTGGAAAAGGCACACAGTTCAAGATATTTGTTGGGGCACCTGAGTAGTTTATAGGTTGCTACAAACATGAACATAGACACAAGACAAAAAGTTCCTATTGGAAGACTAATCTATAAATTTATACAGCACGTTCTAGTCCCTCCTATTGTTGATAAAACTGACTTAAATGTTATTAATGCAGTTGTATAACAAGAGATGAAAATATATGCAAAACTAGTTTTACCTGACCAATGTATCCTTTTATACTTCTTTTTCTTTGATTCTCTTTATTTTTGGTTTTGCTTAGGCAATTAAAGTGAGGTAATAGCAGCTGAGGAGTTTTTAGGGCAAAAGTGAAACATGCAGCCCTGGAAAAAGAGTATACAAAAGACAACAGACTAAAATCTGAACTAGCTTGGCCTTATGTGTGTTAACCTGGAGACCAATGCTATTGTGTTAAAATGGGTTGAACTCCTAATAATCATGCAAATCTTAGCAACAGAGCCTCTGACCTGGATCCAGTAACTTGCGGGAAATAGGAAATATTTCAGGATTTGGGAGGAGAGATATATAAAGTGGCTAGAAGATGAAATTCAGTTGAAAAAGGGGCTTGAAAACAGCATTAGAGTAAGATTACAGAGATCTCCTTCAACTCTAAAGTATATTGGAAGTATATTGGATAGAGCCTGGTTATTCTTTGAAGATTTAGGATGCTTTCAATTTCGTTGTGAAGATAAATGCCAAGAATCAGAGTATGTGCTTCTTTAAGATAACTGAAGGATTGAACAAAAGGTACATGTAAGTTTGGGAGAATGGATATGGTGAGAGATTAAGCTAGTTTGGGAATGGATGCGCAACTGCCACTAAGCAAATACACAATGCACCAACAATTCTAGAGTGAAGTCATGGGCTGGGGAAAAGTGTTACTGAGATGCCCTTAATGTGAAAGAGGCCTGGCTTGTCATACCATATGCTGCTTTACTTTCTGAACAGTTGCATGTTAAGGACAAGGCAAATATACTGCTTTTTCCAAATGTCTGAAAACACTAAGGGCCAGCATGATTTGTACTTACTTGCTGCTAATTATCAAAAAGACAAGTGAAAGCATGGTGGGGTTGCTATTTTCAGGGCACAATGCAAAGATCACTGTGAATACCATGTGCCCTTATGACTCCCTATGGCAACGTCAACCCTCTATTGACAGAGCTATAGACTAGTTCAATGGCCCAGCGAGAAACTCTTTCATTTTGCAATTTGAACAGTAAACAAGTACTAATACACACATTCCTCTCCTTGTTTGACTCTAGCTAGGGGCCTGTGTCACCTGAAGTTTAGCTCAGGAGGTCAACCACTATCAACCACCTATAGGAGCCACCCTTCATTTAACTGGTTTGGGACGCAGAGAAATTTGCAAGAAGAAGAGCATATTGTTCACCAACTAGCCAATTGAATTGCAAAGACTTGTTCAGGAAAAACCTTAAAACCTGCCCAAGGTTTGCCATCATTACAGGGAAGGCTGTACCTGCTAGGATGAAAATGGAACACTTTATAGAACAGCCATTACCTTCAGTATTTTGGAGAACACATCCCTGTTGCCTTTGTTTCTCTTTGTGGTATATGTGTTGTGTTATCAGCTGATACCTCTGCACTGATGAATCTGCTGTGTTGTAAGGGGGAAAAAGGGAAAGAGAGAAATTTGCTGAATAAGAGGAGTAAACAAAAGGAAGTCAAAGCTACCCATTGTCCACTGGTGACAGCAGTAAAACCCTGATTAATAATTGAAATGCTTTTCCAGGAAAAGAGATACTGAAGCCCAAGTAAAGGCATGATCATAGCACCGATAGGATGGTGTTCCAGGAAAGCCTGGATCTTTATGCAGCTATTACTCTGTGCTGCAGGCCCATGTACTTAAGGCTGTGATTCGGATTCTGCTGACTCTTGGTATAAAGCATTTTCCCCACCGATAGTTGAACTTAAAAGCCAGCAGTGTGGAGATCCTGCACTGAACACTGGCAGAATCTTGCCCAGCCATGCAGCCAGTATGAAATTGATCTATGGAATTTTCTGTCATGGAGCTGCATTTCATTTCGATAAAAATAGCTGATCTTAGACTTGACCACTCCTCACCCCCTCACCCCCCACCCCCGATTTAAAATGTGGTCTAATAAGGAAGGTCAGAAAACATTTCAAAAAGGGATAGCTTTTGTCATGATTGGAAAAGTCAGGAGCACTGTTGTTTAGTCTTGTTAGGGATACCTGAAAATTGTAGTAAGATTCTACAACAGAATCTTACTACATTTACCACATTTTTCAAACTGCACCCGGATCTTTGCTAGTCCTCAAAGTAATGTCTGAGCAATGATGTGCCTCTAACATATTCCTTGGTGCCCACTAAGCTTTTCAACCTAATATTCAATTCTTTTAATTAAAACAACAACAACAAAACAATCTGATATGCTGTGAAGCATATAACTAACTTCAAGCATATCTATATTTCCAGCAATATTTTTAGATCACATTTGGAACTCAGAAGAAAATCAAATAGTACACAGCTACAACCGAGTGTTTTGTTTGCTCAACAAATACTCAGTAACTGAGTATTCTTGCCTTTTGGTACTGTAAAAATACTCAGCAACTAACAAAGCAACAACAACTGAGTATTTTGTGAGTGATCACACCTACCACAGCAACCATTTTGTGAGAATGCCCGTATATGTTCTCAAAATTGTGCTTACTGTTCCAAAAAGTTTATGTATTCCTCTGCTTAAGCCATTGTTTGTTTTACAAGTTATACTGACCAAATAACAGAGTAATGAGAGTTAAACCCAAGACCAAGCAAATCACATAATGACTGAGATATGTGTATCCAGCTATACTGTTTTTAGTGTTGCTTAAATCCTTTCAGATTTTACGCTCACCTCTGGAGAAAGATCTATGATTTTACACAAACAAAAAATCCATGTTCAGTAGTTTGTGTCCTTTTGCCTTTCTTATGGTATTACTCAGCAAATTTTTGCCAGCTTGTAAGTTGCAAGGATCATCAAAATCTAACCACACAGACTCATTTAATATTTAATTAGTCACCACTACATTTCACTATGGCAGAGGATGTCTGCTGATAGAATTTATTAAATGTGTTGGATTTGAGACAAACATTAAATTCTTTCTTATTATGATATTATTACTCCATATAACCTCATGATCAAGGCAGCTTTGGGTAAATGAAGCTCAAATCATATATCAGTCGGTGTTAGTTGGAGGGCAGAGATCGACCCCTAGGCCCCTAACATATGGGGTGCCGCAGGGTTCGGTCTTGTCCCCCCTACTCTTCAACATCTACATGAAACCGCTGGGCGAGATCATTCGGCGGCACGGGATAAAATACCACCAGTATGCGGACGATACTCAGTTGTATCTGTCCGCCCCGTGCCAACTCAATAAAGCGGTGGACGTGCTGAACCAGGGCCTTGAAGCTGTTAGGGACTGGATGAGGTCTAACAAGCTTGTGCTCAACCCAGATAAGACCGAGTGGCTGTTGTGTTTTCCTCCCATTAATTCGGCAAGTGTTCCATCTCTCAGGCTGGGGGGTCAAACATTACACCCCTCAGACAGGGTCCGCAACTTGGGAGTCCTCCTGGACCCACAGCTGACTTTTGAACACCATTTGTCAGCTGTGACCAGGGGGGCATTTGCCCAGGTTCGCCTGGTGCACCAGTTGCGCCCCTACCTGAACCGGGAGGCTCTCACAACAGTCACTCGTGCCCTTGTGACCTCTAGGCTGGAATACTGCAATGTGCTCTACATGGGGCTGCCCTTGAAGAGTATTCGGCGACTTCAGCTAGTCCAGAATGCGGCCGCGCGAGCGATTGTGGGTGCACCGCGCTTCACCCACATAACACCTATCCTCCGCGAGCTGCACTGGCTACCTGTCGATCTCCGGATACGCTTCAAGGTGCTACTTGTCACCCATAAAGCCCTTCATGGTAGTGGATCTGGGTACTTGAGAGACCGCCTACTGCCAATTACCTCCACGCGACCGATTAGATCCCATAGACTAGGCCTCCTCCGAGTTCCATCTGCCAGTCAATGCTGACTGGCAACTATGCGGAGGAGAGCCTTCTCAGTGGCAGCTCCGACCCTATGGAACAATCTCCCCGTGGAGATTCGTACCCTCACCACCCTCCAGACTTTCCGCACAGCCCTTAAAATCTGGCTATCCCGTCAGGCCTGGGGCTAAAGATTGTAACCCACCCGAATGGTATGAATGTTGTGCTTTTAATTATGTATTGTTTTACGTGTTAAATGTTTGTCCCCCCCCCTTTGAATTGTAAGCCGCCCTGAGTCCCCCCAGGGAAAAGGGCGGCATATAAATAAACTTTCATAACTCATAACTCATAACTTGAGTGCTGGGTGGGAATAAGGGCCCTCCACATCTTTCTGAACTACAAATACCATATTTTGAGTTGTAATTCTGAAAAAACTGAAGGTGCAAATGTTTCCAATCCTTCTGCTTACTTTGTAGTCCATCTCATTGAAATTGTCTTCTGAGTAGACACAGTGTTAACTTTATATATGAAAGCATTCTTGGATTAAATTGCAATCCTGAACCAAGAACATCCTGCCAGCTCTTTTCCCTTTAGCTACAAACTCTATAAATGTATTACTTAGCAGAAATCTCATTGTGGGAGCTTTATTTTTTTTGTTTGTTTGGTACAATAAAAATCCTGCAGCACATGCAGCAAATGAATTAAAATAATCCCACTGATAATTACCTGTAGACCAACAAAGCACGTAAAATATCAGTTTGCATCGAAAGCCTTACTTGATATGCACAAAAGGACAGCTTAATGAATGCAACAGAAAATGGCAAATTTAGAGCACTGTTAAAAGAGCCACTTCTGGCATTTAGGGAGGTGGTGTTGCAGATAATTGCATATGGTATTCATTACAGATGTGCATTACTGTTTACATATGCTGGTAACTGGGAGAATATAAAACTGGGGGAAAGGCAAATTTGATAGGGTTTTTTGTTTTGCATGGTTGGGGACAATGCTGGGTTGTGTGTGTACTGTAAATGCACGCCTTTGAATAATGTTTTTTTTTAAAATAAAACATTATTTTTTAAAACCCTAACATGCTTGATTTTATCTTTGTTTTACCAAAAAAACAAAGGCAAACAAACTAGTCTCAAGAACTCAGCAAAAATAAGGTTAAATGTATAGTAAGAACCAGTCAAAAAAGAGTCACCATAATACGTGAAAATACTGATGCAATAGCATCTAATACATGCCATGTTATCAGGATTCATTTAATGTGCATTCACTGAAATGTGGCAATACATGAAATTGTTTGCCATAGAAAAGTTTCATCTGAACATTTAATGTTAAGTTCCTTACCAGTTAAGAAATAAATTAGGACAAAATTCTAATCCTTAGTCTGGTGCTGCTCAGATGTGTTGGACTTTCTTAAACAATTGAATGATTGCTATGCTATATTTTTAATAATAAAATAAAAAATATCTTCCATGGGGATAGCATTTTAGTAAAACTGTATCATATGAGATACTAATCACATAATCCTTGACTACAACAGTTCATTCAGTGACCAGTCAAAAGTTACATCACTGAAAAAAGTGAGTTATGACCATTTTTCAATTTATGACCATTGCAGCATCCCCATGGTCATATAATTTACACTCAGATGCTTGACAACTGACTCACGCTTATGATGCATTGCAAGAACCCAGGATCACCTTTTGCGACCTTCTGACAAGCAAAGTCAATGCAGAAACCAGATTCAAAATGACCTTGCGTGACCCCAATGAGGATGGGCAACTTAGTTGTTAAGTGAAGTCATTGCTGAGTGAAACCATGACTGTGCTTATGAATTTTCCTCACCTTTCCTTTGTTTTACAGAACTGCGAGGGTCATAAATACAGTCATTGGTTGCAAAGTTACTTTTTCAACGGTTGCTAAATGAGAACTACCTGTATGTAATTTACAATTTCAGTGAATGCACATCAAAGGTATCCTGGTAACATAGCACAGGTTAGATGCTACTGCATCAGCAGACCATACACGATGATATTTGAGTGACTGTAATTCTACACATTTTGTTTAATATAGTAGATCAAGATATAAAACCAGTAAAATGGATAGCGCCAATGGGACAGAATGAGCAGAAACAGTACTGCACAACCACCTGTTTATTGCAAGACTCAATATGTTGCTGATGATGTCAAGGCAAAGACAGTTCCCATAAGTCATCCCCTAGGATTGCATTTTAAAATTATTGATTCTTTTCCTAAAGAATAGCTAAAGGGTTAAAATGAATAGCATTCCACATATGCAAATGCACTTTCTTCTTACGTATTTCAGCAGTAGGTCATGCACAATTACAGCAGATGAGCTGCACAAGTGCAGAAAGTATAAATGAATGTATAATCAAGCTTACATTGAGTTGCAAAAATATTACAGTTCATTGGATGGACATCTGGACTCATATGATTGGGATACATGAAGATGCTATAAATTTAACTCATGAGCGAATGCTAAGTTTTGGCAACATTACTGGCTAAAACCTCTATTGTCCTTCCCAAACCATATGGTTTCCATGATTTTGAAGGCAACAGCAACTGTATTTAAGTATTTATATTTTAAAAAATGGGAAGTATTTGTATAGTCCCAACAATAAAAGCATACTTTTTGACACACTGCTAACCTCTATATTATTCCTCTTCTTTCTTCTAAACTCCCCCTCCCTCTCACACACAGCTTGACTTCTTAGGCAACAATGTTGACTTACATGTATTATATGGCAATCAGGAATAAGATCACAATCCATATGGGAAGCATGCACAGAATCTATCTTCAATCTGTTACCTCTGAATGAGTTGAGACCAGAATTTCCAAATTCTTTGGCCATAAAGATTGAATGGGAATTTACAGACAGTTTAGTGTCAAGATATTTGAAGCATATGAAGATTGGGAAGGATTATAACTTCAAAAGATAGGGGTGTGTATGCATGCGCTTGCAGGCACACATGCACATTTGCGCACTAAAAGGTACAAAGTTTGAGATGCTTTCCTAATTGCTATTCTTTTCATCCCCCCCCCCTCCAGAACTATAGCAACCTGACAAATCACCCAGTCTATAATAGAGCAACCTAAACCCTGACCTTTAAGTCATTTAGAGGGGAAACACTGGAAGAAACTTTTTATATCTGATTTTATAACCTTCTCTGTTGACATCACAATGTTTGTCCAGCAACATTCCTGGCATTTTTTCTTTATTGTGCTTCATAACAAACGGAGAGTACATAATATCTTCATAGTCATTTGAGCAAACGCAGAGCCTTGTTGGGCCTGGCAACCTGACAAATGGGCAATTATAGCCCATCTGAAATCTGCTCCATCAGAGATTTTGAAGACACGCAATTTGCAAAACATAGGCAGAGTCAGAACATTATGGTAAGTAGAAGAGCTAAACAATATATTCAAAGAGAAGTTAACACCTAGCTGTTTTATTTTCACATTGTAGATGGACACATACACATTTTCTTAATAATTCCACAGGCAAGTAAAGCTCAATTGTGATATAGCAGATAGGCAAACCTTATTTGAGTCAAATGCTCAACATATGTCTATGTACATGTGCTGTATTTTATGCAGATGAGGATGACAATGTCTGTGTGCTGTTCTTTCATGAGCTGAGTTACAATACAAACTTGTTGGACGGCTATGACATAGTATTTATTTGGCCTTCTGACAAATGAAATGCAGCGAATGAACATGACAGCAAGTTCTATATATGCCACATAGGCACATGCCACACATATTTTATTCCTTACAAGGCAAGAAGTGCATAATAATATTGTGCATGGTTGATTGGAAAGCTGGAATAAGAGACGTAGGAGGAGCATAATGGAAATTATAAAACAACTACACTTGACTTCAGTAATAAAACAGGATCTAAACTAGTTTCTAGCTTCTGGCAACAAAGCTGTGGTAACAAATAATGTTGCTTTTCAAGTACATCTGGTCTGGTGATTTCTTCCCACATTTGACCTGTGTACTGCATGTGCTTTAAACAAAGTTATTTCGTATGGTTATTGAATGTTTGACAATAACATACTGATTTCCTAACACAGTATACATTGAGTGTTTCAAACTCAATACTTTAAAATTTGCTTAAGACCTTTAATATCTTACTTACTGAATTTGGACAGGATAATCAAGACATGGAAGCAGAATTTTGTTGTAATATACCTCTATTTCTTTATTTAAAGACACATTGTATCACTACATATATATTTTCTCATTCCATCTCTTACACATACATACACAGGGAGGGAGGGGGAGAGAGAGAGAGAGAGAGCCAAAGTACTGTACTTTAGGAGAAAAGGTCACAAAATGTTTCAAGCTTAATCCCTAATATCTCTAGGTAGGATTGATTTTTTTAAAAAACCCTGCTATTTGAGAATTACAGAACTGCTGCCAATCACCACAAACAATTTTGAACTTACAGATCAATGCACTGACCTCTAATTTTTAAATGAACAATATGAAAGAAAAATGAGATAAAAGAGCAGCAAATCATCATGGTCTAAGGCTTTTAAATATACTGTATGTTGCAACTCACCATTATTGCAGCTGCAAGTACAATGTAGTGATGGTGAACAACAACATTTCAATAAAATTTTAACTTCTGAGAAATCAGCCTTTCATTATGATTTTCACATTCTTTTTGTTCTTGTTCATCTTTCAAAGACCAGAAGCAAAAAGAATTGAAATTGTGTTACATTTAGTACTTAAATAACTAAAAAAATAATTTTTCTCCATGTGAGGTGTAAAATATTTTTTGGAAATGTCTGCAACTACTCATAACTACAATGTGTAAATATTATTATATACATGTTGCACACCTTCTCTAGCAAAAATATCTACCTGGCTGATCTGAGTCAGTTCCTTCAATAAAGCAATACCATCAACTGGGGTTTCAGAAGCACGCCTTCTCTGTAGCAGTGCTGGCTCTCCGGAATGAGTCTCCTGAGTTTCAAATAGCTCCCATCCTACCATTGTTTTGAAGGGCCCTGAAGACCTGGCTCTTTTCCCAGGCTTTTTAATGAGGGTGATTGAAGCTTTGATAATTTGATGATGATGGTGGTGATGATGACATGGGTGTATTGGGTGTTTTTTATTCCAAACTAAAGGATTAAAGTAGGGCCACACTGTTTTATTTCAGTAACCCTAAACTGTCTCCTAAGCTAATTCTATTCATAAGTCTCTAGTTCTATAATAATAGAAGATATGTTCTAATATTGATGCCAGAAGGCATGTCTGATTGCACACGTTCAACAGTTTAAAAAGAGATAGTCAATAATTCCTGTATTCTTTGCTGGCTGAGGCTAATGGGGGAAAAGGCCCAAATCATTTCAAGGACCTGCAATTTAAAGGACAACTTAAAAAAACTAATTAGGAATAAATATTACAATACAATAGGCAGGAAACCCTATACTATTTCAGACAAATGGCTATCCAACATCTTCTTAAAGACTTCCAGTGTTGGGGCATTCATAACTTCTGGAGACAAGCTGTTCCACTGATTAATTGTTCTAACTGTCAGGAAATGTCTCTTCAGTTCTAAGTTGCTTCTCTCCTTGATTAGTTTCCACTCATTGCTTCTTGTTCTGCCCTCAGATGCTTTGGAGAATAGTTTAACTCCCTCTTCTTTGTGGAAACCACTGAGATATTGGAAAAATGCTATCATGTCTCCCCTAGTTCTTCTTTTCATTAAACTAGACATATCTAGTTCCTGCAACCGTTCTTCATATCTTTTAGCCTCCAGTCCCCTAATCATCTTTGTTGCTCTTCTCTGCACTCTTTCTAGAGGCTCCACATCTTTTTTTACATTGTGGCAACCAAAACTGAATGCAGTATTCCAAGTGTGGCCTTACCATTATAAAGTGGTATTGGGAGACTGTGACTAATATTGGGAGACTGTGACTAAGGAAACTCAGTGATGACCCAGAAAGTTATGAGTGGAAACTAGGTAGAACTCATCTATACTTGTATATTATGATTTATTTTTCCTTATCACAAAAACTTCTCTGGTCTTCCAATTTTCTTTATCTTGTGTACTCACATCTAGCAATATATAAAAGAACTGAAATTACCAATAATCATTACATAAAGGCATGTTTTATGGCAACAGTACACAGCTTTGCTCTGGGGACAAACTGGCAGTGAAAACTGCCATATAACTAATTAATGGCAGATTGCTAAGCATTTTTCCTTGGAATAAAATATATTATGTGCAATGGGACTTATTGTGTGTTTAAGATTGCAGGTACTTAAGAGATGAAATAATTGTCAGTTCCACGACACTTTAGGTGAGAATTAGGTTAGAGTAAACCATACACAGGGCGAGGCTTTAGGAAAGCCAATTTTAATGGCACATTGGAAACACAAACTGGACTTAAGCATATATTTAAATCTAATGACTACTGAGAGTTAAATAAATTGTTTTAAACCAGATTTTTTTTCTCAATGGAAGCTTTGAAAATATTTCAGAGTGGACGAATCTGACAAATCATCAGGTTTTCAGCCACTAACTAGAACCAGAAGACAATCAAATACTATAAATATAGCCATCTGACTAGCTATATTTTTTCACTTGGAGAGTTCATTGAAGAATTTCAATGGTTCCTATTTCCTTATGCACTGGATAATTATATTGGTTTACTTTATATACAACTATTAATATTCTACAAAGTAATTAAGATATTTTTTTATATGAGTATCTATTCTGGTTAATTCTCACAGCATCTAGCATCTCAGAATGCTCACAGTGACTAGAAAGCCAGCTTGCATCTAAGCAAGCACCACCAAGGGCAGGGTATCTGGTAGCTATACAATCTGATGTTTTATAGATTAAAAAACACTATTCAAGAATTAATCTTACTAGGAAAGTCCCAAGAATTCTGAATCTCACTAGTGCTGGTGCTGGCAATCTGAAAAAAATGCTTGCACAACAACTTTTGCAACAGTAATACAAAAATAGGAACGCCTTAGTTTAAATGTGTAGAAACTAGCATAGCAATCTGGATAAGGCTGTAAATCTGGCTGTTTATCTGCTCATTAAGGAAGATGCAATACTGTATAGGGAAAACATTGTTTTGCCCACCTAAAGAATCTATGGATACATTCTCTTCAGTTAATATAAAGATGTTTTATGAGATTCTGTTTGCCATATTACCATATTTTGAACCTTGCACACTGCAATGAATTTCCTTTGCATATTATATACTATTGAATGAAGGATAGAGAACTTAAATACAATGGTAGATTTGCTTTTTAAGTTCTAAAAATTAAGCTAAGGTTAAATAGTAAAAAAACAAATACTGGGTAAGGGAGAATCCTGTGGCATTTCAACTTATTCCTCAGGATCATTTTGATGATTGTGTGTTCCACTGAAAAGGAAATAACCTATTATCAAAACTATATTTGTTTGCACTAAGCAAAAACTAATGTTGGAAGCATAAAACTGAACTAACCCCTTTTAATTAACTAGTCAACATGTTTCATTCCTGAACTGGAAGTTATCAATATAGCACATGAAAGAAGAAATTATACTTTTTCAATTTAGATAATATGCAAAAAGCACACCATTTGTAATGACCTGCTTTCACTGAATATAACCAACTGCAAAGATCTATTATTGGCTGATAATAGCAGCAGTAACAGCAGCGGCTTACTTTAATGAGATTGCTGGCTCTGGGCCCCAGCTGCTCCATGCAGGGCTGTCCCCTTACTCCATGACCTACCAATATGTGCTGTCATCAGTAATGAGATAAACCTGGTTGCTTAACATGGAGGAAAACTATGAGCCATGTGCTCTTTCTATTACGAGCAGATGCCTAAACTGTACAACTTTTTTTTCCCCATTGTAATGAAAGGGGGGAAAAATGGAGCATTAAAAATGCAACAACTCTTTTCAGTCTAGGCTTTATTGCCTGAAGTAAGCCCTGTAATGTTGTGAATCCCCAAATTTAAATTTTGTTCTTGCAAAGTGCATTGAAGAATGGTTATTCACATTATATTATGCGCATATCATATGCAACAATACAGTTGTATGTCTTTTTCCCAAGGCACACCTGAAATATTTTAATGCCGTTTGGCAGGACATGGCATTAAAAGACTAACTAGTATACCATTAAGTTTGAATACCAAGTCTTATTTCTGAGGAAACATACAAGATTGTGTTGTATCCAGAACTAATATGCACAGTGAAGACTATATGGATGGTGCATCACACTTACTGGGTAAAATGGGAAGCTTCTGTAGAATTAACTAGCAGATTTTTAAAAATAAGTATCTGCATGAATATTAGCATCCTTAAAACATTGCTATTTCTGTTTCTCAATTATTTATGCATCTGTTTTATATTACACGAGCTGTTAACCTGGGGCAATTTTGCAAAGTCAGGTCATTCTCAAGAAGCACTTTGTGTACAATGAATTTCTTACATCCATTAAAGGACTTGCAAATAGAACTGCATGTGATACCATTCATTAATATTACATAATTACAGTACATTCATCTGAAATACTTCTTTAGGTACTGGCAGCTTTTAAAAAAAGGAGAAAAATAAGAAGGGGAAGACAGCATGCTCCAAGGCAATGAATTTTATTAAAAGCTTATTAACAGGAGAGTGTGTAACTATATAATATTTTAATGCAATTTCATAAAAATAGTAAAGGCATTTTTATTAGTGATCCTAACACAAATAAATGTTTCTATGAACAGTGTAGATGGTTTATAGAACAAGTAATTGGCGCTGCAGTAACTGAATAGAGGAAGAAAATTGAGGAAAACAAATTGCAATTGCATTTTGATTCAGACAAGGTGTCTGTATGTAAAGGAGCTGACATCATGTTCCTAGGATCTAATCTGCCTTACCTTTTTATATATTTGCCTGGGTGTACACCCCATTAAGCAGTGGGATTTGTTCATGAATAAATATGCATAGGATTGCTCTGTAAAACACCTCTTGTGCAGTATTTGAAGCAAAGACATTCTCTAAATTTGGTCTGTTCTATATCAGCTTCTTCTTGGTTGCCTGGATATAACGCTGGTACAGAATCTGCAGAGAAGGACAGATAATATATATTGAACATTTCTTTCTGTCAGTTTTGTTTTCTACATTCTGTATGGAAATCCTTGCCCATATGTTGGAGATACCAGGAATGAGCTTGGCTGGCCCTATGACCCTAGTTAATGCTGCATTGGATGACTTGTGTCCCATAGCTGTCTCTCTCCCATTCTTGTCCATGTCATTAATTTTTAGGGACTCTTTAAGTATGTGCTACAGAGCAAAAAAGATTACGGAAGAAAGCATGTGACACAGGGATATCTCAGTTTTAGGTATGTATTTGTTAAATTGTAACTCTTAAATTTTTCCACATCAGCCTTCTGTAACCTAGTCCTAATAATAGAAGTGTTAGATTTTAACTCCCAGCGTTCTTAGCCAGCCTGTCCCATTGAAATAAACTGCACTTAAAAAGCAGCTGTCTCCCCATTAGTATTCAATCACATCAAAACACAAAGCAAAACGTAACTATCCAAAACCACTTTTTAAATAACAATAAAAAAACTAGATAAATCAGACGGTAAAAAACAAACAAACAAAGAATGTTAACAAGACAGTATCTCAAGCATGGTATTTCTTTCTCTTCCTTCCTACTCCATTACCAGCAATCATGGGTTGTTGTTGTTTTTTAAATGCTGCTGTACTGACTGGCAAAGCTGAAGCTTCATAGTTGAAGCTTCATGGTTTCCTGGAGCCAAATAATAATCTGACCGTTGTAAATCATTTTCCCACTATAATTTAACCCTGTGTTCTAGAGTCATCCCACCATTGGTGCCAAAATAATAGTTATGACGTTTCTATAATACTTCAACCCAGGCTGGATGATGCTGTGAACACATTATATGCCACTAGTTGTGACAGACACAAAAGAAAGTCACCTTCTGGGAAACTATCTTCATTCACCTTGGAAAATGGTCAGTGACTACAGGATAATGATAAATAAATTCATTCAAGTGGAGCTGTTGGAAAAGTTTAGGAAGCCAACATATATTCCAGATGGATTTTGGTAATTGTGCCCATTATTCTATTTTGATGGACACTTTGTACAATAATGTGCTAGAATTCACTGAGTTCTCTTTACAGACTCTTTGCACACAGAACTATACTCACAGTAACTTCTTGATAGGATGATATGTGCTTTGCAGCATTACCCATTAATTTTCAATAATTCCTACATTAAACTTCAATGGAGTATAATTACAAAACTTGCCTAATAGTATTATACATTAAGAAATTCTAATGCTTAAAACAATGAATGAAGAGCCTTTCAAAACAGAGGACTACACACACAGATGAACTCAGAAGCTATTGGTAGACAAGGCTTATTACATCTAGTTTGTACTTTTTAGTTAAATAATCATATAGTCGTTTATTTATATCACCAGCTTATAAAGAAAAATGTATCTGAGAATTATTACAGAATAATAAAACATGATGAATGTAGCATTTAAACAACTTTTACATTATAAATGACCCATTTCCCCCTAAATTAATGATGTGGATTTAGCTACCTGTCTTCTAATATTATGAACAATGCCACAAAATCTAGCAACTTTAACATTAATACTGGAGTCTAAAAGCAGCAGAAAAGCATCCTTTTTTCTTATGTGCTGGAAAAAATATTTTTTAATAATTTTTATTAAAACCCTGAAATTAATCAACAGTTTTGGCATTGAAAAGTACCAAATATTTTGGAATTTAATTCTTTTCAAAACATAGATTTTTAAAAAATATTACAGTTAAATTGTTTAAAAGGTATTATATATTAATAATAACTGATAACTAATGTATAGACTATATAACTGTTATATAATAAACAATTTAGCAAGAAAAAAATCTATATTAATATATACTTAGAAAGAAAATCTAAACTGGTTAAAACAAATTCAAAGAAAATTAAGAGCAAATTATGAAAAAAAATATGATAAAAATGATTTCAACTGTTCCAGCCAGAATAATTAAGAGTCAGGGTTTATGAAAGGAACAGTTGTAAACATCTGTATGCTACCTATCCTTGTTTCCGACTTTGAAGATTCCAAGCCTAGGAACTTGCTTTAAATACAAAAGCTAAACAGAACTCATAGTCTTTTTAGTCCTGATTACACCAGGTTTTTTTCCATATTTGTAATATAAACTGTAACTCTACTATTTGCTAACCATCAATATTCTCACAGCTACAGTATTGGTGATAATTTCTGATTAGCCAGATGACTTTCTTTTCATCTGTCTTACAGCTGTTTTCTATTCTTAAGCAACAATACATACTTGAAACAGAGTAATGATACCTGAGATTCAGAATATGCCCTATTTTTTAAAACAGAATCTCTCTCCCCACCTCACACCCATTTTTCCTTTAAAAAAACTACAAAAAACACTTATATAAAACTGGTCAGGCTAGTCAAGTTGTCAAATGAATTATTTAACTTGAGAAGGAATGTTAGCAGATGTGTGATGCTGAAGGAATTTGGTGAAATTTAGGTTTAAATGCAGCTAAGCTTGTTGAATAGCTTTGGGCAGTTTATACTTTTGTGACATATTCTGCATATTCTGTCTCATGAAGTGTGTGTGTGTGCATATGTGTCTCATGTGCTTTTAAACAAAACACTATAACTAGGTTTCTTAAGAAAATAGAGTATGAATGAAACATGTATAATGGAGCAAGCAAACAATTTTCTCATTCTTTGAGACTTTGTTAGCTTTTACATTGTTGTAATGTGAAGCCATAGCTCAGAGACAGACAAACTTTTGGTGCAGGACAGGGGGAGGCAGAGCCAAACTGTGGATCACAAAAAGTTAAAACTCTTAAAAGCAGAAGACTCCTGAGCCAAATCATTATGCATAAATGACAACACCAGGTTCCCAATAGCGTTGAAGATTTATGAATCCCAAAATTTGTTTTGCATACAGGAACTGAATTCATGGTCCTTCTATACAAACATTCACCATGGTTTTCACAAGTTGTCTTCATATTTATATCACTGAAAATGTTATTCAGATGGAGAATAAAAACAGCAAGAAATCCAAAGGTGTTGAAATAATGAATGCCATTAATCTCCCAGAGAGTGGAGAAATGTGTGTTCAGGACACAAGGGAGATACCTCACATGATGATGTGCTAGGAAAGCTAGTTACCATGGAATAACTACAGGAACAGTAGCTATTAGTCATTATGGGTATTTATCTTGAGGAATAGGGACCATAACTCCTTATTAGTTCTTTGGGGAATATGATGAAACTCTCATCAATTGTGCATTTATTTTAAATGGTTGGTTTAAAAATTGCCATATTAAAATCTTGTATTTGCTTTTATCAATGTGGACTTTGCCAAAAAAAAAAAAAAAACCCAACTCTGCAACAAGCACACCCACATTTCTACAGATGTACCTAATATATTCCAGTTTAAATATATGGAGTTTTGCATAATGCTGTGCATGCTGCCAATATATTCTAACAGTGAGCAGTTCTAAAAGCAATACTACAAAGTTTATTTTCCTTTGCAAAGTACAGTTTGGATGATAAAATGGCACATTAATACTATTTACTTTATATATGTACAAACATAAATGTAAATAAAAGTCTATTCCTCCAACACTAGGCACATATTGTAGCCTTTGCATCAGGTTTCCAGAGAAAAGCTGTTGTACCAATCACCAAGCTCTTACTTCAATACTTCAATTTAGCTAATTCTGCCCAAAACATCTACTTCTTCACCTACTGCAATTTAGATACTTTAGATAACACCAGAGTGTTCAGAAAAAAAATCAATCCCATAATACCTTATTGACAAAATCTACATATATGTTAGAAAGCCACAGTCCAGAAAGACCATAGTGAAACAGACTGGCTCCAGGTTGGCATAGGAGTGAGACAAGGCTGTACACTCCCTCCTTATTTATTCACCCTATATGCTGAATATATACTAAGAGAAGCTAGAAGAAGTTGAGCATGACTTTAAGGCTGGAGGAACAAACAATACCTCTGTCATAATGATAAAACTATTTTGATAACTGAAAATGCAAATAATCTGCAAGATCTGTTAAGAAAAGTCATAGAACCAAGTTAAAAATACAATTAAGATTAAATATAAAGACTATTATGGACAACCAGCCTCAGAATTGACAGTGAAGATACAGAAAAGGTGGCTAGTGTTTGTTTTTTAGCCTCAGTGATGAACACCAAAGGAACCAGCAGTTAAGAAATATGTCACAGACTAGCACTTGCTAGAGAAGCAATGAAGGCCTTGGAAAATTTTTTCATGCTGGGATGTGTACATATCTACAAATATCAGAACTGAATAGGCGGTGGTTTCCCACCCCCCCCCCCCCCCTTCTATGGAAGCAAAAGATGGACTTGAAAAGTAGGTTAGAAAGAATATCAACACTTTTAAACTTGGTTCTGGAGAAGATTTCTGAGAATACCACAGATAACCATGAAACAGACTGACCATCACATAATCAATCAGAATTGTAACTGGTGCACAAATGTTGAGTTCAAATTATCATATTTTGGACACATTATATGAGATTTGATTTGTATGAAGAATGGTGTCCTAATGTTGGGAAAGATGGAAGGAAAGAGAAGAAGTGAAGAAGAACTATCAGCAAGGTGGATAGACTCAAATTATCACAATGTTGGAAGAATTTTTTCATCACTGAAAAAATGAAACAATCATCCAATAGTGACAGATATCAAAATAATGACAGTTTATTTTTCTTAAAATACAGATCGTTAATGGGGAAATCATCATCCTGAATTCAATAAATGGATATAGAAATATTCTAATATGATTGGCAGAGAAAGACATCTGAAAACTGTTAGGAATAAAATTGTAATAGTAAAGAGTTAGGGTTACCTTAAAGACTAACAAATGTTACTGCTTGGCTTTCCAAAGCCAAGCTCACTGATCAGATATACTGGTATCTCATGCCACAAAACACTTGTTTTGATTTTGCTGTGAAAGACTAACATGACAGTCACTTTGAAAATAGATGGCTTGATGAGGCCAGCATACATGAAGATTGGAAATTCTAACCACTATCTCGTTTTCCAGCTGTTATGTCTAGGAAAATACTTAAAAACCAGTCCTAAGTATGATTTGCTTTGAAGTCTTTTGGAATGAGCATACTGTACTTACGATATAAGTTAAGGCCTCCAAGAAAATGAGAGAGTAGTAAGTTATGCATAAATTATAACAGGAAGAAAAAGTGGTAACTTTTTTTAGGATCATTAGGGTAAGATTGCTTAGTGGAAGGTGGATTTCAAATGTATAAAAGAAGTGGTCACAGTGCACTTTTCATATAATATCTTTCATGTACTATTATGTGATGTACAGGGGGTTACTTAGGCAAGACAACTACAGATAGCTATAATTGATGGCAATTATGTGCAGCCCACATAATTATATGTTTTCTTGGAAGTAAATAACAGTAACTCCCAAGTAAACATGCACTGTATTGTAAGGCAAAACTGTTTCATGGGAAGAAAGTAAATTCGTTGGTTGAGTTTTACTGGATTAGAGGAGTGTTCAATATTTTTATTGTGTCTTTTAAAAAATTGACATATTGTTTAAAACTTAATTATCTACTACAACAGGATAAAGGTTTGTTTCCAGCTGATTTTTGTGCGTTGGTCTGACTACTTTATGTATAAAGCTACATATAAAGCATTTTAATGCATCTGAATATATGACCAGTTTCTTAATACCTAATTATTGTGTTTTTTTTTAAAGTACCAATGCCATAAACTGCTGAAGCTGAGCAAATGTTCATTTTGTTTATCAGTACAGCTCTGTCTTCCAGTATAGCCTTAAGGTTAATTGTGACATTTGGTGTCAGGACAATGTTGTATTTGATTTTTTTTTTTTAAAGAGGACTTTTTCAGAACTCTCTTTAAACCAAATGTTCGGTATGATCTTTTATGCGCATGTGGTATTTAAATCTTCACAATTCACTAAAAAGATAAGGCAGAATTGAGGGAACCTCCTTCCTGTATAGGCTTGATGTAGGATATAAGGTTCTTGATTTAGCTTCTTGTGGTCTAGCTGAAAAGGCCCCTCTGCAAACTCCACTGTGTCAAAGTTAGACTGATCTGCAAAAGGAGAAGGGGAGAATTCTGAGATTTTCATGCACAGGAAAGTTCTCAGTGATTTGATTCTGAGGAGCAGCATTTGGAAAATGACTTTTGGGTGGAGTTTAAGTCAATAACATCATTCAACTCTGGGTGTAATCCAGTAGTCTAATAAACGCTCCCCATCCTCAAATTTGTAACTTTTTTCATTTGGTCCCATGCAAGGTCTTTCTCCCTTTCACTGAACCACAGCAGAAATATGCCCTGGCAATCTCTCCCCCTCCCCCGCCCCAGCATAAGATAACCTTTTTTTCATACCCAGACCATAAGGGAGACAGGGTTAAGACATTTACTCTTGGCTATACTGAAGTTAATGCAGAATTTTCTTCCACAACCACTCAAGGGAAGCTTCAAGGTTTGTCAATCTGTTGGGAATTTTTCATCTATTATCTTGGAACAGTGGTGGGATTCATATTTTTTTACTACCGGTTCTGCGGGTGTGGCTTGGTGGGTGTGACATGGCTTGGATGATGTGGCTTGGTGGGGATGGCAGAGGAAGGATACTATAAAATCTCCATTCCCTTCCCACTCCAGGGGACAGTTTCTGCAAAATCCCCATTCCCTCCTGATCAACTGGGATTCAGGAGGCAGAGAATAGATGGTGGCAGGACCAGTCAGAGGTGGTATTTACCGGTTCTCAAAACTACTCAAAATTTCTGCTACCGGTTCTCCAAAACTGGAACCTGCTTTATATCATCTTTGTCTTGCAGGGAAATTAGTTGACTGCCAATAAGTGAACAGAAGTAATTGAGGTAGGATAGGGATCAGCTATTGGGCAGCAGATTTTATGCCAATAATTTTTTTTCTACTGGCCAAGATTGAGAAAATGGCACTTCAACTGAACTGTGTGGAAAAGGCTAAGGAATGTGTCCTTTAATATTGAATCCTAAATAACTGTGTAGGAAGCTGCCTCATACATTGCTCATGCTGCCTCAAAGGCTACTTTGAGTAAAAGACTGTACAGAAACTCTTCTCATTATTTCTTATTCATTGATATGATAGAGATTACACTTAAGATCTTCTCCATACAGAGTGTGCATTATCATATGTGCAACATACATGTACCTAGAGGAAAATAATATGCCAGGTATTTTTCTAAGTGAGAATTTTTTTGTATAATCACAATACAAAATTGTGCGGGTGATCCTGTCATAGTCTTCTTCTATTTGTAATCTTCCTATGTTTTCCCATAAAATCTACAAAAGGGTGATAAGAAAAAGGTGAAAAAACCTGTATACTGTCTCTTGATTAGAAGCACTAGGGTATTTATCTGAAAGCTCTTTTGTTCCCAAAAGCTTTCTTATTTTTGTTCATATCAAATATGGCACTTCACTTGTTGATAGTTAAATTCCTATAAACAAAAAAAACCCCTTCTAATTTCTGTCTTGGGATATAGTCATCTGTGCAGCTAAATGTATCAGCATATCTTGGATATTTATATACAGTTTGTCCTTAAAAAGGCCTAATACTTCATGTGCAAACAGGAGCAAACAAGATGTGCCAGATCACAATTATATGTAATGATAATAAAGTCTAGAACTTCTGTAACCGGATAACTAAACCTGCTGCAAAACCTGTGCTGAAATATAAGTGATGAACATCGGCAGATGTAACATCCAAGCCATATATTCAGCAACACTACATTACAAAAGGGAAAATAATGACTTCACAGATGTAGCTGTTAATTCTGAATGTATGATGACTGCAGGTATTAATAACAAGAGAGAATGGCTTGAAAAAAGGAGAGTAATACTTATAGAATGGTTAAATTAGCTGTGGTGATTCTTCATCTTGGCATCTTAACAGACATGTGTTTTGATGAGGAAATAAATATATGTGATGTCACACAAATAGGCTAGTCCTTGGTATGTAAATACCATGATTGCCAGCCTTATCCTCGTGTGACAAACCCAGTGCCTTCAAAATGGACAAAGCAATATCCTTTTTTTGTTTAAGTTTGGTTCAATAATTGAAAGACTGTCCTCCCTAGCGGGAAGCCTTCCCAACCTGCTAAGATTTCAGTTCCCATCATTGAGAAGCAAGGTATACCTTATCTTCAGATTGGGGAAGTTTGATGAAAGCGAACCAACTAGAAATAATGGGTGTATGACTTCTTAAGACAGACCTTAAGGAAGTAAGAAGCCACTGCTGTGCCTATAGTCACCAACAGTCAGACTGAATGGTTAAAACAAGAAACTGTGAATATTACATTCCTAAGGGGAGCTGTGACTCTCTTTAGAGAGTCTCCAATATCACAAAGAGAAATGTCATATTCCAGTTAACCCAAAAATGCTTTTTCTGGATGACTGAGAATCTCCATAGTCATATTCCAGTTAAACATTTTTTATTATTATTATCAAGGATTGTTGTTGATAGACAACTAAGTTGTTGTCTAAGATCTACGACTGGGATTTAAAATATATGCCTGTTTTATCAAGAATAATTTCAAGCCAGACCACAAAATTTGATACATCCAGAAACTTCTTAGAATGATTAAAATAAACTGACCCCATCAAATAAACTGACTTTCAGAAACCATAGCCAATGAAAAGCTCACGCCTGCCATATTCAAAAATGGTTGCTTAGATTAGACCAAACTATACATTTAACAGACTCTGTGGCTTCATTACCTAACCCAACATGGCGGCTCAACTTCTCTTGAGGGAAAGAAAACTGCCCGAAGCAAGAATGGCGGACGCAGCGCCGCCCCATTTGCCCTTATGTAAAAGGGAGGCCGACTCTCGCAGTCCCTCTTCTGGCTAGAAAAAGGCGTCCTAGCGAGTGAAGGGAGAAGAGGCGTGGCTCATGCAGAGAAGGGAGAGAGAGAGAGAGCGAGAGAGAGAGAGAGAGAGAGGAGGGGCGGAGCTTCTCCGTACCGGAAGTGTCGCGCTGCCCCTCTCCAGCTGGTTGTCATTTCGATCGGAGGCTCGGTCCTGTGGAGACGGCGGCGGTGGCTGAGGCGGCCGGGCCGGGCTGACGCACCGGCGTATTTGACAGAAATAGCCCAGCGTCTCCGCGATTTAATAGGAGCCTCCCTCCACCCTCCCGATCGACGATTGTTTTACATGAGGGGCAAAGAACGACGCCGGGAGGAGCCGAGGCGGAGAAGCAGTCGCAGCCCCCGAGGATCGGCAGTGGGAAGAAAGGCAGGACCCCTGGGAACCGCTATCGCCGCCACCAACGCTTCCCTCTTTTCCTCACCCTCCTCCTCCTCCACCTCCTCCACCATCATAAGAGCCAGCCTTGATTCGGCCCTTCCCTGCGCTTTCGCCACTAAGTGATCCTCGTGACCCTCCTCCCTTGAGAAACCGGCTCCCATGGGGGAGAGAGGAGTCCGGCTCCCCGCCAGCGTCGTCCCCTCCCCGGCGGAGACTGCTCCCCTCCAGAGGTAAAGTCCTCCCCTCTCTGCGCGGGTAGTGAATGGTGAAATCCCCATTTTGGTGCCAGCTCCTACCTCTGAGAGAGAGAGAGAGAGAGCGAGAGAGCGAGAGCAAGGGCGGCATCAGACCTGTATTTCCTTCCTTCCCCCTCGGAAGAAATCTCACCAGAAGGAAGCCTTCCCCTCCCATGCCTTAGATATTCTCGGTATATGGATTTGAGCCTAAGCCCTTCTCTCGGTTTTTTTGCCCAATAAATTATTCTGCTGATGACTTTTTTTAAAAAAATAATGTTTTAACTTATGCTGTCCGGGTATTTTTCCTCCATTCCCCCTCCAGACACTTGACTGCTGATTTTCTGAGGTGAAAATTTTCCTCTGCAGGCAGCCAGGATTCATCTGAAGGACACGTAAATATCGGATCATAATAGAAGGCGAGCTTCAAAAAGCAGGAACCCACCCAGCCAGCCAGCAGCAGCAGCAGCAAGAATCCACCCTTCGCCTGCTCAACTCAGTCTGTACACATACACCCAGCACTCACTGAATGCCAATATTTAGAGATCAGAAAAAGGAACAAATCCTCACACCCTCCCTCTCGAGATAGAAAGGCCTTGTCAGAAGGGCATCCACATAAGTCATATTATTCATAGTCCTACAGGCAAAGGCAGTAGCAGCACAGGTTGTGGGGGAGGGAAGTTTCTCTTCTAGAATTTGCTTCCCTAAAGAGATCCTGAGCTAAAATCTTTACATTTTCCACAGCAAGGACTGTTAGAGTAGAACACAGATATATATTAGATTATATAGAATTTATTAAATGATTCCAGATTTAAATATATTTTTGGAGCTGTGAAGGAGTGAGGAGTACCAGATGTCATGATATCTTTTTTTCATTAATGTGTACGTGAGCAGGTTGAGGCAGTTGGTAAGACGAGAAAGTTAATATATATTATATCTATATATATCTATATATATCTTTTTTTAAAAATATCCCTGGAACTTTCTTTCATCCCCACTTCATTCTTGTGTATTTCCTTTTTAAAAAAGGAAAGCTCTTATTTTGTTAACCAAAGATTTACTTTCCATTCCTTCTGGCTATTAGAAGGAAGTGAACACAAATTGACCCATGTCAATATTTTAAGTGATCTCACTTACAAGAATCCAGGAAAAAAAATCCAAATCAGATATCTCAAGTGGGTAGGAAGAAAGTTTGTCATAAAAAGATATTTTCTATTCTGTTGCTTTAGTAGAAGAAAACCATTTAAAGATTTTTTTTTCTCTTTCCAGGAGGAATTCAGATTCTAAAATAAAATAAATGGGGGATTACGGGTTTGGCGTGTTAGTGCAGAACAACACCGGGAATAAGTCAGCTTTTCCAGTCAGATTTCATCCACATCTGCAGCCTCCACATCACCATCAAAATGCAGCCCCCAATCCTGCTGCTTTTATAAATAACACAGCTGCCAATGGCAGTAGTGCTGGGTCAGCTTGGCTCTTTCCTGCTCCAGCTGCCCATAATATTCAGGATGAGATTCTGGGGTCAGAAAAATCGAAAAGTCAACAACAGGAAAAACAAGACTCCCTAGAAAAACAGCAGCTTTCCCCTAGTCAAAGTCAGGAAGCAGGCATGCTGCCTGATTCTGAGAAAGCTAAATCTGAAGAAAGCCAAGGGGATAATTCTTCTGAAAATAGCAATGGGAAGGAAAAAATAAGAATAGAATCACCAGTGTTAACAGGATTTGATTATCAAGAGGCTACCGGGCTAGGTACTTCAAGCCAGCCCCTGACATCTACTGCATCTTCTCTGACTGGTTTCAGTAACTGGTCAGCAGCAGCTATAGCTCCTTCGTCTTCAACAATAATAAATGAAGATGCGAGTTTCTTCCACCAGGGAGGGGTACCTCCTGCTTCAGCAAATAATGGTGCTCTGCTGTTTCAGAATTTTCCACATCATGTCAGTCCTGGTTTTGGGGGTAGTTTTTCCCCTCAGATTGGACCCCTCTCTCAGCACCACCCTCATCACCCCCATTTTCAACATCATCACAATCAGCATCAACAACAGAGGAGGTCTCCTGCAAGCCCTCATCCACCTCCATTTACACATAGAAATGCTGCTTTTAATCAACTGCCTCATCTTGCTAATAATCTTAACAAACCACCCTCTCCATGGAGCAGCTACCAAAGCCCATCACCTACACCATCTTCCTCATGGAGTCCTGGTGGTGGATGTGGTGGGTGGGGTGGGTCCCAAGGGCGAGATCACCGCAGGGGACTGAATGGAGGAATAACACCCCTGAATTCCATCTCACCCCTGAAGAAGAATTTTCCAAATAATCATATCCAGTTGCAGAAGTATGCACGACCCAGTTCCGTTTTTGCTCCAAAATCTTGGATGGAAGACAGTTTGAACAGAGCTGACAATATCTTTCCCTTTCAGGTGAGATCATTTTATTAATATTAAGACAGAATGCTTTATAAAGAGATCTAGAAAAGACTGCGTGAATTGTAATGTTTTATCTTTTTGGCATTGTTTCAAATATTAAAAATGCACAATTATAAAATTGATTTTAAAAATGCACCTAAATGTGTAGTTGATCCTGTGACATTTCATGCCATGGTTGTTCATGTCTGAATCATGGATGCTTTGTATAGTGTTTGCCAGAGAAATACCTAAAACAAAATAGGAAATCTATTATCTAGTTAGTTTGCTGTCAAATCAGTATTATCTGATCAATAAAACAACTACAAGAACAATAATTGGAGTCATCCTTGTAACTGAACAAAATCCTAAAGCACAAGAATTGTTGAAAGTGTGCACCTTTTAAAATATAATAGAATTCAGTGCAATTAATTATTACCGATTTATAAAACTAGAAAATACATCTACAGCTTTGTACAACAAGCATTATTTTCATTTTGATTTAATTTGGAATATGTAGGTTTTTAAATGCAGCTCAAATAATCTTAAAATGTTGATCTGGTCTCTGCTAGGAAGGGCAATATATTTTAGTAGTAGATTATAAGTCATTACTAAAAATAGATGTGGACTATTTGAGACAGCTTTTTCTATTGGAGGGTAGCCATTTGCTATAAGGAAATAGGCTGAGAATTTCAGTAGTACCTATTTCTCCACTTATAAACAATTACCACTAGAAATCGCCATTTAAACAATGCAGTGACAATATATTGTGTTTCATTATTAGCTGTTGTTAAGTCTGAATATTCTGTAATGTTTTACTGAGATAGCAAAATGATAGCAAAAGATAGCAATATTGATGAAAAAATAAAATTGTAAAATATTTGTTATTTCTCAACATGGTATATATAATCTGATGAGTCCTGTGACCTAGTTTTGTCATAATTGGAAAACTGGTAGATAGACAAAAGCCATACTTTTTTTAAATATAGAAAACTATTTTATAATTGGGTTAGATTACCCAGAGGACACGTCTTGTATTTTCCTTTTAGTTCGTGCACCTGAAATAGAAATCATGAAATAATAAATCAGGAAGCAATATGAGGAATCATAAATCCACTAATAATATGAATCAGCTGGACTATAGGGGTAATGGTTGAGCCTCACTGCAGCAAGATTTGGTTCATTGTTTTAGTAGTTCATTTTGCAAATTGTGATTATATAAAGAAACTACACTGTGGTAGGATACAGCATTGTCTTTCTCTTCATAAATTAAGGCCTCGGACTTAGGCATGATGCAAGTCGGATGTTTTGTCCTGAAATACTGGAATATTATTACGTGATTTTTATTCTTCGGATTATTATTTCTCTCTCTCTCTCTCTATATATATATATATATAGATATATATAGAAATAATATATTGTGGCAATATATTGTGAGCAGGTTTTTTTTCCCCCTGAAGAACAAATTGGCCATATCAGGACCAAATCCTCACTCTTTGTATCTAGCAAAAGGAACATATTTTAATGAAGTACATTTTAATTTGAAATGCTTATGCTCAGTGCTGAGAAGGCAAGTGCAGGACTTCAAAGAACAGCTGAGTATTGCAAATCTAGAAAATTCTCCAGTAATCTTTGGCATTTACTTTTTGCAGCATGAAGCAGATAGTGCTTTTTTTTTCTTCCTCCTTTTTCACATGAAATGGTTCTCTTTTTCCCTCCCCAAATGATTGTGCAAGATAACTATTTATTTCGAATGAAAGTGCATGCAAAAATATGTTTACAAAGCTTTACATGGATTAAGCTCTTGGAATACCTACAATTCAATTCTGCCTCTGATACATTTAATTATAAGACCTGCTTTTAGTTATGTTTAGTATTACTGCTATGTGGTATCTTGCTAGAAGTAACAAATACAATACCATTAATTTGGACCAACGTTATTTGTTCCACACAGACACAAATAGCTTCTATATAAAGAGACGTTCCCTTTTCTTCAGTAAATGAAAATTCAGTAAATTCTGCAATGTTTATGCAAATGTAATAATCACAGACTCCCCTAGTAGAGGAGCTGGCCTTATCTTGGTGTCACGGGAAATACAGACATGAATATCCTTCCAAGATTAACTCTGATGCAAAAAGGCCTTTGCTGACCTGGCTTTCTTTTTAAAGACCATTGCCTGGTTTTCATGCAAATACTTACTTTGTTGTACGATGCACGAACTGGGATGATTGTTTTAAAAAAGCATTGTCATTTCATGCTAATATGCGTCTTTACTAAAATTCAGACCAGAAGCTTGTAAGTGCCTAGGCCTGATTTAATGGAAGGCGAAATAAGAAAATCTATTCATCCAGCGCCTTAGTTTTGTTATGACAATATAGAAGACCACACAATTGAAAATGGATATTGGCATGAGGCGAGAACCCATTTTTGCCTTTAATAATGATTGTTGTCCTTGTTTTTCCCAGTTGGGATGTTGTTGCAGTGCTGCATGAGGGATCTTTTACAGGGTTGTTAGGAAGAAAATAGAATGGGCTGCATCTGTATTGTATTTATTTGCACCCTTGGCTCCTTGAAGTTTTAAAATCAAAATATTTTCCTCTAACAAAGATGTTCAGTGATATCCACAGATTTAATGCTACATTAATAACGAGGGAAGCGATGGTAGCTGTAGCAGCGCTAGTCAGTAGCAGTTGCCCCCTAGTGCACAGATAAAGGGTAAACAGCAATTACACAATGCTTGCTGGTTTTTCTTGCTTGTTTGCCAAAGTGGCAGCTCTTTAAAGATAGGTATGGCAATTTGAATTGTCCAGTTTGCGTTCCCTGACAGGAAATAGGATACAGTATAATGTGAGCTTTGTTTGCGTCCCTATGTCACCTTTTCCCTTTAATACTTTAGCATGAGAAAACTAACTGCATACAGAGCGAGTAAAAACTGCAGTGCAGCTCCCAACCAGGAGCACAACCACAGAAGTATGGAATTGTGCACGTGGTTCATATTCTCTTTGATTTAAAGAGCCAGTCCTCTTTAAAGATGCAAGCAGCGCATGTGCTATATCTAATGTGACAGGTTCAAACATTTCGATCTGGGAGTGCCAGAGGAAAGATTGCTTATTGTTGAAACATTAATGTGTTTCTGATCTTTTTGTATTTTAGAATACAACCTGCTTAACATTCTCAAAATATAATACAGTACATGGTATCCATGCATTAATGCTTTTTGCAGAGTGCTCTGAACATTTGAAAGCACTGATTAAATCTGGGCGGAGAGGGAAAGAGATACAAATAAGAATACAATTTACTTAAAGAATTTTCTTTGCAGGGGAAAAAATCTTTGCTATCTTTATTTTTCGTTTTAAATAGGGACACAAACTTCTGGTGAGAATGCAGTGAAGAAGCAGCCCACATATTTTTCACAATAAAAATGTATACTTCATCATTATGATGCAATTTGGAAGCAAATGTATCAATATTACTCTAAAACGTATACTGGTCTTGTTTTAAAAAGAACATCTGCAGCTTTTTCCCCCACTGCACTCGTAACAGAATGTAGAGGCCTATCGGTAATAGTTAGGTTTCAAATAGGCTTTCACGTATGCAAACATGTCTTCCCTGCTAGTGTACTTCCTTGTAGAACAGGGACACTGTTCTGCACTAAAGACAGTTAAGGTTGAAACAGGAAAACTTATCCTTGCTGCTAGGCAGAAGTCCAGTTTCTAAAATAAATAGCTGTATGCTTATTTCACTTGCCCTGAAGGAATTTATTAAGTTGAAACATGCAACTGCTGCATACTGAGTATTCTCCCACATTTAGCTGTTAAAAAAATGATTCCAGCAAAAATAAAATAAAATACTAATGCTTTTTAAAAAATCTAGAGCTTCATTGAAACAAACAAGGTTTTGTGAACCTAACTTGCTTCTTGATAGCAAGCAAGATGTTAATTAGGTTAGTGGTATATTCTTGGCTCCAATAAATTGCTTGAAGAAATTGTAATGATTCTGATACACCAAGTAATTATATTTTAATTGGATACGCTACATTTATCTTCTGCTAAATCTGTTTTTATTTGTCCTAAATATGTGTTCAAAGAAAGGCAAAATGGAGTTACTACTTCATATGCAAAATTATAAGACTGGTAAGGAAAGTAGAAAAATAAATTATAAGGAATGGTTGATTGTTATGAAGACAAGCATACTAAGAACAGCAGACTTTGTTCTGTTTTTTTTTTAAAAAATTCATCCAAATTAGCTATGTGATAATAATGCGATGTTCTGGATTAAAAGGAGTGAGGCTGTTTTTAAATATTTATCTGATCTGCGGCCTATCTTTGACGGTATTTGTTTTACTTATTGCTCAAGAAGGTTGAAATGAGATTCAGTGTTTTAAAGAAAGCATGCCTGTACATCTGACAGATGTTGCTAAAGTTGAATCATCCATTGTATGAACCTGTAGCTCCAGCCCGGCATTTTGTATTGTTAGGTTCACAGTGGCTGTTCTTCATATAAGGCAATACATGCTTGTCCCATTTTTCTCCAACAACCCCCCCCCCCTTTTTTTTTTTACATAACCACAATCTGGAATGTACATTGGAACCTTTTATTTATAGTCATGTTGTTCTGGGAATTGCATAAGAAAGAAAGAAATATGGACTAGAATGATCATAAATGTATGACTGAGAAAGCATCTGGGGCAATTTTGATGCACTCCAAAGAAGTATTTTTAGGCTGTCTTTTCCCACCATAGCATTTTCCATGGGGAAACATGAAGTTGACAACCTGTAGACTTCGAATCGCTTTCAGTAGGTTTTCATTTTCCCCCTTGTAAAGGTAAAAAAAAAATGAAAATGCATATAAAGATACACCATTTATTTTAAACATGGTGTTCAGTTTACAGTTTGGTCTCCAATTACATATGTTTGTGCAAGTTCTAATACTAGGGTTGCCCTCCTAAAAAAAGAAACTGTAGTGTATCAGTCTTTTCTATTGACTAGTTGAGGTAGGGCAAAAGCAAATGGTTAAATCTCAAAATGATAAAAGGCTGGGAGCCACTTGGTAGTAATTGAAGATTATCTCAAATCAACCAAGTCCAGGTGATTTTATGGATATGTCCATTTTGTTTTCTTGGCAATAAAACAATAGAAATTTGCCAAATATTTCTTCTGGATTTTTTTTGTCTAGTTTTCACCCCTGGTGTTCCTCCAAGTATTAACCAGGCCAAACCCTGTTTAGTTATAAACCCAGCCAAGGTTAGCCAAGTGCTGTTACTACTGATATTGCTGAAGACTAAGACATTTAGATAGAAACTTAGTGTTTACAGTACAGTATTGAAGGCAAAAATGTGTTTTTGGGGGCATATGGAGATAATCATTTAGTATCTATCAATAGCTCCTTAAAACAGCTGCATTTTTCCCAGGATTATGTGACTACCCTTCTAGGTACATTATTCCCTTTGAACCTGAAGCATGTTTAGCCTACTGATTATGTTATGTTCTAATTAAGTGCAATAGATGAAAAAAGGGAATGGATCATTAAGATTAATATCTTATTTTTCCAAGATACATAATACATATTTTTCCATCTGTATTAATTTGGAGGTATTAGCAATTTTCCCCAATTTGTTATCCTTCAGGAAAGTTAGCTGGTTAGGAATTATGAAAGTTGAAATCTAGAAGGACTGGGAATGTGGAGTGGAGGAGGGGTAGGCGTGTATTGATCTATCTATGTTCCATTGATGAAATATAGGCTTGGATCTGGTTAGTACTTGAATGGGAGATCACTGAAACCTTCTAGGACTATAGGTTGAATTGGGAAATTAAAAAACGAAATCCTAGAAGAAGGTGGTGATAACAATGAAAACTACATGCATCTGCCCATGGATTCATCAGCAGTTGAGCTTGACTCAAAGGGGACTTTATACTAAATATCATATGATAGAGTGAATAATATATGGTGGGTGGATATATGCCTGCTGAATAAAGAAAGGCCCAGATAAATTGTATCATCACTACTTATGTTCCTGAGTCCTTCATCTTCAAAGATTTCTTACTTTAAAAGCACCTATTTAAAAGCCCAGGCCTTTGTTCCAAACAAATTTGGCACACCCAAGCATGTTTTTTAAAATTTTTATAACGTTTGTTGTTGTGTTCCAGATGAGATTGCCTCACCTTGGCAAACATTGGAACTTTCATCAGTTACTGTTCAGATGATAGCAACACAAACTGACTCATATCTTGATGCTTTAAACTGTATGCATGCTTTACTTAGGTAGGAACTAAATATAAAACCACAAAGATGGGAACTCATTGTGGTATTGTGGTGCAAGAGGTTACATTAATGGTTGATGTCCTAATTTTGTATTCTTGTTCCTCTTGCATCGTACTAAAGTTTTTGTAACTGCAAAATCCGATATTAATAGCCTTGATTAACTCATTATATACTTCTATAGCAGAAGATGGGACTAATGCATGAATTTCAGGACTCCATACTATCTTTTATTCTTTTCTTTTAAAAGTTTACAGGACATGATTGGGAGGTAATTAAAGAGTTCCCTTCCTATCTCCCATCTGTCTCCCATCAAACAAATTGTCCCATCTTCCTCCTCCATATGTTGAACTTGGGGGAAGGATACTATTAAATAAAGAGATTTGGCTACTTCTGAAAAAAGAATTCGGTGTTTTAGCCAGTATTTACATTGGCTTTCAAAAACATATATTGCTGTGTTCATTTGTAGTAAATTCAGAAGGATTGTAGTAAATGCGATGTATGCAGAGATTATTTTCATTTTTATTGAAGGAATTGTAGACATAATTGGAACTATGATTTCAAACTGATGGCTTTCCATTTTGAATGTCACAATGAAACAGTAAATTTTTTATTTAAATTGATACATTATGGTTAAAGCAAGAATGTAAAACAAATTGCAGCCATATTATGTTTTATTTCCTCTCCATATGTCTGAATTATTTTAAAATAACTTTAAGCAAAAAAAGCCAATTTTCTTCTTTTTTTAACAGAGTAAATTATGGTAATAAAGAATATTCACTGAAGTTTTTTGCTTTATATAAAGCAAATGTTTATCAGTACCATTTGGCCCCCTTTTTACCACACAATTGTAAGGTTTAATTAAAGTCTTATATGCTTTTTGTGTCCTGATCAAATGAAGAAAATAGTTTAAGATCCTGATCTCTTTAAGAAACAGCTGTTACCATATTTCCTTATTTGTTGACACTCTTCTATCTTCAAGGGAATAAAGTACTAAATTAGTACTGTAACCTTGATTAGTCAGGCTGTTATTAGCACAATTATTTGTGTGTTCTTTGTAGAGTTCACAGTTCAGGATCTTGTGTACAAGTTCTTTAAAAAAACCTTTAACTTAAAAACTGTTATACCATGCTGTGGTAAATCTGAAGTACTTTGTTATGGAGCTGGTCACAGTTCTTATATAAGCATAGTCATCAAACTGGATTGATTTACTCATGTAGGTAATGCGTGGCCATGGAAGTGTCTGTTCAGCTTGTTGTGCCTCATGGGAGTTTGGGAGGGTGTGTGTGAGTTAGTTGGCAAATTTACTGCATGTCAAAAGGGATTTGTACATACGTATTTTTAGAGAAAACCTACTGCTGCAAATTTTACGGAGAAGCTCATGAACAAATATGCAAACATTCTTCATACATTGACAGGCAGTGGATTTGTTTCCCTGTTTTGGGATACCCACATCAGACAACTGGCATCTTGTAACGTAGCAGATTAAAACAGCTTCTTTCAGCTTTTGGAGAAGTTAAAGCTTTGTGTGAGACCATTCTGTGCTTTCTGATAAAAAGATGTGAGAGCCAAACCATAAATTCTGAAATAATTTAAGGTAGCCTTTTTGTACCATATCATGCCAGAATGAACTTAACATTTGCCGGTAACTTATGTTGAGTTAAATCTCCGAGCCATCAAGGCAGTTTTGTGTCTCTTCCAAAATCTCATCCAGAGCTACATAACATTTTTTGAAATTTAGACGTGAACTAAAATGAACAGAATTAGGAGTCTTCTGAGTGAAATAGTGTTTTTGTTCTTCTCTTATTGGAAAAAAAAAACCAATTTCCCTTTTTAAACGTTAAGGCAGGGAATGAAAGTAGAAAAAAATATATACCTGTTTTTATTACATGCTGTAATGTACTAACCAAATGCTATTCAAGGATACCCAGTTTTATGAAAATGATATGTTATAAATACAAGACCACATTATCTAAAAAGTAAACCTACTTTATTTATACGTTGATCTAATTCCTTTATCTTCATTTCCAGTGTGTACCAATGGTATTTAGTTGGTCATTTTTAAAATGTATTTTGCTTAGACCACAAGGCAATAAAATTAGAAGTTCGATTCTTATATTTCAGGAGTATTTTCTTATTTGTTCATTTGTTTCTATCACTGTGTCTTTTCTGTGATACTTGCTGCCTGATACTATTCTGTGTATGGGACTCTTGAGTGGCAGTTGGGTTAGGATCATTGGTACATCTTTATTACATGAACATCTACATTTACAGTTTGATGAACTGCTAAAGAAATCCAGCTAATCCTCGATTTACAACAGTTCATTTAGTGACCATTCAAAGTTACAATTTCACTGAAAAAAGTGACTTATGACCATTTTTCACACGTACAACTGTTGTAGCATCCCCATGGTCACGTGATTTCCATTCAGATGTTTGACAACTGACTTACATTTATGATAGTTGCAGTGTCCAGGAGTCATGTGATTGCCTTTTGCGATCTTCTGACAAGCAAAGTCAATGGGGAAACAACCATTTTATTAATTTAGCAGTGATTCACTTAACAAATGTGACAAGAAAAATTTTAAAATGGGGCAAAACTTACTTAACAAATTTCGGGCTAAGTTATGATTGTAAATTGAGGATTACCTGTATATGGACTAATCCTTTGCTTGTAAGCTTTTAGAAAATAAGGGTAGTGGATCCCTTATTATCTGTACCTTATTATATTTTTTCCTTGAAGCAAGATTTTAGTTTATTTCACAATTATTATTTGGCCATTTAGTATAATAAAATTTTCCAAGTTTTAATTTCAGGATATTGGGTAAATGTGAAAAAAATCTGCTAAAAATATTCAGTTTATGGAAAAGGTATAGAGGTTATTGCAGAATTGTGTCACTTTTTTCAGTTTTCCTATATTAACAACAGAAAATAGACTATATTTCCTTTAGTGAGGATGGTAGAATAAAAGATTTTGACATACAGAGATAGGGATATATACAAAAGATAAGGAATGGGAATATATCCATCAATATGTACTATTGTTAAATAAAAAATGGAGTAACGGTGAAAATTAGTTAAAATTATTTATGGGCTCAACTACTTGTCAATCTGGTAGTGTGAACTAATGCACCTCTACCTTCTCAGCTTCTAAGAATGACAGTTAAGGGAGTTTCTGTTCAAAATTACTGTTACCTATATTTTTTCACAATAATTGGTTGTTAGCAAGCCTCTTGATGCCTAAGGAAATGTATATTTTAAGAACATGTAAAAAAAAAAAAGATTGTGTGTGGTACATGCTTTTTTATGTCTTTAGATGTGTTGAATTACTGTGGAGTCATTCCTGGTACATTTACAGACTTATTTTCCAGTTATGGATTTCTTTTTCAATACTGGATGCTTTCACAGACATTGTTATAAGCTATATCAGGTGAAAAATCTGATACTGCACTGAGTTGATGCCAGCCTTTAAGTAATTATGCTGACTGAATGACTAATTCAAAAACATTTCAAGCTTTTCTTTAATGATCTCCTACATCCAAAATTTAACTAATTTTTTTAAACATATATGTGGGTTTTTTATTATGTTCTACAAAAGGACAAAGAAGTGATTAGAAAGTGCTGTAAGGCTGAAGAGAATTGGCATCCTTGCACTGCTGCATAGCAACATGGAGTTCTGATGCCATATTATATTAATATGAGTTCTTCACCAGTGCATGGTATCTTAACAAGAATCAGCTGAATTCTTAATAAAAATAAGTACACATTAAAAAAACATGTTACATTAGGTTTGTTGTTATTGTTAGTTGTGAAGTCGTGTCCGACCCATCATGACCATATGGACAACATTCCTCCAGGCCTTCTTGTCCTATACCATCCTCTGGAGTCCATTTAAGCTCACGCCTACTGCTTCGATGACTCCATCCATCCACCTCATTCTCTGTTAGCCCCTTCTTCTTTGCCCTCAATCTTTCCCAGCATTAGGCTCATTGTATTTCTAACGCAACTATTTTATAAATTTTGAAGGAGGATTTCAACCTTGACATAACACTTTTTAAACTGGAGCATATTCATCACAATTCAATTCTATCAATTTTGCTAAGAAAAATAAATGAACTGTTCCTGACTTATTTTCCAGTTATGTATTTCTTTTCCAATACTGGAATTTCATCTCTATATGAAATTAACTTGTTAATATACTCTCTTTAGAGTATTAAAATTGATATTTCAACCTTAAACATACTAATAAAGTTCAATGATAGAAAAGCTTTGCTTTATATTTTACTTTTTGTTTTCTCATTGTAGATGTTAAGTCAAATAACTGGATATTGAAATGAGGATAATTATTTAGTAAATATAGTAAATTCATTTCAACATTTCAGTTTTTAAAGAAAATTGAAAAGAGAATTGTTGTATTTTTAAATTTTACCTACTACTCATCATTCTTTTGGAAATGAGAATGGAAGATGAGCTGGCTTTGAACTTGAAATACAAAGTGGTATCTGCAACTTAATTTTGATGTCTTAGGTATAGAAGAGTTATCAGACTGAACTATATGAGTAAATCGAAAATAACATTTTGTTTGTGTCCATGTTGGTATTGTTTCACAGAATTGTAATAGATATTACATGGTTTGAAATCTTCAAAAGAAGTTCTATAATTCTGAAGCTGACAGTATTCAAATGTTTCACAGCAAATTTTATCTTGATTTTTCAAAGTCCATAGATTTCTGTTTCAGATATTCGTAAAGCCAGGAGTGTCAAGCTCACATCATAATGGTGGTGTCATGTGACATATCAGGACTTTCCCCCCCCCTTTGCTAAACCGGGTGTGGGCGTGGCCAGTGCATAACTCACCCGGCCCGTGGGCCAGAAGTGTGACAGCCCTGCTTTAAGCAATGTATATTTTTGAGGGACTTTTTACTCGTTCTATTTAATTGTGTCCAATTTTTGGAAACTATTTGGACAAATCACTGCAGTTTACTTGGCAAGGTTTTTCAGAAATGGTTTCCCATTACCTCCTTCCTAAGGCAGAAAGAAAGTGACTGGCCCAAGATCACCCAGCTGGCCTTGGCCTTAAGGCAGGATTAGAACTCATGGATTCCTAATTTTTCTAACCTGATGCCTTAACCACTACTTCGTGCTAGTTTTTATTAGTAGTGCTATGCATTAATAAATATAGTGAAACAAAGTAAAGCTAGAAATCAAAAAGTGGGTCAATACCAGAGCTTAATATTAATTAAGAACATAACATTAATTAATCCATTTATGTTCCATTTTTTCCTTCAGAAGTTTTCCTACTCTCAAGTGAGAAATAAATTATAATTAGATGTTTGACTGGATCAAAACCATCCATTGAACTTTATGGTTCTGCATCAATTTCAGCTTTATACAGTTGTAGACTAGACTGAAATGTAAATTATACTATAATTCTAACTAATCTAAATGCAGAGTAATCTTGTTACCTGAAATACCAGGCAATCTGGAATACCAATATTATTAAGAAATAGCATTCTTATACTTTTTTGTGCAGTAATTATTGCTTACTGAAATTATTGATAGTTACTGTTTATAGGATATTGTATAGTACAATACCTAATTATAAAGTATGTAGTAAATGTCCTCTAGTGCTATCTTACAGGATTAGTATTTATTTTAGAAATAATAAATTTTGGGAACTTTGGATATGAAAGAACACTTTTTTACTTACTATCCACAGATTATTTGTTATAATATTTAAACATGTTTCTTATGTTTTAATGATTTTTATCTTGACATTTTACTGTTCTATTGATGTTTATTAGGATTTGGGAATGAATTTTAATTACATAGTCCTATATTAATAATTGTGTTAACTATAATTCCTTATAAAATAATTTTCACTTAAGTTTGAAGTCCATGGCTTTTAGTTAAATTGTAGAGGATCAAACTGATTACATTTAGTATACAGCACTTTCAATCTGCATTTTCATTTTCATTTGTATTACAGCAGTATAATGAAATATAAAGCAGAAAACCTCAGAATAGCTATTTATGAATTCTGCATGTTGACAACAGAACCATACTTATTAAAACATAAGAATTATACCTTCTAATATAAATTGTCACTTGGCATCTAAAACTGTATGATTCAGCCAAGGAAGTGTTGCTGGAAAGAATCATAGAAAACAATCATAATGTGCTTTTGTATCTATTTCTCAATGGAATGGGATCCTTTTGAATAGATACCAAATAAGGATATGCCAGGTTCATGTCAACAGAAGCAATGTCTAATATTCCAATATAAGGTCACTTTTTATTTCACTTGATTTGACTTTATTGCTGGCAGACTAAGTTGTAGGCTGATGAGCTTTTTTTTGTAATATATGAATAATAATTACTTAAAACATAAAAGCTATTATGTTTTGAAATTATATTTTACTTTGTTGAAATTGTGTGTGGTACTTTGAATAATTTTTTGACATGGGAGATGGGCTAGAGTTCTAAAGGATTGTTCAGGTATATGTACAGTTTTAGCAAATTCTGCAAAATGTGGCATTTTTAGACATTTACTAAGCCATTAATAATTTTGTAGTTAATTTCTGCTTCAAGTTCTTATATTTAGAAGTGATTAGTACATTGAAAAAAAATAACTGAAAATGCTCTTTTGCTTAGCTTACCTCCTGCTCTAAACTGTTCTTTGTGTTTATTTGCAGGATCGTACAAGAACTTTTGACATGCATTCACTGGAGAATTCATTAATCGATATAATGAGAGCTGAAAGTGATTCTCTGAAAGGTAACCTTGGATTACTATTTTTTGGGATTAAATAATTAGAATAATCTAGTTGCACAGAGTTGTAGAAAGTTCAATTTATATTACAGTTAAAGCATTTACCACCCATGTGTCCTTCACCAATTCTCTCAATCTTTCATCATAAGCAATTAAATCAAAGCTACCATTGAAAAATCCCTTTTTCATGTATGAACCATTTGTTTCAAACAGACCCTTTTCTAACCATACTCACCATACAGTCACTATGCTTATTCTCTGTTGGGTCCCCAAATGGCCCAGTCACTTTTCCTGTACGCTCTCATCTCATTCTCACCTATCTGTTCATGCTCTCTAAAGGATTATGAGAGGTTCTGAATGTTAGTCAGGCCATTAATTGGTATTAATATTGAAAAACAATGAAAGAAGTGAAAGAAATAAAACTAAAAGTGGCATAAGTGCAGGGTGAGAAACATGAGTTCTGCATACAAAATGTTTAGAAAACAGATTAATCTCTCAAATGAATAAACAGGAAATGGACATAAGGAAAGAGAATATAGAAGCCACTATTAAATTTCAGTGCAATAAAAGTGCTTGGAACTATTCTAAGAGAAAGTCTGAAAAAGCATACTTGCTGAAATGAAGTGAATGAAGTGAAAAAGTCTAAAAGCCATGAATGTGCTTAAAATAAGGGAGATACAGATTGTATAGCTATTATAGAGCTATCTCAAAGGGTAGGATTGGATATAATACTATAAACATTAGTGCCCCAAAATTATGAAAATATATATCCTAATATAAATATTAGGATAATTATTAAGGCTTCAGGTAATATTCAAATGTGAATGTAGTTTACTTACTGAATAGCTTAAAAGTTTCATCTGTATGAAATGCTTGAGAGAATAGTTATTGTTTCCATCTAGAAAAGGATAGGTAACAAAAGAAAATTTTAAGAAAACCTTACAGGGGATTACTTTCTTAAGAGTGCCTAAGAAGTTGCTTGGGAGAACTTTGATTGAAAGGATACAAGAGGTGACTAACAAACCACAATTTGAGAGATATTACATCTTATGCTGGTTGGAACCATACAAACTAGATATTTGCTTTTCAACAGTTATTGAGAAAGGCATGATAGTGAGAAAAACATACATTCTTGTATGGTTAATAGGTTTGAATAATGGGGTGTCTTGTGAGAATGTAGGGTCGAAGGTTGATCACTGATAAGAATGGTAGTGGAAGGAAAATGCATATGAATAAATTGGATACTTAATAAATGGTACAATATTAAACAGGATGTCGAATAAGGATGTGTGATATCCCCTTGATTGTTTAATTTATTTATGAATAAATGTGTAAAGATACTGACAGGGTTAAAGATATGTTAGTTAGTTGGGGAGCTAACTTTGTGGGTAGTCTTGTGCTGTTATGCTGCCCAAGAAACCAAATAAATTGCAACAAATAATAGATAATAGGTATATCATATGAGGCTGGAAGGAATCTGGAAATTAAAGTATTAAAGACAAAAGTATTTGTATTTGAGAGAGAAAATAGAGAGAATTATATCAAATTTTATCTAAGTGGCCAAAGATTAGTGCATGTACTGTGTTTCCCCGAAAATAAAACAGGATCTTATTTTCTTTTGACCCCCGAAATATGGCCTTAGCCTTATTATCGGGGGAGGGGGCTTATTATTTTGGAGCCAGGCTCTTTGGGAGCCTCCTCTTCGGGAGAGCAGCTGCCCGGCAAGCCCCTCTCCAGCAGGGCAGAGTGTTGCTCACCAACTCAGCGGTATCCCGAAGGAGCCAAGCCATGCAAGCGCCAGTCCCCCCTTCCCCCCTGCTTGCACAGCTTGGCACCTTTGGGATACCGCTGGGTCAGTGAGTGGCGCTCTGCCCAACTGGAGGGGAGGGGTTGTCCACTGGGTTTATTTTTGGGGGAGGGCGTATATTTTTGTCCACTCCAAAAATCTGGCATGGCCTTATCTTCAGGACATGTAATATTTTCAGGGAAACATGGTAGCTGAATTTGTATAACTTGGTACAATAGTTTGCAAAGATGGGCAAATGATTGGAGAAATGTTAAGACATTAAGAGGCTAGTAGAAGGATGGTAAATAATATGTGGTTTGTTTTGCGAGGAATAAACATTTTTCAAAAGAAGTAAAGAAAATGAGCATTGGGTATTTCAGGAGAAATGTAAAAGAAGGTTGAGTGCAGAGGAACTGCAATAGGAACATAAAAAGTAAGTTAAATGCAGTGAAAATGCAGTAGTTTAGCAGTATATGTGGTAAACCCAAAGTGATAGGGCCAGGGATGAATTCATGATGAATGACTAAATCCAAAAGGAAATTGCCAGTACAAAAGTAGTCTGTTGAGGTGGCTTGATTAAAATGACTGAGGATCAAGTTGCAAAAGAGATAGCTAAAGAATGGTTGAATAGTTTGAGAGAGAGAAGACTGAGAAAGCCATGCTTTGATGCAGTTAGAACATAGAATATAGAAGTGTACGACTGGAAAGGCCTCAAACGTCTTCTAGTCCAAACCCCCTGCTCAAGGTAGGAGTCCTTATATTATCCCAGACAAACAGTTGTTCAATCTTTTCATGAACTCTGTCTGTCGTGAAAAAAGGATAGGAGGGATTGTGTAAAAGAAGGGGGGAATTATATACAGTTCATATGTAGGAGTTAAATGTCCTGTTACATGATACGTTATCCTTAGTTATATGAGTGAGTTGATATGATCCTAAGAAAAGAGAGGCAGGAACTTTGAAGAGCACAAATCAATGTTTGAAGAGAGGTATGGATGTGTGGGAGCAAGGATGTTTTACAAGAACAGAAAGATAGGGAGTCATTATATGTAGTGTTAATGTTTCTGTTAACCAGATTTATCTGTTTTCTCTTTCTTATCTCATATGTTTTAAGTTCTTTTCTGCACTTTGCATAATACTGCTAATCTCAAAGGGACTAATGGGATAAGAGTTTGTAATTTTAAAACAATTGCTTTTTCTTTTTATTTGATAGTTTGTCCTTACTGCAGTTTTTCTTCTTCTTCCATTTATCTCAAGAGAAAGCTAAGCATGTGTTTATTCCTAATGCCTTCCTTGAAATAAATGCAATTATGAAGTTTGGGATTTCCAATGAAGACAAGAGATTTAAAACTGAAGAAAATTCTACCAGTTGGCATATTTTTCTCCAATAGTAATAATTACACAGTATTGGGCAATTGCTCTCATCTGGTACAGGATTATTATGAGAAAGCAAGAAAATTTGTTTGATTATATGGGGAGTAATTAAGGATTGGCAGGTGAACTATGAAAAAAGAAGAGTTAGTCACAGTCTAAAATTAAGCAGTCAAGGCTTGGATGAATGTTTTGGCTCATGTAAAATTACTGTACACTATGACTCCTCTCTGGGAGTCATCTGAAATACAACATGATGCAGAATCTGTCACTAAATGGAATAGGAATACATAAAACCCACATGATCCTTTCTTTAAATAATTTGTTTTCCATGCCTGCTGGCATTTTGAGAAGTGTAGTCCTCATGTGCTATAATACGTATATGAAATTTTACATTACTGGTCATGTTGAGTGCTCCAACTCTTTCAGGCAGCACCCAAATCTCTGAGTGGCCTGAGACTTGAATAACTAATACTATGCTGTTAGACGGATGTCTGAGAAAATAATTACAGACCCCTCTTATCCTGGACATTAACTATTTCAACCCCCCCTCTTGGGATGCCACAATAGGGCATTGCATGCCAAACCAACTAGACACAAGGATAGTTTCCCCGCCTCATACCATCAATCTGTTGAATACCTAATCCTCACAGTACTGTCTTATGTCTTATTCACCCATGTTTTATGGCTGTACTATTATTACTATCCTTCTCATCTCCTGCACTACTCTGTCTTATTAGTATCATTATTAAGATTATTTTTACTCTGTTGCTTTGCATGTACACTGAGAGCTTCTGCACTGGAGACAAATTCCTCGTGTGTCCAGTCACACTTGGTCAATAAAAAATCTCATCTCATCTAATCTCTTCTCTCCCATCCCATCCCATCCCATCCCATCCCATCCCATCCCATTCTTCTCACCAAGGTGTATCTGAATGAAAATATGTCTAAAAATTTACAGCATCAGGAAGAAAAGAGGCCATTTAAGTAACTCAATATTTCTGTTTTAATGTAAAGTTCCTTCAGAACAGAATGGTATGAAAGTCACTTGCTTAGTATGGAGTTAATGCTTAAAGTAATCTTTACTTACATGTTTCTGGGTTTTATGTGTCTGAGGCTGCATTTGCTTAGTTTATCAGGACTTTTGCTCTAATTAGTAGGTTATTTTTGAGGAGTGCTAAGGCAGATTTATGATCTTCCTTAAAAGTATATGTTTTCTGTTTTCACAGTTGTTGTTAATGGAATTAACTTTTTAAAGTTACTCTTGACTCAAAGAGTCCTAAATGCTTCACTGATTGGCAGATTGGTACTACCCACTTCTGGAGGTGAAAAGTAATGATTGGTATTAATCTCCAAGCCAATATAATGTTTTAAGATATGAAATCAAGTACGCAAGTAAAACAGATAGTGAGAGAATCTGGCAAGACCTGATTAACTGGCCTTTCCTTTCCACGGGAAAAAAAAACTGTTCCAGGATTGGTTGGCCTTCTCTTCCATGACCTTTGATACTTTTTCCTGTATTACTATTTCTAGAATGAATTGAAATCCCTTTGTCTTGTCTAAAAGCTGGTTCAATTCAGCATAGATCTAATTTACTAAGTGGTGTCTTGTAACTAGGCAACTTCTATTGCTTGAACACTAGGCATGTTGTGGTTTAATTTCAGCTGGGTATCATCTGATGTGGAATCCAACATCTTTAGGAAAATTATTTTATTTGCCCTTGTAATGTTTAATTGAAAACTATATGTTCCATACTATCTTTCTGGAGAATGGTATTTCTGAAGCTATACATTATCTATTGAGGATCTACAGCTTGTATGTGGGATAAAATGGAATTAATTCCAGGCCAATATCTGTGTGTGTGTATGGGGGGGGGGGGGGGGCTTGGTAGATGGAATCGTAGCGTATGTAGGCATAGCTGTTAAGCCATCTCTTCTAGGAATTGACACATATACACACAAACATTAAAGGCAACTAGAATAACATTTAACATAAAACATCCATTGATACGTCAACAGTGAAGGGTTTGTCTATCACTTGATTGAAAATTCATGACATATTTAATGTTAAAAGTAAAATGAATCAGTACTTTAACTGTTCAGAAAAAAATATTATAATTCTAGGTCCAAGGCTGTATAAACAGGGACAAAGTAGGATTATGGGGAAGCATTTGAAAACAGAGACTTCCAAAGCATCTTAGAGCAAGTGAAGATTACATCCTTGAAGTAGTCTAGCAGTTGTTTCCCCTGGAAGGTATAGACAACTGCTGTGAATTCTCTTCCTGGTGATCTTTATGTGTGTGGTTTATGTGTAATCCTTTGGGAAGAGTGCTTTATTCATTTTATACTAAAAGACTTTTGCAAATCACTTCTTTTGAATGCTTCCCACAGTCCTAAATGAGAGTCATATTTTAAAAGAATTAAATATATCTTCAGTGTCTGGTTGTAATCAAAATATAACACTGATATCCATGTCAGATGTTAGAACTGATTTTCACTTCTGAAATCAGTTATGCACCATGATATTTCTTCAGGAGTCTTTTATGGTTTTGCATTCTAAAATTTAATCATATTCTTTGATAAATAGTCCAGAAAGTCCAATGTCTCCTGAAAAAGCACCTTTGGGACAACCATGAGCTGGATGACTGAGAATCTCTACAGTCTTTGATAAATACTTGGGAGAAAATAGCAAGTTTCAAACTTTGGTCACTGTGAAAGTATACATATATTAGTTGTTTTTCTCTAATATGTTATGTCAGTGGACAATTAAACAATGAGAAAGGCTCACATTGAGAATGCTGATCACAGAGACAAAGATAGAAAATGTAAGGTACCATAGCTAATTTACTGTCAAGAACTGTAGATGGCATAGCACAAATCATATAATTTCTCCAACTTAATTTACCGAGCACAATAATGCAGAAGAAAAAAAAAAGAACAATACACATTTTAATTATGCCCATTTTATCTTTATCTCACAAACAAAGGTCTCTGGAAAGCCCTCCTGGAATGTATCATATTTAGATGTGATGCTTTTGCCATTCATTGTCTGTATTCTGTTGATTCAGGGAGAAAGACCTTTCATTTACATTAATCTGATTGATTACTTGTGAACTTTGAATATGGAGGAGTCTAAACTCATTTGTACCGAATGTAGATTTTTTATATTTACTTTTCCTACTAGCAGGTACTGCTCTCATCATCCTTAATTGCAGAAAAGAATTGTTCACAGATATAATTAATTTGGCAAATAAGTTTTAATTACAACAAAACCAGAGTTTAATCCATACATTTACACTGAAATAAAATTAAAGTAGAGACTCTATCCAGGGATAGCAGTGGAACGAGAAAAAGGAAGATATGGCTAGTTGAAGCTGGTATTTTAGGAAGGTATCAATGGAAAGAGAAAGTAATACAAAATACATTTTTTTTTCTTCACAAACCGGCTATTCTAACTAGTGGTAAGCAAAGTAAAAAAAAATTCCACCGTAATAATAAAGCAACTATATTTAAATATTATAGCCTCATTCAAGTAGTATGTTCATGCATTGGCTCACACAAGCAGCAATGCACATATATTGCTGAATGGGCAGAAATCCTGGAAAGGAAAAGATCCTAAGATCAAGGAAGAGGGTTAAGATGAAACTGAAAATATGAGCTTTTACTTACTGCTCTCTAGAATGAAAATGAAGGCAAGTCAAGCTGTTGTTACTGTGGATTAAAAGAAGCAAATAAGGCAGGGAGGTGCTTTACTGCTGATATTTTCCATTCTGATACTGAGAAGAAGGGAAGCCACAGTGACTTCCCTAAGGCATATTTATATGGGATGGGGAAGGTAAATAAAAGAGATTGTTTTCATTAGTCAGAAGGGAGCTAGCTTGTAGATCTAATTGGCTATGCTTTTTAGGTTAGGTGTTTCAAGTAAGAGCTGGAGAAAATCAGCATTTTTCTATCCATAAACAAGGAATCTTAGTTAATAACTCAAATACTACAGAAGTAATTGCTGTAAAGGATCTTAACCATACAGGTACTGTATATTAGGTATTTAGTTTGAAATGTTTATTAAAGTTAACTATGATTTGCTATTTGGCCATTCCAAACGTTGAGAAGTTCTTACAATTTATAGATATAGGGTTTTGAAAAAAAATATCCCAAATAGATATAGAGAAATAGCCCAGTATTTATTTATTAATTAGATTTGGGCAAACAGAAATATAAGTACTGCTTTCCCCCATATTATAATGTATTGATGGTTATGCCAGTGGTGGGTTCCGGATTCCGTTCCAACTGGTATGGTTTGAACGGCCCCGGTGTCACCTACATGCACTCGTGCGATGCACGCGCATGCGTTATAACGTCAAATGACGCTTCCGCAAACCTCCATAATGCTCCAGTTGCTCAGCAAAGCATCATGCAGGTGCTGTACGAGCCATGTAAGGAGCTTGGGCGGGCAGGTGGGCCCTATGAAGTACCGTACCGGAACGGTACCCAGTGCTCTGGACAGGATCCAGTACGCCCGTACCGGGGTGTACCGCCTGCAACCCACCACTGGGTTATGCCCTCTTTAAAGTAATATCAGTGAACTAAATGAGAGCTTTATTGTTTGTGAATTTTAGAAAGATCTTAATCTAAACTTCCAAAACATTCTAAATGTCATAAAACAGAATTGGCATAGCAAATAAAGATACCAGAGTTAGCATCTGTGAGCACCTTGTTATGTATTATATTCACAATATTCTTAGTGGCTGACACATGTTATCCATCAAAAATTCTATAATAAATATTGATGGATTGTGGAGACAAGAGAGAAGCATGACCATCTTAATTTATTTTAGCTTTCTTATAATAGCTGTTGTCTTTTAGGATAAAAGAGGATGGAACATCATTAAGAGCTAAACAAGAACTAAATAAATAGACATAAACAATGGATGAATGGAATTAGATGTCCAGAGCGCTCCCATCTCTCACCCATCCTTTATTCTGCCTCATTTCAGAGAGGCAGAGACCATGTACAGAGAAATGGATTGTGATTCCTTTTCTTGCACAAAGACAGACAGGTTAAAAAAAAAAGTTAGAAGCATGCTTCAATTAAGGTTGGCTCTTGATGACTTCATGAACACAAATGTGCAGCTTTCTTGGCATCAGTACATTTTTTTTCCTTTTGTGATATCTTTAGCGCTGATACTCCCTGATAGTCTTCCTTCTGAGCCTTTTTAATCCTTCTTAACACATGAAACTATCCAGGCAGATTGATATATGCTTGTCTATGCCTGACGAAATAGAGCCTATCTTTGTGTATTCAGCAAAGCCTAGAATGATTTATGTCAGCTATTGAATCTTTGGAACATGATGAAGACTATGAGGAGGGAACCTGGTCTCTGACATTTTGTTCACAGAAAAGCTGTTTCAAGAGGCAATCTGGCCTCTAGAGGAATTTCAGAAATACATTCAATGCTTAAGCAAGAATACATTGAAGATATTAATATTAAGCAATTAGCTTAAGGCTGAAACCATTATCATATAATTAATACTTTTATGTGAATTGCAGTGTTTTTCTTTCATCTTACACTGCAGTCTGGATGAGAAGATAAATAATATTATGCATGGAACACTGACATCCTAAATGGCAGTTAATACTGCTAGATTGTTTTTTCCTTTTCATTTCCTATACTTTTAAGCTTTCTAAATAATAGAATGTTAGTAATTTCAGTCATAATATATAAACATTACTGCCTTGAAATCTGCATTAAAATTCAGGTAGTTCTTGACTTATGACCATAATGAGCCTCAAATTTCCATTGCTAAGTGAGGCAATGAGTTAAGTGAGTTTTACTTCATTTTAGGACCTTTCTTGCCATTGTTGTTAAATGAAACACTGCAGTTGTTAAGTTAGTAATAGCAATAGCATTTAGACCAGAAGTGGGCTGTACTTACCTTAACAATCGGTTTGCTGGTTGTGAACGTGTGCCTTCTGCACATGTGCTTCACTCACAGGCATGCCTTTTGCACATGTGTGCGACATCAAAAACAAGGCTAAAGGCTAGCATAGCATCACCCACAGCTACACGCACACCCACACCCACAGGTCGCAACTATCGGTTCGCCCAAACCGGAAGCAGCCCACCACTGATTTAGACTTATGCACAGCTTCACAGTACTTTACAGCCCTTTTTAAGCGGTTTAGAGAGTAAGCATATTGTCCCCAACAATCTGAGTCCTCATTTTACCGACCCTTGTAAAAGGGATTACAGGACCCCAGAACACTGCAATCGGCATAAATATGAGCCTGCTGTGAAGTGTCCAAATTTTGACCATGTGACCATAGGGATGCCGCAACAGTTGTAATTGTGAAAAATGGTAATAAGTCACATTTTTCAGTGCTGTTGTAACTTTGAACAGTCATTAAACAATCACGTGGCCATATTTGGTTCTCAAAATTAAGGAAACCCTATTTTTCTGTCTCTTTTAGATGAAAGATACAAGAAATCCTCAAGGGGAATAATTTTCAATGGCAAATAATCTTTACTGTTTCAGGATTTATTAGATTCCTGAAAGACGGGAAGTGAATGGTGGTAGTGGTATAATAAGACCCAAAAATGCCTTTAAAATATCTGCTACTTTCTGTTGACTTTATTGATGAATTTTGTTATCAGCATAGTTGCTATCTGTCATCTGTACATGAAGAATTGATGGGAATAGATGAGTATATTCTAATACTTACCCTAAGGACTACATGAATTATGGAATAGTGTTGAATTTTTGCATATTGTTCTAGCCTTGGCTTTAAAGATAGTAAATTTGGGGAATTGGTTCAAACCTTCCGAGTCTGTAATCATGGCAACCCTCCTAGTCTGTAATCATGGTAACAGAATGGTAATAACCCAGACTTGGAGGATGGAAAAAATAAAATTGAGGGCTTGACAGGAAACATAGGGTCTTGTTCTGATCTCATTTTTGATCAGAAATGTTAGACTGGCTCTATGAGTTCTTATGGTATTTTATGGTAGCTTTTAAAAAATAATAAGGCCTTCAGTTTAATATTCATATGATATAAGACCTAGTATTTTTAGTATCATAAACTCAGAATGCCAGAAATCTGTTGATCTTCCTAGACAGATTTCAATTCAGGATAATTTATATAGATTGCATGAACGATTTTAAATATTCTGAGTATTGTAAATGAGCCAGTTTCTTGGGTTTTTTCTTTTTTTATATATTATGTGGTCTACTTCGTTAAATACTGCTGTTTTCAAATAGTTGTCCACCAACCCTTGCCAATTGTTATAATTGTATTTTTGTTTATCATCTTTCTGACTACTGTCTCATGTTTGTCTTGAGCAGCTGTCATTTTCAGTACGGGTATTTATATCTACAAGAGTGCAGAATCTTCCTCTAGAAACTTGATTGCATTTCCTTTCTGAGATATTTGACTTTCAAAGATTGAACCTGACAGGGAGAGATCTGCTTTACCTCCTCCAAATTCAGCTTATTTGACATGACAATTTGAACATTATCATCATGATAAACCAACCCTGGCTTTCTTGTTTCTGTGTTATACAACGTTCTTTGTATAATGTCTTTGAAATTAGTTACATGAATGGAACATAAGGGGAAAAATGAATTAATTTGAGGAAGATATGATAGCATAAAAAATTTAAGAAGAAATATCAAGGGAAACATAAGATAATATGAAAGATAGGTCATTAATTTCTACCAATAATTTATCTTGCCTATACCATCCTAAGTTTTCCTTAATGGCCACTTACATTCCTCCAGAAAACCGTCAGATAAGACAATGTAGCAGTGGTGGGTTCCTACCAGTTTGGACCGGTTTGACCGAACGGGTAGTGGTTTGGTGGCCTGGGTCTGGGAAACCGGCAGCAACCCAGACCTGCCATACCCCCGAACTAGTTCCCCAGGCGGCACAGCCATCTTGTTTTTCAGTTCTGCACAATTTTAATTGCACTGCACATGCAGCGCTCATCAAGCAGCGCGCGCAAAGAGTGCACACAAGCAAACCAGTGGTAGTGCTTTCCAGAACCCACCCCTGAAATATACATGTTACGTTTCCCCTTTCTGTCTGATGTTAGGTGCTGTACAGTCTGGGAATATGACCACCACCACCCCAATCATACTTGCCAACAAATACAATAAGATTCTGTGTCATGTTTATTTAAAGTTACCTAAGCTATTAGCCAGACCCATATCATGTGGTAGTGAATTGATATTTCCACTTGATTTGCACAATCCAATATCCTTTACTGTAGCTATGCATTTGGGATTAAGCTTTCAGCTTTAGAAATCTTTGATATTGACAAGCAGGAGGCAAAGGTATATGGGAATGACCTTGGGAGACAGGAGAAAGACCACAGCCCAGGCATCAGTTCCAAGACATTGGTCGGATAAGAGGTAGTTCAATCCTCAGTTGGGGGGAAAGCATGGGAAGCATTTCATAAGGGACCCACCTAGTTTTGGTGGAATTAAAAAGAGATTAGGAGAGAATGCTTACAGTCTTGCAAGATTCTATTAATGTAATCTTAAAGTAAAGATAATGCTGATGTGGATGGTTGGGCTTCTTGTTTGGACTACCTTGAAAGGGCTAAACACAACCAAAATTAAAGTTATAATGCAAATTGTCTCTAAAATGACAAAATATCCAGATTAATGCTGTCAAATAACAGAATATTAACATTTCCTTTTAGATTAAATGAAATGTATAGCTGGTGGTTGCTTTGTCTTTTTTGTGGAATATTTATACGGTAGCAAAGATAATAAAGGTGGATGATTAGACAGCTGGGGTAAGCTTGGTACAATTATTATCCATGCCATATCACATATTTAACTATTAAGGTAAGTAATGTGTATATGAGAGCCAGTTTAGTATAGCAGTTAGAAAACAGAAGACTGCAAATTCTAGGCCTGCCTTTGGCATGAAAGCCAGCTTGGTGATTTTAGGCCAGTCACTCCCTCAGTCTCTCCTACCTTATAGATTGTTATGGGAAGAAAATGCTATAGTAGGAGAAAAGAGCACTAGATATATTTGCTGCCTTTCAATATACCTTAAATGACATGGTATCTCCCTTGAAGCATCTGGCAACATATTGAGATAGCAGTGCTGGGTTTCCTCAGAAGCTCTCTGCTGCATAGAGAAGATCTGCTTTGATGGTGGCATGATAATGAAGTTTGTGAGAATCCCAGGGTATTTTGGGCTTACGAACTTTTGTGTTTGAAACTGTAAAATGCTGACTAGAAGATTAGCTGAATGATATCAAGTGCTATGTATAGCAAGATGTAGCATCTTATGCCATTCTTTTTTATTTGTACTTTATTAAATTTATAAAAAAATAAAATATTAAAAAATAAAATTAGGGGAAAAATAGTGAAGGACAAAGGATAAAGAGGAACATGGGGAAAAGAAAATAAAGAATAATGCCTGACTTTCTTTCAACAGTTACAAATATAAAACACATTAAACTTTTGATCAGAAGCATAATAGTATTGTGATTTCTACTATCGGAGACAGTATCATTTGTCAAACTGCTTAATTAGAATATTCATAAAAGATATCCAATTGTTTGAAATAAAAAAATCTTGAATACCTGCCCTGCCCTTGAATTTACTATTCTAAAGATATTTTGCATCTTAGAAAATGAGATACATCAAGAACATTGAGCAATACATTGAGCATTTGAAATAGCTTAAAATTCAATTTTGGCACAGTAAAAGTGGTAATTACTAACTTTGAACATTTTTTAAAAGTTGAAGATCCCAGTTGCAGTTGACTACCAATTGTTCTTATTGTGTCAAAATCTTTATTTTAGTAATGTCACCCCATTCTGAATTAACCTGTAGAAAAGCAATGCAGTGGTGAACAAGACATGGTCTAAATAAAATGTGAAATATAAAGATGGCTAGCATGTAGAGTCTTGAAACTAGATTGGCAAAGGGATCTTGGATTATATTTTCAAGAGCTTCAGAGACTAAAGAAATAATGTGATAGGAAAATGCACATCTTGATTTTATTTGTTAATTCATTATTATAACTGCAAAATGAATAGATTAGCCTAGAAGAGACTAAATATTTTTATTGTCCGTGTGAGTGAACACACAAGGAATTTGTGTTTTCAATTTTTTTCACAAATATCATCACAATTGTGCAATTATTCACAAATTTGTTTGTTGTTGTTAGTTGCGAAGTCGTGCTGGACCCATAATTACCCCATGGGCAACATTCCTTCATGCCTTCCTGCCCTCTACTATCCTCTGAAGTCCATTTAAGCTCACGCCAACTGCTTTGGTGACTCCATCCATCCACCTCATTCTCTGTCATCCCCTTCTTCTTTTGCCCTCAATTGTTCCCAACATTAGGTTCTTCTCCAATGAGTCCTTCCTTCTCATTAGGCGGCCAAAGTATTTGAGTTTCATCTTCAGGATCTGGCTTTTTAAAGAGCAGTCAGGGTTGGTCTCCTCTAGGACTGATTGGTTTGATCGCCTTGCAGTCTAAGGGACTCACAGGAGTCTTTTCCAGCAGGGTGATGTCTCTGCTTTTTAGTATGTTGTCTAGATTTGCCATAGCTTTCCTCCCCAGGAGCAAGCATTGTTTGTCTTAAACACAAGTTTTTCATCTGATGTTGATGTGTTCTAAACTAGTAGTAAAAGTAATACAATATGGCACTATATAATGCTAGTTTTTTTAAAAAAAATTGAATGATTTAATATGTTTTGTATTAAGTCCAGGGAAATAAAATTGTAAAGTTGGAAGATGCCAATTAGGACAATGAATCCAACTCCTAGAACAGATAGCTACAATTATTTTTGCTGCCACTTACTAGCTTTCTAGATTTTTACAGTTTAGATTTGGTAAATTTGTGTCAGGGTAATGTTTTAAAAATAAGCAATTATTACATTTATTATTCTCCCTTTCCAGATTACTCTATACATTATATTAGGGCATATTACTCCTGTCCAATACTCAAGTAGGGTATTAAGCATGAAGCAAAGTGTACTAGCAATAGCAATAGCAGTTATACTTACATACCACTTCATAGGGCTTTCAGCCCTCTCTAAGCGGTTTACAGAGTCAGCATATTGCCCACAACAACAATCCGGATCCTCATTTACCCACCTCGGAAGGATGGAAGGCTGAATCAACCCTGAGCCAGTGAGATTTGAACAGCCGAACTGCAGAACTGCAGTCAGCTGAAGTAGCCTGCAGTGTTGCATTTAACCACTGCGCCACCTCGGCTCTGTCATTTGTTTAGCATAATTTGTTTAGCTCATGTGAAAGCAACTTAACCCTCACAGTCCTGGTCATTCTAGTGCAACTTTTGGAAGAGCAGGTTTCACTGAAAAACTAGGCAAAATGTGCAGCTAAATGAGTTTAGTAGCAGATTATTTGAATGCAGTAAAATTCCTCTCCAGAAATCTTCCATATAATTTGTCCATTATTAAATACCGTTATATCTCTGCTGTTGATGAATTATAGTAAAGTAAAGCTCTGCAAGATTTTTTTTAAAATGAGAATATATTTTATGGGGTTATAATTTTTGCTAAAATTGTTATAACCTATTTTCAGGAAACACTGTTTAGAAAATATTGGACATAATAAATGCTAACATGCAAGTGTGCATGTTACTACTACATGTTAACTACTAACACAAGGAACTTTTTCCGGAAATGTCTGTAATAAAGTTACAGTACCTTTTGTAAGCAGTTGAAAAGGTAATCATTCATTCAATCATCCACCAGAGGAGCTTCCTCCTCCCCCCCAACCCCTGGCATGGTGGGATGTAATCTGGTTTAATTATAAAAATACAAATATTCACTTTTGTTATGTAAAATGAACAGGTGACTCTTTTCTGCAGTAGCTTTCAACTTGTCAAGTATTCTTGGAAATGCCAATTCTCATTGTTAGGATGGATTAGTTTTTCTAGCTAATGTCAATGTTGATGTGTTTAGTTACATCTGTTCCATTCCATTTTTTTAATGGTAATTTCACATTTTGCTTTTAAATTGTACCTTCCCCAGTGACTTTATGATTTTGCAGGAAAATGCTTCTTGAAACTGTGACATCTGAAGGACATCCATGTTCTATATTGGTCTGGGACGTTTAAATTAGACCTATTTACTGTATTTTGGAGTATAAGATGCACCGGAGTATAAGATGCATCCAGGTTTTGAAGAGGCAAATAAAAAAAAAGTTTTTGCACTCTGCAAACTCCCCAAAACGGCCCATTTTTCACAAAAAAAAAACCCTAAAGCCCCAAAGTGGCTTGTTTTTTGTTAAAAAAAGGGCATGGATAGCCTTTAGGAAGCTTATAGAGTGTTCCTGGGGGCTGGGGGGGGGGGTAAAATTGAGCAAAAGAAATGGGCCATTTTTTGCTCATTTCTGCCCTCCCCAGCCCCCAGGAGCTCTCTAAAAGTTTCCAAGAGGCTATCCATGCCCTGCACAGCCATTTTCTTGAAGGGGGCGGGGTTTCGGAAGGCAAGAAATGCTGTATTCAGTGTATAAGACGCACCCAGATTTTCAGCCTCTTTTTTGAGGGAAAAAGAAGCATCTTATACTCCGAAAAATACCAATAGTATATTTGGATAATTTATTTCTGATTTGCTTACCTTGATGACAATAAATCCAATTGCTGGTCATTCTGAAATATATGTCTATCTTGTTTCTATTTATATCCTTTGAATTTCTATCTTCAAGAATTGTAGTAAAGCTGAACAATCAATTTAGGAAAGCAACAAAGGCCCTTTTGCTTGATGTTAGTCTAGGTTAGTCTTTATATCACGAGATATAAAAAGTTTTTCAGTAGTTATTTTTGATAATTTGAATGTTTTTGTTTTCTTATCTTCTTTAAATGAATGTATGAATTGGAAGACAGTTTGGGAGAAAGTTCATTGTTCTTTTTTAATTAAATCGATAAGCAGTTGACAAATGTACTATATTTTTAAATAATATTCTTTGATACTATATTTGGATGTTCAGAATTGGAAAACCAAAATTGAAATGTTAATGTAATCTCAGCTATTCCTTCTAAAGCTAAATGTCAGATTTAGAAATGCTGGGTTTATTGGCATTCCAAAGTTATAAATACCCTTAAGGCCCATCTATAAGGGCCATATATTAGTATCTATATATTCAATCTTTAGTATATATACACAACACACACACAAAACACACACACACACACAATTTAACAAGAGATCTATATGAATTATTGTATTTATGTATTATTATGTAGAAATATGTAAGTGCATTCCTAACAGTAAGAGAGCCAATATAGTCTATTGTTAAGGCATCGGGCTAGAAACTAAGATATTTTGAGATCTAGTTACATTTTAAGTATTAAAACTTGCCTTGGTGACTTTGGGTCTCTCTCTCTTTCTCAGCCCATGACATCAGACTCAGCCAACAATCTCATCAGTCAATTTCTGTTACAATCAATGGATCAACACTTGATTAATAAAGGGGGGGGGGAGAAAATGCTAGGAAGAAAAAAAAATCCTAACCATTAGAAAAGGAGTTGCATTCAGTGATTAAAAAATTAAATCTTCCAGTTTCATGAAAAAGAATTTAAAAAATTAATTTATTGAAAAGTTAAAATAACAAATATAATTGTCGTGCTCACTACAGCAACCAGTAATATTGAGAGCTCTTGGTTGGTCTAGCATTTTTTTATAAGCTAAATTTTTGATGAACGCAGTCTCTACAAGAAGTCATTTGAGCTCAGTGGAATGATAATTTCACAGATTAGGTATCAAACAGGATCTAATTCAAAATTAAATAAAATTCCCTAAATTCAGGCACAAATCCAAGTCAAAATTAATTTTTAAGCGTCATTTAGAATTATCACTTTCTCACCATGAATTAAACTCTTAACATTTTCTAACATCTGATCAAGATATCATTGAACAGTAGTAATCAATTTGGAATGTGGGGCTAAAAGGTAAAACTTTACTAGTGAATTGTCAGATTTTAATACCCTTAAGTCCAAGCACTGATTTAATAGTACAGCAGATCTCTAAAACTCAATGTTATTATCTTGGTATTATAATACCGATGGACTGAATATCTGTTTCACACTCAAATTCTATAGTAATGTAGAATTCCAATCCATGGCCAACTATTTAAGGCAGTGTATTAGCTGATGGGATCACTGCCTATGGATTATTATCTAAACTCTTCACCCAATTAACATCTTAGTGTATACCAGTAGATAAGTTAATCTGTCCCACCTCCCAACTCCTGGCTGACATCAGTGGGCATAATTGCTCTCTCTAAAAGTCCTATCTGCGGAACTCCGCCCTGTTCTTAGCATTGCCACTGAGGGAGTGAGTGTTATCCATCATATCCAGTATAAACAGAAAGGAACTATTTTTTTCCATGTACAGAAGGAGAAGAACAATTTCTTCTTCCTTCATCATTCTTCCTGCACAAGGACAGGGGATCATTAATCTTTTGAGGAGGGGCTTCTGCCAGGGCCTCCTTAAGTCAAATATGGAAGTCTTCGTCTGCAGTCCAAACCTTTCCTAGGTATATTCAAATGTTAATAATGTATTAATGTATTGATAATGTAATAATGTATTGATGTTGATCTTTCTGTATCTCTAATTATGATATATTTTCACCTTATTTCTTAATTCCTTATTCCATACTGTAGAAACAGTAATAGTTAATTATTATTCCTTTCTCTCAGATAATTCCAGAGTAATAACAGAGTAATATTTTAATAATTAGAATGACATAATCATCTATAGGGAAGGTAAAAATGAGCCAGACAGCAAGCTGCATCCCTTTTGTGCTTGTGTTATTGTTGTGTGTGCATACACAAGTGTCGAGACTTGTACTGCGGTGCCATGTCTGCCATCCTGCCTATTTTGACATACATAGTGTACGTAAGCATCAATGATTGATGATAATTTGGGTTTATATTGTCTTTTCATAAAGAAGTTTGAAGAAATGTTCTACTTGAAATAAAAATGAATGTAGCAATATCTTTCATTTAAGAATATCCCTGATATTGTACATTGACTGTTTCTCTTGTGCCAGAATGACTTATGGGCTTGCGTACATATAGCAATATGCTGGTAGGAGAGAAGAAATATAAATTATTTATATTATATGAAATTAGTTGTTAAAATTACTCATATATTTAAATAGTCCTCATCTACGTATTTTCCTTAGCAAACTAAATAGAATTCTTTATTGGCCAAGTGTGATTGGACACACAAGGAATTTGTCTTTGGTGTATATGCTCTCAGTGTACAATAACACACACACACACACACACACACACACACACACACATCAAGAATCTATATGAAGATTACAATAATAAGTAAAAGTAGTACTCAGTTAAATTCAGTAATTCATTCATAATATTCAGTAAGAATATTTGAAAGCTGAATTGCAGAATCTGATTGCCTAAGAACCGCATACAAACCCATGTATTGATCAAAGAAACTGAGGTTTTTAGACTCTGTTCATTATGTTGATATGCATGTAACAATCTAATGAGAGGAGGATACAAAATGCACAATTACAGCAACATGTAATATAAGCAGTAAATTTGACTTCAGTATGTGCTGTGTGTTTTAGAATAAGACTCTAAGAAAGAAAGATCAGGCCAAAAGAAGGGGGGAGAGATTGACTTTGAATATGGCTGTAAAATTTAGATATTAATTTTGCAAATATTTCCTTTTTAAAAATATAATGTTTAGTTCTTATGATTATGCTAAATATCATTGATACTTTCTGACGAGATTAGACAGAAAATATATTAGCCATTTTTAAGAGGGATTTTTGTAAAAACATAATCGGTTTGGTGTAGTGGTGAAGGCACCAGGCTAGAAAACAGTTAGCCTCATGCATAAGGCAGGCCTAGAATTCACAGGTGACTCTGAATTCTGGGCCTGCCTTATGCATGAGGCTAACTGGATAATCTTGGACCAGTCATTCTCCTGTGCACTGCTTGGAGAATCCAAGTGTGGTTATAACTTCTGTCTATCTGCCCAGAGACTGAGTTTGAAATCTTTGGACACGCCTCCTTGGCTTGACTGCTTTCAGTTTCTTAACTCAGTCTAGCTCAAAGAGACGTGTCTAATTCTTCTCTCAGACTTCTGAGCACAAATAGAGAAAAATTTCATCCAAACCTTCATTGGATTCTCCAAAGCCAGCAGATAAAGCACAGGTGAGTGAACAGCAATTACCAGTTTTGCAGAGCACTATGCTCCTTCGGGGGACCCCTTGCAGCTTGCTGACAAAGGGATCGGCAATCAGAGCTGCAGGGTGCAAATGCAGCAACAACACAGCAACTCCCCCTTCCCCCCCAAAAGCGTAGGAAAAGTTCTTGGATATCTTCAGACCAAGAAATTCTTCATTATTTCATGCTTCTTTCTGGAAAAACTTCCACCCATTAGTTTTTCTTTTAGTCTTGGATGCTGATATGCTACTGAGGATAAATCTATATCTTTTTCCTGTGACTGCTCTTCACGTGTTGGAAGACTGCTATTACAATGTGTCTCTCCTTCAGGCTTCTTTTCTATACCCAATTCTTTCAACCTTTCTGTATAGGAGTTAGTCTCCAAGAGCCTCATTGTCATTATTGCTATTTTTTGCCTTCTTTCTGGTTCACCTGTGTCCCTTTTGTACTGTGGTTGAGGGGAATTGGATAAAATATTCTAGATGTGATCTGTCCAGTGCAGTATGTATGGAATGGGTGCTGTTCTTTCTTGTGGTCTCCATACTATTCATCTACTGTTCAAGATTGCTTTGGCTCTTTTGTCAGCTGCACATACTACTGGTTCTTGCTTAATTTGTTGTCTATCAGTGTACCAACCCCTTTCTCAAATATTACTGCTGAGCCAGTTGCTGTCTACTTTATGTGTGTTAAAGGCCTTACTGAACTCTTAAGGATGCTACGTCTGCAATATTCCTTTGATCCACTGATCTAATCACTTTGACCCTCTCTTCTTCCAAAAAATAATTTCTGGCATGACCTATTTTTAACAAACTGATGCTGGCTTCTAGTAACATATTATTTGTTTCTAAAGAGTTGCAAACTGATGCTTGATGGTCTTTTCTAGGATTTTCCCAAATATTCCCAATAAGCTGATTTTTCTGTTTCTTGTGTGAACTCCCCCCCCCCCCCCCTTTACAAAGATTAGAGCAAGGTTAACTCTTCTGGCACTTTCCCCTGCCCAATCTAGAGGTCCTCAAAGATAACAGTCAGTGGTTTTGAGACCCCATCCATCAATTCCTTTTCAGAAAAGTCATATTATTTGATGCAGAACAATCCAAATGTAACTCTGCTCATACAGCTTGGTTTTCCCACACTGGCATCTTCATGCTGCAGTACCTTCTGCTTCTTCAACCAGGCTGGGATGGAGCATGGGGGTATCTACAGTGGAAAAGGGATGCAACACAGTTTGGAGTTCTGCTTGTAATTTACATATAATAGCTTTGGTTCCAAGCCCTTGCATTCTTACAGTATAATCATAGGCATGCTTATCTAGGAGAATGATGAATATTCTTTTTAAGTAGACATGTATATACATTTTCTCTGATTGTACTGTCACAGAGCAATGGATTAAAATACGTATTATACAACATCATTTCCAACAATTTTGTAATTAAAAAAACTTAGTGTTCCAACTTTTAAAAAAAGGCAAATCTGAGGAAAAAAAATAAGTAAATGTTAGGATACTCTTTTTAAAAAGTTACAGAATTGTAATATTCTGCAATATTTGCAAAAACAGCATAGAATTCTTGGTTTCTCTAATTAAATGAAGAGGCATGTTATTTATGAAATGAGTCACATGCTAGAGAAGATACATATATTTATTTTACTCCTGAAACTTGCCAGCACTGGTATAAAGGATAATTTTGTCCAATTGGAGCAAATAGATATATTTGTTAGTAATACATACAGCATTGAGTGGAAATTAAAGCCTATTTCCATAACTGGTTTACAACATATGAATTTTAATTTGTGAAGATGAAACAAATGCTTTGATAAGAAAGACTAATAATAAAGGCTAATGATGAGCCGGGTAGATTTAAAAAAAAAACCAACATAGCTCTTAAATGCAAATTATAAAGTATGCAGTTATTTTAGGGAGCATTTCACACTGTTCTCCCCAAGTATGAAAATTGCTTGTCTGATCATATCATGGCTCAATAAGCCAAAATCACAAAGAAACCAATTGAAAATCGGTATGGGGAATGGGAAAAGATTTTAAAATGGAGATGCTAGGACCAATAAAAGGCAGGTACGAGATTTATGTTACACAATAAATCAGTTCACAGAGTACATGGTCCAGTGAAATGAAGTAGTTGAAGTTTGTCTATTGGAAAGTACTGGGAAGGAATAGATCTTCTCAGTATCATGGATTGGGGCAGCTGTAGTACCACATTCTTCTTGGCTTTGTTGCAGCACTGACAGGGCGTTACCAGGTTTTTGATTCCTCTGCCTATCCTCCCCTCCCTGTGTTGACAGAGCTTGGTTGAAGATTGGATTGCAAAAGTGACAGAGAATACTGGGAAGCAAACCAACTTTATGGGAGAAACAGTTTTACTAAAAAGAGTGACACTGAATCATAATAACAAGCTGCACCAATGAGAGATTTGAAAAACCCCTGTTACCCATCTGAACTATAACATTCCCTGCAGGTGAAGGAAAACAACTTTCTGACAGCCCTGTTAAAAGTTTTGCAAGTGATCTTGTGCCTCCACCTCACAAGTCTTCCCTAAAGATTATCGGCTGCTGTAATATGGCAGCTAATTAAGGGCTTGTGCAAGACAAATGATAAAAGCAGCAAAATACATAAAACTAAGGTGCCCAATTAATTCAACCATTTATTTATTACCTTTATCTTTAGCTTTATCTGATAAAGAAAATTCCTTGCTTGATGTAGTCAAAATATTACTGACTACCGTAATTGGCGGCTGGTTTTGTTGCAGGCTAAAGCAGCTTCCAAAGAAAAGTTTAAATTGGAGAAACCTTTATTAATCCAAACATAGTAATATCAAAATGGTGCCCTAAAAAAGCTGTGATACTAATAAGGGAGGTTGCATTTGTGTGCAACTTTTAAAGAAGTGGTGTGTTTAGTAAAATGGCTCATTTTAAATTAGGAGCCTCCTTATTAATTTGCATTCATTGCTTCTCCATATGCTTTATGAGGGCCTTATAAATATCTGCTCACAAGTCCCCCTTTCATATGTAGAAAGACAGAACATGATTAAAAGAGAAACAGTTTTCTCTAGAAAAAAATGACCTCTATTATATTAAACAAATTCTTTTGGTAACTTCTTTTTTACACTGGAAAAATAATTCCTTATTTATAATTATTGTATGTATGTAATTTTCTTCTTGTATTCTATTTCTGGTAATAAAAAAAAAATGGACTCGAGTGTGTTTGTGTGTTTGTAAGGTAGGGATTTTATAACTGTTATTTAAAGTTGGAGCAAATACTTCATTGTTTGGGGCCTCAGTGTGGTGCCAAAGTACTTGCAAGATTTTCTATCCCACCCAGATTTTTACCTTTTTAAAACGTTCTTTGATTTTCAAACAAAAATAAATAAAAAAAAATAGAAAGTTGGCATGCTTCAAAGCCTCCAGACTCATAGTTAGTTTTCAAGAATATTTTTGAGCTGCAGATAGAGCTCTATTTATTTACCTATATTGGAAAATAAAAATAATGGATGGCACCAGGTTAGGGCTGTTTTAGAAAATGGAAGAAAAGTATAAGAAGAGTCGATAGTGGTGCAGGTGAAGATGGCAGAACATTCAGGTCAATGCTGGTGTTATAACTGGCAATCTTCTCTATGGTAGCCATTTTGCAAAGCTACCAAAAGCAGTCATTCTGCAAGAGCATTCACAACATGTTTTCAAATTTTCCAATGTGTGCTGTAGCCGAGGCAAAATTGGAATCCTTCCTATTTCTTAAGACAGTGCTTTGTTTCTCTTACAATTAACAGATTGATGAGAAAAGAATAATGGTGCTGACAACATGCAACTCATTGCTGGGGTTAATATTCATTAACTTTAATAACAGATATTTTGCAAATAGACAAAAAAATAATCCAGATACTGGTTTAGTTTACAGTAATCAGTCCCCCTCCCCCCCAGTATTTGCAATAGATTCTAATAATAAGATGTTTATGTTGAATAGCCTGATAATAAGAGCTTTCTTCAATAGATGGTTATTGAAAATGTCAGTTCAATATACCATGCTGTGAGAAAAAGACAAAACCAGCAAGAAGGAATAGAGAATGCCAGTTTTAAAACATACGGGGATTTTCAGTAACTTTGAGAACTAATTAAAAGTGCTGGCGTTAATAATTAAAAACCTAAACTGTCAGAATCTGGGATATTTTTACTGCTTCCTTCTTCAGTAATGAAGAAGAAGATGCTTCTTGTATTTTAAGACCTTTTCATAAGATCGGCTCCTGATCACAGATGTGTTGAGAGTGTAACTGGAAAAAGCAGGATAAAAATGGCATGACACACTTCCCTCTGTTTGCTAGATTGTGCATGCTAGAGAAATACTTTTTTTTTCTGTTAGCCATTTTTGTGCTCTCTGCATTTGATGGAACTTTTTTAAAAAAAATATTTTAAGTTGTATTGTCGTTTGATACTCCTTAAAAAGTTAAACTTATTGTGTGCTACTGCGTACTGTGTTTTTGAATCACCTGGCTAAATATACATGTTTTAGTAAAAAGATAATCTGATAAAATATATGGATATTATCCTCTGACTGAAGATAAGTCCTGGACTATTTAAATCTAAGAGGCAAACTGAACAATAAATGCCTGCACTTAATGCTGCTGCACCTCCTCCTCCTTTCTCTCCTCCTCCGAATCTTCCAGATTTTCCAATGTAATGAATAGTTTCTTGACTTTCCATGGAAGAAAAATAAGATACATTTATGGTCACATTATATTTTGTAATCATATTAGTGCATTTAATATCACTTTTGGGTGAACAAACAATGTGCTCTTGCTTGCTGACTGAGCTGTCTGGCTCCTCTTCCAATGGGTTTTGAACTTGATTATGGCTTGTTAGAAGAGAAGGGAGTCAGAGTTACTGGTTTACACATAATACATTGCAAATCAAACTTTAATATGATATCCTAATGTGTTCATTGTTCATTTGGCTTTAAGAGTCAGGTTTATTTATTTTAGGTTATCTATTGAATGTTGGTAAGATTGAAATAAAAATTAGAGGCATTTTGATTCATAATTCAAACTCTCAAGCACCATACTTTACAAACTTCAGTGTTAGAATACCTATATCCAGAAGTGGATTGCTCCCGGTTCAGCCCAGATTGTGCGAACCGGTAGTAGCAGCGGTTGGAGCACCGCCTACCTGCCCGGATGCTTCTGCGTATGTGCAGAAGCGGTGCAAGCAAGCGCGCAAGCACAAGGCAACTGGTTAGAAATCCACCACTGCCTATATCCAATTTAATTAATTGCCATTTATTTGATGAGTGCACACTTGCTTAAAGGGTAGCCTTCATCATCTCCTCTTTGCGAATTTCCCTTAGTCTTAGTTTGATGGATTTCTGGTTAGATACAATTATCCAGTTAACATGCATTGCAACAGGTTTGCTTCCACAAGTTTCGTAAGCAAGGAATTACAATCTTTACATGTTCAAAGATTTTTGTTTTAGAACTATATGATAATCTGAAAATTAACTATGTCATTAATACAAAAGATATGTAGAAAATACAGAAGACATGTACATACAATAATACAATAGCAGAGTTGGAAGGGACCTTGGAAGTCTTCTAGTCCAACCCCCTGCCTAGGCAGGAAACCCTATACCGTTTCAGACAAATGGCTATCCAACATCTTCTTAAAGACTTCCAGTGTTGGGGCATTCACAACTTTTGGAGGCAAGCTGTTCCACTGATTAACTGTTCTAACTGTCAGAAAATTTCTCCTCAGTTCTAAATTGCTTCTCTCCTTGATTAGTTTCCACCCATTGCTTTTTGTTCTACACTCAGGTGCCTTGGAGAATAGTTTGACTCCCTCTTCTTTGTGGCAACCCCTGAGATATTGGAATACTGCTATCATGTCTCCCCTAGTACTTCTTTTCATTAAACTAGACATACTCAGTTACTGTAACTGTTCTTCATATGTTTTAGTCTCCAATCCCCTACATACTGTACATGCAGAATAATCTGGTTTGCTACATGTTACCACGATAGCACTTGCCTGAGTGCCAGAAAAAAAATGTATGCATATCTGCTATCTGAGATTCTTTAATTGGATATGCTAGGGTCTAAACTTAAAATTTCAGGATGCAAAATATGCAGCAGTGGGAATAGTGATCTTATTTCAGCCTTTTTGGCAGAAGTTTATCTTTTTGGCAGAAGATATTTCATAATCCATTTCTGTCATTCACAGTTTATGAGTTGCTGTAAAAAAAACCTCTTCTGCTCCTCCATATAGATTTCTGTTGTAAACACTCTATAGAAACTATTACGATTATAAACCAATTTTGTTGTATTTATTTTGTACAATGACAATAAAGATTATACTATGATTTCTCTTGTATTGAGTGCCTCATAACATTTCTTCATCTATCTTCAATTATCAATTAAATTCTTTTGTATCTATTTTAATTGCTACTCAAACTATAAGTCCTGCAAACTTTTCTTTCTACAATATATAATTGTTGGCCTAAATAGGTAGGTAAACTACAAGATAAATTAGATAATATGTCCTGTAAATTTATATTAATCTTTAAACTCAGCCAATACCTTAACTTATCATTGGTAGTTCAGTGCCATTTGAATGGCCTCCCTGTTTTGATTCTAAATTAGATTTCTATATCAAATCATTCTAGTTTCTTGTGTGTGTGCTTGTTTGTTTATGTGTGCATAAGACATTTTTCTTTGGGAATAATAACTATCTTAGCTTGCATTTATGGACATATTTACGCAGTATTTTGAACAATGGATTGGAAGACTTATTTGAAAAGTTGGATTGTATAAAAATATTTTTATATTTTTAAGATGGCATAACAGCATGTATACACTCATACATATTATATGTATGCATGCTTTTATGTCTTAAAGTTTCTCCTGACATTCAGTTGGAATCCATGATTATGTCTTGCCTTCTGGAGTCAATGGAGAACAGGAATTTGAAGAGTGCTGTCATAATCTCCATCAGTATTTTTTTCCTCAATGCTAACCATTCCCAGTTCTTTTAATTTCTCTACATAGGACTTCATTTCTAGTGTTCTGATTATTATGCTTGTTGCTTTTCTCTGAACATTTTAAAGTGAAATCCCCAAAATACATATTTTACTAGGTTCATTTTTTGTTCCAGCATTATATTATATACCCAGATTCTAAAATTAGATTTTAAAGTCTAGATATATCTACTTTTTGCTTGGTGAAAGTATTTTTAATGTAATCTGTATGGTGGCACTTTTCTTGATTAACCAAAAACTCAGAGAGGTATATGTTTCATTAAATAAAACAGATATTTTACTTTGTCAAAAATATCCTGTGAACTTTCCTGAACTTCCTCTGAATCAGAGTGTTTGAACCCACCAAATAACTGAAACTTAAATCTATACTTTAGTTGGGGAAGATTGAAATTTATGGAACATTTCTAATAGGAATAGCATGTTTACCCTAATCCCAGACATGTGTTTGAAGTATTGCTTCTAACATCATATAGATGATAGAGATATCAGGGTAGATTAATCAGTAAATTAAAAAAAATATGATACAAATGATTAATATTTTGAAGTTGTACTTTGATTCAGGAAGTTTTGGAATCCGTAGTAGCAAAACTTCCTGCAATCCTCTCTCAGATTTTTGGGTGTGGTTACTGTCACAATGTTTTTACGGCATACAAGTGACAGAACAGTCTGGTATTATGGGCCTCAGTAGGAATTGCAGCTATGTTGACCAGCCTGTTAGTGTACCAAGCAAGGAAAACTGTATTGTACATTTAGTTTTGTTGTCAGCTATAAACCACAAACATGATTTTATGGCTTTTTTAGGTAGAGAACACTATGAAGACACTTGAGCTTCTCTAAGCACACACAAGGTGGCCTATTGTAGCTATTGTATGTTTTTATGTTAAGAACCACTGTAGGCCTTTCTGCATCTGTAAACAATGGAATGCTTGATGTGAAATAGAAATAATTGTCAAGACCCACTGTCCAAAAATGTCTGTGCTGAGATTTAAACTTCTATCAGCCAAACAGTTAACAGTTTTCCTTAGTTCCACTTCTCTGTACAAGCTGTTATTTTTCTTTCATTGGGCTTTGGCTCTTTCTGAAGGGTATTCTAGTTTGTCTAAGGACTTTAAGAGATGAAAGAAAGAGAGAACTGACGCCAAATTTAGTAAGGCGGGGGACAATAAATATGATTGAGCTGGGCATGTTAAAAAGAAAGTCAGCAGATGTTTAGGAAGAATGATTTTTTTTCTTCTTCTCTTCCTCCTCCTCCTCTGAGAGTTAATGCAAGCGGTTTTTAAATAGAGAATTGAGATTATATTTTTACAGCTCAATAACTCTGTTAAGGACATTATGATGTATAGACTATCTTGGTCCTTGAGAATTCTGAAAAGTACTTTTAAAAAAGCTCTGAGGATTTCATACATTGAAAAGAACTCATTGTTGCTTTTAGCATGATATATCAATTGATACTTGGACAGATATAACCAGATTGTAAGACTTGTTTTTTATTTTCTGATCAATATCATTAGGATCTGGCTGTCAGTAATCATTGCAAGCTAGAATAGGGGTGAGAAACATAAAATTTAAGGTTGTACGTCTCCCTTAATTCTTTTAACCTCACCCTCCCCAGGCATTTCAGGCTTTAGTTATCAAAAATCAACCTTTTTTCCTGCCATGCTGTGAAATCCAAGAACAGTGGGAGCATTAAAAGTAAGCTGAACATAGTTAGCAGTTAAAACCTGAATACGTTCCACAAGCCCTTTCCCCCCATTTTAGCTCTATTTGGCTTTGGCCACATGCATAAATAAAATTTCTGTGACTACTTTGTATCATTGCCCCAGCTACTTTCTCCCAAATGTTCAATGCAGTTGCTAAATTAAAAAAAAAACAAAAAACTTTCCCACCTCTGACCTCAAGCATTGATACTATTTTTACACAGGCAAAGCTAAAGAACAATCAAGTACTGTAGAAGGAGTCTCAGTGTTGTCCATAGAAAGCAATCCATTGTAATGTTTGTTTTCTAGTCTGCAGAGCATTTCAATTATTTAGCCCAATGGCTAACATTCTTTAAAACCAGCTTGCTAAAGGGTGGGATAAATATGTTAATGTTTCACAGACATTAACATTCTTAACTCTGGATTCTTGGTAATCACATGGTCACTTGCTTCCCTTGTAAATCTTAATTGAAGATATTGGCTCACTGAAAACAAAATATGATTGTTAAGGAACTGATAGACTGATCAAAATCCAAGGTTGCAGCCTCTTAGAAATACCAGATATGCTAATCAAGTTGCAATCCACTGGATGCTCTAGTAAGAGTAAAGCAGCTAAAGGTGGCATTTTTAAAATTAGATCTCTTTGTTAGCTGTTCTGATGTGTTTGAGATTAAAAAATATATTTTATGTGGTCTGCACTGCACTAATGCTTGAGAACCACTGAGGTTATATGGAGGTGAAATAGCATATCCTTTTTCTCTATCTCTATTTAATTTTTATTTAACAATGTTTGAAAGGCTGTTTTTCTTCTCATTTGACATGCAGCAAGGACATATGGGAGAAGGCGAGGTAACAACATTCCTCTTTAATTTTCTGATGTTTAAAATGTCTTACAGCATCACTAATGCACTAGCTGTTTCTGAAAGATCAGAAGTTTTTAAAGGGGCTGTGTGGATGGGGCAGGCTTCTTCAATGTGCATGCTGTGGTAACTTTACTTACTGAAAGTAGCATATCCCAGAACATGATGGTCAAGGCAGAATTAACATAATATATTAAATACAGAGTTAGCAGTTATCAAATAGCATTTTTAGCAAGAACTTCCAAAATTAAAATACACATAAATTCTAGCTTTAGCTGGGTGCTGGTAGGAAAGAGGGTTTCTTACTTCTGGAAGCACCTAAATGACTTGAATTTCCAGGTCTCTCCCCAGGCAACATTAATTGTCATCATAATTTATTGTGGCTGTTAGCACTGGCATTCTTCCAAACATTTTTAATACTTACCGGTAGGTAACGATTTGTATGTCCCTCAAGATGTTGAGCACTGCAATAGAGGTAGTTTCACACTGCCTTTCTCTTATCTCACTTCTGTGATCAAGCTGAAATTCTCTGTATCTGAGCAATGACTTTGTTTTTGAGGGTTCCTCAATAGCAATGAAACTCCCTTGCAGGCACTAGCAGGACCAGAGTGTATAGTTTGGGGAGATTTAATATCACTTGTGAAAAGGAAGCCTGGCAATTAAGTCACATAGGTGCTTTTAAAAAATTTGTGGGATGAGAACCATGGTGCTACAACCGCATCTTTGAACCGGGCATGCTGACCTAACAATCTTAGCCAGATGCACTGAGGCAGCACTCCTCAGTGCTGCCTGGACTGAGGTATTGATGTGGAAATCACTGTAAGAAATCTCTCCTCAAAAAGGGTCAACCGTTGGAGAATTAATGCTAAAAAGAGGCTCTGCGCACTATTGAATTCAAATCATTAATTTGAGAGGATTCAGTTTTTCAGAAGAATGTAGATCATGAAAATTGATTGGCACAGTGTTTTTTTTCTAAATGGAGCTTATTTGTTTGTTTTTTTCAGTTTTGGTAGGTTATGGCAAACTGGTAAACTGTTATGACTTCATTAGTGATCAAATGTTGTCACTGTGTGCATGTTTATGGTTTCTATGCCTCAACCTTTTCCTGAAGCCAATGTCAGAGCTACTTTATCAAAGACATTAAGAGATGGGGAGGGGAGATGGAGATTTTTACTTGTTTGCCCTTCAACTAAGGACAGTGGCTCCAGGACTGGTTCCCTGGAACTGCCACTTTCCCTGCACTGCACTTGTTCAATGCTCTTGGTGTGCATGCACACTGGCATTTGGAAGATGGAGACGTCACAATTCCATTTGGTGCATCTGGATTTCACTATTGACCAGTGGTGTATGTTTAGCATTTTATAATACATATAAAAGGAATGACTTCTACAGCTTTTATATTGCTATAATTTCAACAGACATGATGTACTGTATACTAAACAACATGGCATCCTGTGGGGAGGTAAAAGATAAAGGGATGGGTGGTAATATATGTCTGTATTCATTTCATATAAAAGTTAATCCTATATGAACTAAAAAACTAGAGAGAAACACAAGACCAGTTGTAATGGAATCACTTTTATTCTAAGGTATGTTGTGGGAACAATACTTAACACTAAGACAGTAACTACAATAGTAAAAATGAATAGCAAAAATAATGGTGTAATGTTCCTGGATGAGGCACTAACTAGTCTAATATAATCTGCCAAGAAAAAATGTCATTAAGGTCCAGCTCTCCTGAGATGATTTTGAGTGATGGTAACATGCGATTCTAACTAGAACCATCTTTCTTAAGAACCGTCTTCAGCCTTCAAGCCCTATTTATAGTTTTGGCAGGTTATAAAATGAGAAGTTAGTGCCCCACTTTTGAATTCTGAATCTTAAACCAGCTTTTTTTTTCCTGCCAGAGTTTCAGTGGTGAAGCCTTTCTCCTGTTCTCCTTAAAAAAAAAAATCCACACAGTATTCTGGTCACATTTAATAGACTTAGGTAAATAATTTACCTGCAGATACTTGTGGACCAGGGACTTGTAATACTGCATTTTTACCATTGAAACATATATTACATTTCTTTCCTAGCTATTTTCTACAGAATTTAGAGTATACATGAAATAAATAAATAGTGACCAATATGAGGACATTGACCAAGTTTCATGGTCAAGAGGGATGGAACCTGGTTCTCCTCAGCACTAATAACCTTTTAATTGTTCTTCTGAACTGATTGTCTAGTTTTATAGACTTGCCATACTTATTCTTCCCACAAATATAAGTACGGTGACACTATTAGTATGCCACCTCAGTGAGAATATAGGTAAAATGATAGGAGAATCCCGTCTTTCTCCTCCATTTTCCTTTGGCTTTTTATTATTGTTTTTGTCAATAAAGACAGAGGTGTGGGATCTAAATATAAGATAGATGTGGAATATTTTTCTTGAACTATATGATCGTATGAATGTGACTAAAATCTTGTACTTGCAATGTCCCAAGGTCATTGGGCATGATCAATAATAACTTGGTGTAGAATATTTCTGAAGCATATACTTGGGGGGAAAATAGTCTCTGTATTTGGAATAGAACTAGTGACATTTGTCTATGACATGCTTGGCATAGTGCACCATTTAATGCTACCAAGATGCAGCTTTTCTGTACAATGTCATTCAGATAATATTGTGTATCTATATAATTAACAATGGGTCTTTGTGACAGGAGAAAGAATAAGAAAATAGGCAGCTATTATTCTGCTGGTGTGTTTTGAGACATACATATATGTATATTATGCATGCACATACACAAACACATTTTGTCTTTTCAACTATAGGTCAGTCCTCCCTGTTCCCGATGGAAGATGGGTTTCTGGATGATGGACGTGGGGATCAGACTCTCCATAGTGGCTTAGGATCACCACACTGCTTCTCTCACCAGAATGGCGAGCGAGTTGAACGGTACTCTCGCAAGGTGTTTGTGGGTGGCCTGCCACCTGATATCGATGAAGGTATATTTGGATATTAGTATTGCCAAAATACATACCCATGACCAAGTGCAGCCCTAGGATAATCATGCCAGATTGTAGCATTCTCATGCGCTCACTTCGGGCAGTTTTTCAGACAATGTAAATTGTGTAAAACTATGAGCTGTCAAATATCCAAGCTTTTAGGTTATGAATTGCAATGATAAGGAGGCATGGGTTGCACAGTTTATGAGATGTTTTATACATTTGCTTCATTTAGTTAGATATTATGACATCATAAAACTCTTTATGAAGGTCTTTTATTTTGAAGATGATTATAATAGGCACCCATTTTAGTCAGTATCTGATTTAAAATACAGTGCAGTGCTTCATCTGTTTAAGGGAACAATATATAATGCATTATTTCTTTGCTATCATCATATATTTCACCAGAGGGATGAATTACTGCTGAAAAAAATATCCCATTTAAGTATAAGAAACATGCTGGGCATATGAACATTAACTGTAACTGATGGAAATATTTGCCTTGATTTAAAAATCTACTAGACAAAGGGAATCTCCTTATTTTATTTTATTTTTTTAGGCTAATTAGAATAATAGACTGCTGCTTTTTTCAAAAGAAAAAAAGAAATGTAAATAAATATTTTAGGGATTTCTAGCTCTATTTTTTAATCCTGTAATTTTAGGTAATAACTGTATAAATTTAAGATGTATACATTAAAAAATATCTATGACATTTACTTTTCCCCAAGATAAATATTTCTGTTACTTTCATCATGATAAAAAGATCAGATTATTAAGAAATAAACTCTGACATAAGCGTATGAAACATACACATCAATGTCTTGGGAAGAATTTAAGTAAAAGAAAAAATGCACATGGGGAGGGCAGATCAAATAATTTTTCAGGTTCTGTGTTGTGTATAAATAGCATTTCAGTCTGTTCCCAAAATAGCTTTAGATCCCCAGCTTATTTTAAAATTAAACTGAGTGAAAGAATTCCATGGTGCACTTTATAAAAAGAATTGTGCATGTGGGTAATATTAACCAGTGTGCAGATCACCTGACCTGAATTTAGAAATTGAAGAAAGGCTTTGAAGCATTTGCTTTCTGCTAAGAAGGTCTGCATTCTCGTCCCTGCAGTGGTTATATAACTGCATTCTGCAAGTGCTGCTGAAGATAGTCTGAGGTCAAGCTCAGATGATGTGCACAGATACAGTTTAAACCTATGACATAAGCAGTAGGCGTGGCTAGGCTCTGCTACATTCTTTTTCCTTTCTCCCCACCTTTTGCAGGTCCCTGCTGAGCAACTTGCTTTTGATGCAAGCTCTGCATGTTAGCTGTGGGAGAATGCCTGGAGCTAAGCAGTAAAAACTGCTCAAATTCAGTCATTTAATTACTTTAAGTGGGTGGCTGCAAATCTTTATTTGTAACCTTAAAGCCACAGCTTTGATATTTAAACTGTTTCTTTTTTATTAAATATATACGGTACTTGGACTCACATATTTTTTTTTCCTTTTGAAAATACCTGCTGTCTCTACGTATTTGGGTTGCCTAGTATTACCCAAGTATTATCATCAAATTGCTTAAATTGTTTTATTTGAGACATTTTCCCTTAAAAAAAAGTTAAGATTTTTTTCTCTCTCTCTTTGGTTCACCAACTTGCAGATGAGATCACAGCCAGCTTTCGTCGTTTTGGCCCATTGATTGTAGATTGGCCTCATAAAGCTGAAAGCAAATCATATTTTCCTCCTAAAGGTAACATTTTCATGCATTCTGTCCTTCTCTAAAATTATTCAGAACAAGTAACAGTTTCTATAAAAGCTATGTTAGTTGAAAGATGGTATTATCCCTCCTCATGAAAAGATTTTCTTAGTGCTAGGACATTTTCTTAATAGGAAGAGCAGTGGGTTTATCATTGGATCTGCTCAAATAGGGGCTGGATAGCCATCTGCCACAGATGCTTTAATTCTGGATTCCTGCATGGAGCATAGAATTGGTTGTGATAGTATGAACTTTGCAATTCTATGATTCATGAATTTTATCATTTGAGATTTTAACATGCATGTCTCTTCAATACATTTTCTATTACATACCACAATCACAAAAGCATATTTCAATACTGCTAAACATAAAATAATATGAAGTGTTCATTAGTACACCTTTTTCTTATTTGAAGTGTTTTGTCATTGCTGTTTTGACTCCATTTTACTTCTGATCCTCCAGTTGGCACTTTTTGTTTATTTTTTTAACTTTTTTTAACTTTTAACTTTTTATCTACTGTTCAACATGCTTTCCTTTCCATTCCCCCCTGTAATTTTTTAGTTTCTTTAACCCCCCTTCTAGTTTTTCTCTGTAAAGCAGTGACATTCAGATTAAATTTCATTCTAAAGAAGAAATGGATGAAGTTTTGTAATTTATTTTTTATCTCTTTAATAATAGCATTTTGGTTAGACAATAGCTATTCTTGCTATTTTGAAAAATGCCCCCCCCCTTTAATGTATGCCTCCATGATTTTCTTTTTTTCATAGTTATCACATCTAAGTACATACAAAATAGAAAATTTCAATACCTCATATACAGTACATAGAGAATAAACCATGTTTGTTTCTTCTCTGTCTAGGATATGCCTTTTTGTTGTTCCAAGATGAAAGTTCTGTACAGGCTTTGATTGATGCATGCATTGAAGAGGATGGAAAACTCTACCTGTGTGTTTCCAGCCCCACGATTAAAGATAAACCAGTACGTGGCTTTGATACATACATACATACATACATACATACATACATACATAATATATACATATACATATACATATACATATACACATACGCATATATACATACATACATACATACATATTACAAAATGAATTACAAATTATGTGTATAAGTGTTATTCATATACTAGAGAAGCACGTATTTGCATGGTTTTTCACTCAGGAGGCACAGGATGTGTTTTTCCTTTCTCCTTGGACTATTGAGTCTCAGGCACTACACATCTAATGGCTAATTGTTGCTTATCAAACTGCAAGTTCAGGGTCCTAATTTCTCCCTGCACTATAATTTACTATTGGGTCTCAAGATGAGAAACTGCCCTCTCCCTCAGTGTGGATTATTTTTCAAGTTCTTCCATGCATATTTGGTCCTCACTTCAAGCCAAAACTTGGACAAATGAAAGGAAGAAGCATAAAGGGAAGAATTTTGGGAGAATCCTTTTTGGGAGGGAGTGTTAATTCTATCTATAGAAGTGAATTGGTTAGGAGGGAGAGTTGATTTTTGACTGTAGTGCAGTCATGATAAACTAAAGATATAGATTCTATTATATTTGCTATAGAGGCTTTTTAATAACACTTACATGGTTATTTTGTGGTCAAGCAGGTGTTGTGCATCTTCAGCTTGCAGACTAAATACTAGGGCTCTGCAGCTCTTTGAATCTGAAGGGAAAATGATGCAATAGAAACATGACCAGGACTTGTGAGCAGTCCCTTAAATCAATTCCTCTTCTCAGCAATTCCTTTCAGTACCTTCATGGTACTGGGATTCATTCATTCAATAGGAAGCTTTGTCAAGCAACTGAAGTCCCCTCTGAATGTCTTGATTGTAATGTTGAGGTGCTATCTTCTCTTGGAAGCTGGCAAAGCCTTTTTGAGGATTTCCTATCATTTCACCAAGCATGTGCATGCACAGATGACACTTCCGTTAATGGGTTGGCTGAAGCAAATGGATAAATAATGGAATGTGGAATCACTCTGTTCTCTATATTACTGGGATGTGACTCTATTACTGTGAATTCTAGGCCTCACTTAGACATAAAAATCAGCTGGGTGACTTCACAGGATTTATTTTGCAGGGAAAATAGAGGCAGCAGTACTGTATTAGATATGTTCATTGCTTTGAATTGATATACATGCTCAGAAACAAAATAATAATGTGCTATGAAAAAAAATCCATTCTGACTCTTAGAACTGTATATAAAGTCTTGTTTTCTACTTGCAGGTTCAGATCCGACCTTGGAATCTTAGTGACAGTGATTTTGTGATGGATGGCTCACAACCTCTGGATCCACGGAAAACCATTTTTGTAGGCGGAGTTCCACGACCCTTACGAGCAGGTATAGAAAAATGGCTTGTTGACTTTGTCCAAGTGACCTTGCTGTTGGGAATTTCTGATATGGAAATATGCTTATTAACTTTTGCTGACATTCTCATTATTTTCAGATAGAAGAACAGAAATTTAGATAGAAAAGTAGAAACTCCATTGCCCAGAGCTAGAAAAAAAAGGGAATTTATATGCATATTTGTTGTTACTATCTTTTAGTGGAGCTTGCAATGATAATGGATCGGCTGTATGGAGGAGTTTGCTATGCTGGAATTGATACTGACCCTGAACTGAAGTACCCAAAAGGAGCTGGGCGTGTTGCATTTTCCAATCAACAGAGTTATATAGCTGCTATCAGTGCCCGCTTTGTTCAGCTGCAACATGGAGAGATAGATAAACGGGTAAGTACTAGAGCATATTCTATTTATTACCCAGCATTCTTTTGTTGGCTTATGTCCATATAAGTGCCAGTTCATGACAGGAACAACAAAAACAATTGTTAAATGCAGTGCTTCCCCCCCCTCCCCTTGCAGTCATCCAAAATATCAAATAATTGATTTTTTTTACTGCCTTTTGACTCCAAAACCAGTTGTTCCCTTTAGAGCCATTTTCAGCGGCACAGAAAATAAGCCTGTGCTTTTAGTGTTATCCTTTTACATCTGCATGACTTGCTTACTATTAGCCTTTCTTTCACCCTGCCTGAATGCTTTGTAGTAGAACGGGCAGCTGCTTTATCAAAGCTAAAGGCATGCAGCTCCAGTATGTTTCTGCTGGATTTCTAAGTTTCCTTGCACACATTCTATTTTAATTCAGTATAATCTGTACAGTAACAATAGTCCATTACTTAAACATCCATCTCTGTTAATGTTCAGCATATTTTCACAGCCCAAGTCAGCAGCACTAAGAATATCTTTGCAACAGAAGTTCACTTCTCCTTTTATCACATTGACAGATACACTGGAAAGAAACATGTTTGTTTTGACACTGTATAAGACAGCATTCCCCAACCTTGTGCCCTTCAGATGTGCTGAGATTTTTAACTCCCAGAATTCCAAGCTAAAAGCTTTCCTAGAGTTACAGTCAGGTTAGGAAAAGCTGATGTAAGAAGTTATGAACTGTTTCAATTTTTGCTACAGTGTTTTTCTCTTTTCTGTCAACCAGGCAACTAAATTGTTCTAACCCAGCAATTTAAAGTGATGCCATTCTCAGATAGGAAAATAAAATAAAATGAATATTGATTTGTGTGGCTTGTTCTCCCGTTCTGGCACTTAATGTTCTACTTCTGCATACGTAATATATTACCGATGCTAACAGAATCTAAACATCTAAGCAAGAGATTAAAACATTTCTGCCATAGTTTTTAGAAAGGTGAATTGATTTATACCAGTAGGTAAATCTTGCTATTGTTAAAGCTGTGGCAGCTTTGTTTGGCACATATACATGTAGAGAAATTTATAAAGAGCAGCCCTCCTGTTCCTGCTTTTTTTAATTTTGACATAATATGATCAAGGACTTCCTTAAATGCATTTTGTTAAAATTCAGAATTTATCTGTGGACATCCATACTACAGTTACAGATATTTTACATGTATAGACATGTGTACATACATATGTACATATACATACATACATACATACATACATACATACATACATACATGCATACATATTTGTTAAATCACATTTATACCCAAAGAATTTATTCACATAGTGTGTAAATGGAGTCAGATTAATTAACTGGTTTATTTTTGCATTGGCAGTTAAATTTTAACTATTTGATACAAAATATCTTTTGAAATTTATTTTAAATAGCAAATGAAATTGGTTCAATTTTCCTACCTTTTCCTACCTGCATGTTTCGTTCTGTAGAAGTAAGGTAGGTGGTAGGTAGGTAGGTAGGTAGGTAGGTAGGTAGGTAGGTAGGTAGGTAGATAGATAGATAGATAGATAGATAGATAGATAGATAGATAGATAGATAGATAGATAGATAAGGGAATGTTACTCAACAGAGTTGCACATTGAAAGGAATCCTCCCGCCACACTATAATTCAGTATTTCCTATCTTGGCAATGTCGAGGTAGTTGGACTTTCATACCTGGAATTCTCAGCAATAGCTATGACGGTTGGAGAATTCTGGAAATTGAATCCCCATATCTGGTTATTGCCAAAGTTACAAAACAGTGGTAAGGTCCTTATATAACTATTCAGCTTTTATCTTTAAAAAAAAATTCAAGGAAAGCCATTTGTAGATCCTCCAAATTGTGAAGTTGTTTATATAGAAAATTTCTATTAATGAATTTTAAATCAAGGGAAGGGGTAAATCTTTACCCCTTAATTTCACCAAAACATTCTAAATCTCTAATTTTCAGAGAATGTCTCATTGTATTTCAGAGTGATTCAACATGATCAGAATTGAAATAATGTCAATTTAGTACAATTACTAATTTAATCAGATTCACCTAGTGCAGTGTTTAAATAATGGGCATGATCAGAGTAAAACACAACAAATTTGAGAAAGGTCTTTAGCTGTTTTATCAGTTAAGCACCTGCCTTAGTAGAAAGTATAGATTGTGAAACCCAAAGTTAATTTGATATCTTAAATAATAGGGAAGTGTCTTCTGTAGTTATATATGATGCCATCTTGTACAGGATGTGGTAATGGCCACAAGCTGGGATGGTTTTAAAAGAGGGTTAGGTAAATTCGTAGAGAGAGTAGCTCTATTAAATGTAACTTACTAAAAGAAATGTAATTACCTGGGGGTTTTTTTCCTCTTGCGTTCTCCATACAAACTCAGAACATGATATATATTCTAGACCACAATCTTATTTTTTTCACACTTGAGTAATAATGACACTGGTATATGATTGTCCAGTGAGTTGGACCCAGCTGAAAGGTGAAGCCAGCCTGTCAGGACATTAGTGCAGTATTTACTACATCTTTTGATGGAGACCATACAACAGAGGAAAATTACTGCTTTTCTGTTTTGCTTGTTCAGCCAATCCTAGGGGGGGAAAAAATCCTGAGCTAGTTTCTTTTCCAGTCTGATCCAACAAAGCTCTTTTTACTGCGATGGAGAGTGTTCACTGAGGTATCTGTAGTATCTATAGTTGGATGGTAGAAATACATGAAGAGAAAACACACACACACACACACACACACACACACACACACACACACCTGGACTACACTTTTGTCTAACGAGGCCAAACTTAAGAAATGTGTACATTTTCTCTCCTTCTTTCATCACAGGTGGAAGTTAAGCCATATGTCTTGGATGATCAGCTGTGTGATGAATGTCAGGGGGCCCGTTGTGGTGGAAAGTTTGCTCCATTTTTCTGTGCTAATGTGACCTGTCTGCAGTATTACTGTGAATATTGCTGGGCTGCTATCCATTCACGCGCTGGCAGGGAATTCCACAAGCCCCTGGTGAAAGAGGGAGGAGATCGCCCAAGACATATTTCATTCCGCTGGAACTAAGTGATTACTGCAGTGTGTTCATATGCAGGCCCTCAAAATAAGTGCACTCTTCTGTTCTCCTGATTCCTTTGCCCTCCCTTCCTATTCCCTCTTACTCAAGATAGCATGTCCTGCTGTTGTAGTCTGTAACTTAAAAATAGTGTAACAAAAGAATGGCCTATAATCCTATAGGTATTTTGTAGGATCTTGTCATTAAACTTTATGGGGAAACTCCTTTTCCTATGGATAACACAGTGCATGGAAGCCAGGTTCTCTTACCTTCCTGGTTCCCCAGAGGACACTGCTTTCCTGCTATCTTTTCTTGAAGGAAGGAAGAAAGAACAATATTAAGAGAAATGAAACAATAGAGTGTTTTGTTTTTTAATTAAATTATTGCTAATAACAAAATCAATAGACTACTTTTATTAAAGTAACCATGAGATAGGAACACTATGAATCTTATCTGACACTTTGTCCAACCGACCCGCCCTTTCCTTCTCCTTGCCCCCTTCCCTAGCCAAGCCTCTGGGAAGCCTGTTTTCTTGCCATGATTTTATAGCAATGGAAACAGTTAGCTGTCAAATTAGTAACAGAAAAGAGCATGTTTAAAGCAACAAAAATGCATGAGCAAGGTTTAAAGCAGCATTACGTTTCTTTTTCTTTTTTGTTTGATGTAAGGGTTCTGAAGCTAAATCTTTAGCACAGTATTGTGTCTCACCGTGCCTCCAACTTCCCACCACATTCAAATTTTTACTAATTGAGTAGGCAGAGCTTAGATCTGTGTTCTTCATCCAAGCAATCACATTTTTAAAGTTCCCGAATGTAAATCCTGGGTCAGTTTATAACTGGGGGGTGGGTGGGGAGTGCACTTATTCTTTATTATTGTGGTTGTTGTTGTTTTGAAAGAAACTTCATTATCAGAATACAGCCCTACAAATCCTACCAAAGCTAAAGTAATGACAACTAGTGAACTGGCATGTCCTCTCCTGAAGAACAAATGTATAGATTTTATTTTTGATGGCTATATAGAACTCTATATCCTAATTTACTAATGTAAATCAGAGGCCAGCCTTTGCTCTCCATTTTGACATGAAATACAAGAACCTAAAGATATACCTCAAGAGTACATTTTAATTCCCCCCTCCCCTTCCCTCCCATCCCCATTCTATTAATCCACCCTTCCAGTACATATCAAATTTTGTCTGCTTCTTGAGCTTACTCTGGGATGTGAAACCAGTTCTAACTTCCTAACAAAGCTGTAACCTAGCAATTTATAAGAGGGCAAAGTAAAGTTTGTTTCCAGGGATGTTTTGCATTGTTGGCTGAATGAATAGGCCTGCATGTCTGCAAAGGATATGCTTGTCTTTCAACAGAGAGCATGTGAGTAAAGGAATCCTGACAAAAATTTTGTTTGGGACTTAGCATAGAACATAAACCGTCGTAGGACTCCAACTTGCTGAGTAATGCATGAAGTGTTATAAACATGTAAGTGGGGAACACAGCATATGTTAAAGCTAAGGCACAGGGTGGTGTTGATTAGATTGAAATACCCTTGATGCTTTGTAAATCTTGAGAAAATCGATAGGAGGGAATGTATCCATCTCTTAACCACAGTAACGGGGTTGTAGCAGTGTGTAGAAAAAGCCAGTTGGAATCTGAAACTGGCATGATACCAACATAGGCTCTTAAACCAAAGACTTGCTTAAGCACAGCTACAGAGAAAAGGCATCCCTTTTGTAAGCTCACTTCCTCCCCATCCCTTTCCTCCATTGCCAGTTACCTATCAGAGGCAGTTTGGTTTTCAGTACATGATACATACCCTTGTTATTTTCCAAAGGTCAAAATGGAGACATTTGCTGTCTACTTGTCAAGTAGAGAAAGGGAGCTCCTTTTAATGAATCCCTGCAAATATTGACAACAGGAAACGCAAATGGAGAGTGCTCTTTTGTAGACTGTCAGGGACCTTTTTCTCTGAAGTACATAATTATAGTTGGAATATTCCTTTTAATTTTTTTAAAAAATGCTTGTAGGTGGCTTGGGGTGTCTTATTGTGCCGATCCTATCCAGTGAACAGGTGAGATGGGTTACCATTACAAGAAATAACACTGTTTGAGAAGTAGCTTTGAATAATAATTTTTTCCCTTTGTACATGACCTGCTGAATTTCGGTACAGTGTTTTTGTAGCTAACTTATTTTGTCATGCACATAATGTATATTTGTTATGCACTACTTTTGTATATCTTGTTTTTCCAACAGTGAGCATTTTTAGGCACACTTTTCACTGACGGGATATCTCTTTATGCAATACCTCAATTTTTCATATTGCAAAGAGTAGCTTTTTGTACTTTTATTACTGAGAGATCTTCATATACTTCATTTTTTAATATAAATAATTTTAATAAATTTTATTTTCTTATATTCTGCTTTTTATACATTTCAGTGCTCTGCATACATTTTGAATTATGGATGTTGTGCACTGGCAATGCTATTTTAGAATTTGCAGAGAAAAGAAAGCATGTTGCTTAAACATCTTTAGCCCAGCACCAGGTATTTGGTGTACATATAATTTAAGAAATACTTATATGTAAAGTTGAGACTTAAAAAAAAGAAATTTTTAAAAAAGCATGAAAGTGACAAATGAGAATTTGTCTTTAGACTCTTGAAATTTAATGCATAAACATAGAGTAGAAGTTTAACAGTAACATCCCAAATTGTCTACTGCTTCTTAATAGATTTTTAAAAATAATACACAAATGCAGATGTTTTTTGGTGAATGTTTAGCCATTTTTAATCTTAACAAATTGATGTTAGGTGTTTGCAGAGATGTGTCTGCGCTTTTAAATCATATTTAAGGAAATAAACTCAAGCCTGCCCAATGGTGGGCATGTAATGTTAGTATGCATGACTAATATTAAAAAAAATGTTATTCTACTAATATTCACTTGTGGTGATTGTGTGAAAAGCGTGTTTACAGATTATTTGGTTACACTTCAATTTACAGGGCATAAATGATTATCTCTATTACTCTGTACTCGAAATAGTGCTAATATAATATGTCCTTCAGATTACATGGAAAGTGGAGTTGCCATGTCACTCCAAGCATAACTAACATGTAATTAGTTTAAAAATCCTAGGGTATCACTTTATTTTAAAGGGGTGTAAACAAGCATGTCATTTTCTTTCAGAAGCATGGCACTGGCCATGTATTTACAATGTAGTTACAGAGTAATTACATGGTTATTTTTGCAATGTAAAATAAAGTGTTTCTGATTTATTTTATATGTAAAAGAACCCCACTGCCCCGTGCTTTTTTGGTATATAGTATCTACTTCTCCATACACAGACCTCTGCAGAACGCAAATCTAAAACTTGCAGTGAATGACTTTAGTGTTTTATAAGGATGCTGTTGGAAAGACTTGATAATTCACCCCTTTTTGTTTCTTGAAGAGTTAAAGCCTTCTGTTTTAAAAGGTGATTTAAAACTTGAATGTGATGAATTGTGGCAAGTTAACTTCAAGTTATGTGCAATACTTATTTCAGACTTCTGGAAGATCTTTGCAGTGTAATTCTTTGTTTTTAATTGCAGACATTTAAAAATGTCATTTTCTACTGTTCTAGTAAATCCTCTTTCTTGCTGGTGTTTCTAAAGAAAAGAATCAGAAATCAATCTTTCTACTAATGTAAATTTGAGATTATTTTTTAAAAAAAGGAATAAAAGAGGTTTTGGTCATTTGCTTTATTTTATTATCTTATTTTAAAGCTACTGTGATTGATAGCATTGTAAGAATTGGGACAATATTGTATTCAACTGTTTTATTTTTTATATTTTTAAAATTTAAAGTATAATTAGTTTTTATAATTTTCATCAGATTCTTTTGTTATATTTTTTGGAAGTGAAACTTTTAGCAAGTGGGTGTCTAGTTTTTACTAATCCCTAATATGTTTTCCCCAATGTAATGCTCATATTATCAGAAGGAAAAGTTATTTAAGTATGTCAGTTACTTGTACTACTTGGCTGAATTTCCATATAGTTTTTACTGTGTATGGGGAGGTTGTAGTATTTATTATAGCATTTTAAATAAGGGTAATTCATTTTTTATTAAAGTCATTTTCACAATTTAAGTTCATATTTTTGTATGTTCTACTCTAAGTTATAACACAAGTTTCTTTTTTTAAGAGAGTTCATTTGTTGAAGTGCTAGTGGAAAATTAATGTTATTAAATAGTTTGCAAATGACTATTTATAGCAGTATGCATATAATTTTTAAATATTTGTAATGTGAGATGTTGAATGAATAAAACTTTTAACTCAATAATTGCTTGGTCTGTTATTTTGAACTCTTCAGGGCCAAGTTATAACTGGTGCCCCTCTGGATGGAATAATCTATCCATTAGGCACTCCATTTATGCCCTCCATGGCTTCTAGATTGTACAAACCAAAACTGTTACTGGGGAGGGGGGCATTTTTTTTAAGGCTCATTAGTTTAAGTGACAAAATGGATACTTAAAACTTGCAAAGGTTAAAAGGACCATTAAAAAGTGAAAATACCCTGGAGGATTTTTCCCACCTGAAGAGAAAAATGCACCTATTTTACCTCTCCCCACCACCACTCCCTCTCTGGTGATATTACATCACTGTCCATGATCCCAAGTTCATAATTTATGAATGATTGGTAGGTTGGAGTAGAAATAATTACAATAAGTACATAAGCATTGCAGTCTCAGATTTTAATCCCTGTTCATCCCTTAAACGCAATACTTGAGTATAATCATTGTTCAGTATGATTCACCTGTTTAATACTGCTGTTCTTTGAAGGATCAGTGTATTAGAGCTATCTTTAAAGATCCTGTAAAAATAATGAGGGAAGTAATTTTATGGACTTTTGGACTTCTGTATTTAAACTGGAATACTGACATACAAAAGATCGTAGTTTTGGTTATAAAAAAATAGTATGAGAAGAATGAATAATGAAACCAAACCTGAGAGATGTTTGGTCTGGTCAATGTGTTTAAATGTTATGACTTCTTTAGGAGTTCCAGTTAAAGACAAACATATTAAACACCAGTTTTTCAGTGTCATGTGTTCATTTCATTGTTCTATTCTGTAATGTTTAGCTATTTGCCTCTGACTCTTTGACTGACTTGTAACCTGCATGGAACAGACATCAATTTATACTAAGCCCTAGCAACTTCAGTCATGTTGGAACCCTTGTAAAATCAGTCCAAGGGTTGATATCACAGGCCCAACAATAGGAGAAAGTCCTAAAGTAGACATCAGTGCAGTGAGGATAAGCCTTCAGCTGTCTGCTCACATGTCAACTGAAGTAGGGGGGGAGAGGAGGGGAGGAGAGCCAAATGCTATTTATATTTTGTAAATGTGGTATTCAGATATACATTGATGTCTCTGGCTGGAATCTCGTGACTTTGGCATGAATATTCAGCAAGCTCAGCATCCTAGCATTTATTTTTAAACGTACAGCCCTGAGTATGTCAACTGGGTCAACAACAAGGAGCCAAGTGTTCAGTCACCTGCTTCCACTTAATGTTTTTCTGCTGCTTAATTGTTTGGGTCAAAAGAAGCCCAGTATGAGATGCTCAAATAATGGTATGTTGGGAAAGGAATAAGACTATTGAGGTGGCAGTGCATCTGGGGAAAAGAATGCAAAGCATTGGGAAACTGAACTGTTTGGCAGAGTGGAGTAAAGGCTTTGCCAGGCCTGCCAGCCCCACACCGGGATTCTTATGGATATCTCCATCGCTGTAGCACTCTGGGAAAACACTCTGGGGGAAATTGAAAAGCTTTCATGGAATGCTCACAGCTGGGACCTTGAGCTGGGACCAGTGGGATCTATTTCAGCACTGTTCTGTCAGTAAGAATATTCCACCCAAACAATGTGTTGAATTTTACCTGCAGACATACAGTTTAAATAATGCAAATCTATATTGGCACCGAAATTTCCTCTCTTCATTTTTTCATGTCTCTCTTTTCCCAAATAACAACTTAAGTATGACAAAAGCATTTGCTTCACGTATACACTTTACATTTCTATGAGTTCTGCATAAAACTATAAAAGTAACATGGTCTATATTCTGTAAATGAAGGAGTCAATTTTTATATTTCACCAACCTATTATTCTTTTAAGATATATCCCACTCTTTCCATTTTGTAAATATAATTAAGGTGAAAAGCGGTCCGGGGAGACACTTGACATTTTGCTTACCTCTCAAAAACTTGTAATGCCAACCTAGCTTCCTACAGCTTCCTACAGAATGAATAGATTGCCATCTCATGATATTCAGTCTACTCAATTACGCAGATCTCACATTTTAGTCAGAAAGTAATTTGTGCCACCTGAATATCAGACATGTGTTTAATGTGGGAAAAAGAATGAGACACTGACATTTCCCCCGGTTTTATTCTCAGGCTTGTAAGTTTTGCTACACCAAACAGAGGGCTATATAGCAGATAAGAAAAAACACTCCTCGGGAAAAGCTGCTTTTCCAGTTTAAGCTGGCCTTAAAGCAGCGGACTCCAATCTCTTGAGTGCCAGGGACCGGTTCTGTGGAGAAAGGCTTTTCTGTGGACGGGAGGGGGTGTGGTTTCACATGCTGCCTGCATCCCGCACATGCATGGATGGGGGCTTTGCTCATTAGCACGGCCAGGTTTCTGGTGCGCTGTGGACCATTACCACGGCATGAGGTTTGAAGACCCCTGGCTTAAAGTATCAGATGAGATCTTTCTGTACATCCCAAGGCCTTTGGAGATACAACTGGTCATATAAACAAGAAATCTTGGAAACAAAAAGACAAAAAAAATATCTCTGTAGGAAGTAAGGCTATCTTCTAATGTTGAAGTTTACCTTTTCCCATCAGACCTTTAGTTTTTTTGCTACTTTAAATATTCTTGGATTTTTAGCTGATATTTTATTTGTTATCACATTGGATTTTAGGTATGTTTTCATTAAGCACATAGGTGTTTTCAAAGAATAACTTCTGTAAGCCGCCCACAGTCAATGTGAGTTAGTTGAGTAGCTGTAAAAATTTTCTTAATAAAATACAAATAAATATTACAACTTATTATTATGCAATTGAATAATAACAGGCCTGAATAGAAAGTAGTTGTGGCTTTTTCTATACACCCCTGCATTTCTTTTGTAAGATGATTTTAAATAAATGCAGGAGATAGAAAGATTACAAGTGTTCTGGCAATTTTTTTAACTTTCTTGACAGATTTATAACAAGAGTGGCTTTTAGAAAGCCAATCTAGAGATGCTATCTAAAGTATGCAACACATAATTTGTATACACCATTTATTAGATATGAAAGCCTTGATATTTTTTCTGTTAATGCCTCTACAAAAGAAGTTTGGTTAGTTTTGAAAGCACAGATAGTGTATTCCAATAATAAAACATCTGGGGGAAAACGATCATGGCCAAAGTTCACTTTGACTTTGAAAATACCAGTAGTTTAAAGGTGTCATTGATTTGTGGGGCTGTTTACATCAAACGTTAGCATCAAACGTTAGACTTAATAGAGATCTCCAGGTCGTTGTTTAATTTCCTAAAAGATTCAGATGGCTGGAAGCTGATGTGACAATATAGAGGTCATTTCATCTGATCTCATTGCTTCTTGGCTCTGTGAGAAATGTGCCAGTCTAGCTGAATACAGGTAGTCCTCAACTTACATCAGTCCATTTAGTGACTGTTCAAAGTTACCATGGCACTGAAAAATGTGACATGACTGTTTTTCACAGTTAAGACCTTTGCAGCAACCCCATGATCATCTGATCTGATCAAAATTCACATGCTTGGCAACTAGTTCAAATTTATGACCGTTACTATGTCTCAAGGTCATGTGATCACCTTTTGTAAAGTTCTGACAAGGAAAGTCAATGGGGAAGCCAGATTCACTTAACAACTGGGTTACTAGTTCATGAACTGCATTGATTTACTTAATAACTGTGGCAAGAAAGGTAGTAAAATGGGACAAAATTCACATAAAACTATCTCACTTAACAACATAAATTTTGGGCTCAGTTGTGGTTGTAAGTCAAGGACTACCTGTAATATGTTTGAACAAAATACTTTTATTTTGTAATGCTTTAACAAATCCTCTCCTCTTTTGTTACTATGAACTTATATGCTGAAATAGTATAAATATACATATAGGATTTATTTTTTAAAAATTAATCAGCTTAGAATAATTAAAACATTCATTTTTGACATATTTTTATTAGAATTTTAAATAAAAAGAATAAAAGTCAATACAAACTACAAAAAATGCAAAATAAAAAATAAAAAAAGGGAATGGAATAGTGGAAAAAAGGGGGGGAGGGAAACAAGGAAGAAAACAGAAGTAATTTCCCCCTTCAATTCCAGAAGGTTAAAAATAAGTTTAGTTTATTACTATCTCTAAATAAAACATCTCTTTTCCCCCCGCATAGCTCCTGTCTTAGGTAAAGAAAACAAAGTCCAAATGCTACGTCAACCCATTTTTTGTTAGCAAAAGCCTAGGCAACCAAATATAATTATTTTCTTCTTTTACCCCTGGTTGAAGAAGCCAATTTAATAAACATCCTCTGAGTTTTTAAAATCATTATTTAACCCCTTCAAAAATGGTCTCAGAGATAGATTGTTAATTATCTGTGTTCCAAAGCGAAAATTCATCAGAATTTAAATGGATTTCTTTTAGTATCAATAAAAAAAATTACTCTTTTATCCTTCTAAAAAAGTCCTTCCAAATTTTTAGCAGAACTCTTTTGTATATAGAGAAGAAGACAAAAATATCCAAATCAATTTCCTGTTTTAATATCTGTTCATCTCCTTTAGGGAATAAATCATCCATCAAATCGATTTGTATTACATTTAGATCACTTTTCAAATTAATTTCATAGTCATCCATTGCAGCTCATTCTTATTTTATAATTTTAGTAAATATATTCTGTCAACACAGTGATTCAAGTCCTGGACAGGAACTCATTTTAAGATTTAGAATATTTATTCTTGTTCAAAAGTACATGGGATAATGGTTGTGGGGCTCAGTATTCTCTTCCCTCTAGGAAGGTGGGAAAGTTCAAGTCTACTATTCAGTCCTGACCCAGATTTAATTTTAAACATAAAAATTTCCAAAACCTTATTAAGAGTGTACAGAGTCTTTGTTAGATATACAAGGACCCATTAACTAATGTTCTCAGGTGAATGCACTACAAGTAAGCTTATATAGTCAATTTTGCAGTGGGAATTTCAAATGGTGAGATCCTTGATCACTTATACATTTCTGCGCAAGTGGAATATCCCTCCAAAAATTACCTTTGCATGTCACAATGGTGCCATATTTGTAGCACTATTTTGTTATAGGGTTGGTGCCATTATCTGCAGCAGCTGTTTCACAGTGTGGTGTGCAGTCCCATTGCACCTGAGCTATGTCAGCATAGCACTCTATTCAATGCTGTTTCAGTTACCTTTCTATCTGAAGAATAAAGGTTCTCTGGTTAGGGCTATCACTTTTTATTAGGACTACATTCCTCATGAATTCCACAAATCCCTCTGGGTTCATCCATCTCTTAAAATCTGTCTCAACCTACAAAAGATCCCAATGTAACTACAGTCACCATATATCCTTTACTATAAGGGCAGTCCTTGATTTCAGAAGGCTGTCCTTTTATATTTATTTTTCACAATTCACTTTTACTGTACAAATGGTACCACTTAATTCACAGTCTTTCATATCCACGTGAAAAACAGGGAAATTGAATGGAGATTCATATATATATAAAATATCATTATTAAAATATTTACTTTGTAAAGTTTATCTTGGTTTTGTTCTTAAATTTTATTTTGTAAAGCAAAGTTAAACACTTTTTTTTAATCTATGAACCTCTTTCAGATTTGTCCCTTTTTTAGGTTTCTTCTTTATTTTTACCCCAAAATTATAGTAACCATGTCTGTAACTCAACTTTTCAGAGATAATAACACATGATGCAAATGCTGTAATATGCAAATAATGCAAATATGAATTAGATCAGCTATTTGGAAATTGTCAAAGACAAGGTATGATTTCTGTGGTACAGACCCAAGGTAGCGGATGTAGTCATTATATTGAATTGAAATAGGCTTGCTCTGATTGGTGCAGGTATAAGAGATCAGCATGGTCATTGGCAAGGAATGCTGGGAAGTGTAGTTCAATAACATCTACAGAGCTACCAGATCGGCATTCCTTGGTTACTGCTTTGATGAGAAGTGTCTGAAAATGCAGTGAATATTATTTGCAAGGGATACTGCACTAGCTAAACTTTAAGTTCATGTGTATTATTATTATAACATTTTCTATTAGGTTAGATTATTTGTACTCCCCCCCCCCCCCCAAATGGAGCCTTCCCCTTTAAAATGCCATTTTGTACCAGTTGTTACAGTACACGAAAACCATCCATTTTCTTTGATTTTTCTTCTCATTCATGTCAGTGCAAACACATACACAAACACACACAGACATCTCCTTTTGGAAGTGAAATGGGAGTAGATCTCCACAAAATAGTATCTCTTCTCATTGTTTTAGTCCAGATTGCTCAGAAGGAATCGCTGGCCAGTAAATACTTATGAAGCAATTCCTTAGCTGCTCTTTATTCAGCATCCTGAAAGCCATCTCTGACAACAGTCCCAAAGGCCCATTGCCTGCCTACAGGAAATCTGAGACAAATAATGGCCGCAGAAAAAGAGAGCCAACCAGAAAACATTGCCTTCTTTTCTTCAGAGAAAAATAAGCCAATTCAGTTTGTCTTTATGAAAAAGAGGGCCTGGGATGAGGCTGTGTATTCAGCTGCCTTTAAAGGCATAAAATGACATTAAGGAATCCCAGCATATAAATGGATTAGGGAAATTCATCATGTATTTTCACAATGTGATATAATGGATCTCTGCATAATCAAGGTGTTATCGCTTTTAAGGGGAGAGGTGTTTTTTTTAATCTACTGGTTTTTTTTATATTCAAAGGAAACCAACCCATCTGAGTATATGGAATTACTGGCATTATACTCCCTCTGCTGGGCTTACTATACAATTCCACTATTATATTTTTTTTCTCCAGATATATGTTAAAGTGGGATTAAATTTCATGTTTTTGAATCTGAAAATAGTATCCTTTCTGAATATTGATTAAATATTGATTTCTAAGGGAATGTGAAATAACACAAAAAAAGTGTGAAGCCGAGAAGGACAGTTTTAGAGGTTTGTTCCTTAATTTCAATTTATGGGGTATTTTCTTGTTTTCTTTTTTTCTTTTAATTTTTTTGCAAAGAATTCACTGAGGTTTAATTTTCAACCAGGTTAAACTTAAAGAGGGAATGAGGCACATTAATCGAACTGACGTATGACGTTTTCATCTCTTCCCATTAAATCCAACTTCCCTTTTTATTAAAAAAATGCCCCTAACTTTGTTCCTCTGGATTAGAATGTAATAAAATTTGAAATGATAATAATCCCTGTAATGGAAAACACTCATACCAAATTTGAGGTTAGGACAGCAATGGGGGGAGGGCATACAAAGGATATAATTTGTAAGAAATTATAGTGCCCCTCCCCTGTATATGATGAAATTAATATTGGAGTCTGAAGCTCAGATATAATTGATTCACTCACTGTCACTCACCTAAAAATAGACAAATCAGTTAGCTAAGTTAGCCAATGAATTTGACTCATACGATGTCATCATATAAGAACATAACACATAATGGAGGACAACAATGAGATAGACACCTGGAAAAATTAAGGCTCCCTCTCTTAATCTGGTAGATCTCTCTATTCTTCATGACACCATAATCAGGCTAAGATCACTATGATCTGAGAGCAGACCTGATGGACATTAATCTCAATGTTTTCCCTCTCCCATTCATAATGTCATATTCTATAGGTCATGATGTCTTTTGCACCTTTGTGCTTTCCACCATCTGCAAAATTAGTCGTCAAGACTCTAAGCTAGAAACTGTGAGACAGTGAGATCTAGTTCATCTTTAGGTTTGAAAGCCAGCTGGGTCACTTTGGACCAGCCATTGTCTCTCAGTCCAATCCATCTAAACAGGGTTATTGTTGTGAGGAAAAGTAGGAGCTTATTTACAAAAATAATAAAGTGGGAAAAAGTAAATAAATAAATAAATAGCCCCAGGGAAATATTTCAAGACTACCGAAAGCTGCTTTTTCAAGAGGCAACTGGACTTTCTGTTTGTTTTTGGAAGATATTTTGCTTCTCATCCAAGAAACCTCTTCAGCTCTGACCTGGATGACTGAGAATCTCCATTGACAATTCAAGACTACCAATTCTCTGAGGCCCAAAACTGGAGCAGAACAGTTGAGATAGGCCAAGTAGAATTATTCATATCAGTTCTTTCACACCAGTTTTTATTTGACAGGAGAAAGTTTGCTTTATTGGGGAATTAATTGAAGTACAGGTTGAAGGAAAATCTTTCTCTTCTCTTTAACGATGAGAGTGTGCTTAACATATATGGGATATATGGCAGGCTTAAAAAGTTCTGAAAATGGAAACTACAGAGTGGGTGAAGGCAGGCATATTCATTGAGTGTTTCAGGAAGCAGTTAGTTTGGAATGCCCATCAGTGAATTAAATACAATCACCCAATGCTGAGAATTCGAAATGTATTTTGCTTCCAATTCCTACTCACTATTTACTGAGATGGAAGTAGGTGATAGACCAGAGATATACAAGGAGCTGGGCAGTTGCTTTAAAATGAATAATGGGGAAAAATAGATATTTAATGTGGTATGAATTTGAAATGGAAGGTATCAGATTGATGATAGTTAAAAGGACCAATAAATATTGTAGTTGCTTCTTAGGCGACAACTTAAAGGGAGAAACCTGGTGGAAAACCAGGTGAGATCCTCCACAATGATGTTGGGTCAAACAGCATAGGTGGAGGGTTTTGTCCTAAATTAGATGTACAGTCAGGAGATCTATCTATGTTGTCTCTTCTTATTGATGTAGCAAGGCTGATTGATAGTTGTAGCATTGAGAATATAAGTCATGGATTCAGATTTTCCTAATCATTGCATGTGTGATTGAATAGTTCTCACAGGTAAGGAACTAAGATACATATTGCCAGGTTGTTAGATTCATATTGAGAAAAAAATAAATGTCGCCTGAATATCTTTATTATATTACAGGAAATGATAGCCATGTAAGACACACATTTCTAAGTGAGCAAAAAGATAATTCAGATTTTATCCTTGCCAGCTTTCAAACCTTCATGTTCCCTCTCAGAAAAGGAAAGTTAGATTTATCCTTATTTTGGATAAGAGATGCTTGTTTATCTTCTCTACATTCCATTCAAAAGAATGGAAGAAGAATTAGACTGGAATCTTTCAACCATTAACTTGAACTTTGATATGATTCAACATTAGATGAAGTGAATATAATCTTGAGGCACATGATTGGGATCTGGTTGTAAGAACAACACATTTTAATTATGGCTTCACATTGTAGTGAAGGGGCCACCATGAAAAGGACAGCCCATCAACTTTATCATTTACCAATTGTACCTGATTATATGGGATAGAGTCAGGGCAAAGGTCTCCCCACCAAACATTGCTTGCCACTGTTCTCTTGTAGATAGATATCATAAAATTATTTCTACTGCAGTGTGGAGTGGAAATATTTGATCAAAATCAAGCTCAGCTTGTCCTGTCCTTGTTCCTGATGCATGAAGATGTCCCCACCTGCTGAACAAGCAGCTTCTTCTACCCAAAATACTTTTGCATTACAAGACAAAGGAAACTCATAGCTCAGCCTAGTCCTTCACATAGGCTGTTTTTTTTTTTTTTTTGCAATGAACCAATTCAATATAAAGAAATCAGAATCTGTGGGTAAACCTTGGTGGAACTTAACCTCTGAAAACATTAGAACCCAGTAGAGACCTCCTTTTGCAAAGGTGACGAAAGCAGAGAAAGCCAGAAGGCGATTGTGTTGTTCAGTGATTACTCTACCCCAGTAGCACAAAGCTTTAAAATCCCCTATGAAGGAAATGTAATTGATACAATCAGTTTGGCCTCTACAAGCTGCTTAAATTCTCTATATTGCTAGTATTCTATTACTGTAAACTAGACGAGGCATATGTGCTCATTCCAAGGCTGCTGCATTAATTAATTAAAATTAATTAAAATAATTCTTAATTTTCCTGTAAGATGTAAGGGACTGTGATTTAATCACAAAATATGCAAACAGGACCACATCTATAATGGATAACATCTTCAAAATCATTAGGTTTTGCTCAGCCTTTCTATTTATGTTAAATTTGTAGCAATCCCTTTGCCTCCAACTTCATCCTATCTGTTTATACAAGTCATATACAGGTAGTCCTCATCTTATGACCACAATTGAGCCCAAAATTTCTGTTAAGTGAGACATTTGTTAAGTGAGTTTTGCCTCACTTTACGACTTTTCTTGCCACAGTTGTTAAGCGAATAACTGCAGTTGTTAAATTAGTAACAACCGCAAAAGGGAATCACATGATCTTGGGACATACCAAAGGTTATAAATACAAGTCAGCTGCCAAGCACCTGAATTTTCATCACATGATCATGGGAATGCTGCAAAGGTCGTAACTATGAAAAATGATGATAAATCACATTTTTCAATAGTGTTGTAACTTTGTACTGTCATTAACCAAACTGTTGTAAGTTAAGGACTACCTGTACTACCACCCATGTTCATAATTTTCATTTCTGTATCTTTTTCAGTTACAACATTGTAGAAACTGATTTCAGCTTTCTTTTTCTTTATCTCTCCTTCTGCTGTATTTTTGCAATACTAGCAAAGTTTTCACTGAGTTATTCAAGCCTCACCTTTCTCATATGTCTACTGCAGATCTAATTTTGTGTCCTACCCAATCCACTGATTGTTTGTAAGTAGTTTCCTTGTCCCAGATATTCTACTTATACCAAACCAGTAAGCAAACTGCTGTTAGCTTTATGCCCATAATATTAAAAATACATGATACACAATGTTGTATGCATTGGCAGAAAGTGGCTACTTTGGGAAGCAGTTTACTCATTCAAACAACAACAACATGGCTATGATTATTGAAGAAGCTAGTCACAGGCACTAATTCCTCAGAAATGTGACTGTCATTCTTTGCACTTCCCTCAGATGAACTCTATACATCTCACTCCAAAAGAGCGAACAACATATTTTATTTTTCTAAGCCATACTTGTGTCATTCACATGAACACATCTCTATAATGTTGGAGACCAGTTAATCTACACCTAACATGCCAGGGTTTGTTTTTTTTTTAGTTAAAATTAAAATAGAGGAAGAGAGAGAGAGGAGAGAGAGGAAGAGACAGAGAATATTTGTGAAACAGGGAGGGGAAAAAACAGTCAGGCACTAAAGTGATTTGTTTGTTTTCTGACGAGATAAACATACTGTACTTCATGGGATTCTTATGAAAGTAAATTGAAGGATCACTAGGGGAAGGCATGAAATAATTTTTGTTTGACTAATATAAATGTTTGTGTGTGTGTGTATTACCTGTGATATGTGTGTGTGTGTGTGTGTGTGTATGTGTATATGTATGTATGTATGTATGTATGTATAGATATATGTGTGTGTATGTGTATGTATGTGAGAAATTATTCTCTTCAACAAGAGAATAATTATGGAAGCCATCAAAATAGAAAAAGACCCCCACAACATGAATAAACATGACGATACCTCCCACTTACCAGACATCTGGAAACCAGACCTAGTCAACAAACGAGCCCCACCCACCACCCAGGTCGTTACAACACAAAAGAACAATGGACACACAGCCAGCACCTCAGCCACACAGGATGATATGAAACAGCTGACCAATCTACAAACACCAACTCCATCTACCAATCAGGATGCAACTACACAGCCAATTAACCCACTTACAGCAACAAAGCCAGCACTCTACACACACACACACACACACACACCAAGATTTATAGAGAGAAGGCTGCTCTGACCACGCTTTACTCACACAAGCATGAAGCCGAAAACACCAGCCTGAAGATGGCGAGTGGGACCTCGTTGAAACGTTGCCAAGGCAATCTCAATCTTACACAGGAAAAGACCTGAATACAACAAGACCAGCATATATACATACATACACATACATGCATACATATATATGGTAAAGGCTCCCCTCATACATATGTGCTAGCCATTCCCAACTCTAGGGGCTGGTGCTCATCTTTGTTACAAAACCAAAGAGCCAGTGCTGTCCGAAGATGACTCGTGGTTATGTGACTGGAATGATTAAATGCTGAAGGTGCATGGAATGCTATTACCTTTCCACCAAAGGTGGTTCCTATTTTCCTAATTACATTTTTACATGCTTTCAAACTGCTAGGTTGAGAGAAGCTGGGACAAGTAATGGTGAGCTCACTTTGTTACATAGTGCTAGGGACTCAAACCACCAAACTGCCGACCTTTCTGATTGACAAGCTCAGTGTCTTAGCCACTGAGTCACCGCATCCCTACACACACACACAAACACAGCATATATATATTACCTACCTACCTACCTACCTACCTACCTACCTACCTACCTACCTATCTATCTATCTATCTATCTATCTATCTATCTATGTATCTATCATCTATCTATCATAATAAAAACATCGTTATTCTATTTTAGTGCTTAAAGGGAGAAATGTGATAAACTATACTGTATGTACCCGAACATATAGTTTTGTCTGGCCCAGCTTTTAGTCACCCTTTCCCCCACCCTCTCTCTCTGTGTTGCTATGGAGAAACAGATGCAAAATTTCCAGTGACAAATATAAAGTGATTTCAAATATTTAAATTCCTGGATTGGATTCAGACAATTTATAACATTCTACCTTTTTTCCCCCCAAATAGCAATCAGTTAAACAATGTAATTGCTAGTGTTTTCTTACCAGAATGACAAGTTTGCATTTCATAAGGGGAAAATATGAGCACCTGGTTCCTTGAGCAGAATTACCTGTTTGTCAACATATTAGAAGACAGATAGCAAGCCCGCCCTACCTACTTGTTTCATCCCACTCCCTTTTCCTGGAGGGAAAAGATTGTCTTCTGCTAGTTTACACATTATTAAAATCATATTCTTTTTTCTTCCCTTGGTCATCTCTCCATAAGATGAGGCTCCTGGCTGCAAATGCCTTGGGTAGAGTTAAAATGACAGAAGGGCAGCGTTATTGAATAATGAACAATAGTTACTTTATATTTAATCTTCTTAATTGACATTTACAGTATAAATTAAATCAAATGTAGTTTTTTAAATTTCTCATGGACTCTCCTGTTTGTTGGAATATGACCCCTGGAATGCCCTTCAAAATCCAAGTATGGTCTTCAGTCTAAAAAAAGGTTGCATACTTCTGTGCTACATGATCTCATTTTAATGGAATGAATTTCTTCTGTGTTGCAAAAAACAAATCCCTATCACTCATAGCAAACCATCCTGCCATGTTTTAACAACCTGAGTTCATGCCAGCAAACCATTTTACCTGCAATAGATTTGCCATCCAGGAATCCCTTTGGGATGGGTTTGTTACAATGATTTCTCTCAAATTGCAAGACTGCATTGAGATCTCTTGTTTCAATTCTCTCTGGTTTCACAGTTAAGAGTGCCATCTCATGGTTTGTTCTTGAACAACAGTTTGTATTCTTTTAGTTATGCTTTTTTATTTATTTTTGTAACTCTAAAAATAGTACATTCTATTTTAGGGAACTTTAGAAAAACAAAACAAAATGCATGCAGGCTTTAAATATTCCCATAGACAAATGAATACATTGGTTAACACAGAATGCATAATCAATATGTAATAAATATCCACTATTGATTTTTATTACCAAAATAAATCATGGAACTGAATAATTTGCATTAAGTGGGGGGGAAGCAGCAAACATATGTTAGGAAGATGGTTGGGGAAAAAAAGTTTGCTTAGGTCTACCACACTGTTTTGCATGCTTGATAGATGACTATCTATTCTCTGCTTAAATCAGTATAGCAGAGAAGAATCCCCAAACCCCAAAAGACAGACAGTTCCCCATATGGACAGATATTATCTGGGAGTTTCTCCTTGTTTTGGCCCAAACCTGATTCACTTCAGTTTTCACACAGCATAATTTGTAAAGCTAGAAAAACTCTATTTGAGCATTATATCTACTGCATTATAAATCGATCTCCTCCTCAAAGTTTTGTTGGTTGGGAATATTGGCAGCTGTGATCTCATGCCACTCAATAGTTGACATGGTGACACATGTGGTCTTCATGCTTCAGCAGTGTTTCTCAATTTTGCAACTTTAATTGTGTGGACCTCAATTCCCACAATTCCCTAGCTAGCATGCCAAGGTTGAGAAAGACTAACTTAAATGGGAACTGGCAGTTTCACTATGCTTTTCTTAAGCCCTACTTGCATAGGGAGTAATCATGTTCAGCCCTTTTATTCTGCTCTTTCATTAACATCCTTTTATAAACTTGGACATCTTAGTGTACAACATTGTGAAGCTTTAAGAAACATTTAAAACAATTGAGAATTTGTTGCCCCTTCTAAATTCATATCAATTGGCAGCAGAATAAAAGTGTAAAGCATCTGTTTTTCCGTGATTGCTTTTTGGCCGCCGAGGTTCTCCCTGAATATCATAAGCAGCCTAATATTCCTGTGTTTCCCATTCCATAACAATTATTGGGCCCTGTAATGCACTTTATTCCCTGAGCTAAATATAGACATGCTATTAAGGCTATTATTAAGGCATAAATGTTTTAATTTCCAGATTTCTTTTGTTTGAAACCCTGACTCCTGGACCATATTCTAAATGTCAGCTAAAAAATGTGGATGTTAAAATGCTCTCCCTCTCATTTTTTTCAGATACTGTAAGTTGCTTACTCATTGCTACTGCAGTATGAGTCATTCAGGCTTCCTGTTATTGAATGAGCGTATTATTTCTCCTCTCCCTTCACGCTGCAGGCATTACAACTTTTGCTCTCCCTGCTCCCTTCATGGGCTCACCCTGAGTCTCTCTCTCCACCCCTCTCCTGGTTTATTGGTTCAGTCCAGACTCTCCTGGTTCACCTTGTGAGTGATGTGCCTCAGAGCTTGCTAGTCTCTTATCAGTATGAAGCCTAGTGGGCCTCGCTTTGACCGGCAGCATTTTCCAGTTGTTTATGTCACCCGTTTTGGGAAACACCCCTGTGGCACAAAGATTCGTTCTGGTGGCAAAAGTCCTCTTAAAAAAGCAGCCCAGGAAGACCTCCAATCCTGCCTTTCTGATAAAGCTTCTTCTGCCACTTTGGGCAAAACAGGTCCAGTGGGTGTTGGTCCTCAGAGACAAAGGAGGCACCCAGGTTTGGGACCTGGGACAGTGCAGGTCCGAGGAAGCCAAACTGGACGTCGAGAACCACAGAGTGAAGGCTGGAAAATCAGTATGGCCAAGCCCCCAGGCCGAGAAGCTTCTAAGCTAGCCCCTTCAAGGAAGAAAGGCCAGGGAAGCAAAAGAGGAACAGCAAATTCTACAATCTCTGGTAGTCAGAAATGCATGGGTTATCAGCACAACCCAGCATTTATCTGATATAACACATTTCCCCAAACTGCTGCTTTCCAGATGCAAATGGCTCTTAGGCAGCAGAAGCCAATGCAATGGAGGACTGACAGATTAAAGCTTAAATACCGTGTTCTTTCTGTGAATAAGAACCATTAATTTAAAATATACATATTCCCCCCCCCCCAAACGGGTCAGTCTCATGGTGGCCAGCCAATCCACTTATTTATTTATTTAGCGTATAACATATCATACATGGAGCAACAACACTATGTATTAACATCTCACCTAGATTATTAAAACACAATAAAATATAAATGTTAAAAAAATCTATGTTCAAATACCACAGTCTAGGTCATCTAACCACTGTTTATATTTAAAAAATAAATCAGATACTGGACTGGTATATGCCTTCAGCTTACAGCCGGTCACGATGTGGTCTACAATTTGACATGGGACCCCGCAATCACATGATTCTATGCCCCATTTATACAGAGGGTCCCGGCAGTTGTCATGTGAGGTGTAAATCTTATTCAGGATTGTCCATTGCTGGCATAGTAATTCAAAGCCTGGCACTTTTTTTGTGGGGTTATTTATATCTCTACCTACAGTATGTCTGGGTGTTCAGTTCGGTAATTTTACATAAGTGGCGATAGCTCACTATGAATTTTGTATTAAGAAAAAGATTTTTCTCTTCCTTCGTGGTCGCTACTGAGGCCGCAATAAGTGTTTCTCAATTTGGGCAACTTTAAGATGTCTGGACTTCAACTCCCAGAATTCCCTAGTAACTTCTTAAAGTTGTTAAGGTTGAGAAATTCTGACATAGAAAATATAGCCTACTTTATCACGAAGGGCCTATCCTCTTCACACCCTCAAATGGCTTCTGCCAATTTGACTCTAAACTGATTTAAGAAAATCCTGTCCAGACTGAGATACTTTGGCAACAGACTGTATAATAATCCAGTCCATGCTGCAACAATTGCACAATTCCCCTCTTGCTTTTCCCTCACAGCTTTATGTTCCAATAAAGCAATTGCCAGCAACTTACCTTCCTGTGAGTTTTACTAAACTCATATATTTCATAGATAAATATCTGTGTTTATGTCTATATACCCACAAGATTAAATTGAATTTATATACATAAACATAACAGCAAAATGCATTCCCATGTAGCACAACAACCAGTAAAAATACTTTTTTAAATGGCCTTGGCTATCTGTAATATTTTCTAAAATACCTTTATTAGGAATGCTGTTATAACATTATGATTAAAGCACTTTTTAAAATAGAAAATTCCTAGCAGTTTTTAAAAATAGAACTATTATTCTTTCCCTCCACATGCAATAGCTATTTTTCTCTCCATTTTTTAAAAAAATAATCTGGTAAAAAAAATAAGGAAATGCTGATTTTCCTTAAGCCTATGGAAAAGTAGCTACTTTGGAAAAATAAAATAAAATAATAATTTAAACAAAATTATTTATGGAATTATTTCATTTTTCCATTTTTTTTCAAATGTTCTTTTTCTAGGAAGTTTTATAAGGATATGTGCCAGCTTAAAAAGGATAAACCATAAAGAAAGTCAGATGATATTAGATGAACTTCTGTCTTATGTACAATAGACATTTTCACCTAACATTTTCCAGATATGTTGAACTTCTATTTTGATGGGTAAAGCTTATACATCTAGTAGCCTCAGGCTACAGATGACAGATAACAATGCAACTAGCAAGAGAAACAATATTAATCTTATTAATACTCTAGAGGGTCTAAAATCTAGCCAAACACACACCATAACTTTACATATTCAAAATTTATTTTAAGAATGATGTCAATTACTATTGGTTATGAGCTTTGGACAATAGAAGGAGGAAATAATGCATAAATTACTTATTCAGAATGTAATACAATGTTCATGAAACAATGCTTCATGAAAGTAAAAAATATTCATACTTTAAAAACTGAATAAATTTTTGCTTTCCAAATTAACTTCTAAGAAACTAAATAACAAAAATGTACCACCTAACATTATATAAGCTTTCATGTCAATCTCTAGTTATAATCTAGGATGCAGATATAAAGAACAATTTTATCATATCTAAAAATACAAATGAACTTTTAAAAACTAACTTGCTCTAGAAAGTCAAAAAGTCACTGCCTTAGCAACAGACAACATAGTGAATCCCTCTCTCCATTTTACCTCATTTTGATTTTTGATTTTAGTTTCAGCTGCTATATGAAAGAAAAGATGAGCGATATATGAAAACATTATATCTTCTGGAAAGCCTATAATTCTGCTTTCAAATGATATGAAGCATTGATTTTTCAAAATAGTTTGTTAAGATCAACATCTAAACATACACTTCAGTTATAATGAAAGAAGAAAACATATATTTTACACCCACACAATCACAGTAGCTTAAATTGAATCACAAAATAAATACAATTAAATTACTTTAATAGGTGGCTTTGAAGAGAGTGGAGCAGATGTGTATGAATTCTCTACATCCAAAGAAAATGTTAATGAAACGATCAGGGAACAAAAGAAAAAGGTAGAACATCAGAATAATAGCAATAGCAATACATTGAAAAATGCTTTGGCTAGTACACTGGGGCTTAGTAATGGTTGAAAAGGGTTTTCTGTGCAGAATCATATTTGTTCATTGTATGCTGCTTCAGTATGGAAATAACATGTTAAAGGAATGACAATCTAGTTGTGACAAATTTAAAATGCTGCTTACGATGGAAGTGCTGATTTCAGAGTTAAGTTCCTTCCTCCAATCTAGGGGAATCGGAGGTTATAGATCTACATGTGTCTCCCAGCCTCATTTTTATAATTTGAAGCACACATTTCAAACATTTGGAGGCAGGTTATACACATAAATTGTGGAGTAAGTTCTGACTAAGTTTAACATAATTAAACAATAACTTCTCTCTAACAAAATTTTAATAATAGGAAGACATATATAATTTTGTTTCGTAACTGTTTTTCAAGTTCTCAGAAAGTTTAATAAATTTGCACAAATTTTTTATTTATTTTATTATAAACAAATTAACTCAAATTTCATATAGTCAAATGTCACAAATACTTATTTTGAAATAAGAACAATTAAGAGTGTTTTAAAAGCTTATGTGGGATCAAAGAACAAGCAGGATAATGCCTTCATTATCAAAATCATAGTTAAATTCTCATATAGTTCATTTATTTTCCTTGATGGTGATGCAATTCATACCCCATACAAACTGTGGTGGCTTTGAACATGTCATCAGCCTGGCTTAAAATGCATGTGAATTAAATATTAAGTATTTGATGCAATTGCTAGCTAGCATATTAAAGTTAGCATGTTATTATTAAAATGCTGAGGAATGATTTTTGAGTTATATTGTTAACACAGACCCAAATTGCATTTAAAAAATTTCCTTATGAGGGAAACAAACTTTTTGAGATAAGCATAGACATACTTTAGGTTTCTTTGCCAAGTATACATATTTTTTTGAATTGGCCTAAGGCTGGCCAAAAGGGATTCAGAGATGGTGGCTAACCGAAAATGATTTAGAACTGGAGTAGGGAAAATGAGAGGGAGAAAATTCTTGATACATGAAGCAGTATGGTTCTGTCCATGTTTCTCACATATCTTTTTTTCCTAGTCTGCAGTGTTGCTTGAAGTATTTGAAGTAATTTCTAAAATGGTAGAAGAAAACAGATACTTTAGGAACAGATTGGTGTCTAATTTTCATTTTTCAGTTGAAGGTAAGTAACAAGTGAACTATTTTCACAAGGACAAATTGCTGGATAATTGAGCATAATTTTTACAAAATGCATTTGTTAAAACGGGACTTTTAAATTAATTTTTATCTTACAAACCGAAAACAAAGACCCATTTTTCCTCCTTTAGACCAAAAAGCTGTGGTCCAGTCCATCTAATTACAGTACAGTTAAAGCTTCTGAGATTATGTACTGGTAATGATTTGAATCTTTGCAGGAATCCAAATTAAAGCATACTCAATAGATAGCCATCCATCTGCTATTGTACAAACTGTTTGAATCTTGAATTTCATTTTTTTCATTTTGAGGGTTTTCTAACATTCATATTTGTAAATAAGGTAACCTCAGGAAGGGAAAGCAATTGTCTTATCTTAGCTGGATTCAAAGGCTAAGCATGGAAGATTGGGGAATCCCAAACTGAAGTGGAGGAATGGGTATATGAGGCTGAGAAGTAAAAAACAACATGAAAGCAATCTATGAAGTTATTAGCATTTGCATTTGACTTGAATGAAGCTTTTTTAGCACAATTCTGTATCCTGCATTCTGAAACAGTAGAAATAAGCCTTGATATTTTTATGTGATAACCATTTAGTGCACATAAAAGTGAACAGGTCAAATTAACTTTCATTTATTTAAGTGGAAGCCAACCTATAGAGAAATTTAGGTGGGTTGTGTATTAATCTGAATTATTCCATTATGTATTCCCAATGCTACAGTGCACTTGATACAGAAAAGAATCCTATGGATTTCTTTTTTAAAGTAGGTTTCCCATGCTGTCTAGAACACTGGTTCTAGTTGCTCAGGAAGCCATCAGAGCAGTCTTCTCCCTAGAAATTATCCCTTCGGAGAATAAATGCCTATTTTATTTTTTTAACTGATAATCTGCCTTTTCTCTGAAGCTGAAAGTGATGTACTTAGAGCTCTCTCCTTCATTTTTTCCCCATAACTTGTGGGGAATTGTGGGGCTAGGAAATAATTACTGGCCCAAAATCATCTCTTGGAACTTCAGTTACTAAGAATAGTTACGTGTTCTGTCCCCCCTTCTCCGCTCGTTAAACAGACAACAGGCAAGCAACTGAAAGGGAATTCTCTTTATCAGTTCTCGGCTCAAACTGGCTGCGAGCCCAAAAATAACCTAAATACAGTCTCTGACCAGATAACAGAATGAAAAACAAATCTTTCTTACAGCAACACAAGTTGAACAAAACAAAAGCAAAGCACTTCTTCCAAAGTCTCTACGAATCAGGGTTACAGAAAACCAAGCACTTTTCCAAGTGTATTTTACATAAACCACGACTGATGATCAATCAATGTTGAACGAACCAAGGAATGTTGACTCCTGCAACTAGGGCGTGGCACCATCCATCCAGAAGACTGCGGCTGAGTCACAACACTATCCCCCACCGCAGAGCCCTTTCCCCAGGTTCCGATGGTCTGGATGCGGTTGGAATGACGTGTCCACAAGATGACCCGCACCCATTTCCCTTGGTGCCTTTTTCATAAATCCCAAACCTCTGGAGGCATAGCCCCCTTGAATCAGAACTCCTTAAGTATCCGGTGGCCACCATGTTTCCTTCCGCCCTTCACGGTGTCGACACCCCTTCCAGGATCATCCACCCTCCGCAAGGCCGACCCACCAGTCCCCCTACCATCGGAGGTTGATGGCAGCTCTACCAGATTTGGCCGAGCCTTAACACCCTGTCCAGGGTCCTCCACCCTCTGCAAGGCCGACCCACCAGCCCCCCTACTGTCGGAGGTTGATGGCACCTCTACCAGCTTCGGCTGAGCCTTAACACCCTGTCCAGGGTCCTCCACCCTCTGCAAGGCCGACCCACTAGCCCCCCTACCATTGGAGGTTGATGGCACCTCTAAAAGCTTCAGCCGAGCCTTAACACCCTGTCCAGGGTCCTCCACCCTCTGTAAGGCCAACCCACCAACCCCCCTTCCATCGGAGGTTGACGGCAGCTCTACCGACTCCTGCCGAGCCACCACGCAATCCCCTCCCGCAGAACCCTTCCCCTGGTTTCGATGATCGGGGTGCAGCCCAGAAGGATTGGTGACGGCTTCCCCAGAACACTGTCCAAGACACTGGTACCCCATTGGGAACCTAGAGACAAAGTCCAGTGTTGCGGGGACCGGAGTCGACAAAGACTGGAATCTTGGCGGAGTTCTCCTTGTAGACCTGGCCCAATGACACTGGCCACATGACTTCACGCACCTCCGGACGTCATTTTTCATATGGGGCCACCAAAATTGATGGGAGGCCAGGCGCAATGTCCGAACAAACCCCCAATGTCTTGCTGCAGATGCACAATGAATCTGTGCGAGCACCCATCGATGGATGTGCCCTGCGGGAACATAGAGCCGGCCCCGACACTTCAAAAGATCCCCTTCCAAAGTCCATGGGGACACCGGCCCCACTTCCGCCTTTTGTCGCTCCACCCAGTTGTCATCCCGCTGCACATCCCGTATCAGAGACTGCATGCTCACGGGATGACAAACGGCAGCGCAGGATGCAACGGATAGAACAGTCTGAGGTGGAAGCGAGTTCGCAAGGCCAGAGTTCTCTACTTTACTCGGCAGAGCATCCGCCCTGGGACTCCACCCCCCCGAATGCACGCTATCTTGTGCGAACGGGGTATCACAGCCGCACCAACGTGCTGGTTGTCCGACATGATAGTGCGTTGCTGAGGGACGGCTGCAGTCTGCGCAACCCTTCTGCTCTTCTTGGGGCAGCTCCCTGCCAGGTGTCCAAGATCCCCACAGTAGAAGCACAATCGCTCAGCACATCGTCTGTCCATCTCTGTCCGTGACACTCGAGGTCTGATAGCACCCAACTCCTCCCAGTCCACTGCAGTCCCTTGCTGAACTGGCATGTTGGTGGTCTCCTGGAATACACGGCGAGGCCTTCGCCTCTGCAGCCGGGCGACTATCCGGAGGCACAGGTGGACCAATGCATCAAACGTCAGTGGCCTGTCCACCCTCGCCAGTTCATCCTGCAAGGCCTCAGACAATCCATCCTGGAATGTGTCCATTAGAGCTGGTTCATTCCATGCTGAGTTCTGACTCAGCAGCCGGAATTCGCTTACGTACTCCTGCAAAGATCCATGACCCTGCCTTAATGCCTTCAGTCGCCTAGTTGCTGTTTCCCCCTTGATGGGATCCTCAAACATCATCCGAAAATGTTGACAGAAGCCTTGGAAGTCATCCAACAAGGGGCTAGACTGACTGAGCAAGGGTGTGGCCCACCGGGCAGTTGTGTCTGAGAGCAAACTAATCAGAAATCCCACCTTCGTCCGGTCAGTGGGAAAGTCCTCTGCTCTCAGGCTAATAAACATCTGCCATTGTCCCAAGAATGCTGCAAACATGTCCTGGTTGCCGTCAAATTTATCCGGCATAGCTACTGGGCACTTCCTCCGTGTCTGCTGTGGGTGAACCAAACTTTGCATTTGAGCCATTTGGTCCGTCAGAACGGCCATTTGTTGCAAGTGTTGTGTATTTGCAGCATATAATTGCTCCATAATTAATGAAATGGAGGTTTGTCAGGTAGGAGTCAATCTGTTCTGTCCCCACTTCTCCGCTCGTTAAACAGACGACAGGCAAGCAACTGAAAGGGAATTCTCTTTATCAGTTCTCGGCTCAAACTGGCTGCGAGCCCAAAAACAACCTAAATACAGTCTCTGACCAGATAACAGAATGAAAAACAAACAAGGAACGTTGACTCCTGCAACTAGGGCGTGGCACCATCCATCCTTTTATCCCCAGAATATGCCCCTAACGAGCCCCAGCTGCATAATTAATCTTGCATCCTGCAAAGACTCACAGAAGACTGCTGCTGAGTCACAACAGTTATGTATCTGGGTTTTTCAGGTTCAAGCCCAATAATTTAATCATTTTACTCCAATGAGATGGATGGAACATTGACTCATCACTAATTTTTCTCTCACCTTTTTTTTTTAATTATATGGAGTAGCAATTCTGAATAGAATTAATTCTGACAACATTTTTTTGCCTGATTAACAAGAGTATAGGCAATTTATTCCTGCATATTTATGCAAATCTTCCTTGGTTAGAACTAGTATAACTCTTGTGTGATTTGACATGTGGCAGTTAAGTGTTCTCTTTAAGTGTTTTTTTTAATTCATAACAGTGGCATTCATTATTGCATGCCTTAAGGATGAATGAGATGCATTTCAAAATAAATAATTTGATTTGTTGGTTTCTTTATTGATTTGTCCTGGTAACTGTACTTCTTGCAGCAAACTGCCCACAATCGCTAGGAGCTGGACAGTATATACATTTAATAATAATTAATAATAATAATAACATAAGTTATTTGCCATCTACTTCAAGGAGGTTACCTAATTTCCCAATCAACCCAACAGCTCTAGGATTCTCAAGTACTGATCAGAATTAATTTTGTTTAGTTTTTGTTCTCACAATCAGCCAAGATCATTGAATTGTGCCCACATTAATGGTATTAACATCTAATTATTTGTTATCCAAGTAGATGTTGTAAAGAATTCTCAGCAACCTTTGACCATCCAAGGTAGGACAAAGCTTCTTATTTTAATTTATTATACTCTAATGCAAAGTTGATAGTTTAGAATTCCTGTTGTTAGAATTCCTAAGTATGAGGACAAGAGTGTTGATAAGAAGTGAATGATATGAATATATTTTTAATGATCTTCCCTGATATGTTGTTCATTTCCAGTCCTAATTTAATATATTTGAGCAATAAAGCCCTGCCTGTCTTGGAACTATAGTATCTGGAAGAATGCTGCTTCCTGTATATCCCTTACCTATATTCTAAAGCCATGTCAAATGACCTGCTTTATCTGCCCTCCCTCATTATTAGGTGGGTAGAGTGGGTAACTAGCGGGAAGGTTGTTCAGTGGTAGCCCTTCAGCTTTGGAATTCTCTCCCCAGAAAGGCAATATTTTGGCTGTACTTTCCATGCTTCCAACTGGCAAGGGATTAGAGAGAGAGAAACAAAGAGAATCAGTGTGGAGCAGTTGGCTTGCAGAGTTGCTTCTGGCCTGATCCTTGATGTTAGATTCACAATCAGCTGCCTGGGGATTTGCTCATTCCAAATGCGCTTTTCCAGCTAGAATGCCTGAGATTTAAAATAGAAAAGCCTTGATCACAGAGTGGATAGAGAACATTTCTGTTGTCAACTGCCATTGCCTTGCTTAATTTGACAAAAGAAGAATTTTTTAAAAAATTTCTCAAGCTTCTTAATGTGCAAATATTGTGGTGATATTTTTAACTTTTAATTGCTGCTTTTACTCTCCATTACTGTATGCTTTGCTATGTAATTTATTTTGTATTTTTTTCAGTTTTTTGAACAGGTTTTATAATTTTGTTAGCCTTTTATTAACCTGAATTTTAGACTACTCAGAGATTTTTAAATTACAAATAATGTACAAGTGTATTAAATAAATAAAGACTCATTTCTTTAAAAATAAATGAGGTATGCACAGGAAAGCTACATCATGAAATAATGTATTTGATACAGAATATAACAGTAAAGTATCTCCAGCTGTAAAGTTAGAACAAGGATGATTCCATACAACATATGTGTGATTTATTGATAAGCTACTTCATTGTGTATGCGGATTCTGACTTAGCAAAATGTAATTTTAGAAACTTTTTCATCCAAAGGTGGCCTGGATTGAGAGATTCATTATATGAAAATGAAGCAAAGATTAAAACTGACATTCTATTGATGTAGTTTCCATTAAAGCTTTGTTGCTGTTGCACAATTCAAAGTAACACAATATTAAGCTTACCAACTTAATTGGAATTTCTAGCTTCATAGTTTAATTAGTTTTAGGAAACTGATTTACCAATCCATTAAGTGTTAACTGATTAAATTTATACTGACATATTCCCTCCTTCAATTTGTCTTTGTTCAAAGTAACATTTAAGTTTGCAAGCTATGTGAAAGCAGAATGTTTATCAGAATATTGCAAATGAATGTTAGTAGGTTGGAATGCTTCATATTTCTTTGAATTATTAACATGATAAACAATACCAACTAGCCAGATTACAATTTTTTATTTTCTTTATTGTATATGAAGTGCTTTGGGATGATTCTTACTAGTACAAGTATCCAGTTTTTTAAAGAAATAAAAATAAATTTAAATGAATTGACAATCCATATTATACATTGTAGAAATTTAATACTATAATAGCAGTAGACTTATATACCGCTTCATAGGCCTTTCAGGCCTCTCTAAGCGGTTTACAGAGAGTCAGCATATTGCCCCCAACAATCTGGGTCCTCATTTTACCCACCTCGGAAGGATGGAAGGCTGAGTCAACCCTGAGCCGGTGAGATTTGAACCGCTGACCTGCTGATCTAGCAGTAGCCTGCAGTGCTGCATTTAACCACTGCGCCACCTTGGCTCTTAATACATTATAATACATTATACCAATTATTATGCAATCATTTATCATAGGATCCTATCTATTCTCAGTTACAAATAATTTTCTGTTCGTTCAAGAGGTGTATGTCATAGATTTTGGCTGATAATCATGACCTGTAATTTAACTCTCATACTATTTTATATAAATCTTCTGTTTCTATAATTTCAAAATTTCAGTTGGCTTCAGCACATTGGCTATGATGCACAGAAGAAAGAAGCCAAAGTGTTGGGAGCAACATGCTGACTCTGTAAACTGCTTAGAGAGGGCTGTAAAGCACTCTAAAATGGTATATAAGTCTAAATGCTATTGCTATATAAAAACATGGAATTTGTTGAAGCACATCCAGTACACCAAGTACAACTGGAATATCTATGTAAAAAGACATAACTTGGAAGACATATCAGATATACTGTTGCTTGGAAGACATATCAGATATACCAAGTACTGTTGTTACATATGTGAATGGAACAGTCATGCAAGAGAGGCACATTATAGTAAAAGCAGCCTAGTGACTCTGAAAGAATTTGGTTCCAAGATAGAAAAATGTGGCATGTGAACTGCTTCTTGATACAACAAAGATATGCTTCACATAAAACTGGGACTGATGAAAATTTTTGTGAAAGTGATGAATAAGGATGGTAGCTTTTGGTTTTCGAGCAGATGTTTCCAAGAATAACTGATACCAAGATTAAGAAACACATTTTTTGTTGGCCTAGAGATTAGATATATCATCATTGACAAGTGATTTGAAGATGTGTTAGTGGGGTCAGAGAAAATCGGCTGGAAAGCATTCAAGGATCTTGTTGAGAATTTTCTTGGCAACTATAGAGCAGCAAATTACATTCAGCTGGTTGATAAACTTACAGCATACAAGACCATGAAGTGTAATATGTCACTGAAGATTCATTTTCTGCATTCACACTTGGACTTCTTTCAAATATCTCGGTGCAGTCAGTAACAAACATGGTGGAAGGTTTCACCAGGACATTGCCACAATGAAAAACATAGTAGCAGGGCAACTGGAATCCATCAATGTTGACTGACTATTTTTGGATGTTGCAGCAAGATGCATCAGCAGCAAAATATTTTTAGCCAGTTGAACACATGCAGCATGTCAGAATTGTTATGTAAATAAATACTTTATAGTCATTAAACATTAATTTCATATTTCTCAAGATTCTTACATGATACAGACATTCTGAAATTATATTTGTATTCAGTCTGAGAGGGTCTATCATAATCACCAAAAGTTTTTCAGGAAGCAAAATCTTTTGAAAAAAAATGTTATCCAGTGAACTAATGTTTATAATACATCTTAATTCAATTTGTGCATGATGAACATATTTATTAGTATTTGATCTTTAGTGTAATCCTATTTAACTACAATATAGATGCTATATGTAAGAGTCAAAGTTCTTGGAATAGGAGAGTGCCTTGGAGCTTTCTTCTTCATTGCTTTCTTACAATAAGAATTATACTGTTTAAATTCACTTCTATTTTTTTAACTAAAAATTGATTTTATAGACATACAGTACTTCCACTTAAAACATGTTGTCATTCATTGGTCTGAAAATAGTAAGAACTGTTTTGTCAAAAATCTGTTTATACCCCTGAAGGAAAGAATAGATATAAGTAATTCTCCTTACCTCTCCTCATTTGTCATCATTCATTAGAAATTACATATTGGCAATTATCTTTGGCTATAATTTGCATTTTTTTAAAAGGCACTATTATGTTACTCTCATCACTAATTGTAGCTCCTTTCCCCATATAGCTTTAATTGTGGCTCACTTATTAAACTCTATTTAGCTGAAAGCTCTTGATTCTAATGCCTTCTTTCTAATTACTAGCTTTTGCACAATATTGCACCAAAAAAATAAGTTTTCCATTTATCTGAATTCTTTATCAGATAAATTGCAAAAATAAATGGAGTAGTCCAAGTAGGATTGCAAGATACAGAATAACAAATCTGAAGAAACAGGTTCATAAGTGATATGCAAAGTGTTATCTTATCTTTATCTAATATAATTTTAATCATATGCATTGTTTAATGGGGATTATGAGAGTCATTTTCTCCATAAAACAAAGTACTGTTCAATGTAGTGACTAAAGTGCTGGGTTAGAAACCAGGGATATGTGAGTTCTAGTCTTAGGCATGAAAGCTGGTTGGGTGACTTTGGGCCAATCTTTCCTCTTTCAGTCCAGTCCACCTGATAGAGTTTTTGAGAGGGAAAATAAGACACAAGGATGTTAAGTATGTAAACTGTCTTGAATTGACTGAAAATACAAGGCAGGATAAAAAGAAATCTAATCTATTCTTCTATATTTTCTCATCTAAAATTCTTCTACAGGTAGAGATATAAATCAGAATTTGCAAAGTGAAATTTCTTTTACTGAGACAGTAAGTAAAACAAGTTTTGTTTCAATTACAAAATAGGATAGTTTAAAATATATGAAAATAACCATTCATTAGATTTACTTGAAGAAATACTTTTAGTTACAGTGACATTATTGCTCTGTATATTGTATATAGTTTTAGTTTTTAACTTATATTTCTTTTACTGTGTATCTTCTAGCATGTTATTATTCTCCACTGCAATTTTCACTCCATTTTTAGTATAGCATGTTAGGTCCTTTGTGCTTCTTTTTAATAATTGTACCCACCCCCTTATTTTGTAGCATTAATAAAAACATGTTATTTTGCCCAACCACATGTATTTATATTGGTCAAAAATAATTTCAGAGACAAATAAATGTCAGTAAGAGAGTCAATTATGGCAATGGAATGCTGGGCACTAGGAAAGTTGATATTATGGTAAAAAAGATTAAGTTATTAAACAGCTACTCTAGGTGATTTTTTAAGCTGTTACAAAATGCTATGAGTTTACCTTTTCAGCCAAGGCAATACACTTTTATAAGCTAAGGAGACTTTTGTCAATGCAATTTTTCATAATGGTTTTCTCAAGAGATATTATTTATGAATTAGAAATATATTATTATCTTTTATAATAGCCCCAAGACATGGATATATCTATTATGAAACTATAGATTCCAAACATGTACCATTTGAAATTATATTGTTTGCCATATTTCATTTTTTTTTATTGCTAACAGAAGGAATCTATCAAGTCAAATTGTTTATCATATTTGAATTTGTAGAATATAGTATTAGTATTTGCTGAGTGCAAATCCCAAGGAATAAATTTGTTGGCTTATGGTAATTTCTCCTATTATACTTTAATGTTAGGTAGGAGTCTCTGCTAGTATCAAATATTACCATTTAGGGAATCCAAGATACACAGGGAAGATCAATTTTATTCCATGCCTATCAGTCCTTTGAGGCAGATTATGTTAGGAAACAGATTCCATAAACATGTTAAAAATCTACCTTATTGATGTATACTATATAGTGGAAACTTGACAGCCAGAGTGTGTTTTCCTTTCCTTCATTTTATAATCCAGGGATTTAAAGGAAAATCAGATTGAGTTTCTTTTTAATGGTCTTTCATTTTTAAGGTTTAAAACTTTATTATTTTGCATTTCCTTCAAAAAAGCTCCTTTTCATTTCACTCTCACCATCCAATGGGTTTGGATAAGAAGTAAAATGAGATTTTCTACAATATGTGCAGAATATTCTTCAGTTATAATGTATGTTCTGCAATATATATCTACACAAATAGCAGGCTCTTGATAAATTACAATTTTGCAGATAGATAAGTTAAAGTATTTCAACTTGATATATACTGAAAATGAAATAGTGCATTTATTTGTTTTAACAATATGTTCTTAACCAAGATATTTAATCTTTTTCTTTTAGGATGAGGCAATATTTGGATGGGTATAGAAAAAAAAAGAAACAAGGAAAAGAAGATTTATTTATTGTTCTTATTTTCATTGTTCTATACAATTAGCACCTAACCATTCAAGAGAAAAACATTCCCACCATCAGAAGTGCTGGAACATAAGTTCCATACAGTTTATATGAAGAATATACAATATAAAGTGCAAAGTATGCATTTGTGGTTACTGCATTTATGATTACATTACACTGTTATAATGTTTTGTTTAAATTCTGAGTAAACAATGCTCTTTGTTAGTATATTGTATACATTCTTATATAAGAATACAATATAATATGGATCTAACGCTGTGGAAAGAACAGTTAAAATTTCAGAAAAAATAAGTTTGCATGAAATAAATATATAAATTGAAACATCTGAAGTTTTGAATTAATTTTATTCCCATGCAATTACAATTGCATAATTGAATCTTTGTATGTACAGTATGTTGAAACATTTAAGTAGCCAGTCAGACATCAATCTCTGCTTGCCATAAGTAAAGTTCAAGGTAGTGAAGCAGCAAAGTGTGAATTCATAAAGGTGATGAAGTTGGGATGCAGTGGCAGTATTTTATTATTGTAACCTACCAAGTGTTAAAAGGAAAGGTAATTCTCCTTCCAACATTCACTGTCATGATATAACTTTTCATTGCTTCCTTGCCTCTACGGATTATTGCCTGGAAATCTCATGACTCATACCGCAAAATTATATTACTAAGAATAATATGTTTCCTGAAAACCCAAGTAAAAATGCTCCTTTCCTGAACAATAGAACATTATCATATTTGTTATTGTTTATTGTCAATCATAAAACCAGCATTTATAATATAATTTATTTATTTAGGTTCTAGAACAATATATTTGAACATTTCTGTTCCCATCTACATCTTTATGTCTTCATCTTTAAGTTGATGCCTTGAACACAGCATTCCACCTGAGAATGTTGTCACAGAGTTGATAGTCAGCATCCATGTACAAAATAGTTTAGATGTAGGTAATGCATTTCCATGCAATTTCCTGTTCTCCAGTGGTAATACATAAATACTCTTCTGCATGAAATTTCTCTAAAATAGATATGTGGTAGTTTATAGTGCAGGAGTTTAGCACATGGTAAGGCCTTAAAATTATTGCCTACAATATATAAACTGCACAAATAGGAACAGCAAAATAAGCCATTTTTTAAAAAAATGGTTTGACTTCTTTACTCTTAGCCCTTTTCATTGGCTATTTAATGTAATATTAGTTAAAAGTAGCTGATGTTAATTGACTAAATGCAAGATGTACTGTACTTAATTTCCATTTCCTGCTTTCAGATTACTAGATGTTAACATTCAGCTTGTCTGAGAACCCCAAAACAATCAACCCAAGAATAAAAAAACCAGATACACAAAATCCAGGATTTTCCATAACATAATTGACTTTCCTGAAAGACAACATATCCCATTCAGTGGTGATCTTTAAAAGGTTATACTTGGATTTGAAAAAAAATATCTACATTACAGTCACATAGTTACTGTTACAAACTTGGGCATTGGTCCAACCTAAAAGTGGAGAATCTGTAGCCATTAAATTGCTCTTTCCTGCAGTCTGGCCAAAGATAAAAATGTTTGGAAGCTGCTAGTCAATAAGACCTGCTCATAAGAAAATACATTTTTGCAAGACTTCTCTGATCGAATTATAGCTCATGTACAGCTTGGTGTTAGGAGAATTGAATGTAGCAAAAGACAGTATATAGGCTTAGATTTTCATTAGGGAACCCTATGAGATATTATTATTTATTACAAGATAAAAGTCTTTTTAAAAGATGTAGATTGCTTTCATCTGTCCTTGATATTAACATCCCTTGGGAATGAAACCTTGTATTAATTATGTCTGGTATATACGGTATGCAAATGAGATTGTATGTGCTTAGATTCTACATTTTAAAACTGAATGTGGAACACTCCCCCCACAATGCTTTTATTTTCTGAAGTTTTTTGAGTTGATGATGAATAAGTCTGATCAATGATAAGAGTGAATTGAGAGAGAATTAATTATTTTTGTTTTACAAAGGTATCTGAATAAGAATGAGAGAAAACATTAATCTAAAATGATAGATCCAAGTAAAAATTGCACCCAATCAACACCTGAGGTGCTTTATTTTATTGAATTCCTACAGCCTCAGGGAATATATCTGCCTATGGTATCTATGGCTATTGGGAAGATTTTTTTTTCTACCAGAATGACCTCAAACATTGGGTGTAATAAGTAGAGGCTTTCGGTTCAAACACAGACCAAGTAAAATAGGCCCTAGCCCACAGCCACTAATACTCTGATTGTTAACAACTTTATCTGCCTCTAATGTCATTCACTGAATGAGATTTCCATACATCCACCCACTTCAAGAAAGCACATGGATTTTGATGGCTTGCTTTGAGAAGCCTCCAAATGGAAGCATCAAGGTCATAAAGACTGAAACCAGCATGATGTTACCATCTCCTTAGTCTGAAGAATACCTTAGAGAGAAATGTAGAATTGGTTGCCCTGGCCAGCTCTTTGGAAGCAGCCTTGAACCAAAATTAATTATTTCCAAGATTATCGCTGAATTTTTACTAAGTTTATTGAGATGAAAGGATAGGATTGTAACAAGTCCACTGAATTATTTCCCACTTAGAACCTAATAGGCAGAGGATTTTTGGGTTCTAACATCCTTTCATTACTCAAACTAGGTAACATCATCAGCTAGCATTGATGATGTTACCTAGTTTGAGTAATGAAATGTTTGCAAGAAAACAACCAAGCTCAGAGAGTACCAAGGACCCCTCATGTCAACCCTGAGTTAAAAATATTCTCCTTTATTAGTCTACAGATATTCATTAGTCTAGTACCTCATTATTACAGATGTAAACTGTACCAATAAAGTTGCTTTTTACAATTGACTGATGGTGATTTTGTCAGTGTCAATGGCATTCAAGTGGTGATTTAGATGTTTTGGATTGCACTCAGGGCATTATAAGTACTGTGCTTGCTTTTGCCACAGCCATACTACTTCTACTTGCAGGTCTTTGTAATTTGTGATTTTCTCAAGTTATTCCTCTTGTATTCTCTTGTCTCCAGGTACTGCAATAGCCACTATCCAGATTCCTTTTTCTGGACAATTGTTAAGTCTGTCGAGTAGTCAAGTGCTTGTCTGCTTGAATTTTAAAATCTCTGAGCACTTTCATTTCTTCATTTTCTATTATTTTGTCTATTTTGTGATGCCATCCGTTTGTGCTTGTAGGCAAGTGGTATTTCTTGCAGATATTCCAGTGAACCAATTTTGTTACTTTGCCATGCTGTTGTTTAGATTCAGGCTGAATGATTTTCTTGCAGCAGCTAACTAGGGGGTCCGCAATTTCTTCAGCTTCTTTGTACAGGCAGAAATTGTTATATGTTGCTGTCTTCTTAATTCAGACTTTGTATACATTTGTTCTTAAAACTTGGTCTTGTGCAACTAGAATGAGTCCCTTGGTCTCTTTTTTTCAATTTCCCCACTCTTAGCCATTGCCAGGACTTGTTATTATCTAGTTGTGTATGTGTGTGCATGCACATGAACATGTATTGGTCATGTAATACTCTTCCTTGCCATGTCTCTTTTCTATTTTTCCTTTTTTTTTTTGGTAAACCAGTTTGGTCTCTTTGGTATTCAGTAAGCTTCCATGGTGTACTAGCTTCAGTGAATCTTCATTGTCCTTCAGATATTCTTCCAATGTTCTCTTTCTTCTTCCATTTTCTATTTGCAATATTCCGCACTCATCTATGCTCCTTAGCAAGTAGTCAACATTACTGCATGGATAAAGGGCAGGATTCATTGTCATTATTTTCTGGTCCTCCTATCCAGTGCTTTTAATTCAGCTTGAGTCCAGGCCACTATTCCTGCTGAGTATCTAATGTGTTAATTGTTATTACTTTTATTTTAAATTGATTATAGTCATTCAACTTCAGTGGATACTGGGTGGCATATAAAACCAAAAAAATCCATAAAAACAGATAAAACGGAACCACACAGATAATCTGGACTAAAACAATCTGAAAATCAAACAGAACAGCTCCATCCCAAAATATAATGATAACATCAGCCCCAGGCTTGGGGCCAAAGTCAGATTTTGAAGGTTTTCCAGAACCCTAGGAAGAGGACACAGTCCCTATCTATAATGGGATGCTGTTCCTGAAGGCCAGGGTCACAGAAGGCATGCTTTCTCAGTCTTGCAAGTTGACAACATTTAGTAGAGGCAATCTGTCATATGATAACAATCAAGTCTGCATCTCGAGGATTCAATTTACTGCTTTATTATTCAGGCCTATATACAGGAATCTTCTCAATGGTTTGCACCTGGGTAAAACTAGATAAGGTTCAATGGCATTCATGGGTGTGGGTGTATTGGACTTCACTCTCTTATGACTACATAGAGACTCTAAACCCGTGAGGTTGAGCCTATGTCACCCAGCCCAGCTAAGCTACGCATGCACATGTGCCTCCCGATGGCCAGCTGGTCTTTGGGTCTCTGCCGCACATGCATGTGGAGTGAGGCGCATGTGGGGAACATGTGCATGGGGGGCAGGGGGCATGTGTGTGGGGTGCTTGCATTGCATTTTGGAGGTGCATGCACATGCATGTGATACCCCCCGCACCCCGTTTTGGGCCTGGAAGGCCTCCTGCATCAATCTGGAAGCCAAAACGAGGATGGGGGGGCAGGGTATATGCACATGGGGATGCTCACATTGCATTTTGGGAGGGCATGCACATGCTTTGGGCACTCAGCACCAAAAAGTTTAGACATCATTGCTCTAAACTAATTCCTCTCTTTACTTCTCCCCCTGGCTCTGCCAATCTGTCTCCAACAGGATTTGAGCACTGCCACTTTTCCAGAACTTTTGCCTTCTTCAGGTAAAGGTGAGTATGTCCCTTGAGTAATTAGTTTGCCCTTGGCTTTTGTTGGAAAACTTGAGGCTCCAGTAATAAAATCCAACAACAAAGAAGGTCCTATGAACCTAGTCTGCCACTATTCTTGATCAAAACCATGTGGAAGGAGGCTACTAGAAATACTCGCTGTGTTGCAGTTGTACAATGTCAGCAGGTTTATTTTTATATTTCCTACAGCTGTTGCCAAATTACCCCTGTTTAATATGCTGTGCACCAGCCTTTGTTTTCTGCACACTGCCCCTTTTCTTTATGATATGCTTTAATTAGACATGAAGTGCCTAATCACGGTTGTGAAAACTATGAAAAGGAATGGCTTGTATGTATCTCAGTTTATTAAATTGAAATAGGATTGTCTGAACTGAATATAGTGCCCCTTTATAAATTTTGCCCAGATTTTGAATGATAAATGCCCAAGCTATGTCATTTACTATAAATATAGTAATATTTATACTTCCAACTATAATTTTAGATTGATCCAGAATACAAGTTTGAGTCATCAAATGGATTTTCCAATCCATTTTTCATGTTATTTTCATTCACCATCACTCAGTGAGTGTGAACATGCTTTGTTTGTAACAGAATGAACAATATCCAGCCTCTGAAAACTCTAGGGAACACACAAAATTATTTGTCCCAATTTTAAAAAAAAAACATATTATTTCTTGCAGATACTTCAGATAGGTTTATTACTGGAAGAGTGTTTCTGGTGATGGGGAGAGCTTGTGGACGACACTGTCAATCATCCAACTAATAGACCCAATGAAAGCAGGCATCTTCAGGAACTCCAAAGCAAGCCTTTATTGAGTACATCATCCTGGCACAGAAGAAAGCAAAACCAACTCTAAATTTTCCCATGCAACCCTGCATAATTAAAAATGTGTTTTTAACTCATCCTCTCCTCCCATGGAATGGGTCACATTGTCCAATTAGGAATCAACCTGTTGTTTTGATAACAGTCCATATCTTGGCAGACACCTGCAGAAGTGTTCTTGGTTCTCACTGTTAAAGATTGTAGCCTCCACATGCCATCTCACTCTTCCCTCCACCCAGTTCATTGGCAAGTTGAAAAGCAATAAATCATAGGAAGCTTAAGCATTTTTCAATCTTGATAGACACCTCCTTTAGCAGTGATGGCAAACCTTTTTTGGCTTGCATGCCATAAGCAGGGGAGGGCAGTGGAGTTGTGCGTAGGCGTGCTGCACCTATAATGCAATGCGCAACCCCCCCCAGTGCACAGGTGCGCATGACAGATGCGCCTCCATTTTTTGCATGCTTTTTTCACCCTCCCCAGGCTCCAGAGGCTTTATAGGAGCCTGGGGAAGGCGAAAACAGCCCCCCTGCCCCCTGGAGGTCCTCCGGAGGCTTCAGGAGCTTCCCTGAAGCCTCCGGAGGGCAAAAAATGACCCTATGAGCAAACTGGAAGTCATTTCTGGGTTCCTTGTAGGGCCATTTTTAGTCCTCTGGAGCCTTCAGAGAAGCCTTTGGAAGGCCCCTGAAGGCTCCGGAGGACTTAAACCGGCCCTACGAGCAAACCGGAAGTCTGTTCCCAAACTTCCAGTTTGCCTTTAAGGCCAGTTTTTTGTGCTCCAGAGACTTCAGGGAAGCTCCTGAAGCCTCCAGAGGGCCTCCAGGGCGGGAGGCTGTTTTCTCCCTCCCCAGGCTCCTATAAAGCCTCTGGAGCCTGGGGAAGGCAAACAATGGCTTTAAAGAAAGGCTAACTAAATGCTATCAGGAGAATATGTAAGAGCATGTGGTCTGTGCATATGTGCCTAGGAAGAGTGGCAGGAGGAAGTAACCTCAGATTAACAATCTCTGGAACAAAGAATAGATGGAATGGTAGACAACAATAGGTTCCAGAGAGAATCCTTAACTATGTACACTTACTGTCATTTTGGGGCCATGAAGTGTTGAAGAATCAGTGTCATCGGATTTGACTCTCCAATACCCCTATGTCTACCAATCTACAACTCCCACATGGTAATTTTTGAAGAGTTCTCTGTTGATCTCTGGGGAAAGACTTAGTAAGTGGATCTGTCAGCAATGTATTGATTGGGGGATCTGATCTGATTTGTATTCCACTGCAACAAAATGAATGACTGCTGTTTAAACATTTCTTTGGGTTTCAAATCAGCAACCTGTGTCTTTAATTGTGCATCTCTTTTGAAGGGTGGTGATTGAATTCGAGGAATTCTACCTGAGCATCTGTGCATGGTGGAATTTGGTTTTCATGTGCTTCAGTCATCTTTTGTGCAGCCTTTTCCCATTTGATCCTCCTCCTGATAGGCTATAGTTAGCTCGATGTTAGACTTTGCCTATTCCTGTATTTTGTTTCCTATAAATAATCTCCTTTCTGTTAGGGCTTATAAAACCTGTTCATTAATTATTGTTTAGTTCATAGTCTGACTTTCAACAATGCTTAAATGCATGCACAGAATGGTTTAACCTTGAACAAATAGAACTTCTACACTAGCGCTATGCCATTGATTTCCTTAATAATATTTATACTGTACATACCCAGTTAGAACATTGTTGTGCAGGTAAATACTACTACAATGTATAGATGCATTCTCAAATGTTTTTCAAGAGAGAGAAAGCTTTAATTATTTTTCTTAAAATATTGAAAATATGGCTGCTAGAAAATGCATATGCAAGCAGTCCTCACCTTATATCCACAACTGAGCCCAAAATTTCTGTTGCTAAGTGAGACATTTGTTAAGTGAATTTTGTCCCACTCTAAGACCTTTCTTGCCACAGTTGTTAAGTGAACCACTGCAGCTGCTAAGTTAGTTACGCGGTTGTTAAGTGAATCTGTCTTTCCCATTGACTTTGCTGATCAGAAGGCCGCAAGAGGTGATGACATAATCTTGAGACACTGCAACCCTCATAAATATGAGTTAATTGCCAAGTTTCTGAATTTTCATCACCTGATCATGGGATGCTGCAATGGTCGTAAGCTTGAAAAATGGTCACAACTCACTTTTTTTAGTGCTGTTGTAACTTCAAATAGTCACTAAACGAACTGTTGTAAATCAAGGATTACATTTATAGCTTGTATAGCTATTTCAATTTTCAACTGCATATCTGATTTATTTAATAAAAGTTTTATTCTGAGTAACGTGCAGAATAAGAAGAAAAGAACTTATTAGGGGTCTTAAATTCGTTTACAAGAAGAGAGAAAATGGGATTGGTTACCCATAATTCAGACATGCTTACAAAACCGAAGACCTGATTTTAATAATACAGTAATATAAATATGAATAGTGCTGATATTGTACTAATCTGGCAGTTTGTTTATGGGCATTGTAGTCGTGCTTCCCAAAATGAGTTGGAATGGATAGCTTGGACTCTTAAAATTAACAGAGCAGCAAAGATAATTGTAAAAAGCAACAACTTCTTGATTTGCTTAAATTGAAAAGGATATATTTCCCATGCTGAGAGCCAGTTTGGTCTAGTGATCAAGGCACCAGGTTTGATCAGGAGACTGAGAGTTCTAGTCCTGTTTTAGACATGAAAGGTGGTGGGTGATTTTGGGCTTGGCCATTCTCTCCCAGCCTCCATTGTCAGTGATAAGCTAGTTGGTCCATTTCTTTTAATATTTGGTTGACAGTAGGAGAAAAAATATAGTTTCATTCTATGGGACTCTTAATCACAAAATAAAACAAAGATACAGGTACTCTGGCAGTAAGCAACATATAGTGCTTCCATGATGTTCCTTTGCATACGTTGGTTGTTTGGATGGATGTCAGTTCATATTTAATATGCAATATAATCTCTAAATTTCTCTTTGATTTACTGCTTCCAAGTTACTTTTCTGTTTGCTTTTTTAATGGTGTTCATACTGTGTTTAACTTGTTCTTTCTCTCTCTCTCTCTGGGCAAAGCTGATCGCTTCAAACAGAAAATACCAAGTTTATATAAACTCATTACTGTTACTTCATATAAATGTATAAATAATTGATTTGGCAAGTTGTAATGCAAAGGCATTTCAACCTTAAAATCAGCCTTTTGAACTTTCAAAAAACAGCCAGGAGGGCTTCCACAGCTTTCAGGAGATAGCTCAAGTTTTTCTTCTCAAATTTCCACACAAGTTTTGATTTCTAGAAATAAAAACACAGAAACACAGAGAAACAGAATGCTATATTTTGTCGAAATCTGGCTCTGACCAACAAAAAGAAACACAGGTCAGATATTTTCTTTTTAATTGTCATGATGAACTTTAACAATCATATTTTGGTTTAAAGGCAATTTAACCTCATGACAATTAGTTAAAAGTAATTACATTCCACTTAGTTTTCTTATCGCTACATCTTACTAATATTCAGATAACCCCAAAATGAAGGGGCAGTATTTATCTGCCACTTCTTTCCTTGCTCATTCCCTCAATCTTTTATTTCCTGCTATGTTTCTAATTGATTATCAAATGTACACAAAAGACTGTATCTTGAGACATGGAAAATAGAAATCACTGGGTTTTCAGCTGTGCTCCTGCATATGGTGTTCATATTGTACATTCTCTATACGTGGATGATTAATCCTAGCTTTGGCTATTGATTGGAATAAAGAAATTCAGAATTTCAGTTCTTCTTTGGGATCAATTTGAGAGTTATTATGTCTCTGTGCCTGGCTTATTCACTATCTGTACTTAATTGACTCCTTTCCCTCCCATTTCCTCCCCTCTCCCCTCTTCCATTGGAGGGTTGAGTAATATAGCATTATCATTTGTGAGTGGTACTGTTTATAACCTTAATTTTTCCTCCCTCCCCTATTATCATCATCTTCATCATTGTTGTCATTATTATTATCACTATCACTATCATTATCATTATTATCATTATTCAATTTTGGTGTCACCCAACTCCAGAGTAACGACTACCATTATTTACAATTTTATATAATTATACAGTATACATCTATATTTTTATTCTGTTCTTTAGTTTAGCATAGTAAAAGTATACACCATGTAACTCTGTCAAATGTCAAATGGACTTGGATCACTTAAACCCACATGGCGGTGAGTCTTCAGTCTGACAACAGGCTATGTTTTCTGTACTGTACAATAACATCTGGGAGGGGGGAGCATTCCAAATCACTATAAATATTGGCAACAATGGGCAAAGTATTTATTGCCCATTCTCCACCTTCCTTTGAGAGAATTCTCAACAGCACAAATAAAAAGCATGACACTAAAGAAAAAAAGGTGTCTAAAGTAGTGCTTGTGTGTCAGCTCTCTGGAATTCTGTGCTGCTAAAATGAAAGCACAGGAGGCTGTTTCCCACCAAAAGTTGGAAATGAAACTTGCTTCCTTTGCCAAATGTTTCCCTCAAGAAAATAAGAGTTGAAATTTAATAGTGAGCACCGATCAATGATTGAGCTGGAATTAAGGAGGAAATGCAACTCAGCAAGATACATGGATAGCTGGAATGAATAATACACCAGAATAAATATAATCCATGACATTCTTATGTCTATTCCACTTTACATACAGGCTGAAAGGAAGCTTTTTCTTGTTTTAAAGACAAGCTAATCTTCACGCGTGATGGTCTGGTCTTAAGCATGTATATTACTTTTGAATAACTTAAGTTCAATAAGCGCATTGCTCTGGCCTGACTGTTTAAAAATGTATTATACTAATTTCCATTTTTCTGTATTCGGATGCATATTCTTAGAGCTCTCCTGTTTCAACGGTCCTCATCTTCCAGAGGATGCTTTTTTCCCCTCAAGAATTGAAGAGTGAGCTTTTTGAAAATTCCTGCTTAGAATTTCTTGGCAAACATGGCTCTGCCTATTGTAGCTACAACTGCTCTAGTTCCTGAAATCGTTCACCTATCTGTCAATGACATCACAGCAGATGGGTGGTTGACTTGGTGCAGACTTAAAACTCTTAGCATGCTGCTTTAAACAGGCAGGCCACGCTGAGCTGGGACGTCGCCTGCCTGTGCTCTGTGCAGACTGTAGGTGGCGTTGTCGCTAAGCACCGTCTCTTTTTTCTCTTTGCTAGCGCTTGTGGCTGCCTTGGGCGACAGCAGGTGGTGCCAGATCCCGCACGGAAGCCGCCGCCCCAGCTTGGGAGTGTTTGCCTGCCGCAGACTCGAGCGGCTGTCTCTGCGCTCACTCCTTGATCCTCTTTCAGTAGCGTTTGGAACCAGCCGGCTGAGGAACGAGGCGCTGTCCTTTCAGCACCACCGGGGGGTTTAAAAAGCAGCTTTTTTTTTTTTTTGGCGCAATCCGTCGCGAACTTCCTTCCAAGAGCGAGGTGTGCCCTGCAGTAAGTAGATAGTGGGAGGATGATGGGGGTGGGGGGCGGGAGGAGGATTTCTCCCCCCCGTGATCGTCTGATTCTGAGGCATGTATTTGTGACCCGCCCCTGATTACTGGTGCAGATGCATCAGGGCTAAGAAAAAAAAAACGAGAAGGAAAAGGGGCTCTCGAATATATTTGACACTGTGTTTCATTTGTTAATTTCTTCACAGACTATAATTCATTCTGGAATATGTCATTTGCCAAAGAAGAGGTGGTTGTTAAAGAATGATTGTTATTAAGCATCCCTTTTGAAAGGTTTTGTGTAGTTGCTATGGTTTTAAAAAATAGATGTAATATACAGATAAAAACCTGGGCCAAATGCATCCCTTGTTTAGATATTTTCTGTTAGCAACAAAGGAGCCAAGCTAGGTTCACTCCTATAACCCGATCTTGATATAAAACAATCCTTGTCTGGAACTAAACCAACAGAAGCTTAGCTGAACTACCTTTTGGGGTGGTTTAGACTTGATGATACATTCTTTAAAGCAAGAAATAAAGGTAAAATGCTTCCCCCTCTTCCCCCTCCCTCTTTTCCTCCCTTCCAATTTAACAGAGATATGCAAGTGGGAACCATATGACCTGCAGGGTGATTGAAATATGGCAAGCTGGCATATTCTCCCCTTAATTTCCCCTCCTTTCTGTCCCATCCTCCTTTTTGCCCCTTTAATACTGATCACCTCAATATGTTTTAGGTCTGGAAAGTGAGATCTAAGGATGGTGAAGCTGGGAAGCAATTTGAATGAAAAGAACAAGCAGCAGCCGTCCAATGAGGATGGTTTTCAGACGGTTCCTTTGATAACACCCTTGGAAGTCAATCACTTACAGTTCCCAGCTCCAGAAAAGGTAAAAGGAAAACAAAACAAAATCTAAAGGAGAGGGGTGGGGGAAGAATACACACTATAGGCTTTCTAACTATTCTGTTCTATCGCCTTTCAGAAGCATAGAAAAGACCCATTGTTCCCTTTAAAGGGGTTGACTTTTGCTGTGTGCACCTGTCTGTTTTCAAAAACGGAGCAGACCAGCATATAATAGAAATGGATCATGGCTCAAGCCTGAAAAATGGCAGAGTCTGTTCATCCTTTTTATCCAATAAAACAGAGAGGGGGAAAATACCTTTATTAGAACAATTACAATGAATTTGGGTATTTTAAAATCAGCTTTAAAGCTGCAATCCCAGTTGTTTATCTGACATGAATGTAGCCTGCTGCAATGAATTCTTTTGACAAAGTGTTGCAGGGAGATGTTTCATGCCTACATTCCTGTATCCCTATTCCTCTATTAGTTTGTGGGAAGAGAACACTTTTGTCAAGCAAGTCAAAGCTTAGATTTTGAATAGGATCTTCAAAAGCCAGTATCATCGAGCCATTATTTTAATACAGTCTGTTGTCTAATCTGTACACATTATCCTATTCTTTAGTATTATTATTGGGGGAGACAGTGTAAGGTTATAAATGTGTCTCAAATTCATTTAATCTGTCTTTTATGTGGGTAGAAAATGACTGCAGTGCATTTGTCTATTCGGTTCTCAACCCCCAAATATGTAGAAAACATACTATGTGGACTGTAGGCATGCACACAAAGGTGAAAAGAACAAATTAAAGAAATTATGCTTAATTCATCTCAATAATGTCACTCTCCTTCCAAAACATTAAAAGTTCTCTCTTTAATACATTATAATAAGTCATAATGTCTTTTCTTATCTAGAGGAATTCTACTAAGTAATTTAGTGATGCAGTGATTGAAAGATAAAATGATACAAAAGATTAACAATCCATAAAATTGCATTTCTGATTGCAAAGTAGTGTAATGTGAATCAGTTCTTAGAAGCAATGGGCTTGATGGAAATATTGTGATGATAATTTTTTTTGAAAAAAGATTTTTTTTGAATCTTGAATCTTTATTTGTTTCTTTCCAATAATTTTAAAAATGTATTTATTTATTTATTTATTTATTTATCCTATTTATATGGATCTATCCAAGAGGCAGCAAACCAAAGTAGAATTACATTAAAACAAAACAAAACAAACAATCAAACACAACTAAATGGCATTGAGGCCCAACAAAAACCCAAAACTACAAGACACATATTGTAATGTCCTAGTCTCAAAGCCTGGAGGAAAAGTTAGGTCTTCATGGCCTTCATGGCCTTGCCAAAGGCCAATAGAGAAGAGACTACCCATGCTTTTGGGGAGACTGTTCTAAACACTTCAAGAATAATAATCTTAAAAATATAGAAAAGAAAAATAACTCTGTCAATGATTATTACTCTGGATTGTTATATAAAATTTGCAGAATCGGGACAATGGGCTTCTCAGTACTTTGCTGTGGAACACCTCCAGAAGTGTTCTGGTGCCTTTATATCCTGCTTGTGAGTTTCATGATTGGCTATAATGGAGGTAGAATATCCCACTAGATAAGCCTTATACCTGATTCAACAACACCTACTTTGTTTTAAACAAAATAAAAATTACATTGAACTTAAGAATAGTCCATACTACAGAAAAGAATATTGTTTATTAGATACACAGAATTTCTAATAAAACAGATGTAAGCTGTCAATCATATTTTCCTTGGGTCATGGAGATGTGGGCCTATACCCTTTTTCAACCACACAATCAATTTAGACAAATATTTATCAGTTTCAAGTTGGAATAAAGATGATATGAGCTTCATTTTATTTAGGCAAGGAACCCAGTGCACATGGATGAATAGCTGGGGCAATCAGGTTATAAGCAATGCAATACAAAATAGATTATGTGGCTGTCAGATCTGGCAGACAAGGGCTTAAGCAGATCTTGAAAAACCTTGAAAAAATATGTGGTAGCTGCTTTATCTGGGGATGTAGATGTTTTGGATAATAATTTCTACAATATCTTGATGTTGCTCATAATTGAGGATTTTAGAGTGTCAAATATTTGGTGAACTACAGATTATTTGAGCTTGTCTGGGATGACATAACAATATCAGATGTGTTGAATTTATATTTTACCAACAAAGAAATAAAGAGAGACTATAGATCTATTTCAAGTTATAGATCTATTTCAAGTTATTTAGCTCTTATCAGCTAGCCATACTCTTTCTGGGGTTCGAACCCAGGCTACTTCAAACCTGGAACAATATAAGGTGTTACACAGTCACTATCATTTTTGTTTCCTTTACCCAGACTTCCATTACAGCACAGTATTTAAGCCAAGGACTGGGACTTTGCTTACTTATGATGAATAAAGACATGAGCAAAACTGAATTATGCTGTCATTTCCCAACTGTAGCCTTGTGAATGTGTCAGATTCTGTTGGGCCTTTGGTCAAGACTTGTAAGTCATATTATCTCAGGAAGGCAGGAAGTTAACTGAGAAATATATAGAAGCAAATACCACAATGTATACAATTATTGTATTTTTTAAAATCAACTCTTTCTATAGGAGAGGTACAATTTTGGTAGATGTTCCAGGAAAAGGGCCTTGTAGAATATTAGGAAATGATTACAAATCATCAAATTTACCTCACAATATTTTTGTAAGAATCAAGCAAGCTCAATTCCCTATATAGAAGCTTTGGAAATTAACAGTAATTTCCTACATGCAGTGCAGATGATTATTTCCCCTGCCCCAAAACAATAGTTAAAATTATGTTACTCACTCTTTGGCTATTTTCAGAGCATAAAAACATTTCCATATGCAAAGATAACTGATAAAAATACTGACACAGCATAAACTATATATACATAATAATTTGGTATCAGATGATAACTAACCTGATATAGAAGGAACTTATATTTACCTGTACATTTACTGTGCACCTTGAGTTATATCTGCAACTTTAACATTTCAATTTTATATTTTTATATTTAAGATCAAATTAGGCCTTTTCTAAGAAGTTTTTAGTGAAAGAAAGCTCACTGATGGCACTAGAAACAAAAATAAAGTATTGTTATGTTATAATCTTAAAAAAACAAACAAATGGGAGAAAAGTTTATTCTGAATACTTTATTTAGTGTCTTGGGAAACTCAATAACTTTCTCAAAATCATTAAAAAATTGCCATTGCCAATTCTTCTCATAGTATCTTTCCTTTCAATTCTTCTCATAGTATAGCTCATAGTATCTCTTTGAATATATATCTCTATACATATATGTAGAGTATTCCATCTAAGGTCATGCAGAAGTTTTTTTTTTTTTTTGCATACTTTCTAAAACAACAATAGTGTGGATGATGTCCTGTCTCTTAATGTAATATAACTAAAAAGGATTAAACTGATCCAAAATAACCAGGTCTTCTTCTTTGTTCCCAAGAGAATCTTAAAGATGGGGAGTTTAGATTGTGGCACTACAATAATCAGACTAATGTTCATGACTTTTGCCAAATCAAGAGTTACCTTGTAGATAGTGAGGTAACCACTGCTATGGTCTGGAAACAAATTTATTGCTATATCTGTGTTTTACTACTTAGAATCATATAGAAGAGAACCACCTCATTGCAGTGGTTAAAGGCATTGAACTAGAAATCAGGAGACTGTGAGTTCTAATCCTGCCTAGGCATAAAGTCAACTGGGTGATTTAGGGCTAGTCATTTTTTTTCTGGGCAATTTCAAAACCAAAACTGAAAAATGTTGCCAAGAAAACTACATGGCCTTGTCCATGTAATCACCAGAAATCAAGAGTGACTTGAAGGCACAAAGTCACCAGCATCATAGAGAATCAGAATCTAGCATAAGGAAAGGAATCAGATTTGGGGTTTTTTTTTGGAAATGTTTGATAATATCTGTGAAATGTCTGGTATGGCATAACAAATGGAAGTAGTTTAAATGACTCCATGCTTCCTTCAGGGCAACTCTATGGCTCAGTGAAGCTGCTCTTTTGCTTATAAAGCATTCCAGATTGAGTGCTTGTTATCCTCTATGAAAAAGGCTAGGTACGTCATGGAAAGGCCTTATCCAGAAACAGCCTAGGCTGCTTTGTGTTCAATGAACCAATAATAGGATATGACATAAGACCTTATCTAATGTCTCATCATCCCCCAATGCATTATTATATCTGAGCACACTCAGAGTCCATTACTACATATAACCAAAAGCTATTTTGCAGCTCAAGTTCTGATCACTATCTATTTTTGTCTTTTAATTCTTTTAATCGACTCAAATGCCTATTTTGCAATTATGGGAGCTCTGAAGACTGCAGTGGCTGAGGATGCAAATTAGATAAAAACAGGTCATCATGAATATCCACAGGGGTCAAAAAGTCAGGATGGCAGTGTGACCATGCAATCAAAACCCTGATTATGTTTAAAAATGCATTGCATGTACAAACAGATATAAAAAATAAAGGTGAAGTGGTAATTGGCAAAACACAGCCACATCTTGACTTTTTAAATCCTTCCCTATAGATTCCCCATCATATCACTAAAATTTTCCTGAGATGGGGCATTAGTTTATCTTCTTTTTTTTTCAAATAATAAGCCAAATTAAATAAATAAACCATATTTAGAAATTATAGAATAATGATATTTTATATCCCACTTCACACATGCCTCTATATCTCTATCTATCTCTATCTACCTATCTCTGTCTCTGTCTGTCTGTCTGTCTGTCTCTCTCTCTCTCTAACATCTCTCTCTCTCTGTATCTCTATCTCTATCTACCTATCTCTATCTCTTTCTATCTGTCTCTCTGTCTCTCTGTCTCTCTGTCTCTCTGTCTCTCTGTCTCTCTGTCTCTCTGTCTCTCTGTCTCTCTGTCTCTCTATCTCTCTATCTATCTCTCTATCTATCTATCTATCTATCTATCTATCTATCTATCTATCTATCTATCTATCTTGCTATGGTTCGAATAGAATAGAATAGAATTCTTTATTCGCTAAGTGTGATTGGACACACAATAAATTTGTCTTTGGTGCCTAAGCTCTCAGTGTGCATAAAAGAAAAGATACATTTGTTATGAATCATAAGGTACAACACTTAATGATACTCATAGGGTACAAATAATCAATCAAATCATGCTAGGAAACAATCAATATAAATCTTTTTTTTTTAAAAAAAGAAGTGAGGTACAAGCATTTGGCCTACTCCTAGGGCTACTTTTAAGCAATGCAATTCAGACAGCTCTATACTATTTTTAACCCAGCAAATGTAGGTGATGGATATTTTAGTTCTTTGTGAGAGAATAAATAATTATGCAGTCAATGAAAGAGAAATGAAAAGAAATGCATAATAACACTTTTGCTTTTTCTATGCAAGCTCTTAAAAGCAAGGGGTAAACTTTTATTGAATTTGGGGAGGGGTAGAGCAGATTTATATAAACTTGCCCTCTTAAAAATGACTGCTATGACTTTGAAATTATATCCATTGCTCTTCCTTGACTATCTATATCTTAAGTTTGTTTATTGCCTTCAAGAAGCCTTAGAATTTATTTAAACTACCAGGGACAACATTTATAAGAGATTGTTTGGGAAAATTAAATAAGTAATTCATTTTTCAATTTTAGTGGAAAATTCCTCTATTCTTACAAGTATTTCTTCAGGATATTCAATTCCAGTAAAGGTTTCAATAACTTTTATGATCAGCTCAGTGATATCTTATTCCTTTTAATGTAAGGACATTGCCTTTTAATGTCCTTTTAACCTAAACAATTGGGAAATTAATTTTCTTGAAGTTCATCAGACATAAGGAGAACTAGTGGCAGTACCAGATCATAATGTTTGTTTCTATTATGTTTCACATTTCTATATTAGGAAATGAGAAGTTTGCTTAATTTCAACAATTGTTTGCACTTGTTATTTATTTGCAGGCTTACTCTAATCAGAATACCCCAACAGTAACAATATAAAACTATACAAAGCAATACATAAACCCTAAATACTTCCCTTAAGAAAATGGAGCATATTGAACAATGACCTAAGACAAAAAAAGCTGAGTGAAATAAAGCTTTTAGCCATTTTTCAGAATGCCACAGGGGAGAGAGTTGCACAAATTATGGGAAAAACAGAAATTTTTTACCACTTGGTCCACTATCTGTTAATCCCAAATGGACTGGGGGTGTGGGGACCTTATCAAGATATCAATGTGAGATGGGCAAAGTCAATCCTGGTGAGGTGGTGGTTTGAGGTGCTTTGTGTATGCTATACAGGACTTTAGATGTGCTGCTCAATACTTTGAACTAGCCTTGGAAGCCTACTGGTGTAATTCAGCAATTTTAGAAGAGATATTACCTTGCAATGGTGAGGTTGATCTACAAGTACAGTACATCTACATTTTGGACCAACTGCAACTTTCAGGACATCTCTAAATGATACCCCATATAGAGTGCAACACATTAATCAAGCTGCACTTGAATTAGCAATACTAAAGAATCCTGGTCTAGGCATGGTTGCAAGCAGAGCACTAGATGAAGCTGGACAAAGGACCTCTAGCCATGGCCTATCTGTACTGTTGATCTATCTGTAACCCAAGAAGACACTTAGATCATGAACCAGTTCCTTCAAAAGGAGCAGGAGGCCACCCAAGGGCCAAAGCTCTTGGATGTACAGAAAGTTTGGAATTTAATCTAAATTAATTTTTCTCTATGCAGACATCAGCTCAAACATTTTGTGTCATTTCCAACTCATCTTAAGGTGATAAAATATCATCCCAGAAGTCTCATGGCTCGTCACCCCAAACTGATGAGCGTCTTTACTTAGAAACTTTATATACATATTAAATACCACAGGGCAGAGCCCTGTCTTACCTCACATTGGAGCGACTATGGTTTCAAATACTGTGATAAGAAACTTGAACTGCTCATTCAGGAACATGCAGAACATTGAAGAACTATACCTACAACCTCCAATCCCCATAGTCATTGAAAAGAGAACCCCCCACAATAAGGTCTGGACAAAGGCCATGCAACAATGCTGTTTAAGTGCTCTGACCAGGTCTGACTACTGATTGGTAGCATTTCAGATGCATCTTTGCAGACAAGCTGCCATCATCTTCTTCTCCAAAGGGATTCTGCATGTTTCTGTATCTACTGTATATGTGTTAGAGAGAGAAAAACAACTTCCAATTATCAAAAATGGATGGCTCCCAAGAGGACTTCATTCAACTTCATACTTTCAAGCAAATGACATCCACCTTCATATTTGAGAGTCTTCCAAATCCAATTACTCACATCCCATCAGGCTGCCTGTAGGAGCTAGCAAATTCAAAGATCCAACTTGTATGTGGCACAATTCATCTCAAAGAGAACATTATTTATTTCCTTGAGTGTAATAACCTCAAAAGAAACATATCAAAAGAAACTCATTTATAGAAGAACCTACCTCCACCCCATAGTATTCTGGCTTTATTTAATTTGTTTAAAGGTAAAGATTCCCCTTGCACATATGTGCTAGTCATTCTCGACTCTAGGAGGTGGTGCTCATCTCCGTTTGAAAGCCAAAGAGCCAGTGTTGTCTGAAGATGTCTCCATGGTCATGTGGCCAGCATGACTAAATGCCGAAGATGCACGGAACACTGTTACCTTCCCACCAAAGTGGTCCCTATTTTTCTACTTGCATTTTACATCTACTTGAACTGCTAGGTTGGCAGAAGCTGGGACAAGTAATGGGAGCTCACTCCATTATGCGATGCTAGGGATTCAACCCCCCGGAACTGCAGACCTTTGTGATTGACAAGCTCAGCATCTTAGTAAACAAGTAATTTGTTTACTTAATATTTAATGTTTGTACCTCTATTTTTATGATGCTTGTAAGCCAACTACAGTTGCTTGACAGTAAGATGGGTGGCATATAAATTTAATCAAGAAATCAGTTAAATAAATCAACCCAGAAAGCAGCATAAAGCTCTGCCGTGTTCACCTTGCTGAGCTCCACCCAACAGGCACCCAAACCAGAGTACATGCAAGCAATTTTATCTACCAAGAAATCATAACCATAACCCAGATGCCTGCAGGCATTTTATCATATCCAATTTTCACAAAAAAGAGTTTAAGTAAATCTACCATTGGGAGTAATGCATAATGCAAAAAAGAATTGACATTTTGCTGCTCTTATCACAAAAGTTGAAGCTCAGAGATAAACTCTCATCACAGCTTCATCACTTCTGCTTGTCCTCCACTTATTACATGACACTTTCATATAATGTATTTCAGTAAGATAGAATAAACTACAGTATCTTACCAGCATTCGTCATAACCATGAGGACAGCATATCTGTACGTTTTAGTCCATTTTGCATAATAAGGCACAAGCACACACAAAGCCCAGTTTTATTCCAAATACATTAGAGGTTTTTAGAGGTTTTATTTGCATTTGTAGGCCGCCCTTTTCCCTGAGGGGACTCAGGGCGGCTCACAGAAAACCAGGGAAAGGGGAAATACAACATTGAGACAACAACACATAATAAAATAATGAGCAACATGCATACAACATTCGGGCGGGGTAGAAATCCTTATCCCCAGGCCTGACGGGCGAGCCAGTTCTTCAAGGCAGTGCGGAAGGCCTGGACGGTGGAGAGGGTACGAATCTCCACGGGGAGCTCGTTCCAAAGGGTCGGGGCTACTGCTGAGAAGGCCCTCCTCCTTGTGGTTGCCAGCCGACACTGGCTGGCCGATGGAATGCGGAGGATTAATGCTATTCTATACATAATAGTACGTCCAGGCTACTCTTGCTCACATCTATCCAACTTGGAGATACATGCACGATATGGCCACACTCAGAGAATAAGGAGAAGACTAAGACAGTTGGGATGAGACGGAATTAAGGAGATCTTTTGTTCTTGCTTCTCTAACAACAGCAAGCCATGATCAGGAGATAATGAGGATTTGCTGAAACATAGTCCATTAATTGCTGACATAGATCCTCCTACCAATTCTTGCTTAATGAGAAGATACCTTTTACAGTTAAACCAAGCAAACATATCACTAATTATCAAATTCAACATGAAAAGCAATGAAAACAAAACAAAATGAATCAGAAGAACAACAACTACAATTCAAAAACATAGTAAAGAAATACACTAATAGAACCAGCCAATCCTGGTCACTGTGGACAGGGGATATACTGTAGCAGTTGTCCTGCAGCACCTGAAGGCTGCTGGTTCCTTGTCCCTAATTTTCTCTTATTTAAGAAGAGGAAGACAATGTAGCCTGAGGAAGAGCAAAGATCCTCTCATTATTCCCCAGTCCTCCAACCCAAGTTATTAAATGTAAGATAAAGGTAAAGGTTCTTCTCGTACATATGTGCTAGTCATTCCCGACTCTAGAGGGTGGTGTTCATCTCCGTTTCAAAGCCGAAGCACCAGCGCTGTCCGTAGACATCTCCATGGTCATATGGCTGGCATGGCTAAATGCTGAAGGCACACGGAACACTGTTACTTTCCCACCAAATGTGGTTCCTATTTTTCTACTTGCATTTTTACATGCTTTCAAACTGCTAGGTTGCAGAAGCTGGACAAGTAATGGGAGCTCACTCCATTACGCAGCTCTAGGGATTCGAACCACTGAATTCCTGACCTTTCTAATCGACAAACTCAGCGTCTTAGCCACTGAGCCATTGCAATTGGCTGGCATTAAATTGGGTGAAAAAAATAATCTTTTCCTATTACTAGATAGTTAGCGACTTTGGTAGAGGGCTTTGTGCAGAAACAATATTTTGCTATTCAGTTGGAATTTCCCTGAAGGACATGGGATTTCTTTGGCTTTATACTCATGATGACATTATAAATTATGGGGAAAGCTACACCTTCAGATATTTGTCTTTGATGCAACTTTATGTCAGACGAAAAGGCATCTTCAGAGGAGTTTTGCTTTTAGATTTTTTTTGTCTTTAAAAAACAATGTTTCTATTACGGGAGAATATACCCACAGGGATTCAACTGTAAAGGCCAGTACTTCAAAATGTCAAACATATTAGTTGGCAACCTTTTTCATAATAGAATAAAGAAAAGGGATGGGAGAACATGAGTGAAGACAACTCCCTCTACTCCCACAAAGCTTTTATCACCAAATGGCTCAGTGGGAAGAAAGGCAGAATGTTCATTTGTGTTTTGAAAGTTATAATTTGTTGGGCTTTTCATTAGGATTGTTGATTATGCTTAATAGTATTTTGTATTTTGGAAAGTGTGATATAAAATAATGGCAATCAATTAAAAAAAAGAAAGAAAACCAATGAGAACTGTATGCATTTTCAGTGTGAAGACAAGGAGACCTTTACTTGTTTGTCAAATTTAGATAATGCCCATCTCACTCACTGAGTGACTCTGAGCGATGTGCAGTTAATTACACCGAAGGTTAAATCAAAGGTTAAAAGCCATATAAAAATATTATGCCCCAATATGAAGAGCCAGATGAAAACAAAAATAGAATAAGTTAAAAAGGCACCCAGAATTGTTCCAATAATGAGATAGATAGGTATACATTTAATAAATAAATTACATGTATTTCTTTAAGAATTTATTTATTTTTATCCCAGAGCTATAATTGCACTCAACAATGAACTAAAAGGCCACCATCAGTGATCTGTTGGACAGTATTACTTGGTCTGTTGTGTGGATGCTTTGGTGGTTTAGGGGTGGGGAATTTTTGGTGGGTGGGGATTTTTTGGGGATTATCATATGTGTTGGGCCTGGTCTTCAGGTGTTATGTGAAATTCGTTGTCTGAGTATACTGTGTATATACCTACAATGACAATAAAGTAAATTTATTTATTTAAAATGTATATGGCCATCCGACTCACGGTCAGTGACACTGGTTGTCTTACAAAGATAAAAACCCAATATAAAAAAATAGGAAAGCAATAATTACCCTGGCAGTGAAATAAAAGTTAAAAGGTAGGGCAAGAACCATCAAGGCACTCACCATCCCCATGGTTGTGGGCTGTCCAGGGAGTCCCAGGGGAGTTGCCAGAGCCAGGTCTTCAAACACCTTCGAAAGACCAGGAAGTGGAGGCCTGCCTGACTTCCAGAGAGACAATATTCCAAAGAGCAAGGGCAATGGCAGAGAAGGCACTTTTCCTGACTAACTGATGGAATCCATAATGTATCTTCCTTATTTGATGGGGGTGAGTCAGTTGCTCTGGTAACCTGGCTCCATGCCACAAATTTGTGTATTTCTTCAAAAGAAGAAATTTTCCAATTTAAGATCCAGCCAGATTCTAACCACTCTCAAAATTCTTTACTTTCCAGAAGTCCCTGGATATGGATGGTTATGATTCCATATTTCCTAAGTGGCCCAAAGGCAGGTTTCAGTAAGGTAAACCCCTCTCTTCTGGAAGGAACCCAGGAACAAATCTTGTTGAAAGGCAAATCGGCATGGATTCTGCAAAGATAAACACTGCCTCACTAAAGTAGATATTTTTTAGAAAGTTAAACAGGCACAGGGATGGAAGTGTACGGTTGACATTGTATTATTGGATTTTCAAAGAGTCTTAAGTAGAGTTCCTCATCAAAGGAGTCTGAATAAACTTAATAAGTTTATCTGTTTTTTTTAATGGATTACTAATGAGTTAAAAAAAATAGAAAGCAAAGGGTAAGAATTCATGGACGATTTTGTCAATGAGTGAAAACGAGAAGAAATTCTTCAAAGACTTTTATTCTGACCAGTGCCCTTCAACTCCTTTGTACATAACTTTATCTTAGAGTTAAGTAGAGAGCTATCCTAGGTTTCAGATAATAGAAAACTATTCAAGGTAATAAAAACCAAAAGTAATTGTAAAAAGCTCTAGAGATGTCCGTTCAAACTGAGCAAGTAGAAAATGTAGCTCAATTCAAGTAAGTATAAAGTGAAAGCACTGGGGGAAAATTGCCCTATGTTCTTATATATACTGAGTCTGTTGTCTGTTGTCTTTAACCAGTAAAAAAAGATCTTGGGGTCATAATAGATTCTTCAGAGAAGATATTGATTCAGTGTTTGACAGCTGTGAAAAAGGCAAGGGATTATTTAGGAAGAGGATAGAAATCACACTGTGATATTGTCATACAATTCTATGGTAAGTACACATCTAGAATACTGTACAACTCTGTCCTTACATTTTAAAAAAAGATTTAAGAAAGGTGATAAAAGCTATGAATTTCTTCCCCAGTTGGTGGGCAAGCCCATTTGATATAGGATGAACCTCAGAATCCAGTTTCTCAGGGAGAACAATATCTCCATCCTGTTTGGATTTAAATTTAACTAATTCATATTAAATCCAAACATATGGCTGAATCTTATCAACTTTGATTGATCTAAAAGAAAATTTATTCAGGATCAAACCGTATTACTTACCTACTTAAATGGGTGACCACCAAAATAGAACTACAATGGGCATGACGGGCCAAAGACCTAGACACTGAACAATAGTCTCCCAAAATGACTTTTTGGACACAACCCAACAGGAAAGTTTCTCTAAAAATGCTTTATTGTACTGGAGATTCAGAAATATTTAAAGATTAAGATCACTGACAGATATTAAGAGTTTAAGAGGAGCCAATATTTCCATCATGCAGTTTCTGCCATGAGCCATTCTATACTCTGGGGATAAAGAAATAGATCTGAGAGGCAACTTTGTAATAAAACCTAAAGAAGCTATAGGAAAGTTCCTGTTCCTAGTAAATTGTGAAGTGGAATGAGGCGAGTCAAGATGATAAGCCTTTTGAGATGAATCTTGGGTGGGACCTTCTGAGGAAGAAGAAAGGAGAATTATTTCACTTCTCCAGACTTACTCTGTAATTTCAAATTACATCTCCATTCATCATCATCACCAGCATGGAATCAGCCATCATGTTGAGAGTTTGTAAGCCAAAACATCTGGAGAGAGCAAGGATCAGAAAAGTAGGAGAATCGAAGAATGGCAAAACTAAGATGGGAAGTGATGAAGATATAAAAGCAAGAAAACACATGGAAGCAATCCATACAAATAACATCATTCAGGAATGAAAAGGGGAAACAAAAACCTGAAAAGGCTAATTAATGAAAGGATGAGGAAGACTGAATCCAGGGGAAAGTCCAAGAATGAGGAGGTGAATGAGATATATGGGTAAGAAAAAAGAAAGAAATGGAAAAGACACAAGGCTAAAATAAATGGTGTGCTAAGTTCAAGAGAGGTATGTGATCCTACTCATTTTTAGAACTGGTTATGTGTATTTGGGGACACATTCACTGGACCATAGCTTTAGAGAATGCAAAGAAGCTCCTTATGCAGAATTCTTCTGGGGTAATTTGATTGTGAAATTCAGATGGACACTTTAAAATCTAAAGCCCAGGCTTATCACCATTACTATCCTTATCCTAGACCAGAGTTCCCCAATGTTTTCAGCTTTGCCGACTGGCGAGGGAGGGAGAGGGAATGGGTCCGTGAGTGGGGCTGGCAAGCTCCATATGCATGTGTGCCTGCCATTCATGCAAATAGAGTGACCACACAATCACACACTGCTTAGGCAAGTGAGGATGTGCGTGCATGCACACACAGTCGCCAGCTGTTTCTGTGGCCCAATTGCAATCCCTTCATGACCCACTAGGTTGGAGACCCCTGTCCTAGCCAGCATATGTGATAAAACAAAGCTAAGAGGGCAATCATTGAACTAGATATGAGTTTGAAATAGATTTAGATGAGTCAGGAATCTGTCTTTGGAAAACAAAAATATGGATCCTCCTATGGTTTGTTGCTCTCTTTTTCTCCCTAATAAAGGGAATGCTCAAACTATGAGGACAGCCTTTCTAAGGATACATAGACCAATTCCAAACCTTAATTTCTTTTGGCATTGTTAATAATCTGGAGAAGAAAAATTTAAAAATTCATGTTCTGTGCTCCTTATGCCACCTGACCTGCAATTCATTTGCTGCAAAGTGGGAATTACATGTCCTTTCCTTAAATGAATAATTTAAGAGCATTCATAGCACCCAATCATGTTAAATATTTCACTCTGTCCTTGGTAAGAAAAAAAGAGTTTAAGTGCAAGTATAAAGTGCAAATAAATGGTACTAAATATCCTAAAATGAAAAAATAGTGTTCAAACAATACAAGATACTGAATTGTCTTAGTCTTTAGCCTAAATATCGGGGGGTTTTTAAATGTTGGAAAAAAATATATTCTTGCACTACATTATGTGCTTTATTTCTTACTGTATCTCCCTTTTTAATTTGGGCATCCATTAAAGTTTCAAACAAAGTTCACAGGGTTCATGCTGGAATATGAAGATTAAATTTAGAAAAGAGGTGAGCATTGCAACTTTCAGTCTTTCTTCAGCTTATATTAAACTCTGAGCTGGAAGGAAAGTTTCCAGTTTACCCTCTTCCTGTTCATCCTCCTGAATGGAAGTTTGTGAAGCAAGGAGATAATTCCAGCAGGACTTTCTCTGACTAAGAAAACCTGTCAATGCTAGCACTGGATGGAAGAGTTTGACATATAGGGAAGTAATAAAGTGGCTGGGTGGGAGAAAGAAATCCATCACTCACGTCCTTAGAAATACTTCTCCCAAAGATCCTAGAACAAAGTCCCCCAAGTTTTTGTGGTTTTGTGGACCGGTTGTGGGGGGACGGGGAGGGACACAAAGGATGGTTGTGCACATGCAGTGGGCAAGCTTGTGCAAATGGAGCACATGAGCATGCACTCACCTGCCACTTCCGGTTCCGAAAGGCTCAAGGTCCAAGGGTTGGGGAGCCCTATCCTAGAAGATAAACTGTATTTTCTACTGTTTTTGCTTGTGACTATATCTCCCCTGTCATGATTGAGCAATATCTGTCTTGGGAATTGTTTATAGAGAGAAAAGGTGATGTAGCTTCAAGATCAGATCAGTGCATGTTTTTGTGTTTCATGGCCATCACATTCTCTTTAGTGGCTTAGAAAGAATACCGCTTCGGACAATGAGATGGGCAGCATATACATTTTATAATAAATAAATAAATAGCTAGATCTGCAAATTGGAATTGCCTGCGAAAAGACAACTATTATGGTATCTTGGTACTTATCGTTAATTGGTTCCAGGAAGCGTGACGAGTACTAAAAACAATGAGTGCCAGACAAACCATGTGACTTAACTTTCTTTTGGTCGAAAAGAGTCACAAGGCAGCCTACAGTGACAAGTACTAGCTTGTGCATCAGGTACCAAACAAATCATTTTCCAGAAAAAAATTCACATGAAAATGTGCCAAATTCCAAATTCAATGAATTTTAAAGCAACCGAGTACCAAGGTATAACTGGAGTTATCTGGAAGCCTGCAATATGTCTGGAAATATACTGGAAATATATTATTTCAATGTATTTTGATGATAGCATGGCACTAAATGGTACATAGCAATGGGAATGGCTCAATTAATTCTTGTTAAAAGGTGTTTATTAATTTGAGTTCCTAAAGGCATTTATCTGAGCTTCCATTCCCCTATCTAACCAAAGAGCATAATAATTTGCCTTAAAAGTATAGAAAAAAATTAAGGGAAACAGACAACAAACTTCTTAATAGCAATAGCAATAGCAGTTAGACTTATATACCGCTTCATAGGGCTTTCAGCCCTCTCTAAGCGGTTTACAGAGTCAGCGTATTGCCCCCACAGTCTGGGTCCTCATTTTACCCACCTTGGAAGGATGGAAGGCTGAGTCAACCTTGAGTCGGTGAGATTTGAACCACCAAACTGCAGCTTAGCAGTCAGCTGAAGTGGCTGCAGTACTGCACTCTAACCACTGCGCCACCTCGGCTCTTAGTTATCATGCACCATAACTATTTCTGACAATGGGTCTGTTACAATTCAGATAATGCATAAAATCCACCCTAATTTGTTAGAATTGTGATTCCCACGTTATGATTTTTCATTATTCAGAACTAATCTGTAATCTTTTCTAGTATTTTCCAGAAATTTTATTGATTGTGAACTCCTTATTGATCCATATCTCAATTGTTACTTTGTCTAAGGTTTTCCTTTATCAAGTGATTATTGTTTTAGCTGCTAAAATTAAATAGGTGATAAATTCCTTAGCTTTAAGCTTAATAATTCAACTAAATAAATTAATCCAATGCCATAGCTCTTGGTAGCATTCAATTCTCTACCTGATAATAATACTTACCCTAAGCACTTTTTGAGGATGTTGTGCTGAAGAGCATAACGTTAACACATAATTATCATTTTTTAAAAGGACCCCATATTTTGCTGATGCTTGTACTACCTAGGGGAAATAACTAATGATTGAAGAGTTCTTCCTTCCTTCCTTCCTTCCTTCCTTCCTTCCTTCCTTCCTTCCTTCCTTTCTTCCACCCTCCCTCCCTCCCTCCTTCCTTCTATTCTTAATCACTCCATGATTCTACTAAGATAATTTTGCAAAGCATTTTAAATAGGTTATACATGATAGTGTAAAAGCCAAGTATGTCTATCTCAGCATGTCCTGTGAAATAGTATTAAAGCTGGAGCTGAGCTTGCACTTCCTCCTCTTCAACATGTATCAGGAACAAAGGGTGACAGACAGACCTATGGAATTGTGAACCATTTACAAAGTGAGAAAAACCAGAGGACACAATCTTTTTTACCTGTTTTGTTGCAGCCTTTTGTTACACATGTCTTTTATTAAGAGTCAGGACATACACTTACATTAGTTCATCATAACTCTTTCATTATACATGCAATATTCAACTGGGTGCTTGACTGTAATTGGAGGCTCCTTGTATTGATTTTAGCTTCAGTTCTCATCTACTCCCATAAGTTTCCTTTGATCTTATTTTTATCAGAATTTTTTTCACATAGCTTTTAAATAATAATTTCACCTTCATTCAGATTTTTGTTTTAAGAGTTTCTGGGTAGTTAAATGTATCATCTCATTTGCTTATTCTAGGAAATATTTTAAAAAATTAACCAGTGTGTTATGAATATCCATCCATCCATCCATCCATCCATTCACCCATTCACCCATTCACCCACCCATCTGTCGATCCATTTATCCACCCATCTCTTTGAATCCCATTCCAGGACTTTGAAACTGACAGTCACCTGTTGTATCAAGTGCAGGAACCAATGACACTTTGGGATGATAAGCATTTTATGTATCAAATCCTATTTTTAGGGTCTTGAGGGAGATCCTTTTGTTATGTTTTGTTATGGCTAATCTTTTAGTCAGGGTCTATAGAGTCTACACAATGCAATTTAGGGACTGGATCCAATAGGATCTGGAGAAAGAAGTTCTTAACAGAGTAGTTGTGATGTTGGACTAGGACTGGGAAGACTTAGAATCTCATCCTCCGACATCCACAGAATTTCCCTGCTTAATGGGGCCAGTCTCTCTCAGCCCAACTTTTGTCACAGGTTGTTTTAGGGAAATAGGCAAAACAAATGCAAAAGCTTATCTAGAATGCAGTGGCCTCAGTATCCTGAGTATTGAGAGATGAATGGTTGTTATTTGGCCTTTGGTGACATTCTAATTGTTGGATGTCACCTTTAAAACCCTTTGTGGCTGAATGTCTGGAGAGCAGAGGTACCAGCAACTCTTCAATATCCTTTGTTAGGGTAGGGCTGCCTCCACATCCATTTTCTCAGAGAATAGCATCTTCAGGGACAATGGAAGTGAATCTTTATGATTGTTACCACCTTCTGTAGAGAAGCATTCTCCCAGATATCAGAATGATCCCATTTTCTGCTGGAAGGCCCCTAAAATGCCAGCCTTCTAAGTTAAAAGATGAGATATACTATTTTTTTCCTGCAAAATTAATATCCAGACACTAGAGGTTTATTTGTGTCTCTGTGTTCTGTAAAACAGGGATGGGCAATTAATTTCCCAATGGGCCACATGAGAAAGTGTGCCTATTGTGCTGGGCCACTGCCATGCCCTCCACCACTGATGATGCCCTTCTCCCTGCCAACATCAAGCCACTGCAGGCCAGATAGGGGTTGTCTGGATGTGGTCTGTCACCTGTAAAATGAATAGGTCTGCTGTAAAATATTTTTGAAGGGTTTTTAACATCAGTAAATTCTTGCCCAGTTTTCTAGAAGTCAACAATGCATCAATATACATTCAACGGAGGAAACGTATTCAAAGAGAGAGACAAAGGAATTAAATTTGAAAATGAACCAGAGATTGCAGAGAGGTTCTTGTGATATGCTTTCATGGCGTTTTATGATTAGAGAAGGGGGAAGGAACATTTAAGGACTGCAGATGTGCAGAGTTGAAAGGAAATGAACGCAGTGCTTGACTTGTTTATAAAATGATCACATTTTCTTTAATTAACGGTCCAGGCTTCAGAAAGCATGGAGAAAATAAGTATCAAGGTCCAACCAGGAATATAAATGGAAAACAGGAAAGAAAAGAGAGGTGTCACCGCACTTAATGGAAGTAGAGCTCTTTTCAGTTCAGTGAGACAGTACTTGTTGATACAAAATAGCAGGGGACCACCTCAAGAGGATCGCATCTAATTTACGTCAAGAACTTTCAATATAAACAGAAAGACCAATTCAGGGCAAACTCTTAATTAGAGGCTCTTAGTTCCATGTTGCCGAGCCAATAATTAGAATTAATGACATTTTGTCACCTTACTAGCATAAAATGGTACTTTCTTTTGCAAGCTTTCCAAACCTCTCCTGTATTGAGATGTCCAACAGTTTTTATTTTAAAAACAGTTGTTACTTTATCCTGTTGCACCTGTGTTACGTCTGTATTAAATAATATTTATTATTTCATTGGTGAAATCTCAGTCCCCTTATTAAATTGTGCTGTTAAAATTGAAGGATTATTTATACACACTGATGATGTTGTTATTGTGAGTGTGATGTGGATTAGCAAAGTGCAGCAGCCCAGACAGCTTGCAAATGCACCTCATGGCATTTAAAGCAGACACACCTTTATTTCTGAGATGATTTCGAGGGGTGGGGGGGAAACCATACTGAAACTTCAAAGGAGGAGATTGGGCAGGCCATTGATTTATTGGTGTGTGGCATTTTCCAAAACTGTTGCATTCTTATATCTGAAAACCTCTTTTGAATGATAAATAAGGCAGAAAGAGGTGTCCACAGCATTTTACTTTCATCAAAATGATAAAAGCACCATTGTGCTGTTGTCATGCAAACTCCTCCCTTTGTATACATGCACATGGATGGAATAATGCACATGGAAAGTGAATTGAACTTGTACAGGCAACATTCCTTTTGTCATTGGCTGCCCATCCCTCTGATATTTCTTAGGGCAATAAACTAACAGATAAATGTATACATATTGATTGATTTGATTGATTAATTAATTAATTTTAATCCATAGCCAATAAACAATTCTGAGTAGCTAATAAATTAAAAAAACCCAACCACATGTAAAAAGAATGCAGCAGACCAGAAGGGCAAAATGGAAAAACCAACCAAACCCATTGATGTGAAGCGAAGCGAAGCGAAGCACAGGTTTGACTCCATTTCCCAGAGCTCCTCAGCTCTTTTTGTGCTTTATTTCCCAGATCTCCTCCAAAAACCCAGGCCCATCTGGGATCTGTGCAGAGAAATGGGTTACATAGCAGCAATCCAGTCTAATGCCCCAGCTAGATTCCAGGCTATGAGTAGGTTGCTAAGTGGCCAAGCTACTTAGCAGATCCTTGTGGATAACCCTGAGCTTTCTTTAAAACCCAACTCTGTCCCTCTCCCCCAACATTTTCCAGATAAAAATGGGACGCTACTCTACAGGATCTGATAGAATATAGCGACTGGAAGGGTCCTTCATTCCTTCCATTTCAATATTAGCAGAAATACATAAGAAAAAAAATACAACAAACCAGCAGTGAATATAACAGTGAATTTGAGGGTAGTATTCTTCAGATGAGGCCACATCTCTTTCAGAAAAAAATAAATCAGTCTTCAAAGATCTGCAATAACCAACTATTCATAAATCTCCAGAAGGCTGTAAGGGTCACTCTTACAAATGGTTCTGTAGAAAGGAAGCCCCCCACCCTAGAGAATATTTATTTCCATGTGTCCTTATAGCAAATAAGTTGGGAACTTCAGCCGGTATTATCTGTGTGCATGCTTTGAGTAAGGTAAAGATGCTAGTCATTCCCAACTCTAGGGGTGGTGCTCATCTCCGATTCAAAGCTGAAGAGTCTCCATGGTCATGTGGCTGGCATGACTAAAGCCCGAAGGTGTACGGAATACTTTTACCTTCCCAACGAAGTGGTCCCTATTTTTCTACTTGCATTTTTTATGTGTTTTCGAACTGCTAGGTTGGCAGAAGCTGGGACAAGTAATGGGAACTCACTCCATTACGCGGCACTAGGGATTTGAAACGCCGAACTGCCGACCTTTTTGATCAACAAGCTTAGAGTATTAGCCACTGAGCCACCCCTTTGAGTAGGCAGATTCTAACCAAGCCCAAAGCCATATAAGGGTTTAGAGGTAATAATCAACATTTTGGATTATACACAGAAACAATGTATTGCTAGTAAAGATGGGCATTGGGCAATCAAACCTCACGCTCCCAGATACCAGAAATAGGAAAATAAATTAATCACAAAATTCACATGGCGTTCTTTCTCCCTTTATAGGACACTGTTTCCATTTTATGAACTGAAATTATAGTCAATGAATCTATATCAAGCAAATACTTTTTTTTTAACAAATAGAGCATCTTATAACAAAGCACACTGCTTTCTCCTCTTTACATTGGTCATCTTTTCTTCCATATATTTAGGAAAATATTCAAGGAGTGCTTTCCATTTTCTGCTCAGACTTCATGTCCTTAAGAAGCAGAATTTACATTGCTGGTATACTGCACATATACTGTAAAACTAATGGTTCATGCCTATCTGTTTTGAAATTATACATTGAGGCCATCTCCTTGTATCTCCTTGTAAAGATACTAGAAATAGAAAATGATCAATTTTTCAAATAGTTCAAATTCCATCGTTTTTTCCTTTCATCCTTGTTATAGGCATCACAGCCTTCTTACACTCAAGCTGCACCAAGATTTCCTAGGGTTCAAACCATTACTGCTTTAGGGAATATTTTAAACTTGTTCCTTTCAAACTTATCTAGAAGTCACATTGATCTCAATGGATTTTCTTTCTGAGTAACTGGCCTAGTTTGTGCTGCCAATAAAACAATGACTTTTGAGAGCAAATGGATTGGTGGTGAGTAGTAAACAGCAGAATAATTTACAAGAAATTATTAGAAATCTGTTCTGCTTAGTATTTCCAGCAGAAAAGTTATTTGTCCTGAGATATATATTTTTAAGGGCGATGACTATAGTATATTTTTCTTTTGGCAAAGCAAAACAATTTGCTTTTTGACAAATCAAAACAACTGGCAGAGCAAAACTGCCTTCCTTTATGTATAACTCTTGCAAGTAAATATCAAAAATAGTATTTCCAGTTCTATTTTGAAGGAATACACTCACATTAAGATATAAAGTGTGGATTCTCAATTATCAGTGACTTTGCCAGCTGTTAAAAATAAGGCAATGCAGAAAACATAGTCTAAAATTATTCAGATATTGGATTGATGTGAAAATGGCAGCTCTCCAAATTTTGTAGCCTCTGAAACAAAACCATCTGATTTGGCATCTAAATTCTGGATTAAATTCCAACATTTGTTTCATTAACTACATATAATTCTGTTATTTCTTTTACATCTCATTTTCTTAGCCAAAAATAGCTTCCAAAGTAGCTAACTATCTAAGGCCAATGCAAAATATAATACAGTGTCATAAAGTGTTTATATGTATATTATATAAGTGAATTGAAGTGGAAATTGCTCATCTAACATTAGCCATAAAGTTTGCTGTTTATAGGATTAATAAACGTGATAGGTGGCATCTAACATATTTTTAAACAGCTTTAGCAATGGTTCTTAAAAATGTGTAGGATTATCAGAATCCCAGTTAGATGCTACAGGTGAAACTTGAAAAATTAGAATATCATGCAAAAAGTTCATTTATTTCAGTAATGCAACTTAAATGGTGAAACTAATATATGAAATAGACACATTACATGCAAAGCAAGATAGTTCAAGCTGTGATTTGTCATAATTGTGATGATTATGACTTACAGCTCATGAAAACCCCAAATCTGGGCGGCATATAAGCTTATTAAATTATGAAATTAAATCCACAATCTCAGAAAATTAGAATATTGTGAAAATATGCTTTAGAACTACTTCAACATTTGTTGTAGATTAGAGGGATAAAATATTATACTGTTAATTTTGAATGTGAAAATTCTGAGCATGTGTTGTATTTCAAATGGAAGGAATTCTGTGGTACCACATTATGCCAGAAAGTTGCTATGCTACCTTTACCTGCCATTAACCATAAAGATTATCCTATGCTTTAGATTTGAAAAGAAAAGGAGTGTTGAAGCATACACAAAAGCAATAGCACTTATATACCACTTTACAGTTCTTTACAGCCCTCTCTAAGCGGTTTACAGAGTCAGCATATTGCCCCCAACAATCTGGATCCTCATTTTACCCACCTCGGTAGGATGGAAGGCTGAGTCAACTTTGAACCTGGTGAGATTTGAACTGTCAAATTGCAGACAGCCAGCAGTCAGCAGAAGCACCCTGTAATGCTGCACTCTAACCATTGCGTCTCCACAGCTCATCTACATTCCTTCTCAAATCAAATGCATGTTTTCCTGAGAATATTTATTCATTGAATTAGTTTCTATAGCTACCCAATTCTATCCAATTGACTTATGCTAGACTAGTCAGATTTCAGCAGCACCTAGTATGGCCTAAGTCTTGTTCCCAATGTCATGGGATGTTCCTGAAGAAGGTGGAGAAAGAAATAGAAGGATAAAACCTATACAAAACTATCATTTGAAGTGCAGTATTCATATTCCCATTCACTTGATTTATAGATTATTAATTGGCAACACTGGCCAAAAATTGGTTGAACAAAATATTTATAATGAGAAATAGATGTTGCTTTGGATATGCCAAATAAGACACGATGTGACTAAGTAAGATGTATTCCATCAAATGATTCTTAATATTGTGGGATGGTTGTCTTTGCAAAATGGACTCAGGCTCAGGCGTTAACCTATGATTCTCAGTGCATCCCTGCTGAAATTCAGGGCCAGAATGGCTGATGTTCAGCTACAGTTTTTAATAGTCCTAAAATTTATTCCATATCATTTGTGTCACTCTGCAGTATTTGAAGACTAAAATAATAACTTTGAAAATACAGATGCCAGGAGGAAAATGTTATCTCTATATTTTTCTGAAATAAATTGATTTTTCTTCATCTTTCCTTATCCTCAGATGTGAAGTACAGGGCACTAGTAGGTTTAGGGAGAGTTTAGTATGTTTACTAATAGGTTTTGGTGAGTTTAGTTTCTCACCATCATGGAAAAGGTTGTCAGTTCATTTATTTAACCTTCGTTGTTTCTTTCTGTGTGGGCATGTGAGTATTTTTTACTTACAACAATGATTTCTGCATACATAAAGTTATTCACAGAAATGATTTATTGAAAATCAATTCTTTAATGAAACTACTTATTTTCTTTTGGCTGGGGAAAACTGAAGATGTCAATTTTTGTGTCTAGGTGATTGTGAAAACAAGAACAGAATATCAACCAGACCAGAAGAACAAAGGAAAACTTCGAGTGCCCAAAATTGCTGAATTCACAGTCAGTTTCACTGATGGTGTAACAGAAAGGTTAAAGGTAAGAAATGCAGAGGTTTGGTAAAGGTCCACTTTTCAATTTTCATAGAATAATTAACAGATTGATTTAAACATGGCATACAACTCAAGACTTAAGAATTCTTGGGTTGGAATATACAGTTTACCAATGAATGGTAATGCATCTGCATTAGAGATTGGATTACAAATATGACATGAAGAGGAAGAGGGATTCAGCCAGGCCCAGCCTAGAGCTTTTAAGCTGCTATTACTCATGCCATGAGAAACTACATTTATAGTAATAATTCAATTGGGGAATCAAACTTCTTGCTTTCATTATAACCATGATTTAAATGTTTCCTTAATTAATTAATTACCTTAATTATCTGAATTCTGGTATGTTCAGTCTCAAAATCACAAGATATTTCCAGAATCTAAAGGTAAATGATTCTTCATCTTTTTGTAAAAAGCAGGTATTATATTAAATCTATGTTCTACTCCATCTGTTTCTTATTGGCAAAGAGGTTTCAGTGTTGTTAGCCTGATTACATAGTGGAGAAGCAGACCTGATTATGCCACAGATTGAATTTGTGCTCAATTGCAAAGTTTTATACTGTTGCAAAAAAAAAATCCCAGATTAAAAGGATATCATCTCCCTGACTCAAGACGATTACTGGTAATATTGCCACTGTTGGATGGATATGATTAAAAGCAGAAATTGCATTTGAACATGAAACTCAGGCCTGCAGACTATTTCTATCAAGGTCTGTTCATTGGCAAGTATGATCCATTGTCTTTGATCTTGGTTTGCTCTAAAGGATGAGATGACAGCTATAAACTTTGTTTATAAATAAAGAGGAATCATTAATTTTGGTATGAGAATGAGCTGCAACACATTTTAGGGTGATATGCTCCTGCTCCCGTCATTTCTTTTTTCTGTCTATCATGAGATATTTGTTCAATTTGCATTTTAATGTAAATTTACTTAATTGTCAGATTTCAAATCAATGTGCAGCCTGTGAATATATACAATTGTATATTTGAAAGAAAAGTGTGCCTGAAATGTCTATAGTTTTCTGATGAACTGCACATGAATATATATGAAATTTTAATGTAGACATGGAAATAAAAGAATTATAGTCGGATTCTGTAAGGAATTTAATTCTAAAAAAATTAGGACCTAAAATGGAAATATCTTATTTTCTATAGAAAACTAGCAGCTTCCACTTTTGATAGTCTGCATTTGGTATCAAATGCAGAAGACTTTCCTGTGATCTTCATTTATTTAAAACATGGTATCTGGAATAAAACAATCTTGGAAAGCATTTTTTGATCACAGTGTATTGCTAATTCCATAAACATCATAAATAAAATCTATTAGGAATATGTCAGAATTTCATGCATAATTGACAAGCCTATAGTTATACAATATGAGGAAAACAAGCTTCTATATCCATGTTGCCATATGGATGGCATCCACATCGAAAAGTGATCTTATGGGCGTAGTATTAGCTATCATGTGGCATATGAAGTTGCAGAGTAGTTCCGTTGACTGGAGTACTGTTCTGTATATCACTGAATTCTGTCTCAACGTAAGATCTATAAGAGTTAGTTTAAAATGAACTATGGACATGGGAATCAAAAATCTGCCAACAATCAATACAAAATGTAAAAATTAATAGCAATTGGATTTAAATCAATGCAATGGCCACCTTTTGTGCTTTGAAAAGTTCTGAGAATCCTTTGAAATCAGTATCTCATGCTTTCTTAAGCCAGGAAAATGGTTTTCTTCGTTGAGACTCTATAGTCTGAAATTTGTAGGTATATTTAGTTACAAAAACACATAGTGACTATATGACTATAGTCTATATATGACAACATAGTTCCCCATCACATTTATTTCTCTTTAATTGATCTCCCAAGCTACTTGCGGAGCTACTTGGGGAGACATGATAGCAGTGTTCCAATATCTCAGGGGTTGCCACAAAGAAGAGGGTCTCAGACTATTCTCCAAAGCACCTCAGGGCAGGACAAGAAGCAATGGATGGAAACTAATCAAGGAGAGAAGCAACTTAGAACTAGGGAGAAATTCCCTAACAGAACAATTAATCAGTGGAATAACTTTCCTCCAGAGCAGTGGTGGATTCAAGATCCCATTGCAACTGGTGTGCGTGTACGTTGTACCTGCCAGTGACACCTCCGCAAGCCTCCGCAATGCTCCAGCTGCTTGGCGGAGTATTGCGCAGGTGCTGTATGTGCCATGTACCATGCTCGTGTGCCGAAGTACCAAAGGCTTTAAAGGACAGGTAAGGAGCTCAGGCAGAAGGGTGGGCCCTCCGAAGCACCGTACCAGAACAGTACCCGGTGCTCCAGGAAGGCTCTGGTACGCTGGTACCGGGGCGTACTGCTTGCAACCCACACTGCTCCAGAGATTGTGAATGCCCCAACACTGGAAGTAATAAGAGGTTGGATAACCATTTGTCTGAACTGGTATAGGGTTTCCTGCCTAAGCAGGGGTTTGGACTAGAAGATCCCCAAGTTCCCTTCCAACTCTGTTATTCTATTCTATTCTATTCTATTCTATTCTATTCTATTCTATTCTATTCTATTCTATTCTATTCTATTCTATTCTATTCTATTCTATTCTATTCCATTCCATTCCACTCCACTCCACTCCACTCCACTCCACTCCACTCCACTCCACTCCACTCCACTCCACTCCACTCCATTCTATTCTATTCTATTCTATTCTATTCTATTCTATTCTATTCTATTCTATTCTATTCTATTCTATTCTATTGCTCTCTTTCCCTTTCTAGCATTCTTCTCACACTGGTTGTTATCTGAGTCAGCAAATAAATCCAATGATCTGTCATTCAATGGAAAATGTCAGTGCTTTTTTCTGACTTTTCATCTGATTTTGATTTTGACCTCTCTGTATTACCTATTAATCACCTACCATGATAAGAGAAAATAGATCAGGCCATAAACGTCTGCCTGCTTTTCATAGATACTGTTCTGACCTGGCTCCAGAACATGACAAACCCTCTGTAGTTACCTAATTGTTCCCTTTATTAGGAGCGCCAGCAGCCCTGGCAGAAAGTGTCTCTCTCTCACACACACAACAGGCTAACAAGCCTGTACGGCAGGGAGATGAATAGTTGTCTACCACACCTATTCATCTCTGCCCCCTGCCTTTTATCCTCAGAGCTAGGGTGGGGCTTCGCTAGCAGCAGTGGCTCTTCCGTCCCAAGGACCGTCCCATGGATTTCCACTGCTCTCCTCTTCTCTGTCTTCTGCACATCTGTGTGTCATGCAGTGGACCTAGCTGTTCCTCCTCATCCTCCTCAGCCACCTCCAGACCTGGGGCCTGGTGACTCTTCATCTGATTGATGGCCCAGACTCTGCCTCTGTCTCTATCTCTGACAGCTCCATTCCCACCCCCCACCCTTGGAGGTTTCAGATTGCCTTATGCTGGACCTGACTCCCACACTGCCTCCTCATCTGATTTGGCTACTGGGGGGGGCGGTGGCCGACAGGCCACAATAGATACTCCATATTCCAGATTAACTTTATTGACTTTGTTGAATTATCTCCTGATCAAAATGAGCTGAGATAATAGATTATTTTATTACCTTCTATATGGTTTTAAAAATTGCTCTTCATTTTTATCCCACTGCATATTGAAAGAAGGTTGATGAATATATTTCCTTCCGATTACATACATATCTTTTATCTTGTGCTGAAAAAATAACTTTCATTTGTGCTTATGGAGAAGGAAAGTGGCATAAATGTTTTAAGGTTTATCGATTCTGATGCTTTTTAAAAAGAAAGAAAAGGAAAAGAAAGGAAAGGAAAAGGGTAAAGGAAATACAGACTAACAGAACTTGTAAATGAGATCCTCATGTTTTCTGTTTTTAGATGGAAGCTTGTTATTCAGTATAACTCTCCAGTGAGCAATGTGCTAGAAATTTCATTTTCACCTTTCTGGAACGGTAAAAAAGAAAAGGACTTTTACCATACTTATAAGCTGTCTTTGTCTTTTATAAATCTTTGTGTGATTGCTTATTAAGAAGCAATTATTACTACGCTCAATGGGATTTGCTCTTAAATTGGATGTGAGGAACTGCAGCCTTCTTTGTCCTTCCTTCCAGGGTTTATTCATGGAGCTTTTCTGTAACAAATTCTTGGTGTCCAAATATAAGGAAGGAGCAAGTGATTTGATGATTTGGCTAATATCAATGGGATTCATACAGCTGTTTGAGAAGCCTTCATTTTCCAAACTGAAAATTTTCTCAATTTTGCCCAGGTTTTACTAATTCTGATGCACATTTATTTTTGAGTAAACTGATTTGAACTTAATGCCCCCCCCCCCACCCCTGCCCTGCTGATATCGATGATCTACAGGACTTCTTTCCTAAAATTTCATGTGATGGTTGAAACATATGAGTCTGTTTTTCAAATATAGACTGATTAGGGTTTTTTAATTGTTTGGTTTTGGTAATATAGTCATGTATGAAAGTTTGCAGGTATTTTCTTAGTGGTTGAAGTTTATAAAGACAGTTATATGTGTGGCCCATTGTGAATGTATATTTTTTTTAACAAACTTGCTTTAATTGCCGCTATTAGGAAATTTATTTAATGTTTTGTATTTTTAGATAAAACAAGAACAATCCATGGACTTTGAAAAAAAAAGATACTTTTTCTTGTTTAGACATTTAACTGCTGTATTTCCTTTCCTTTCACTCCCATGTGAGTGAAAATTTCATTGTGGCAGCAGCCATATTTATTTTTCCCTAACATAAAAATCACTTCAGAACAACATTTTAGGGCCAAAATTAAGAATGCCTGCTATCACTCTTTCCCTTCCAAGGAATGTTACCCTCAAACTATAAGAAAAAGAAAATATCTAACATTTAAAAAGGGATCCTTCTCAATTAGGCTATGTCCTAAATTGCTTCTAGCTTTTCCTTTCATCTCCCACTTGTAAAAACAGCTTTGTGTTTCTGCTGAAAATAGGTTGCGATCACATGCCTATTGCAGAACTGTCTAAAGTATGCAAATTAAACCAAACAGTGTGCTGTTTTTGCACAGTATATTCTGACTTTTCCTATTAGAGTACAGAAATAGAAATTCCCAAGGATATTGATGTTCCTTTGACTTTCAGAAATCTTTTCAGCTATGTCCTTGACATAGAAATTTCTGCATTATCAAACATCAATTTTCACTTTTGCTAACGGGTGAAAACCTGCCTAAAAATAATGAAAATTGGGAGTGAAGTTTTTCTTCTAGCATTATATTCTGCTTACTTTGCGTATTCTCTGTCACATTAAGTTTATCGTAGTCTTTGCCTTTAAACATACCGATTTTAAGAACAGTAGCACCTTCTATTTAGAAAACTAAATTCTTTTATTTCCAAAAATAAAAATAGCTATCCTCCCATCAAAAGCTCCAAAAATATGAAAATAATATGCCTCCTATAGGGACCCAGTACCCGAAGAGACATATTCTTTATATGTCAGTCAAGAGATTTTACTGGGTGGGCTAATTAGACATTGCAAAAACTGAGATACATGGACTTACCATATTGTACATTGAGTATACCTACCTGACAAGAATTTGTAGACTCCTTTTGAGGACCTTAATAACAGTTCTGTTCCACATCACATGACTTGAAGGGAGAAGGGAGGAAGTTTGGAATAAAGGATCAGCACTTTCTCAACTTTGATGCCCAACTACAATTTACAGGTAGATTTTTGATGACACCAACCCCCTCCTCCCCAGCTCTGGGTGGACAAGCTATTTTTGAATTCAGTCTTTATTTTTTTCCCCTAGAGCCAAACACGATCCAGTCCTCATCAGTTTTCAAAGAATTATCCATACAAATAGAGAGAGACATTCAGAATCCTGACCGCATTCATATTATTGATTTCCAACTCTTTCTCAGGTTGAATGAAAAGATAATTATATACAGAAGATAGTATGCCTGATGTATCGTTCACTATCCATTAAGGATGGGCCACAGATTACCATAGCCATATTAATTCCATAGATTAATTCATGTGAGCAAAAGTTACTTAATGGGTGGCTTCAGTTTTCAGTCAGTGCTAAAAAAGAAAATCAATAAATGGCTGCCCATCTTCTGTAGCTTTAGAAGCTCAGTGTTTTTCCTTGATGGTAATGTGTGACTTGCCCGTCTGTTTCATCTGTTTAGCTCATTTGCTAGATCTGACTAAAAATCAATTATTTTTATTTAGAGGTTTTGGGGAGAGGTATAATTCTATAATGGAAGGGGGGATTAAGATGCATGCTAGACATCAAGGATGTGCTTCTTTCTGTTTCCCTTTAGTTTTGTCAGTATGTGATTAGTAGCCTATTAGTAGCCTATGTATTTGGTGCAAGATTGATAACATATGTTTCAATGAGTTTCTAGCAGAGTGAATTGAGTGTACCCCAGTGATGGTTTGTGTCTTTAAACACTCAACTTGCATTGAGTCGAGCAAACTACATCTAAATATGGCCCCAAAAAACATTACAGTAAACACTGAATTCCAATGGGCAACTATAATAAGACCATCCCACCTTCTTTCTATTTGCTATTCAGCAATGTCTTTTACTACATCTTCCTGTCTTCTCAATTTATTGTTTATTTTATATTGTTTATTGTTTTCTTATTGTATATGTTGAAAATGTTTTTTTCACCATTCAAATGTTTTGTGATGGAGTGTTCAAAAACACCACAGGAGTTACAAATGATACTTTGCATGCAAAAGCAACCATATTGATGTTGTAACATAATATGCAGTATTTGATATTCCAGTTGGTTTTACAACTTCTTGCAATTCTTCAGCAATATTATCTATCCGAGGACAATCTTTGTTCAATTTCAGATGATGGAGGAGCACAGTGAAGTTATAGGTATCAGGATGCCTCAGTGAGTTTCCATCTCTTTATTTGGTAAATCTTTTCCAAAAAATGCATCAATATCCTGACCTGGGTGAGTTTGCAGGCGATATGGAAAGTGACTTGATGTATTTCCTTACAAAATGATCTGTGGCTTCCTCAAGGTTTTCTTATTCTAAAAGCATTGGAAAACAGTTGTAAGGAACCAGCTGGAACTGCTGGTTGGATTGGTCAAAACCCAATAGAGTGGGAATGTTTGGCCTTAGGGGTGAGTCTCTTCAATCAGAGTTGCATGGTTGCATATACAAGATGGAAATTGCATGTACAAGACAGGAAATATGTGTTAGGCTGAAGCTATAATAGCTGTTATGAGAAGGGAGAAAAGAATTAATAACGCATAGCTATTTTCAATGTTTCTTGTCTCTTGTAGACTCCAATTCTACCCTCATCCTTGTGAGTAACACTAATTAGAACATTTTGTTTTCAGGAAAGTCACTTCACCTTTGTAGGAAATATCAGAACTCCTTGTACTTAAAAGTAGCTCTAAATGTATCATTCATTCTGAGCCAATTGAATAAACGAACCTGTTAATCACATCACATTTTGATCATGGACAAGATAGCGTTTCTTTAGAAGAGAAGCTTTTATAGTAGAGCTGTCATCCACCTTGGCAAGCACATGGGTGGGTGGGTGAAGTAGGAAGATTCAAGATGTTGGCTGTGATGAAAGTTTTCCCCCCTTTTTTTGCACACATCGCAATCACTAGCTTAACTTGTTTGCCCCCACACCTGTGTTACAAGAATAGGGTTAAAGTCGGTAGGAGAGGCAGAGAAACTGAAGCCATGCTCACAAGGCCTCTGTGTCTCTGTAGAAATCTTAGGTAGAATATGCTTATAGCCTTACCCATAAATGTATTGTGTCAGCACACACTCCATTGTGCTTTTGTTTATTTTAGATGCAGATACCTCCATAGGGGTCTGGGATAATTTCCCAAAGGAGTTGTGGTCCCTGCACAACTGCTCTTATTTTTTTCTTACTGAAAACTTCCGTTATTTCAGGAGCTTGTCATTTCTGAAATATGATATTACATTTCTGTGCTGCTCGGTTCAGTTATGCAGCATTCTGGCAGCTTGACCAATTATTCTTCAACTTCATGACTCATCCTGTACATACATTATGACAAATGTCTTCGCCCACTCTGTGTAGGTGGAATACAGGAAAATAATGTTAAAGCAACATTAAGACCCAGCCACCAATGTCCCAAAGTAATTTCACTTCTGTTCTGCTCTCAGAAAAGACCTGTCAGAATTTCTGTATATGGAAGTTTTATTCTTTTGCTGTAGAAATGGACTGAAACAGAAGCCCATAGAAGGTTTTTAATTTCCCTACAATGTCCTAAATTCTCTGTCAGGAATCTAGAAATCATGATGAACAAAGTGGCTGAATATGTAAAGCAAGCATCCTTTGGGTTTCCCCATTACTGAATGAAGATGGGAAGAGAGGTAGGCTTTGATGATCCCTATCCACCCCCCCCCCCTCCCGAGCTTCTGACAAGGAGCCTGTGAGTTCTCTTGGTGAAAGAGGAGCTGAATTTGCCTCAAGTGACAAATCATTCTTGTCCCACAGATGACACTTTTGACTGGATCAAAGCATCTTTGGCCATCAAAATAATACCAATCAGAACCAACCCCCAATGGTCTTGTTTGTGGATGTTGCCATTCATTTTTTAATATTAAGTTATCTGTTGAGCTTTTCTTTATGTATATTGATATTCAAAAAAGTACAAAATATGATAATATATGTGGATTGATTTACCTCATTACTGCCTCTCTGCCTAAAAGGAAGTAGAACTGTCCACTCATCAGTCTAAACTTAGGTACAATTCATGATAATTGTTTTAAAGATTAAAATTTCAAACTGAATGTTATTTCTATTTCCTTCTTTGCTGAGACAAATTTGGTCACTAAGGAATCCTGAGTTTTGACAAATATTAGAGACATGATTTTTAGCTTAATGAACATTCCAAAGAGTTGAATGTTCTTTTTTAAACTTCTCACATGTTGCTATTTTTACTTTTCAGTTTATAGTCTGTATTAAGTAAAATACTATCTTCTCATTGATGAAATCTTTTCTGTTGATCTTCTATTTACCACATATGTTCCACAGGCATTAGAAAAGGTAAACATAAATGTATTGGACATTAACAAACTAAATGAGCACCTATCATTTAACCATATTTAATCAATTTTGAGAATTTTATAATATACGTTAACTTATTTTTATTGCAAATAAAGGAGAAAAGCATAGCAATTGGCACATAGCAATTGGCTCCATCCTGCTTTTTAATACTATATGAGGTCACTGGGAGAGAATACCTATTTGGATTTGGATGCCATATCATCAGTATGACATTGATACTCAATTGTTTATTGTCATCTTGAGTCACTCCAGAGACAGTGTTGAAGCTTTCGTGTCTGAAAGTAGTTCGGGTCTGGATGGGTCAATGTAGGCTAAAATCAAATCCAAGCAAAATAGATTTTGTGACAGCATTAGTCTTGACTCTCAAGGAGAAGGCACTTCCCCGATAGAGTAGATTCACAATTTGAGAACCGCTTGGACTTACCATGGCTATTGCTGAGTGGGCAGGTGGAGGCTATTCAGGAGGTCCTTTGCTCAGTAGTACCAGTTGTAACCTTACTGGGGTCTCACTACAATGGCTCATTCTATCAAAACCACTTGGTTAGGCTATTGCAAAATCACCTACATGGGGCTGTACTCAGAAGCTTCGGATGGTGCAAGACTGGATGTTTGCAGGAGTTGACCATTGCAGTAGTTGATCACACTTGATTTGTGGACCCTGCTTCAGCTTGCTATTAGCTTCCAAGTATGATTTACAGTGATGGTATTTACCTATAAGGCCCTTTACGCATTAGCACCTGGTTAGTTGGAAGACTGCCTCTCTTCATTAGAGTCACGCTGATCACATTGGTCATGCTGAAGGAAATGCTTGTCTCGTATTTTGGGAAGATTGGAGGAGTCAAATTGGAGGTACTGTTTTTGGTGGTGACATGACCACTCACTCATTGGAGATCTGTTTATCTGCTATATAGTCTAATTTCTGAAATTGGTGTTTTCTGGAGGCTTTCTGGGCATGCCACATGTGTTATGTGGATTCTCTTTGTCTTATTTTTTTCCATATAATATTCTTATATATTTTCTTGGCCACTGAGAGTCTTGGGAATACTGCAGTGTACACATCTGATAAATATTTTTTAATTTCCTCAGAAAGCTTTGAAATCTATCAAATGTCAATGTCAACAATTCAATTTCCCATCTTAGATTTGTTATGTTTCATATTCTTTTTATTCCTTCTACTGCCCTGAAGACTGCTGTAATGATCTTGTATCAAGTGGCTTCTTTCAATTATCTGTGATGGACATCCACTCATAAGATGAGACATTCATTGCTTTCCTCCCTTTCCAATAGCATTTTTCCATGTGTGGGCGAGTATATCTCTAAATCAGTTCAAGAGAGGCTTCCCTCAGTCTGGTAGAGCAACCTTGGAGGGCAGAAAGAGCAACATTCCACCAACAGTTTCTGTTCTACTGATAAACAATACTAACCTTTAGTTTTTCTATTCAGAAATAATGCCATGGGAATATGCAGTAAATAGTAAAGCTGTGCTGTATTTAGGGAGTGCAGAGGTGCTCGATCTATCTCCAGCTGCTTTGGACAAATGCATATTTTCCTGAGATTTCATGATATCAAGAAATATCTAGGTCTGGAAAACCTTGGTCAAGGCAGCTGAGTTTCTTAAGGACAGGATTTATTGTGATGTTCAAATGTTTATGTATTCCGGGAAAGCTGGAAACAAATTGAAGTCAATATAAATATGATTAGAGTGAAATTGAAAGGGTACTAAATGAACAAGGATACACATATAAAGCAGGAAAAGACATTCTGGTAACACTGCCTGGAAAAATGGAGCACAAATTCTTTGACTTATCAGGACCAGTGGTGGGTTTCAATTTATTTTACTACTGGTTCATTCACGCTTGCTCACGTGACACTTCTGTGCATGTGCAGAAGCTTCTGCACATGTGTGGAAGCATCTGGACGGGTTGGCAGAGCCTCCTGCTGCCACCACCACTACCATTTTGCCTGATCCCGGGCAAACCGGCAGAAACCCGGGACCCTCTTGCCCTAGATTTTATTTATGGCTGTTAGGAATGGATTTGGTAGGGGTCAGGGTTAGGGTTAGGGAGTTGTGTGAAAAAAAGAGTTGTGTATGTATGTATGCACGCACGCACGCACGCACACACACACACATATATATATAGGTCTCTAGTTGTTCGGGTTTTCTCCCGCGTAGAATTGGAGATGTCTTGGCGACGTTTCGACGAAGTCTCATTCGTCATCTTCAGGCGGCTTCAGACTACTTCAGGTTTGGTGTTTCCAGGAGTAGTGGAAACACCAAACTACTCCTGGAAACACCAAACCTGAAGTAGTCTGAAGCCGCCTGAAGATGACGAATGAGACTTCGTCGAAACGTCGCCAAGACATCTCCAATTCTACGTGGGAGAAAACCCGAACAACTAGAGACCTACATACTAACACCCGCGAAAACCTCAGAAAACATATATATTCGATTCCCAAACTTGGGTATGGCTAGCTGATGAGAGCTAAATAGCTTGAAATAGATCTATACTAGTCTCCCTTTATTTATTTATCAGCATAAATATAACAAATATAACAAAAAAAAAAAGGCAACAGTAAAAAATATTGGGTTTCTGTCTGGATGGACTCTTGTGACGAGCCTAATGACAGAGAGTGGAAGTGTGACCTTCCTCCCATACTTGGCATACCAGGGGTTGTGACTTTAAGTATATATATATATATATATATATATATATATATATATATATATGTATATGTATATGTATATGTATATGTATATGTATATGTATATGTATATGTATATGTATATGTATATGTATATGTATATGTATATGTATATGTATATGTATATGTATATGTATATGTATATGTATATGTATATGTATATGTATATGTATATGTATATATATATATATGCAGATATTTGGCCATACCGGGGGTTATATATATATATATATATATATATATATATATATATATATATATATATATATATATATATATATGGATTCCATGTCATCAAGTTGAATACCATCAGTGGATATAGACTTATATTTAAATTTACTAGATCCTCTTATAGAACCAGTATAAGAAAATGCTGTAAATTGGATGTGCGATGAACACAAGAGCAGTTGCAATGGCAGTAATGTCGTGGTCTTCCAAATCAATACAAATAATAGCATTAGTAATAAGTTTCTGAATGAGAGACAATAATGTATAATGCATGAATGCTAACAATAGTTTTGTTTCTTGATCTACAGTGGTCCATCAGCATTCTCAAAACAGAACTAAAATGCTAGACCATAGCAGTAAATACACTATTACTGCTTTTCATCTCAACAGTCATGAAAAGGTCACTGCATTTGAGGTAGAGAAATTATTTCTCTGTATTTATATTTAAACTCCTTTGCAGGGCGCTTGCAAGTGAAGCTCAATTTTGAGGGATATTACATTAAATGTCACAGCCAGTAGAACACTGAAATGTGAAAAAAAATGATCTGAGGCTACAGAACAGAATACAAAACTCAAACTCCAGAAAGTTAACCTTTGTTTGCCCTCAGCTGTTCAAACTACTTTTGTGACAGTGACGCAGAAATGCCTATTTAGATGCTTTTATAAATTGCCTTGTTTAAAATTACCTGTCATAACTAAATGAAGGTAGGCTATCAAAACAGAGGAAGTAATTTGGGCCATGGTGACTCAGGATGCCCCAAAGGTGCTTTTTTAAGAAGCAACTGGACTTTTTACTTTTTCTTTGAAGACATTTTGCTTCTCATCCAAGAAGCTCCTTCAGCTCTGACTGGATGGTGGGGAGCTTCTTCAGTCAGAGCTGAATAAGCTTCTTGGATGAAAAGTGAAGTGTCTTCAAAGAAAAAACAGAAAATTCAGTTGCCTTTTGAAAAAGCATCTTTGGGACGACTGTGGCAGGATGACTGAGAATCTCCATAGACAGTGACTTAGGATACATTACATTTAACATTTTACTCCTTTGTTGTACTTAAATTGTTTCATAGAAATGCAACTTCTTTTTTAAACGTTTCTGGATTTTAGGTGAAATCTATGTGCTGCTTTTAGTTACTTTGAACTTGTATTTCATTTGTATTTTGTATTTTTGAACTTGTATTTTATTTTATTTGTTAAATTTGTTAAATTGTCCAGATAACTTTTTGTTTACAAAAATTGGCATGCTAGTACAAAAATGAGGCACTGGGAAAATTCTCTGTCCATACATAATGTAAAAAAACAAACCTATATTTTTCAATATACATTACCTGCTACCCCCTCTAATGCTGGTTCCACCACAACCCCTTATTAATAGGAATAGTAAAGAGATTGTCATTTTGAAAGTTCCAATATGCATCTGAGAGGATTTATGGGAACAAAAATATTTCTGGATATCTTTGTCATAAATTCATTTCCTCAAAAAATTGACCATGCAAAATAGGTCATTAGAACTGGAAGCATTTGATGGATTTCACTTGAAATTGGAGGTGATTACCCATCTGCTTTAGTTGTATCCATAAATGTTCTTTCCCCATCAAAAAACATTATTAAATTTCAAAAAAAAATATAAAATACAAAAAGAAAAGTGTCAAAGAGAATGGAAAAGGGTAATGGAAAAAATGAACAAAAGCTATAGAAGAATGACAACTTCTGACTGTCTTTGATACAGATAAAACTCTCAAAATCAATTATCCTTTGAACTGGAATAAACCATAAACCATAACAGACAGTTCTTCTGTCACCATAAACAATCTAATAATCAAAATCCAAGGTTAAAATTTCTTTTCTTTCATCTTCAGACATTATCTATCTATCTATCTATCTATCTATCTATCTATCTATCTATCTATCTATCTATCTATCTATCTATCTATCTATCATCTATCTATCTATCTATCTCCAGAGGTGGTTTCAAGTAGAAAGGAAGCTAGATAAAGATTGCTTTAATCAAAACAATCAATTTCACTATCTCCGTCAACTCCATTAATTTCACCATCCACTATTCCATTTTTAAAAATATGTGACTCCTTCCATCTCTGTGCATATAGAAGCCTTGCTGCTGTTATCATATATAAAAACGAAGTTCCATGCTTTTTTTCAATCTGTTCATTAAACCTAAAAGAAAAGTCTCTGGCTTTAGTTGTACATTCAGTCCAGCAGAGATGGTAAACTGTGCCTTCAAATTGTTTACATTTCCAACATATGTATCAACATATTTTTGGCACACCCTTATTATACTGTACATCTTCAACAATTTATCAAGTGTTAAAGGCCAGTGGTACATCATCTTGTAATAATCCCTTCAAAGTTATAATTCAATGTAAATTTCAATTCTTTATTTATTCACACATTGGTCAAGTGTTATAATAAATTTCTTGCCTATTTGATAAAAAAAACCTTTTATACATTTGTCTTCCATATTCATTTTCAACAGTAATTTATACTTCTTAGCAGTTGCATGTTTGTCATTAATGTCATTAGTCATAAAACCAATTCTAAATCAGTTTTCTCATTGGTAAGAACAACATTCTTCTTAGTCAGTTTAAATATTTCTATTAACTGAGTGTAGGCAAACCATTGACACATGTGGTCTTCCCTTTCCAGTATCCACAAATGTTCTAACTCAGTGATGGCTAACCTTTTCTGGACTGAGTGCCCAAAGCATGCACGTGAATGCGCACATGTGTGGCCAAATCCCACAAATGCAATGCACATGTGGCCCTGTGCATGTGCCCCACCCCCATGCATGCCCCACCCCCATGCATGCCCCACCCCCATGCATGCCTCACCCCCACACATGCACATGTAAACCCTCTGCATGACCCACCCTCCTGCACATGCGCACATGCCCTGAACATGCCCTGCTCCTGCACGGCTGAGACCCAAAGACCAGTTGGCTGGCAGGAGGCACATACGCATGCACAGTGGAGCTGAACTGGGATGATGGCTCGCATGCCCATAGAGAGGGCACTGTGTGCCACTTCTGGCACGTGTGCCATTGGTTCGTCATCACGGTTCAAGCTTCTTTGATAATTTCCATGCTGAATTATATTTGGTATTTGCACTTAAAAATGTCCTTCAAGCTCTGGGGCTTTCCATTAATGAAAAATCCCATGTTAATCATTTGGTGAAGTGCCCTAGATGAAACATAATGCAATGTGATATCACCTATAAGAGCTGGCAGACAGGGGACAAGCTGTTATATAGGAGCTCTATTACTTGAATCAGTTGCTCAATTTACAGATTTGAAAGACAAGTCACTCCCAATTTTAGGGCGCACCCTAAAAAGTTGGCTTTTTAAGCAAGCTGGCCTGGCCTGAATAGAATAAAATAAATTATTAATTTTAAATTGTCTATTTTAATTTAATCCTAAATTTGATGTTAATTGTCAATTGAAGGTTATTGGATTCCTATTTAAGCTTTTTTAACTTTTGTCATATGTATTTTAATGATGTATGCTGCCCTGAGTCCTTTGGGAGAAGGGCGGCATATAAGTCCAATAAAACCAAACCAAACCAAACCAATTTTTCTCATCACAAATTTTCCTTTTTATAAGGGTCATTTTAGAAAGGCTGCTCTGAAAAGTACTCATCAACTGAGAACACCCACTGGAAGTTAAAGGATCATGTTCTTGCAATCTTTTTTCCTGGAAAAGCAACAGTTATGTTTCAGAAAATTAAGCATCCTATCTAATCCATTATTCATAGTTTATCATTATTTTTTATTTTCCCTTAAATATTACACTGTTTAGCATTCAACTGCTCATATCTTTCCAGTGTAAAGATCTTCTACAGTTATGCCATTGTTAGACCTACAGGACAGAACCAACCATGACTCGATAAATGGAATACATAGGGGTGGAAACAGTGATTATGGATTCTCACAATCATACAAAACCTGAGTTTTTAAAATCATTTTTGCCAGTTGAAATGGACTAGCTGCCTGAGAATTACAAGAACTGAAATCTAAAACACTGGATGGAAATCAAATTAGGGAAGAAAAAGCTGCATAATTACTTCCTTGTCATATTTATTACTGAAACTTTCAATCAGTTCAGTACGTTAGATGATGTCATGAACTTCATATTACAAAGTTCTGTTGGTAGAAAAGGATATTTGTAAGCTACCTTAAATGTTATTTTGACAATGAAGGACTGGGCTATAAATAAACATAACATTTACAAATAAACAAGGAGAAGGACACTGTCAAATCATATGTCTCAGTACCAGGATTTTATATTTAATATTCAGTGCATGACAAAAATCAATTATTCTACAGATATTGGCTTTTATAACCTTTTATACTACATTCTTAACTAATCAGTATTGCCATGTTTGATTTACTACAGTTATTCTTTGGGCTAACAGAATAAAACAATGTATCAATAAAGGAGAATATATGTAGCTCAGGGTTGATATGAGGGGTCCTTGATGCTCTCCGAGTTTGGTTGTTTTCTTGCTGATATTTCATTACCCAAACAAGGTAAACATCATCAATGCTAGATGATGGACTAGCACTGATGATGTTACCTAGTTTGGGAAACAAAACATCAGCACAAAAACAACCAAGCTCAGAAAGCACCAAGAACCTCTCAGAAAAACAATGTATTCATCAGATATTTCACTGGTACTGTAGGACAGAATAACAGTTGGAAGGAACCTTGGAGGTCTTCTAATGCAACCCCAAGCTCAAGCAGGAGACGCTATTATTATACCATTTCAGGCAAATGGTTGTCCAATCTCTTCTTAAAAATCTCCCATGTTGGAGCACTTATAATGTCTGGAAACAAGTTGTTCCACTAATTAATTGTTCTAACTGTATTGTTGGACTTTTGGTTCTGTGAATGCCCCATTCCAGAGTATTATGATGTTGGTGATTTATTCATTGATAGAAGAAAACTGAATGAATGAAATCTGTATGTGTGGAATAACCAATTATGAAAAACTAAGATTAGAAAAACAGATTAATCTGAAAACGAAATTCTTTCAGGGAATAAAAAGACAGTTGCTATTTATCCCCCCCTCCAAGCTTAATACACACACACACACACACACACACACACACACACACACACACTGTAATATGCAACCTTGTGGGTTTGCATTCTGGCTTAACTCTGGGGATTCATTGTGAAGCATGCAGTCCAAATGCCACGTCTTCCTTCACAAATGGCTTAGCAGACTGTGTTAGCTCAATTTTGTAGATTTGAATGAAGCAAGGTTTTTTTTTCTTTTTGTAGTTTTTCTAAAAAGTCTTAATACAGACATTCAATCATTTACCTGTAATTGTTAATGTGTCTTATAACTATAGGATTATACATGGTTATACATGGCTATACAATCTGAGGTTACCATAATCTGACTGATTATATTGTAAATAAAATTGCTCATATCTGCTCTGAATAGTGGGCTTGGCTGGACAGGATAAAATGGTGGATATAGCTTCTTTCATGGTTACTGGGATAATTATGAGCAAGTGGGCAAAAGGATTCTTTGTAGCATTATCTTCAGAACTTGTGGACTTAACCCCTGACCTTCCTGGCTAGTTAATTGTTTGGAGACAAATGTGTATTTAGGTAACCTCTAACCACCACCCCCTGTTGATGCTGGTAACTTTGAGAGAAGCAATGATCTATTCAACAAACTGCCTTGGATTAATTTATTTTGGGAAACCATCATCCTACATCCAATTTTTACTATGTGGGGACAGTGGTGGGATAAGAGTTGCAGATCCCTGGATGAAACAGATTGTCCAGATCCATTGAAACCGGGATTCAGACCTGAGCATAGGACTAAACCTAATTGGTGACTCTCATATGTGACTTGTGGCTAGACTTGGATGAAGAAAGCATGGACATCCATCCCTGTTTTATTAGAACTTTTGCCATTTTTATAGTCCTGCTTCATTGTTTATGTGGTTGGGATTTGGAGGCCTGATATTATAATGATTCCATTCCTTCTTGAGTGATGGAGTTGGCTGTCAAAATGCACAATGAGAATGATCGTTGTTGGTCATTCCCTCAAGGGATGCCAGTCCTTGATCTTCCTTGACCCCTCTCTGATTTAACACCAATTTGAAGCTTCTGGGAGAGGCAGTTCACTAGTTTAAGATGAGATATTATCAATATACAGATTATAACCAGTTCTACTGAGAATCACTAACCCTATCCCAAGGAGAGCAGGTCAATTTGGAGGTCCTCCTCAACATACAGGTCCTACAAGTAGAAGCCAAGGCAGGGGTAAAAGCAATAAACATCAAGCCTTTGTCATCTCCAGTATTGATTACTTTACATGGGGCTGTCTTACTTGGAGCTAAGGAAATGAGCCTTCTCTGTCACAGCCTCTCTCCACCAAAAACCTTAGTTGGAGCAAAGCATAGCAGTCAATAGGCTAAGTGGACAGTCTTGATACTACCGTACAACACCATTGCAATGGGACTTGCACTGGATATGTTTCCAAGTACAATTCAAAGTGCTAGTTATCACCTCTAAAATTTAGTAGTTCAAGACATGGGTATATTTGAGATTGCCTCTTCCATGGGTCAGAGAATGTCTACTGAAGATCTCCAACTATAAAGGGATGGGGCATGAAAAGGGGTATTTTCTGTGGGCACTGCCCTATTTTGGAACAGCTTGTTTTGGACACAAGGGCAGCATCTGCTCCCATGGTCTTATGGACGTTTGCAAAATTATGGTGGTTCTGCAAGCCTTTGGGATTTGAGTAACTACTGTATTTCTAAGACTAATTGTGATGTTTAACTGTAATTATTATGTTTGTTTCCATTATATAGTATTGTATATATACAAGCGGATTTGGATGTTCTTGCATAGTATTTAGAGTCAATTGACTGAACAGACTATAGATTAATTAAAACATTTCCCTATGGATCCTATTATGCTCACTCCACGTCCTCCAGGAGTGAGAAGAAACCGAAGAACGGAATATGTTAACATGAAACCTGTCACATCTAAGTTGTGCATGAGCCAAGCAAGTTTTCTGTAGAACATTTTTTTTTTTAAAAAGAAAGCTGCTACCATTTTGGTCCCATTAACCTTCTTCTATGTAAACCTCCCACACAAGTGTAAATCATTTATCACTTTAGTGCATCTGCTGAGAAAACAGCATTTTATAACTCACCCAGTGCTTATTAAGCCTACTGTAATTGTTATTCCCTCACTGGAAATTTAGGACTTGGCAATGGAATATGTCTCCTAACTGCAACCTGGCTCCACAAACACTTAAAGCATCAAATCCATTAGGATCCAAACAAGCTCCAGAAACGATATTATGTGATGGAGTTTGGCCAGTCTAATTGAGCCAGCTGCTTAATTTAATTATTTGACAAATTACTTGGAGACATGATGTACTTGTTTGTTCTGTCATCTCATTGCTCTCTCAGAATAGCAGGGCAGGCAGAATTAATGGCAGAGATATCATCTCAGAAGGCAGGCTTTGTGGTGACAAGATGTGTAAAGCAAACTGGGCAATGGTGACATTAGAGGTTCCCAAAAGCAAAAAAAATGTTGGAAAAGACATTGAATTTTTTTTTCAATGAAAAGCATTTTCTGAAGAATAAGAGTCTAATTTAATTTCATCCATGTTGTGCTTTTATTAAAGAAACATCAACAATTTGTTCCCACCTTTAAACTCTCCTAAATATTATGCACAATCTATTTTCAAACAATATTTTAATATTTTCTTGTCTAAGGATTATAAAACTTTCCAAATAGTGGCTGGATTTCTCCCTGGAACATGTAGAGCTGTTCTCTCCAGTTGCACTGAACTCTAATTCCATGTTCCATATATTGTGGCTGTTAGAGCAGGGATTGCCAACCTTGGCAACTTTAAGACTTGTGGACTTCAATTCCCAGAATTCCTCAGCCAGCCATGCTTGTTTTTAAGCATAGGAAAACCGGCCTATCCTGATGTAGGGAAAATATTACTTATAGTAGAATAGAGCCATCATTCTTTCACAGTAGGATTATGATAGGATGGGTGATAGTGAAAGAAGAACTGTAATACCATGGAAAGGATGAATATTTTTATTCATTTGTTTATTAGGCTTACAGGCAGCCCATCTCATTTAGATGCAACATAAAGATCCTTCATATTATAGAGACCTAAAGGATGTATCTTGCTTGTCTCTTCTGCCAAACCAGCAGCTGTATGTGAAATTTCAACCAAATACATAATCCTCCAATTTGTCCAAATGGGAAATTCATTAAATGTATGCATTTATTACTTGGCTTCAAATAGAGCCAAAGTGTTTGTCTAATATGGTCAAGCTTTCCTATTGCCTTTATCTTCTATTTTTAAACTTTATCTTTGTGAGAGGCACTCTTAATAGATGACTCATCTATATAAAGCATGGATATTCAATTATTCTTGCAAGCATTAAAAATGTTTCCTGAGTGTTCTAAAACTAGTGGAGATGTTAAGAAACACTGTGAAGTATATGTCTAAAGCTTCTTATTTTAATGAAAATTGCTGTGGACAAACATCTGTAGAGTCATGAATGGAAAAGAGGAGGAATGAGATTGGAAGATGTAGTTCCTCTTGGAGAACCACGTTTCCAAAGCATCTTGATGCCATTCCCCTTCCTTCCCTCTTTAGGTTGCATCTGCATGCATATAACAAATAATACTGACTATATGGGTTGATTTGGAATCAGTTCTGAACTAAAATAAGGTTATTTGAACTGCCCAGGTAAGATAAATTTATTTGTTCATTAGTCAGGATCATTCAATGAGTACATCAGGTCATGGAGTTATGATAACAGTAAGTTAAAAGGAATTAAATAGGTGGCTTCCACTTTCAGTTACACATTTCTTTATCATGCAGTTGAGTCTAAGAGGAAAAAAGAATAGAACATGAAGTTCCATTAACACAAAATATCTGGTTTTGAGAAGAATTGGAAATGATGCTTTCACATGAAGGCACTAGAATTCAAGTGTCATGAGATATGATAAAAATAAGAGGAGCATTAGGAAAAATGAAAGTGCTGAGATATACATTATTATAAAAAAAAAACAAATTATCCTCCTACTGTGGATTAAGGAACTTTTATGGAAGGTTCCTTCTGGACAACTATTCAGATAGTTCATTTTCCTGATTATGTGTTATTTCAATAATAATCAAGTTCTGCATTTTCAAGAGAATTTGGAAAATGGTAACTTATGCTTATTATTATCATTTTCCCCTTCAGTCTCTAAAGGGCTTGATTTCTTCACTATACTGGATTTTTGTCAACTTTACTATTCTTTAAAATAATCCATTAAATTACATAATTTATAATAATAGTTGTAAACCTGAAACATAGCTTTAAAATTGGAGGCTTTGATGGCCACAATCTGTTTCTCATAATGAGATATTTCAAGCTAGTTCAAATGTTAATTATGGGTAACTGTGTATAGATATGAATAAGTATTTATTTTGCTGGCTTTGAATTTTGTATTGGCTGAGAGAGTAAAAGTGATTGTAACCCGTTGATGGAAGACCAAGGCAAAATGAACTGAAAAGCAGGCTAGAAGTTAATACCTAGCGCATCAGGGGAAGGAAGAGCTTGACTGGAGAATGCCACTAAATACACAAGTTCCTAGGATAGTTTTAACTTCTGTACTGCTGGTTCTTCTTTCCATCTGATCAATTTATTGTTTATTTTTTATATAATATTTTAGTATGTGCTTTAGCTTACCATTATGGTTGCTTGAATTGTACTGTCAACCACTTTGGATTTTTTTAAACAAGAAGAGGCATATAAATGTTACTACAAAACAAATGGAAGTTTGTTTCAATTTTGTAGGTCATGTAGAAGTATCTAAAAGAGATAGCAGTAGGGTTAGGTGATAGAATGATAGTATGACAAACCTCCTGAATATCACAAGATGCAGAACCAATCTAGCGACTAGTGGTCTGAAAGGACACTTTGCTTCTACAGAATGTTAATGAAATACCCCCTTGAAGCCTTGCTAAAAGCAAAACAATGGTCCCCTATATATATTTTTTCCATTGTGTGAACCAGCAGCATTGCTTAACAACTTTTACAGACAAGAAGCATCTGATTGAGGCAGATCAGCACTGTTTCAGCACTTTGTTAGGACAGAACTGTTTGTCAAGGTATAAATATCTTTCTCAACTCAAAGGTGCTTTTTCAAATGGTCCGAACAGCTCTTGGATGAAATGTGACATGTCTTCAAAGAAAACACAGAAAGTCCAGTTGCCTTTTGAAAAAACACCTTTGAGACAACCATGACCTGGATGACTGAGAATTTCCATAGATATTTTTGTGAACTTTCTTGATGATTTTTGCACCATTGAGACAAGGAAACTTAACCCCGGGATTACTTGAAGCAGATTGCAGTCAGTTTGTCTTAGTTTACAAAGCAAAAATATTGGAGGCTCTTTAAGAAAGAAGAACAGTGATGCTTTGGCCTTAAGATAGATTGGCTGCCCTTGGACAGAAATATATCTAGGCAGCTTTCCAGTTTTTTAAAGGTCATAATATCATATTTTCAGCTCTGAAAGTCAAGTAATATTCTGTTTCCAGTCATACTGTCTTTCTAGGTTCAACACTAGAATAGAACAACAGAGTTGGAAGGGACCTTGGATATCTTCTAGTCTAACCCCCTGCTTAGGCAGGAACCCTACACCACTTCAGATAAATGATTATCCAACATCTTCTTAAAAACTTCCAGTGTTGGAGAATTCAAAACATCTGGAGGAAGTTATTCCACTGATTAATTGTTCTAACTACCAGGAAATTTCTCCTTAGTTCTAAGTTGCTTCTGTCCTTGATTAGTTTTCACCCATTGCTTCTGGTTCTCCCCTCAGGTGCTTCGGAGAATAGCTTGACTCCCTCTTCTTTGTGGGAGCTCCTGAGATATTGGAACACTGCTATCATGTTTTATTGAGGTTTTACTGAGTACTTGATATATTATAGCAAACAAACTTTTTGTTGTTCCTAATAAAAATGGTTATTGGTTTTGTCACAACAGATATTTGCAAGTTGTCTTTCTTTTTGTTGTGGCCAAAACCTGGCTCATCTAAAGCAATCAAATCACTTTGAAGATGTGACATAATTTTACTTCCATGCAAATCCATAAATAATATATTCTGGACTCCCAGCAAAGCTTGACACTTTGCTGAAGAGCCATGAGCCAAGGCAAAATCACAGTTTAGCTACCTTTGGTCCATTACAAGGGCAAGAAAAAGAAAAAGAAAAGGGTAGACATAGTGGCAATTACAGCAGATGTTAGAATGTTTTAGATAAACACATCTGTGTGACCTTCTTATCACTTATCCCTTCCTATTCAGTCAGCATGTTAGTCCTACTATCTTAGAAATATAGTCAGTGAATAAAAACAATTTGGTTTACTGGGCCACATGCTCCTCACTGATTTACCTTGACAAGGACACTATAAAGAAGGGCTGTCAAATTCCCGGCCTATGGGCCAGATGTGTCATGAACTGGCCACACCCATGCCTGGTTTAGCAAAGGGGAAAAAGTCTTGATGTCTCTTGACACTGCTGTGATGATGTGACTTTGGCAACCCTGCTCCACCAGTTGCCCCGGTTATAATTCATTTTTTAAAAATGAAAAAGAGGGAGCAGAATGAAATGAGCATCACTGTTTATGGCTTCAGGTACTGAGGCTAGATCTATATTTTGCTTCCTGCCTTCATCTCCTATTCTCTGGGTGTTAGTTCAGCAAGTGGGCTAAGGCAGCATCAATATACTCAAAATCAGCCAGCATTTATACTTAGAGTGCATCACAGCCAATAACATCTCTGTTATTTTCATCCAGAAAGTCATGTTTTCACCTTGAGCTGTTTCCAGATCAATCTCAGTGGGAAACTATGTTATTTTGACCCTTGGCTTCATAGGTGTTATTGTGTTCTTATTGCCAGATGGGCACATACTTGGTGATATTTAGCACTGCATATTTTATGTTTTTCTGCCTAGAGACATTAGATTCCAGTCCAAATTAGCTTGTTTGCATTGTATATGCTAGAAATTCATAGTTTCAGATGTTAATATTTATTGTTATTATTGTGATTGGTCATGTAGTCAGCCAGATGTTCAGACTGAATCTTTGTTTTCTTTTGCCATAGTCATTAATTTGCAGCTCTTTGTATTTTGTGATTTTTTCCAGTTCTTTCTCTTCTATTCTGCTATCCTCAAGTAGTGCACTACCCAGACACATTTTCTTTCTTATCAACAATTGTTAAGTCTGGGATGTTGTGGCAGGTGCTTGTCTATTTGAATTCTAAAGTCCCAGAATGCTTTGGCTTCTTCATTTTCTATTACTTTATCTATTTTGTGGTACCACCAGTTCTTGCTTGCAGGCAAGTGATTTTTCTTGCAGATATCTCAATGCACCATTGTTGCTACTTTGCTATGCTGTTGTTTCTAATGAGTCTGTGTCATTTTTTGCAGCAGCTAATTAGGTGATCCACTGTTTCTTCAGCTTCTTTTGTTGTCTGTGCTGTCTTCTCAATTTTGGCTTATATGCATTTCTTCAATAATTGATTTTGTTCAGAATTAGCTCCTCTATCTCTCTATTTCAACTTTCCATGGTCAAGTCTTCTTGTTTTTTGTCTTACCTACTAGTTTTGTATGATGTGCCGGCCATGTAATACTTAGTTTTCCCATATCTCTTTTCTGTTGATCTTTCTTGTAGGCTAGGTTTTTTTTTTTTGATATTCAATTAGTATCTCTTCACAACAATGTGAACTCACAGCTTTAAGTTCTTTAGCTGGTGTTAGCCTTCATGTGCACTCTTCTTCCCCAAGAACCCAGAATGTCGTAATGTACCAGTATAGTATATATGCACTCCAAGTTGCTTTTTTTCCAGTTGACAGATGGAAATGTCAATGCACAGATTTTATAAGTGCTGTACAATATTTTTTGGTCTGGCACCCAATGTCCTGATAATTCCTGGGACTGCCATGGCTGGTTTGTGTCATAATCTTTCAGTTTTTCAGATCTTGATACTTTGTCATCCTCTCTGATTTTTTGTCTTCTATTCTATTATCTCCAATTCTTTGTCTTCTATTCTACTATCTCTCTACTATCTACTATGACATATCCATTATCCACATTTTCTTCTTTTCAACCACAGTTATATCTGATGTGTTGTGAGTCAAGATATTCATCAGTCTATAGTCAGAATTCCACAAAATTTAACCTGCTCATTTTCAACTACTTTTTCAACTACAAGTTCCTACTAATTCACATGATACTTTAACAGATTTGCAGTGAATCATTTTGGTGACTGTGTTTTGTCATTGTTTATAATCCGTTTGCATGACCATTCTCACCTTCATCATATTAGTTCAAATATCTTGCTCTTGTGCAACAAAAATCAAATCTTTACTTTCTTTTTTTAATGTTCCAGTCGTAAACCATTGCCAGGTTTTACCCTTATCCACCTTCCACATGATCATTTGTAAAAATTGACCATGCAATCCTTTTCCTTGCCAACTTTTTATTCATGTTTTTATTATATTTTTTTCAATGTTCACTTTTTGCTTTAATACATTCTCATTTTTAACTTGAATCAATGCTTGTTCTTGACTGTCTTTTACATAAAAAAATGAATGCACATGTTTCTTCTTCAACAGTTTGTCTGTCTTGAAGAAACCTCTGCCTGTGGGGCAGGTATAATCCATCAATTTCTCTACAGAGATGTAATGCATAGTGAATGGTGGTCAGTTTTCTTGTTTGAACTAAACTGTCTAATTCAGCTTGTGTCTGGTTAATAATTCTAGCATTGTATCATATCATAAGTATGAAGCAGGTATTGATAGCATTGCTAACTTTTTGCTTGGTAATATTCCCTCTCTTTGAATGTCTTGTTTATTAATCACACTTTTAACTTATCTATGCATGATGTTATTCAACTGTATAATGCCCAGATATGTGTAGGCTTCATCCTGATGGTTCTTGATAGTTTGGCCATTCGGCACTTCAATAACATTACTGTTTGTGATTTTATCCTGATTTATTGCTACAGAGTCACATTTCCCTAGGCAAAATTCCATTGCTATATCTGTGCTAGAAATTTGTATAGTGTTTGTTAATGATTAGACTTCAATTTCTGATTTTCTATAAAGCTTTAGATCCTGCATGTCAAACTTGCCACATCACGTTGCTGTCATGTGACATTTCATGATGCTTTTCCATTCATGGAACTGGAGTGGGCGTGGCCTGTGTGTGACACACCCAGCCCGTGGGTTGCCATTTGGACATCCCTGCTTTAGATGTTGATGATGATGGCTTAGTTTTATCACAATTATCTCTCTATCTCTTATCTCTATTTCATCTATAATATATCTATTATCTATGTTACATGTTTGTATGTAGGTATGTAACTCAAGGCAGCAGAGATACCTAACATTCTTGCTTTCTATTTTCTATGCAACATCATCCCTGTTAGATGAGTTGGTGGGGTTTGAGAGAATTATTGGCTTAAAGTCATCCAGTAGCTTTATCCCTAAGGCAAACAGTCTCCTGATTTCAAGGCCAGCACCTTAACCACCACATCAAACTAATATCTGTAATATCTCTTCATGAATACTTGCTGCAATCTGTTCTAGTTTAGCTTTCTGTCTTCAATATGGTTTATCCAAAGTTATTAATTTGCTTTCTAAGAGTTAATATACCCTGTAAGAAAATATACCAGTATTCATTTTAATATCTGTGATGATGGGAGTTAAGTGCTGCATGTTGTGCTAAAAAACAACCACAGTCACAAATCTGTTAAACTGACTATAAATACACATGATTTCCCAGGGAGCTAACATTCATGACAAGAGATTAATTTAATTGTTAATTGTTTTGCAGGTCACTATTCTCATAAGCCTGGCTCTTGCATTCCTTGCCTGCATAGTCTTTCTTGTGGTATACAAAGCGTTTACCTATGACCACAGTTGCCCAGATGGATTTGTTTATAAGGTAAGAAGTCTGGCATGAATGAAGTGTCTCAGCTAATGATAGAATCTAGTTCGCTGCATGGCTACAATTTAATCCTGCCTTTCTCTGTCAGGACCAGAGATATAATTTGTCAACAACATGCTGAAAAGTGGTTAGTGCTTTAGGAAATAAAGGTCTGCAATAACCTCCAACAGCCTCAATTATTCTGATTCTGACAGGTATAAATCTTCAAGCAGACTACAGCCAGCCATCCCCCCATCTATTTTGAACAGGCTGACAAAAACTAGGTTTTTGACTCAGCTTAGTCTCAGCATCCGATTAAAAATGTAAGAGACATACAGTTATGCTGTATGCATTTTGAAAGTTTTGGGACATCTTTATTGATCCTCAGTTTATTGTCATAGAATAAAAGGAGAAATAGGGGTAGGAGTAAAACTGAAGAAAAAATTACCTATTGGCAAGCATGATTCACTGTCTTGTTGAATTTCATGTCTATGTCTTTATATCTAAGGACAACGGTCTGTTCATTAGCCTATACCTTACAAAGAGTTGGATTGAGAACATATGTAGTCACTCATGTCCTCGTCATCTCAAGACTGGATTACTGTAACGCGCTCTACATGGGGCTGCCCCTGAAGAGTGTTCGAAGACTACAGTTGGTCCAGAACGCAACCGCTCGAGCGATATGGGATGTATCTAGATACACCCATATTACACCTATCCTCCGCGAGCTGCACTGGCTTCCTATTGGTCTCCGGACGCGCTTCAAGGTGCTAGTCGTTACTTTTAAAGCCCTTCATGGTTTAGGACCTGGCTACCTGAGACACCGCCTCCTGCCATTTACCTCCCAACGACCAACAAGATCACACAAGTTGGGCCTCCTCCGGGTGCTGTCAGCCGGACAATGCGGCTGGCGACTCCCCGGGGGTGGGCCTTCTCTGTTGCTGTGCCGGCCCTATGGAACGATCTACCTGCAGAGATCTGGACCCTTACCACTCTCCCGGCCTTCCGTAAAGCCGTCAAGACCTGGCTGTTCCGGCAGGCCTGGGGTTGTTGATTGATATCCAGCCCCGTTTAGATGGAATGGGTGACATGAATTTTAATATTATATTTTTATTTTTTATCTCTATTTTTAAAAAATTAAATGTTTCTTGTCTGTTGTGAGCCACCCAGAATCCCTATGGGAATGGGCGGCATACAAATTCTAATAAACTTGAAACTTGAAAAAAACTTGAAACTTGTACTTGTAGTTCTGATGAGATTTACAGGACTATCCTAAGAACAAATTGCATCCAGGAAAGAAATGTTTCTTTTGAGTCAAAGTCAACTGCTGATCCTTCTTGCTCCATGGACAGATCCATGCAGTTATTTTGGCAACAATGCAGTATGGTGCCCGCATTGCCCTTTTTTTCTTCCTATTTTCCTATTTCTTATAGTCTGAACTACAGCCCTGGGCTTTCACCAATTCAAGTAATAGCCAGACCCAACTCTAAGTTTAGCTTTTTGAGATCAGCCAATAGTCAGCTGCCATGGAGTTGGGTTCGGCAGCTAGAATTGCACTCAAAATATGTAAACTTTTGCAAGGGGTTCAGGGTGAGCTAAGTTGATGTCAAGTAGATAACTAAACAAAAAAGTGTTTTTGCTTAATTGGTATTCATGGTACCTGTTTTTTATCCCCTTTTGATCTCCAGCATAAGAGGTGCATTCCCGCTTCTCTCGATGCTTACTACTCAGCTCAGGATTCCAACTCCCGGGGCAGATTCTACACTGTCATCAGCCACTACAGCATGGCTAAGCAAACCAGCTCGCGGTCTGTATCTCCATGGCTTTCTTCAGGATCGGTAAATCATGAAAATAAGGCCACTAAGACAGAAGGCCATTAAAGCCATGTGATGGCCTGGGGATGGAGGGAGTGGGAAAACCACATCATGTCTCTAAATCATTGCCCTAGTTCACAGAGGGCGCCTTGCTAATCAGTGTGATGAGAATACACTAACTCCAAGTGCAGGTGTCATCTTAATGGATAGTTTTCTCTCTTTCATTCATTCTCACCCTCCCCTTTAGTGCATTGTTCTCGTTAATTTGTAACTAAGTCAGGATCTTGTACAAAGGCATGTTAGGTGTTGACTATATCTCACAATGTACAAATATTTTTAAAACCATTGCTAAGTATTTGTTAAGAAAATAAAAATGAAACAAAAAAAGTAAACCCAGAAAACATTGACAAGAAGATAAAAGAAATAGTAAACATAATTTATTAGGCCTTTCTTGGCTGAGAAAACAGCCTTGAAACTTGGCAAACAAGGTGGGGGATTGTTTATCACAATGTAACATGAAAGGAAAGTTCAGATCGATGGAGGAACTATAGTGCACAACCATCATATACAAATAAAATACACAATTGTCTGGGCAAAAATCCATCTCAAAGGGTTTTCAAGGGATGGTGGTGTTATATGGATGCTTTTAAAGCAATTTAGCACCACTTGTGCTCCAATGTGCATTATTCTGTCCTTAACATTAAGATGAATGAGAAAGCCCATACATACAAGGAGATTACTGTCTCTTTACCAAAAGCCTCACACATGCATTAAACTATTGGATTGTGGCTACTAATCTTTGGTTGTTTCTCAAGAGGGAAATATTAGCCGTGAGAGTGAGTGCAAGCAGGTTCCTATGTGTCTCCTGATTGTCAACCCAATTTTGAATGTAACAATTCTACCCTCCCACAATCTAAAAATGATCGGCAAAGTTCAAAAACAACAAATCAAAATTTGACCTAGAGAAAGAGGGTGAACTGCTGTCTCAGAAGGGCCCAGGGTTGGGGTTTTGTTTTTGGGGGTGAATTTGAGATAAAGTCAAAAAATTATAGAAGTGAAACAGATTTTATTTTGATTACTCAAGGAGTAGGCTTATATCCCCTTGGATCCTGGGAATCTTGCTCAATAGAGCAACAGACAGATGTCACTGCAAATGCTCCATCACATGGCCAGCCACTCTTACAATAGAGATTCAAAGAAACACAAAGATAGCCTGTTTTCTGTATGTTTGCCAAAATACATTAAATTTTTTTAAAAAAATGGTTAGCCAATCAGCTGAGTTATTGCACAAATAAAATTTTGCTAGAGATACATAATAAGAGGAATAGCAATGGTATCTGCTAATAGCCACCATGATCCCCAAATGATGAAATAATGCATTATGACATCACGAGGCATATGACTGCCCTTTCATATCCCAAGATTAAATACAAATACAAAAGTTATAGGTTTTGCCTGGTGATATTATGACAACATTTAAACATTTGCCCTCCTCATGCCAATGGGTACCAGATAGCTTCAGAAAATTCTCATCCCCATTGGCAAGGCCCATTTTCTTTCCTGAAAATCTGAAAGAGTTGGATAATACTATCCTCTTCTCAAAATGTAAAAGACAGAAAAAAATAAAACAAAACCCAACCAACCAACCAAAACAAGCAAGCAAACAAACAAACAAACAAACTTCCAAGCAGAAAATAATTTTTTTAAAACGGAAGTTAGATTAGAAGTAGCACATGCTGAAACAGTGATATTGTCTATTCAGTGTCACATTTTCTGCAATAGGGATGATGAAGGAGGTGCAGGTTCTCCTGTGTATTGGATAGCATTTGACGAAACATATCAAATTAAATTAGCACATTGTGTAGATGATGAGTAGGTTACAAAAAGGATTTTAGGAGTATAACCTTGCTGTTTTATGCCACATTTGCATGCTGGCATTTTTAAATTCTTCCCTCTTCAATTGTCCTTCACCCTATACAATAACTAAACATTTTTTAAAGAAATGAAAAATAATTTTAAAAGTCACCCATGACATAACGTCAGAGCAGCTGTGGAATAAACCACTACCACCACCAAAAAAAACCACATGCGTATTTCTATACACTCCCATGTAATCCTGCCATGCACTTATTGCAGATCATAGCTTCACTCTTTAAGAAGATGCTCCTAACTGACTCTGTGGGTTCATTTTTAGCAATGAAACCAACGTCTAATATCACTGTCAATATGTAGGTGGTAAAGAGATGTGGAGCTACTCATCGGGAAGCCATTTTTTTCCTCCCAGGAAAAGAATCCACATATGTTTCTAAAACCAAGCATATACATTACTCTTAATGGAACATAATGCCTGTGTTTGTTTGCACCAAGTCCTTGGCATCATCTAATAAACTGTGTTATAAAAATTGTGTTATACAAATATACAGGCTACTAGTGCAGCTGGATTAGTACTAGTGACCTTGACAGGCAATGGCACTTCATAGTCTCCTAAACAGTACTGATTAAGGCCACATGATTCAACCACTTCAAGGTCCAATCAGTGCTAAGATGGAAGACTCAAGTCACGCGAGTCCAATCATAGACTTAAATGTGCTACATAGTTTTATATTACAGCTACAGTGAGTTCACACTTGGCCAATAAAGAATTCTATTCTGTTCTCTATTCTATCTTCAGTAAATTAAACATGATTAATTTTTAACAGAAGTTTTCAGAACCCCACAAATTGGCTTCCATGAAATCAGTAGAGGCCTTTAGAATGCCAGGAATTACTGAATAAATGCACAGGAGGAAGCAGTTCAAGAGTGTGTTTGATCTAAGACATCATATTAGGAAACTCTGTAATCTCAGATAAGTTTATGCTTTATATCTATACAAAGGTTTGAACGAATTGTGTATTTAAATATTCTTGGTTTTGCAGAGCTGGTTTGTGTCAAATTAACCTTCAGTTTCATGAAGAAAAAATAAACCAAGAGTGTGATCCACCAAAATCTTAATTTGTATTAGTAGGAGTTGCTTGGGAGTGATCAGTGGGAGAATTCTTGCCTATGCCCAAATTATGCGAGTTAAATCAACCTGAATGTAGAAGAAAAGCTAAGCAAACAATAGCTGTTTTAAAATTAATCAAATTGTCACTAAAAGTCCTAAAGATGGGCCCCCAAATCAGATTCATGATTTATATTTTACCTGCAAGAAAAAAAAGAAAGCCTACTCTACTGGAGATGAAAAGCAAAAGAAGTAATGATAAATGGTTGTATAATGTAGCCAAAACTGTAGTGCCAAATCTCATTGTCTTTTTATCCCTGTCTTTATCTCTTTCTTCATACTACATCTGTAAATCCATTTCTCATCTAAAAATGTAAAAAAAAATCATTGGAAAAAAAAAGTAAACAATTTCCAGAACAGCTACTGGATAATTTATAATTTTGTGGTTGTTGTATGTCAGTAGATAGAAGAGACTGAAGTATTTTTGGTGTAGTTCTTGACATTTTCTGACAGGACAAATAAAATTAGATGTGTCTGAGAGTCTCAACTATTGTGGTACCATTGTTTCTTTCCATTTTCTCTCAACGAATTTACATGGATATGATGAACGTGTTAGGAATGATAAAATATGGATTGTGCATGTTTATTTCACCCATCACAAAACATAATAGACTATTCTTACATTTTTAACACACATGCATCTTTTAGAGAAATATATATGTGACTGGCTTACCTCAGATGAACTTTACTTCAGATCAACTAAATTCATAGGTTGATCTGGCTCATAGTGATCCCAACTGTCAGTTTCAGGACTCAACTGGCATCTGCCAGTCAAGTATCTTAAACATTACATAATTGCAATGAGTTAGACTTCAAAATGGATGAGTCCTTCACAGTTCAAATCTTTGGCTTCTGACAACCTTGCTTAGATATCAGCCACCCACCTGTACATGCAACCACACTATATGCTTGGTATGTACACTTTTCTTTTGTGAACATTTTGCAGCTCTCACTTATTTTAAGATCCAAGCTGAACTTATTCTGCAGAAATTCATACCTTTCTGGGAGGAGGGAAGTGCTGAAAAATAGTTCTTGAAAATTGCTCAAACCCTAAGAAAAAAATGATGATTTAATCAACATCATACTAGAAACAGATTATAATCAGAGTCTTCTCAATATCACCCAAGGTAAGTGATATATCACTCTCTCTCTCTCTCTCTCACACACACACACACACACACACACACACACACAGAAACCTTTTCCATGCTGCTTAATAACATTTTGTCTATCTAAAAATACTTTAAATAAAAAAACGAATCAGATAAAAAGAGACTTGTGCATAAGAATGCATCACACAGTTGCAGAAATTAGGGAAGACAAAGATAATGATTAAATGAGAAAATATAGGTGCCAATACATCTTACTACCAATTAGGGGGTTAATGAGCATGCATATGCAGCAGAACACATATACATCTACACATTGTCTTTATTCACTGCCTTGTAGGATGAGGTAAGAGCCAAGGTGGCGCAGTGGTTAAATGCAGCACTGCAGGCTACTGCTAGATCAGCAGGTCAGCGGTTCAAATCTCACCGGCTCAGGGTTGACTCAGCCTTCCATCCTTCCGAGGTGGGTAAAATGAGGACCCAGATTGTTGGGGGCAATATGCTGACTCTCTGTAAACCGCTTAGAGAGGCCTGAAAGGCCTATGAAGCGGTATATAAGTCTACTGCTATTGCTATTGCTATTTACTTATAAGAACTTTGCCACTGCATGAATGTACCAAACCATAATAATTGCACACCAAGATATGTAATTAAAGTTCTAGTTTATATGGAAGCTTTTATATTTCTGCAATCCCTCTGCTACAGAAAATTACATTGTAAATGCGGACATCTCAGTGTCACTTGGAGAGGGAAGATGCTACTCTCCATGTGTTGAATCTACTTCATGCAAGCCATCCTTTGACAGAACAAGGAATGTTTTAAACATGAAATAAAACCAGTTCATGGAAACTAAGGCTATTAGGCAAAGTTAGTCATAGTGGCTATTGCATCCTTTCAATGCTCATTGTTGCAGTAAACATGATTGGGAAGTATCAATTTTGAGACCAGCTCTTGGGTTTTCACCAAGTATGTATTTACCAATGGAACAAAATGCAGACAAGGTGGAAACAAGGCACAGTCATTTTCTCAGGTCTTCATATAAAGAGGGAAAGCTTTACCAGTGCCAGGATTCATTCTGACTTTACTTAACACTATCTTCTTTTTCCCCAATGCCCAACATTATGTTTGTTTAAAAAATATTAGCAATGTTTTTAAGTGAGTTAATAGCAGAATTCACTGTTTTGCTAAAATCAGTGCAAAATTAGTCTTAAGAAATACAGATAGTTGATATTCCAATGCAGGTCTATTCTTCATTATGAAATTTAAATTTGAAAATAAAAATAAGGGATATGTTTCAATCTGATCCCACATTAGTTTCTTTTATAAATTGAGCATCAATTGGGAATGCAGATAAATCAAGGCTATAGATTTAAAATAATTTTGCCCACCAATGAGTTTTGTAAACACAGCAAAGATACCTTTGAAATTATTCTGTGTGATATTCATGTAACAGAATTGTTGATTAATCAATGTTTGCACAAGCTGCCTAAGCAAATTTTTCTCTCGTTGGGCAAAAACTTTGGGGACATGAGATTTCATCACTAGCAGCAGGCAAAAACTGACCAAGATAAAAATACAAATCTTTATAACATAACTGTGTGAATGCCCAAATTAAACGTGTATGTTCAAGAGGAGACTTAACAGTCCAATTTTTTATATGTGCCTGACTTAGGTTTACTGTAAAGTGGCCATTCACTTCATTAGAAGCTAAATAAGGATGCATTTGGAGGTATATTCAGTTGCAAGTCTCACTGAGTTATGTGGAACTATTTAATGTGGCTGAAATTTTCAAATCCTTTATCTTTTTTTTTTTTTTTTGCATGTGTGTAGGTCTCAAAAATCCATCACAGCAGGTGGTGTCCAAAATGTCTGTCTGCCTTACACAGACTTTATTTGGCTTTTATACAGTTTTAACAAGCAAAGCAAAAGCAGGGATAGCAACAGCATCTTATTGGTACATAGCAATAGCAATAGCAGTTAGACTTATATACTGCTTCATAGGGCTTTTAGCCCTCTCTAAGCAGTTTACAGAGTCAGCATATTGCCCCCAACAACAATCCGGGTCCTCATTTTACCCACCTCGGAAGAATGGAAGGCTGAGTCAACCCTGAGCCGGTGAGATTTGAACAGCCGAACTGCAGAACTGCAGTCAGCTGAAGTAGCCTGCAGTGCTGCATTTAACCACTGCGCCACCTCGGCTCTCATCAATTACTAAAATAGCTAAAAAAAGTAGTATTAATTGTTTTTGCCAAATTACACACAACAGCATTAATATTAAAACAAGCGCAAGCAACAAGCGCTGGCACATCCACTATGAATATAGCCAATGCTACATATTCTATTTTATTAAGCAAAGCTATCTCAGAGTCACAAGTGCTGTCTAGCATGACTCCACGTCGAGAATGGCTTGAATGAAGTTGCTGTTTGGAAAGCAAAACAAGAATTAACTAGCTGAGACAACATTGTGCTTCATTAACATTAGTAGGAATATAATAAAAAGTTTCTTGACATGTAAAAAACCATCCTTGCAGGAGCCAAACATAAGCAAAGTGAAAGGAAATCTCCTCAAAAGCTGTACAGTTTAAAGCAGGTGAACTAATATGAAGACAGTGAGGTTTTTTTACTTGAAGATGTACAATTAAATATTTTTGTGTGTGTTGTATGCTCAGGAACTGCTACTATCGAAGTATTTAAAGCAATTGCATCAGGGAGTGGATCATAAGTAACCAACCCCTAACTAGATATAGTCTTATAGTTAAAGTTTTCATTCAATAGCAATAGTTTTGAATTACTACAAGCAGGATGCACATAATGAAAGTCAGAAATTTAGTTTAAAAGCTTGTTGAGAAAAGATTTAGAAAGCTAAAATAGCAGCAGCTAATTTTAAACGTTGCGGAGATGACTGTCCTTGTAAGCAATCGCTCCTCCCATTCACCCCCCACAGCTGAAAAAACAGTAAAAGCTTGCAAAAGTGGAGAATATGAAAGCAATAGATGAACAAGAAAAGAAGAAGTCATTAAACACGCAAACCGAGGGTCTTTAGACAAATGATATGCAATGCAGCTCATATAGTCAGTTAAAGCACACGGAAGAGATAAATTATTCTGAAAATAAAATTGAAAATCAGATTTTGGAATAGGAAAAACAATATTAAACAAATCAGTCCAATTTCTTCAGCAAACTCGGGTATGTCCCAAGGTTAAAACATTTTGGGATGGGGTGTTTTTATCTTCTAATGCAGTTAACATTCCTGTAGGCAGCTTAGAAAACATCAAAAAAGTTAACTAACAATTTATACGATCCACAAACTAAATGCTCAAAATCTCATTAATCTTTCCAACTGTGGCAAGGGCTGTGGGAAAAAAAATCACAATGAGATCGCGGGACTGTTTTCCTTTGGTCAATAAATAAAATAAAAAACTAAGTAAATGTGCCAGCAAAGAAAAATAAGGACGAACCCAAGTAAGGGTCCCCAACAACTGCCACAAATTAATTAGCAAAATACTTTTGTGTACAGTTAAAGAAAAACCAGAGCAAGAAAAGATTGTAACATTTCATATAGTTGTACTTTTTCTCCAGAGCGATCTGCAATCCATAGATACTTAAATCATTTTTTATATCTAAAAGCCTATTAGGTGGTATCTTTAGGGCTCCAATTAAAATATCATTCATATAATGATTTAACAAAGCCGATGGATAACGCTTATGAAAAGGATTCAATTTTGCAACATAAATCTGACACAAAAAAGGACTAAGTAAATGTATAAATCAACCAACGAAATAACTTTGGACATTTTGCTTTTGGTTTCGACCCTTGATGGAAAGGGCTGCGGGAGGCTACACCCCTGGATTTCAACATTCCTTTTTAAAATGACCAGGTTTACCACAGTTGTAAAACTTTCCTTGAGGCTTGCTGCCTTACGATAAAGTAGCCACCAATTTATTAGTTTGACAAAAGGCTGTTCCTATATTTTGACACACTTTAATCATATCTGCCAAATCAGGATCGTTCCCAAGACCAATAATTGCCCTCCAGCATTTGGAAGTAGTGTTTTCCTTTGCTAATTTCATCAACAACTTCATCTGAGCCTTAGGATTGTCTATCTGTTCTTTTAAAGCATCCTGCAATCTGTTAACAAAATCAGGATACGGCTCAGTAGCCTTCTGCCTGATATTAAAGAAGGCTTGCTGAGGCTTGCCAGAAACAGGCACAAACTCTTCCTGATCAGGGGGTCTGAGGGGAACAGAGGAAAAACAATTCTTTAAGCCAATTACTTCATGATCTTGTGAAATCAATTTAGGTGAACAGACAGAAAACATATCTTCTATATCTCCCTTTCTTTTGCTAATCATTCCACTGGCCGTGGAGAAGCAGAAGAATTAACTTCTCCATGAGGAGCTGAAAGTCCAATTAAAGATGATTTTGGGGGAATTATTTTTACTTGATCACAATCAGGTAGCGGCTCTGTGGTCAATTGCTGTCCTGCCAAAACTTTAGAGCCAAATTTTTCCACTGCATGACACCATAGTTGTAATATCTCTACTGGGGCCCTGGGTTTAAGATGTAAAGTTTGCCCTATTTTTTCCCAGTCACGTAAACGAAGCGTTCCTCGTTCGGGATACCAAAGACAATGTGTCCCTATCTCTTCCACTAGCTTCCTTATGCATGCCTCAGGTGCTATAACACCTGACTTCTGTAACAAGAATCTAAGTTCTGTCACGTGTTGTTGCTGGTGTAGAGATAGCCTGCAACCCATACCTACCTCTGAGGGGTCCCGTAGGACATTGGTGCACCTTGGGGTCTGTTCCAGACGAAGATAACTATGTTGGCAGTTGCTCCTCCGTAGGGTGTCCTGGTCCTGGGTTTCGGCACCAGATGTAGGTCTCAGAAATCTATCATAGCAGGTGGTGTCCAAAATGTCTGTCTGCCTTACGCAGAGTTTATTTGGCTTTTATACAATTTTAACAAGCAAAAGCAGGGGTAGCAACAGCATCGTATTGGTACATACTCCTTGTCAATATCTAAGACCATCCCAGCCAGAGTAGAATCTTCACATATCTCCCTGCTATGGCTTGTCTCTGCTAGGTGAGCTCATAGGTTAAAAGGTAAACAGCCACTGAGATCATGGCATCGTAAGAGGGGTTAGTAAAATAATCATAATAAAAAAAAGAAACATCTTTACAGTTGCTTATACAGGGCATATACTTGACCCTGAGGCAGTATGGAAGAGGGTTTTAGGGAAAAAAGCTGTGATACATATATGTCTTTACGTCACCTTTCCTCTCATTCCTACATTTGTGCAAAATATCCACTGAGTTGGACACAAATGTCAAAAGAAAGATACTCAGAATAGCAGTCAATGTACTTAACTTCAGTTAGCTGTTGAGTCTGAATTACAAGGAACCTCCATTCCTCACTTCATAGGCACAGAATTATAGATATAAAAGTAAAAGAGAGCATAAGTCTTATACTGAACCATTTAAATTACCTCTATAGGAAAAAAACCCTGTTGTGGATTGTTTGTCAGTATTTTCCCCTGCATTTTCTTATGGATTCTATTTCCAATCCTCTCATCTCTACCAGCAAATCTCTTTGGCTCAGTTGTGATTCTCTCTGATACTGCTAAGAGGGAACATTTTTCTTATTTTCAGCCACCCTTGGGATTTTGTAAGTGTGATGCTGATAGTGAGTATTAATAATATTTTGAAGAAAAAAGAGCCTGCAATTGGGACAGCAGAGACATTCAGGATCTTGCAGTAACTGATGTCCCTGTCAGGAGTTTCCCTTATAGGTTTAGTCCACTTAAAATGTAGAATAATTGGCATCCTTGAGTCCAAGCAAAGTTGGCTGAGTTTTTCCGCATCAAAATATTTGGCAGTGCAGTAGAACATTGCCAGAATTATTAATCAATTGGCCTTGGATAAACATTTGCACATAAAAGAAATGCAGACATTTTGTGATGGCGTGGTTTAGCCTTCCAAAACGACAGCAGAGGAGAGAGGGGGGAGGAAGGGGGGAGGGAGGAAAATATTAAATATTTTCATTTTATGGGGCTAAGAAAATGAGCCTTCTCTGTCACAGCCTGTCTCCAGGCATTAGGGCCGACTCATATCCCCGGGACTTCCAAAAAGTAGTTATTTGATTTTTATTGGTTTATATTTATATTTGTTGGCTGTGCAGAGTCTTTGAAAATGGGAGGCTATAACAGTTTTATAATGAACTAGCCGATAATCTGGCATCGCCCGGGTATTTATTTATAGGAGCAAAATGTCCGGACCAAATGTAATTTCTAATGTTGGATTTTCCCCCTTACCAGCGGGAGCCCCCTTGTGGAGTACTGTGAAGTTGTTACCATGGCAACTCTAATGCACTGCACAGTAGAAGCCATTTTATGGCAGTATAGTAGAAGCCATTTTAAGGTACAACAGACTGTATCTTAATAAAATACACATCCCAGGGGGTTTTAGAGGTATCTTACCCCCCCACAATATTTTTCTCCAGAGGGTAAGTCATCTGTGTACCAAATTTGGTTGAAATTGCTCGAGGTGTTCCAGAGTTAAGCTGGAAAACACACACAGACACACACACACACACACACACCAGCATTTTTATAGAGAGAGATAATAGCAGTTAGAGCAGTTAGACTTATATATCGCTTCATAGGGCTTTCAGCCCTCTCTAAGCGGTTTACAGAGTCAGCATATCGCCCCCAACAACAATCCGGGTCCTCATAATGATAATAATGGTTCATGTGGATTATATTAACAATTTGTTGTTAAACATTCATTGGAAATATTTCACATATCATCAAAGTGATGCACATCCAATTGTACCATATTGACTTTTTATCTTTCAAAATCCAAGATCCAACACAATGGACTCTTCAACCACATGGATGGCAGCAGTGAGTGGAGTTTGCAGCCAGGCATTGTTCTTGGCTCAAAAAGTAAGTTGACCAATATGTAAAATCAATATATGTTTCTGAACAATGCATTCAAAACATGCATTCTTGGACTGAGTTATATATAGCAAAAGCAATAGCACTTAGACTTACATTGTGCTTTACATAGTGCTTACATAGTGCTTTACAGCCCTCTCTAATCAGTTTACAGAGTCAGCATATTGCCTCCAACAATCCTCATTTTGCCAACCTCGGAAGGATGGAAGGCCGAGTTAATTTTGAGCCAGTGAGAATTGAACTGCCAAATTGCTGGCAGCCAGCCGCCAGTAGAATTAGCCTGCAGTACTGTATTCTAACCACTGCACTATCACAAGTCTTTCCATGGTGCATATGCATAATTACATAATTTATACTGGAAAAATGCACAGATTGGGAAAATAAAATATCTGCATGAGAGCAACGTATTGATTTTCCAGATACAGTATTTCTACAAAAATGGATTTTCCAAGAAACAAATGGAACAGAACAATAAGTGCATAGATGTGGCAGTGTCACAAATTTAATTTCCACATATCATTATGTTCCCAAGAATTGATGTCTGTGTTATCACATAAAGATATTTCATCTAGTTAAAAATACTTATTTTTTTTGATTCCCTGGAACATCATTGTTGTTATTTAAAGATCTCACTATATTTTTGTTTTGTTTTAAATCTATTCTTCTCAATTAATTTAATTTCTGCTTGCCAGCATTAACCATTCAGGTATAGAAAACAAATTCAGAGGAAAGGGAAGTGGCCAAGCAAAGCTTGCTATCATATATGATAATCCCTGAAATGCACCCTAGTATTAGAACTTGTTGTAACTGAGGAACCTACAACCAAGAGGAAGAAACCAAATAATAGTGCTTTATTTTTGTTCCTCTCACTTTACATAGCCAAAGTCTGTCAGAATATAGGGAAGATAATTAGCTGTAAACATTTGCCTGGGTTCATGAAACTAAATCAATAATAGAATAACCATGGAGAATATTAATTAGTTCTGAGTCGCAGGGTATTGGCTAGATATATGTGATCACTTGCCAGTGCAATGGAATTTATATAGATGGTGCTCTACTTCCAAGAGAATATTCTTCCAAGAGAACCAGCAGCCTGAGATATGAAAACTCAGAGGGGGGTGGGGCGGGGAGAGATTAAACCTGAAGGTCCTTCCTGCTTTATGAACAAAGTGAGAAGAGAAATTTCAACTGTGGCCATTAGAATCTGCTAACCTAAAAAATTGTAGTCAGTTCAGTCATTTTCTGGATCAGCTGGGAAAAATAAGTAGACAGTGTGAGATGAATTCCAACACATTTTTGGGAATTGAATCATGCTGTTTAATTATTCCAGGAACTCCAACAAAGAACAAAGCAACAAAAGTTAAAAGAGAGCCATTACTTAAACTAATCTTTGAATTATGGCCAGGAATTTGTGGTCTTTAATACCCCAGCATCCCTCACCTTGTTCCATGTAGGTCCGGACAGCTGGACGTTCTTTAGTAATGGCTGTGGGTGAAACAAATGGAAACTGTGAACGATCTTATAAGCATCTGACACAACACAGTCACGATTCTGCAAATAAATGTCTGTCTCTTCTTCTTTACCCTTGGCATAAGATGTGAACCTTGGGCAATGAAGACGAATTATGGTTCAGCTGAAAGCTGTGGAGTGAATCTACCAGTAACTCTGGTTAAACTCCTGTTTCCTAGTGGAAGTTAAGCTTTCACCCTGCAGGTGCAAGAGCAGGAATGGTATTTCCTGATGTCACTAAGTTATCTCATGTTGGAGACCTGTGATGGAAATTGTTACTCATCATTTAGAACATGATTATTATTGTCCAATAATTGCACCTGGAGACAACAGGCTATTTCAGGAAATGCAGCACAAACATTTATCCCAATAGCTTCTTGTTTGCTCTCTCCTGGCATCTCCACTTGACATCAGTTGCTTTATTACATTCAGTAATAAAGCAGAATCCGCAGCCTAGACTGCAAAGCAGAAACAAATTCCCCAAACCAAGAATGGTGGATACGCTAGTTATGAACTAGTAACCAGGTTTCTTTGTTGAAATGGCAACCAAGCTGAGGAGAATCTTTTATTTCCAATATATTTTTTTAATTTTTACATTTAAAACAATGCAGTACCGCAAAGTCGAAGTGACCATACATTCACATTATATGCAACTAGTCTCAACTATTAACAATTAGCCTACTTAATACATTGTCTATCCTTCTGTCCAATCACAATATATACAGTTCGTTCCAGTCTTGCCACCTTGTCTTATACCAGTCGTAAAATCTGTTCCAGACTTTAAAATATTCTGATTCCCCTTTATTTTTAAGTTCAAGAGTGAACCTATCTGCTTCCGCACAAGCCAACACTTTTCTGATTATATCTAGCTCTGATGGTGTATTTTCTTTTTTCCAATATTGTGCATAAGTTATGCGCGCCACAGTTAGTACATGTATAATTAAATAAAGTGTATCTTTCTTAAACCCTGAGGAGAATCTTTTGTGGTCATACAAATTATTCAATTTTGATATTTGTGTTCCTTCTATGTACTGCAACCGAAAAACATGTCTCCCTAAAATGCTGGTGTTTAATTTGTACACATAATTTGTCTGTATCATATGAAATAGTCATTTTGCTCACATACACCCACACAGCATTTCCTGGGAATCAGAACTGATATTTTACATTTTCTCATAAAAATATTTAAAGTTAACATGTGGCTATCCCAGTCAATAGAATCCTCTGTAAAAAATTGTTTAGCTTGACATCCTCTAGAGTAGATATTGACACGACATGAATAGTCTTTCAATTATTATTTTTTGCAAACATCAATACATTGTTGCTGAAAGGAATTAAAATCAAATTCTCATTCTTATCACTGGTAATACTGCAATGTGAACATTTACCATTATTTCTATGGTGATCCCAGTTTCTCAATATTGCTTTAATGAAATCAAATTATGTGCTCGCATTCAAATGCTAGATATTTGAAAATCCTACTGAAATATTTTTGATTGGTATTGGATTGACAGAATTTCTTTAGTCTATATTTGATTTTCTTCACCTAATTAAATTTAAATCTTTAAATTAAAGTGTTTAAATAATGATGCAGAGTATTTCTACAGATTTAAGTCTGTTAGTGAAGCAGCTGTGCTGCTGTTCTCCCATAAAAGCATTTCTCCTTTACACTGATTTATGTCCTTTCGAGCTCTGCTATTTCTAGCTTGACCTGCTTCTTGAAACATCGCTGGTTGGTCTGCTATGATGTCACAGAAGTATTTGGAGCAATCACAATTCATCTGGCTGTCAGTGGCTCAAGAATGCTGACTTAATTTTGAAGTCAATTCGATAATTATAGTGTACTGTATAGGACTTTAGCATTCTGTGAGCATCATTAAACAAAAACTAAAATTGATCATATGGTGGGATTCTTCGTCTGATATCATAATTTGAACTGAAATGTTCCAAATCCTTTCAAGAAAAAGAAGCAGGCAGAACTTTTGTAAAATGTGGTACATGACACTGACAATAGATTGGTTGATTTATTAGAGTTTCAGATACATATGGAGAAGAACTATTGAAATCCATGAACGCAGCTTATTAATGTCTAACATATTTTATAGATTTCAGTTGCTCTACTTCAAAAAAGACTAAAACTGGTATCAATCCATTATCATGCACGTATATTTATCATGCCATTTTTTAAGACCTGCAACTTTATGTAAGGTGTAGAAAATGATTACAAAGTGGGAAGCCAATTGAAAATAAAGATATGAGGCAAGAAAACGTCATAGATACATTCTTTCCCATTACCAATAGTTGAATATTCCATTAATACTGATGTTTGAAATAACAGTACTTTAGGGGACAGGAAAATGAAACTCTGTTAGCATCCTTTAGGCCTGAAGAGGCTGTCATTAGTCATGTTTGGTCCCCTGTTATCTAACAGTGTTTGATGAGTTTGACTTAGATTTTTAGCTTGCAGAAAAACATTTTTCAAAGCCAGCTTGGGGAATTGGTTTGTAGCACCATATTTTGAGTTAAAATTCCTTCTTGCAAGTGGCAGAAACTTTTTAAAATATATACTGTAGCTCGGTTTAGGCTTTGCAGAAGAGCAAAATGTCTTAATATTCAGTCAGCACAAGGAGAAAACTCTAGAATATCATCACATATATTCTATATTGAAAAAAATCAGATCTCTTGAACTGAGACAGCTTGGTTGAGGTATGTGACTGCATGAATATATTTACCGCATACTTGTATTTTTAATAGCAATGGATAAAAAATGACGCTTCAGGATTCATCTTTCAGAAGATACTACCCAATAGGCTATAGGTTAACATTTGACTGAAGTTGTTGGTGACCAGTCTGTGGGTGAAGCTGGCTTTCCTATATGTATTTGTGTGTGTGTGTGTGTGTGTGTGTTTATGTGTATGTGTAGGACAGGACAAGACCTCTTGCAGAAATCAAACTGGGATTATCCCAAAGTCTATCATATGAATATGGGTCAAAATTATTCTTGAACTTTAAGCTTCCAAGCATACACTGCTGTTCTTAATGCTGAAAATACAATAGAACTGAGATTAAACATGAAGACAAGTCTATGCCGTGATATTGGGCATGTGCGAAGGAACATGGCTGCCGGGCTTTTCGCTCCGGCGTCTACACGGGAAAAATAGACAAAGAAGGAGAAATTGCCCCGAGAAAATCGAGCTTGAGAGAGACCAGGGCACGAGCGATTTCTCGGAGGGTCTGGTGCTGGCAGCGGACTGGAGAGTTTTTGCTCTCCAAGGCTGCCCTCCACGAAAAACGCCGACGCCGCTCGGAGGTGCCCGGAAGAAGCCGCGGCCCAGCTGATTAGTGAGGCGCTTAAAGACATCGCCCGGGTGCCGTTCGGAGCCTGAAGAGAGACCAGGGCACGAGCGATTTTACGGAGAGTCTGGTGCAGGCAGCGGACTGGAGAGATTCTGCTCTCCGAGGCTGCCTTTCGCGAAAGACGCTGATGCCGTTCGGGGACGCCCGGAAGACGCCGCGGCCCAGCTGATTTAGAGCAGCGTTTAAAGATACCGTCCGGGTGCCGCTTGGAAGGCGTTGCGGCCCAACTCGGCTAGAGACGTTGGGTAACTATTGTTGGAGGTTCGTCGTGACCTGTCTGACTTGAGAGAGCCTTAACTCTCCTCCACTTGCTGGCTGAGAGAATCTCCCCCCCCCCTTTATGCTACTTTCTTTATCCCGTCTGTGTTTGGTTGCTGTGGACTTGCATTGGACTATTCATCGCCCCAGGGAGAAGGCGGTTAGCCTGGAACAGCACTGGGAGAGAATGGGAGGCTGTCTCCATCTGTTGCTATTGCACCCCCCTTCCTCTCCCCTCGGCTTGGCCTCCCCTGTTGGTGCATTCCCCCCTCCACTAGGCCATCGCCATCGCAGGGCCTTTTGCTGGGCGAGATTAGAATCCTTTTGGAATGCGGCTTTTGGACTTTTTGGAGTATATCTTCATCTGCTCTTCTATTTGGACTTCCATCTGCCACGGCCATTGTTGCCTGATGCCGCCTTGGACCTGCTAACACAGATAGCGCCATTACCGGCCGAGCGGGGGTACTTACAGTACATAGAAGGCCCTCTCCTTGCCTCAACCATCTTGGACTTCTTTGGACCTTCCCAGAACTATTCGCACTTTAAATTAATTAATTTTTTGCGCAATTTATAATTTATAATCTCTTTCTTTTCTTTCATCTTTTTCTTCTTTCTTTGTATGGGTTATGCATGAGGTACGCTTGAGATGAATGAATGTCCCACTTTTATGATCATATTGTTGTAATTTTGTGTTTTTAACTTTTTACGTGGGGACTGCTTGGGGGAGTGTATGAGTATGCGTGATTCGGAGGACCTGCCGGGAGTTGCGGAGGCCACGGGGGTGGTTGAGGGGACCAGAGACACGGGAGAGGGTCGGGGTATTGCGGTCGTAACAGGGAGGGGCAGATACGGCGGGGACTTTAGGGCAGGCCATTACCGGGGAAGGAGGGTTCGCTACATTACAGAGATCCCTCCTTCCGGCCCTAGGAGTCCCACTCCAAGACCAGATGGTGCAAGTAGTCAGGACCCTGGTCTCAGGCTGTTGTCGCTAAATGCCAGGTCTGTTGTACATAAAGCTCCTCTCGTCCGGGACTTAATTTTAGACGAGAGGGCAGACCTGGCATGTATTACTGAAACCTGGCTGGGCCCAGAGGGAGGAGTCCCCCTTGTAGAGCTGTGCCCAGAAGGATTTCAGGTGCTGCATCAGCCGAGAGCCCAGGGAAGGGGTGGGGGTGTGGCCGCTGTTATCCGAGAGTCGTTAGTTCCTCGTAGGGTCCCTGCTCCGGAGATTGTCGGGTGTGAGTCTTTGCTGTTAAAGTTGGACCTCAAGGGTCAAGTGGGTCTGCTGCTAACGTACCTGCCTCCCAACAGCGTTGCAGCAGCCCTCCCCTCGCTCCTCGAGTCGGTAGCCGAGCTGGCAATTGAGTTCCCTAGGTTGATGGTCCTGGGGGACTTTAATTTGCCGTCGCTCGGCGAAAACTCTGATGGGGCGCAGGAGTTCATGGCTTCCATGACAGCCATGGGCTTGACCCAAGTAATTCGGGGCCCAACCCATTCAGCGGGACACATGCTTGACCTCGTATTTCTCTCGGAGCAGTGGATTTGTGATCTTGGTCTGAGGGGGAGTGACATCATACCCCTGTCGTGGTCAGACCATTACCTACTGAGGCTCGACTTCCGGAGGCCAAACCCCCACTGTAGGGAGGAGGAACCGACCAGGTGGTTCCGCCCCAGGCGTCTTATGGAGCCGTCAAGGTTCCAGACAGAGCTTGGGGTTATTCCTGACACTTTCGCCCACAGTCCGGTGGAGACTCTGGCTGCTGCGTGGCACTCGGCAGCGTCGGAGGCCCTCGACCGGATTGCGCCACTGCGGCTCCTCCGAGGCGGCGGATCCCGGAGACCCCCTTGGTTTACCGAGGAACTCCGGGAGATGAAGCGCCGGAGGAGATGCCTAGAGCACCGTTGGAGGTCCGATAAGTCCGAACCGAACCGGGCAATGGTAACCGCCTGCACCAGGGAATACACCAGGGCACTTAGGGCAGCAAAAAGATCGCATATAGCCACCCTGGTAGCATCCGCTGAGTCCCGTCCAGCCGCCCTGTTTAGGATAACCCGCTCCCTACTGAACAAAAGGGAGGCGGGGGAACCCTTGCAGGGCAGAGCTGAAGAATATGCCCAATTCTTAGCGGACAAAATTGCTCGGTTTCGGTCGGACTTGGACTCCACCCCTGCAGTTCCAGCCGAGGCGCAAGGGGACCAAGTAGAACAGCTCTGGGTTGAGTTTCAGGACGTTACCCCCGGGGATGTGGACAAGGCCATGAGAGCTGTAAGTACCTCCACCTGCGTCCTGGATCCGTGTCCCTCATGGCTGGTTACTAACTGCAGTGAGGTGACACGAGGCTGGATCCAGGCGGTTGTAACCGCCTCCCTTCGGGAGGGGAACTTCCCCGCCACACTGAAAGCGGCGGTGGTGAGACCCCTCCTGAAGAAACCATCCTTGGATCCAGCTGTTCTTAATAGCTATCGTCCAGTCTCCAACCTTCCATTTCTGGGGAAGGTTGTTGAGAAGGTGGTGGCCTTCCAGCTCCAACGGTCCTTGGAGGAAGCAAACTACCTAGACCCCTTCCAGTCAGGCTTCAGGCCCGGTTACAGCACAGAAACCGCTTTGGTCGCATTGATGGATGATCTCTGGAGAGCCAGAGATGAAGGACGTTCCTCCATCCTGGTCCTCCTTGACCTCTCAGCGGCTTTCGATACCATCGACCATGGTATCCTTCTGCGACGACTGCGGGAGGTGGGAGTGGGAGGCACCGTGCTACGGTGGTTCTCCTCCTACCTCTCGGACAGGTCGCAGTCGGTGTTAGTGGGGGGGCAGAGATCGTCCCCTAGGCCCCTAAATTATGGGGTGCCTCAGGGCTCGGTCTTATCCCCCCTACTATTCAACATCTACATGAAACCGCTGGGAGAGATCATCCGCAGGCACGGGATTAGATACCATCAATATGCGGACGATACTCAATTGTATCTGTCCGCCCCGTGCCAACTCAATGAAGCGGTGGACGTGATGTGCCGGGGCCTTGAGGCCGTCATGGACTGGATGAGGGTTAACAAGCTTGTGCTCAACCCAGAAAAGACCGAGTGGCTGTTGTGTTTCCCTCCCAAAGATTTGGCTACTGTTCCACCACTCAGGCTGGGGGGTCAAATTTTATACCCCTCAGAGAGGGTTCGCAACTTGGGAGTCCTCCTGGATCCACAGCTGTCATTTGACCACCACTTAACGGCTGTGACCAGGGGGGCGTTCGCCCAAGTTCGCCTGGTGCGCCAGTTGCGACCCTACCTGAATCGGGAGGCTCTCACAACAGTCACTCGGGCCCTTGTGACCTCTAGGCTGGAATACTGCAATGTGCTCTACATGGGGCTGCCCTTGAAGAGCATCCGGCGACTACAGCTAGTGCAGAATGCAGCCGCGCGAGTGATTGCGGGTGCACCCCGATTCACCCGCATTACACCTATCCTCCGCGAGCTGCGCTGGCTACCTGTTGATCTCCGGATGCGCTTCAAGGTGCTATTAATCACCCATAAAGCCCTACATGGCAGTGGATCTGGATACTTGAGAGACCGCCTTCTGCCAATTACATCCCTGCGACCGATAAGATCCCATAGATTAGGCCTCCTCCGCATTCCATCGGCCAGCCAGTGTCGGCTGGCAACTACAAGGAGGAGGGCCTTCTCAGCAGTAGCCCCGACCCTTTGGAACGAGCTCCCCGTGGAGATTCGTACCCTCTCCACCGTCCAGGCCTTCCGCATAGCCTTGAAGAACTGGCTCGCCCGTCAGGCCTGGGATAGGATAGTTGCCCCTCCCGAATGATGAATGTATGTTGTTTGCTATTTTATTACATGTTGTCCTACTGTCTGTATTCCCCCCCTTCCCAGTTTTTGTGTGAGCCGCCCTGAGTCCCCTCAGGGAAAAGGGCGGCCTACAAATTCTAATAAAATTCTACAAAAAAAAATATTGGAGGAGCCACAAAATGACTTCCTAGTTGTACCTAGAGCGGTTTTTTGTTTGTTTGTTTGATAACTTACATTCCACAAAGAAATGGAAGAACAGGCTACTAATAATTACAATCTGGCTGGTTTGATTGCTACCTTCAGACTCACACTACCCTACCCTACCCTACCCTATACTATATCACACCACACCTCACCACACCTCATTACACTACACTACACTATACTGGTAGTCCTTGACTTACCACCACAATTGAGCCCAAAATATCTGTTGTTAAGTAAAATATTTATTATTTATTTTATTAGCATTATTGCAACAGTTGTTAAATAAATCATTGTAGTTGTTAAATTAGTCACATGGTTGTTAAGGGACTCAGGCTTCCCCAATGACTTTGCTTGTCAAAAGGTTAGAAAGATGATCACTTGACCCCGGGACACTGCAACCATCATAAATATGAGTCAGTTGCCAAGCATCTCAGTTTTGATCATGTGACTATGGGGATGCTGCAATAGTCATAAATGTGAAAAATGGTCATAAGTCACTTTTTTCAGTGCTGTTGTAACTTCAAACGATCGCTAAATGAACTGTTGTAAGTTGAGGACTACCTGTACCATACCAAACAAATAAATAATACAAGTAACACACCAAAATTAAGAAATAGTGGCTTGGATCTTATCATCCGTCATCTTTCGTGCCATGAACAAAACAAAGTTTGTTTAGTTATGTAAAAGATTTGTCTGATTGCCGATCATAGAACATAGAACATAACTTTAAGTAGGTCATAACAAACATATGACCAACAAAATAACATAAAAACATGGTGCTCCCCCCTGTACTCCTTCGATATATCCAACAAAACTCTGTACAGGATCCCTGTGGGAAAAGTGAGTCCTTTACTATCTTCCAGAACTCCCCCCACCACCACCACTACCAATCAACACTGACTGGCCCCAGGGAAAGAAGGATGACCACTGCCAATCCCTAAGGTAAGGTTCCTCCGCACATGCATTTCCAGTTCTAGGGGCGGTGCTCATCTAAACGCCAAGGGCACAGGGAGAGCTGTTACCTTCTCTATTTTTCTACTTGCATTTTTTATGGGCTTTCAAACTGCTAGGTTGGCAGAAGCTGGGACAAGTAACGGGAGCTCACCCCGATATGTGGTGCTAGGGATTCGAACTGCTGAACTGCTGGCCTTCTGATTGACAAGCTCAGCATCTTAGCCAGTGAGCCACCGCGTCCCAATCCTTAATTCTAGTCCAAATAAATTATGTAAACAATTATACTGAAAGCTACTGAAAGATTCCAGAAGGTCAGGACAATTGCACCAATTCACCAAACTGATATTTAAATAACAGTTATCCAATGTACCCTTTTTCTTCTGCAGTATCTTCTTCCTCCAATAAATTGTGAATTGATGAATCTTTGGGCATGATACAAGATAGGATATGGAGGACTGCAGGTTGAATAATAAAGAACAATCCTCTCTTCATAACTTCCTTACTTGAATAGAAGCATTGTTTGGAATCCAAACCATTATATTTAAGCCAACTGATTTGTTGCTGAATTACCTTGCAAATGCCATCGGTTGTGTTACAAAGAGTTGATGATTTGTCTCTAGCATTATTTCACTAGACTCTGTTCAGTCTCCTAATGGGATTACATTATGCCCATTATTTCAAACAGATTATTAACATTCTATTGATATTCCAAATTCATATAGGCTCATTCTTCTACCATTCTATTTTTAAGTCATTTTTAAAATTGCACTCTGTGTAAAATTTCCATATTGTGCTTATTTGCATACATATTTTCTCTTATATCTTCCTCTCTTGGGGTTTTCATTAGGGTTAGTGTAAATTTTCAATATTTTTGACTGTAATCGATGTTTACCATGCTTAGAGAAGTGGGGGGGTGGATGGACTACTTAGCAGACATAGAATAAAACATACCATACTTTACTTCCATGTTCAATATTTTCAGTTGACTGAAAATCCAGTACAGATGTATAGGAATACACTTTGTAAAACTTCCATGTCACTTATTTCAGTCTTTCATACGAATGGCCTCACGTTGCACAAATAGTAAGGTGACCAGACGTTCCGATTTCAGCGGGATGGTCACGCTTTATAACAATTTGTCCCTTGTCCCGGGCCGTTTTTAAAAAGTCCCGATTTTCTGGCTTCATGTTGAAAGCCCAGTGGATTTGCTTAAGAAATCCTAACCGGGGCAAGACAAAAGACACCCTGTCTAACCTCTCTCTCTCTGTCTCAGTACTTTCATTGAAGATATTAAAACTTTAAAGCAAGGAAAACGGACCCCCCCGCCCCTTTTACTCACTTTTATAAGAAAAAATGACCAAGTACCATAGAGCTCCAGAAAATGCTTGGCTAGAGGGGCCACCAGTGTTACTTCCTGGATTTTTCCAGAGGGGAGGGGCACGGAGGTTGGAGGTCGGCTCGTGTGGAAGAAAAAATGGTGGCAAAAGTTTCTTTGAAAAATATTTCCCTGACTAATTTCACCATTTTAATTTGATCAGTTCTTTGTATTAACATCTACATCATTCTGGATTGACTTGTGCCTGCTGGTAAGTGAGCTGGGATTTTTCTTTTATTTTTTTAATGTATTTTAAAATAATATTTTATTTATTGTGCCTAGGATTTTTTAAAATAGCTTTATTCTGTGTGGATTCTTTTTTTAAATTGTCTTAGACTATTTAAAAAAGATTCTATACAAAATACAAAATACCAGCTGCAGTTATTCACTTAAGAACTGTGGCAAGAAAGGTGGTATAGTGACCAAAGTTACAATGGCATTGAAAAAAGTGACTGATTACCATTTTTCAAACTTTGAGACCATTTTAACACTTAGCAACTGTTGCAGCATCTTCATGGTCACATGATCAAAATGTTGATGCTTGGCAAGAGTTACAATTTATATTTGTAAATTGTAGTTATGTTGAAATAAAAAAAATTACAATACTATTTTTGCGTTATATGAAATTTTTTGTTGTTCTCTATAAAATTTTTAATCAACCCCCCCGCCCCACCCCGGTCAAAGGTGTCCCTCTTTACCAATCTGAAAATCTGGTCACTTTAACAAATAGATCTTGTTCACTTGAGAAGTTCCTACTGGTGGCGTTGACCTGGTTTTCCTTGTTGTTGCAGACATCTGCTAGTTAAAGCTTATAATATTATTTGATGCCTTAATATTGTGCTTTTCGCTCCATCCACTATCACTTCTCAATCAGCTAAATGCTGACGCCCTTCTCTAAAGAAAGCAGATATTTATCACCATTAGTCATATGACAACAAGGAGAAGAAGGTCAGTAAGCAAAGATTGTAGCCAAACCTTCCTTCTGATGTGGCCCTTGAGCCTTTTTTTAAGAAAAAGATTTTTATTAAACATGCTTATTTACAGTTGGTCTATTCAGTATTTACAAATATAAGGATATCGTATTTCCATCCATGTTGTTCTGTTCTTGTTTTATACATTTTTACTGTTATTATTTCTTACATAATTCTAATCTCCAGTCTATAAATCTTAATCATTGCTTATTTTGGGTCTTTCCTTTTTTGTTCCAACCATTGATAAAATTTATCCCAAATCTTATAATATTCTGATTCATCTTTGTTCGTCAATTCCCACGTCAATTTATCCATTTCAGCACAAATCAGAATTTTCCTAATTACTTCCTCTTCTTGTGGAATTTCCCTGTTTTTCCAGTTTTGGGCAAAGGCCAGTCTTGCTGCCATAATAATATGTATTATTAAGTAGATTACCCCCTTGTTATGTTTATTATTTATGATTCCCAAAAGAAATAGTTCAGGTTTGAATTCTATTTCCTCTCTGGTTATCTCTCTCAGTCACCTTTGAATTTTCCGCCAATATTCCTTTGTTTTTTGGCATGATCACCACATATGGTATTATGTGCCTGATTCATAATCACATTTCAAACAGTTTGGAGCTAAATTTCTAAACATTTTGGCTATTCTCGCAGGTGGGAGATGCCACCTATAAAACATTTTATATAAGTTTTTGTATACAGTATTGCCAATGTTATTTTTTTACTTCTTTCCAATAGTTTTTGCCATTTTTCCAGATGTATATTTTAGCCAAAGTTTATCACCCATGCTACCATTGTCTCCTTAACCTGCTCTTCTTCCATCTTATATTCCAATAAAAAATGGTAAATCTTTATCAATTTATCATTTGTTCCCAAAAGGATCTTATTTATTGACATCCACTCACTATTAATGCCCCTTCTTTCATATATTTCGAGTAACGTGATTGGATTTGAAGGTAGGACCACCATTCCAATTCTATCCCTTGCTCTTTTAGCTCCTGCCTTGATCTCAATCTCCCTTCTTTCTCTATTATATCTTTATAGGTGACCTGTTTTCCCTGGTTGATAAAATTTGGGTGCACTAACACTTCTAATGTTGATAGCCAAATTGGAACCTTGCTGTAAATTTTCCTTTTGAATTTCCTCTTGATCTTGCTCTGTTGGATATTTCATTATTAGCCTCTGGCCTGTTAGTGTACATTTTCAATATTCTTGACTGTAATCGATGTTTACCCTGCTTAGAGAAGTGGGGGGTGGACGGACTACTTAGCAGACATAGAATAAAACATACCGTACTTTACTTCCATGTTCAATATTTTCAGTTGACTGAAAATCCAATACAGACGTATAGGAATACACTTTGTAAAACTACGGTGTCACTTATTTCAATCTTTCATATGAATGGTCTTACATTGCACAAATAGATCTTGTTCACTTGCGAAGTTCCTACTGGTGGTGTTTGACCTGGTTTTCCTTGTTGTTGCAGACATTTCAATTTCAATTTTAATGGATTTGTATGACGCCCAATCCTGAAGGACTCCGGGCGGCTTACATAAAAACAGTTTAGAAAATATGAAAAGAATTTAAAATACAAGACAAAAACGAATTAAAAGAAAGACACAACATGCACTCGATTTTAATGGGGCTGAAGCTCAATCAAAGATCAGCAGCCCCAGGCCTGCTGGAACAGCCAGGTCTTAACAGACTTTTGGAAGGCCGAGAGAGTGGGGAGGGTCCGGATCTCAGGGGGTAGATCATTCCATAGGGTCGGGGCAGCTACAGAGAAGGCTCTCCCCCGAGGAGCCGCCAGATGACATTGTGTAGTCAATGGCACCCGGAGAAGGCCCACCCTGTGAGATATTATTGGGCGCTGGGAGGTATGTTGCAGGAGGCGGTCACAGAGATATCCAGGTCCTATGCCATGTAGGGCTTTAAAGGTGATAACCAGCACCTTGAAGCGTGTTCGGAGACCAATAGGGAGCCAGTGCAGCTCACGGAGGATAGGTGTAACATGGGTGTATCTAGGTACACCCAGTATCGCTCGCGCGGCTGCATTCTGGACCAATTGTAGTCTCCGAACACTTTTCAAGGGCAGCCCCATGTAGAGCGCGTTACAGTAGTCGAGCCTTGAGGTGACATCTGCTAGTTAAAGCCTATAATATTATTTGATGCCTTAATATTGTGCTTTTCGCTCTATCCACTGTCACTTCTCAATCAGCTAAATGCTGACGCCCTTCTCTAAGGAAAGCAGATATTTATCACCATTAGTCATATGACAACAAGGAGAAGAAGGTCAGTAAGCAAAGACTGTAGCCAAACCTTCCTTGTGATGTGGCACTTGGGCCTTGTTGTCAAGGAAAGCTCCTGAAATCCCTATGTTACTAACTCTCAGCTAGATGAAAAGACCCTCCTACACAGGGACCTCATCTGCTGGTTATTCTTACTTCTCCTGTTCTTGGTTAAAGTGGGATTATTGCACTACAGGTGGTCCTCGACTTACGATCACAATTGAACCCAACATTTTTATTGCTATGTGAAATATTTGTTAAGTGAATTTTGCCCCATTTTAACAACCTTTCTTGCCACAGTTGTTAAGGGAATCACTGCAGCTGTTAAGTTACTACCATAGTTGTTAACTGAATCTGGCTTTTCCATTGCTTGTAAGAAAGTTGCTAGAGTGGATCATGCGGTCCCGGGACAGGGAAAGCATCTTAAATATGAATCTGTTGCCTGACCATGAGGAGGCTGCAATGCGAAAAACGGTCATAAGTTACTTTTTTCAATGCTGTTGTAACCTTGAACGGTCACTAAATGAACTGTTGTAAGTCGAGGACTACCTGTAGAGTCCTCTTGGAAATTCACACACTTTTTAAAAAAAACATTTCTTGCTATAAATGGCACAGGTGTTCTGTGGTTGTACTGAATGATCTGAAAAAAGTGGCTTTGAATTGGTCATTTCTGATCAAAGGAAAACAGCAATAGCCCTTAGACTTGTATACTGATTCACAGTGCTTTACAGCCCTCTTTAAGCAGATTACAGAGTCAGCATATTGCCCCCAACAATCTAGGTCCTCATTTTCCCCACCTCGGAAAGAGGGAAGGACGAGTCAACCTTGAGCCTGGTGAGATTCAAACTGCCAAATTGCAGGCAGACTGAAATGCTTTCTATATCCTACTACCAATCCATAGGCTTAGGGTACATAATCCACATAAGGGAGATTTTAAGAACACAACCCCTTTAAGTGACGTTTGACTTTCAAGGTGGTAGCTTTGAAATATGTTTTTTTGATTAATGGATTCATTACGGAGGGCATGTCTTAACTTTTTCCTCTAAATTCTTTTGGACAGGGCAATGAGCCCTGAAAAGTGGTTTAGAAATATATTCAATACATTAATAATCAGGTTTTCAGCATGCTACCCCTTTTTGGGTTAATGGGTTTCCTGGTTTATCCACTTCAGTGCATTTTGGATGAAGAGAGAGAGAAATTATAATTTATATTGTTATAAGGTCCTTTGGGTTGGGTTGGAAACTTGGAGGTATAGTTATGATTTTCCTAGCAATACGGGAGTGATTTACCATTGACCTCTGGAATTATTTGACCTCCCAGTCTAGCCTAGAGAAGGTTCTCACCTGTGTATTAATCAGGATTGATCCTGCTTAGCTATTGGGCAGCAACCAAACTTGGCTGGCTGCTGCCATGAAATCACCAAGAGCTTTGTCTGATTGGAAAAAAAGAAATTATAGAAAATGTTTAAATGAATATATAAATTAATAGATAACAATTAAGAATCATTGATTGCTTCCTAAGTATCAAAAGCATCTGTCTCAAGATTTACTAAGTCCACAGTGACAGTGTTAGCATCAGAGAATTTAATTGCTAGAATCAGACATTTGTTAAGCTTATTAACTCTTGTTTCTTTCAAATGCTTTAATAAACTCAATGAACAAATCAAATAAATAAAAAATATTGTTTACAAGAAATTCTTTTCTTCAATAAAGTTTAGAAAACTACCGTATTTTCACGACTATAAGCCGCACTGAAAATCCTAAAATTTGATCAAAAACCGGCAGTGCGGCTTATAACCCGGTGCGCTTTATATATGGAAAAAGATCGAAAATCTCTCCCTCCCGATTTTACGCTCAAACTTGAAACTCGCAAGCGAATGACCGCGAGCAGGCACGCACACGTCCCTTGGGTGTCTCCCTCTCTCCTTAGCCGGGAGGCACCAAACTGCTCCCAGCATCCTCACTTCGTCCTGGTTAAGGGTGGGAGTGTCTGAGACGCCGCTGGGAGAATGTCCACTTCGGGTTGCCGGGACAGCAAATTTCAAGGAAAAACGCAGCTGCTGGAATCGGTGCACCACTGAAAGTTCTCTCGTCTGGCTGCACCCGAGCTGGTGAAGCGCCCTTGCGATCGGAGCAATCGCGCAGCTCACCTGCACTGGCTGTCTCCCTGGCGATAGGCGGGCGGTTGCGAGCACTCCATCAGCTTGGGTGCAGCCTGACCGGAGCCCTTTCTCTTCTCAGAAATGTCTTCTCAGTGGAGCTATAGCAGCCTGCATGCCCCTTTCAGGTACTTTGACCCCCCCTGGGAGGGAGGGGGCCAGCCAGAGGGGAATAAAGGGAGCCGCAGCTTCTCTGTGAATGGAGGGGAAAGAGTTCGGCTTCTCTCTGCCATTTAAAGGCTGCAGCAGGGAGAATCCCAACTTTTTTCCTCTCCCTCCATTCAGAACGAAACTGCTCCAGCCTCCCCCACCCCCACGTTGCCCAGTAACCCTAACCTTCGCGCTCTTCTCCGCGTTCTCCTCGGGATTGCAATAGATGTCCAGAAGTGGCTTTTGGGGCTAATGGGGATTGGATTTCCAGCTCGATAGCCCCTGCCGCTTCTGGACGTCTATTGCAGTTGTGAGGAGCCGAGGAGAGTGTGGAGAAGAGCGTGAAGGTTCTTGGCGCTCCGGGAAGCGGGAGAGGCACGCGGTTTGGTTTATCCTCCCTGGATGTCGCAGTAGCAGCCCCAAACTCACCGATCTCAGTGTTTTTCGCATCAGGGTGTGCTGCAAGAGGGAATGAGTGAAGAGTGAAGACCTTTTCCAGCCAGCGCAAAGGACTCCCCCGGACTTTTTTTGCTGAGCACAGGGCGACGGGCCCGCACCTCCACCACCAGCAATCCAGAAAGGTCTTCACTCACTCTCTCTTGCAGCATGCCCCGATGCGAAAAACACAGAGATCGGTGCGCTTGGGGCTGCTGCTGCGACGTCCAGGGAGGATAAACCAAGCCGTGCGCCTCTCCCAGCTGCTTTCGCGGCTTCCTGGAGCGCCAAGAACCTTCGCGCTCTTCTCCGCTCCTCGCGACTACAACAGATGTCCAGAAGCGTCGGGAAACGTGCGGCTTATAACCCGGTGCGCTTTATATATGGAAAAAGTTTGAAAAATTAACGTTAACTGATACTGCGGCTTATAATCTGGTGCGGCTTTTGGCCGTGAAAATACGGTATATAAAATGGGTGAATGGATTTATACAAGTTGTCTGAAACAGAATTATGTAATCATTGTTTTCTTTCATAAACTAAGAATATAAGCACTACATAACACACTGAAGTACTAAAGTATGTGCAGTTAAAGAGTTAAGAAGTGGGAGGAAATCCACGTTGTCATTTTGCAAACATTTGGAGTTAACGTAGGTTGCACTCTAATATAAAAATAGGCACAACAACCAATACAGGCAATATACCAAAATTCAAGTGTTTGTTCCAGCGGAAAATTGTACTGAACACACATGTTGGACTTCCCTATTGAAATTAATGAGCCATTTTCTTATTGATTGCAGAGCAATCTTTCAGCTCAACAACTTTGAAAAGGTCTCTTGATGTTGCACAAACATTTCAAAGGTTAATAAGACATAATGGGACAAGAAACATCATGGAAATGGAAAGACATGGGGTGGGAGGGGAAAACATAAATCAACAGAAGAGCTACTATATTTCTAATGAGGTGCTGGCAACAACTTATTAACAAGTTATTTTTTCAAGAACACCATAGGCTGCAAGAAGAATTAATCAATCCTGGAAGGGGAAAAAAAACCCTGACTGCTCCGTTGAAGCAAAGGTTGCCAAGCAGAACTACAAATTTTTGGTGTGAGCAGGTGATGGATTAAAAAAAAACCTAGGGTGGCCAAAGGTTAGGGAAATAGAAGAATGAGAAGACAATGCATGGATGGATGGATAGATAGATGGGTGATAGATGGGTGGCAGGGACGTGCAATCAGGGGAGGCAGGGGAGGCAGGGCCACACCACTGTCATGACTGAGCTGAAGTGGCGCAGTGGTTAGGGTGCAGTACTGCAGGCCGCTTCAGCTGACTGTTATCTGCAGTTCAGCAGTTCTAATCTCACCGGCTCAAGGTTGACTCAGCCTTCCATCCTTCCGAGGTGGGTGAAATGAGGACCCAGACTGTGGGGGCGATATGCTGACTCTGTAAACCGCTTAGAGAGGGCTGAAAGCCCTATGAAGTGGTATATAAGTCTAACTGCTATTGCTATTGCTATGAAAAGAAAAAAAAATAAAAGGAAAAAGGCAGAGGTAGTTGCTGCCAGAGTCACAGTGGATGACTCTGCTTAGTGCTTAACTGTAGGGGGGAGGCAAGAGAACCACGTGCCTCCTTTAGACTATCTTTATGATCACTTAAGCAGAGATAAGCAAGGGTTAAAAGGCGAAAAATTCCTTATGCAAAGGAGGCACGTGGTTCTCTCGCCTCCTGCTCTGGCAGTAGCAGCTCTTGCCTTTTTCTTTTTACATTTTTTACATTTTCATCATGGCAGACAAGAGGAGAGTTGAAATCCTCTGTGACACAGCTGGAAAAGGTATGTGGGTCGGACGGAGGGAGGGGGGAGGAATTCAAAATTATTGTAATTTAATTTGTAAGTAATTTTTTATTGTGAGTAATTTGTGTGTGTGTGTGTGTGTTTCTTTCTTTACTTCACTCAAACAAACTCTCTCTCAATTTGAGAGAGAGTTTGTTTGAGAAGAGAGGGAAGGGGGAGAGGCAGGGAGGGCAGCTTTGTTTGAGAAGAGAGGGGGAGCCCCCCAGCAGAAGTGGTCTTTTACCCGCCTCTGCTGGTGGGCTGGCACTTTCTTTGTTTTGCCTGCTGTGCCCCCCTTCCCTTTCTCCTCTCCCCCCCACCGGGAGCCCCATCCTGCTCCCCTCTCCCTTTCCTCCTTCTCCTCTCCCTTTTCTTCACCAGCTGCCGCCTTGCCCCCCCCCTGCCTCCTCTGTCTCCGCCGCTGTGTCCGACAGGCATCTGACGTTTATGTCCACCAGACGGAGGAGGCGGGCGGCGAGGCAGCAGAGTGTGGCAGTGGCGAGAAGCTACATCCCCGCCGCTGTGTCCGACAGGCATCTAGTGTTTATGTCCACCATAAATGTGAGACACCTGTCATGTCGGACACAGCGTCGGGGATGGAGGAGGCGGGGGGAGACAGCGGAGCATGGCAGTGGCCAGAAGCAACGTCCCCGCCACTATGTTCAACAGGCATCTCACATTTATGTCCATCATAAACACGAGACGCCTGTCGGACACAGCGGCGTGGGCAGAGGAGGCAGTGACGGCGGCAGCAGTGAGAAGCAACGTCCTCGCTGCTGTGTCCGACAGGCGTCTCACATCTATGGCGGACATAAACGTGAGATGCCTGTTGGACATAGCGGCGGGGACATTGCTTCTTGCCGCTGCCGCGCTCTTGCCTCACCAATCATAATCCTCACCGCACATCATTGATGGGTGGATAGATGGGTGGATAGATGGGTGGATGAATGGATGGCAATCACCACAATAGGCCTGGAAGAGCTCCAGATTGTCACTTGGCTGAGATTAAGAAAGTTTGCCCATTTGTCTATTTCTGCCTCAGTAGTACATAACTGTTACATGGAACCATATTGTCTGTTATTAACGTTCTTGCAACCAGCATAATTTGCAAGTTACAGATTATTAGGGTTATTTGAGGGATTTCCTCTTCCCAATTTCAGCTACTCATATTATCACATCCAGCAGAGAGGGCATGCTATATACCTCAGGAGTTACATTTAGTGAGCCATAAGTGGTGGGTCATTTCTACTATGATGCCTGCACTATGGAATATTCTCCCACCTGAGGTAAGGTTAGACTCGACATTGTTGAGCTTCCAGAGGTCCTTCCAAACCTGGCAATATCAACAGGCCTAGGGATTCCAGGGGACAGTTAATTATTGAGGTGGCTCTGCTATTTTAAACATCCCTTCATCTATTATTCTTTCTTTCATCTTGTTTTTTCATACCTTTAAATGTATTTATTAACTGCTTTCAGCTCTGTTGTAGGCCACCAGATTGCTTATTTGTGAGATGGACAGCTGGAGAAACTGCTTTAATAAATAAATAAAATTGTCCAAAGTACGGTTGGAGTTGCATATAGAAATGATTAAAAATTATTTCAACACATTTACCAGTAAACAGAGGCAGAGAAATTCTGCCACGCAAATAGATATGAAGCTAGATTAGAATAGTGGAAAACATTCTAAAGTGAGTGAGATTTTGTTGGACTTTTTCCTTTTTCCCTTTTCAGTCAGAGAGATGAATTAAAATTATCTTAATTATCTTATATCCTCATCTTTTATAGCAATATATCAAGCACCTGTGTCATATCCTCTTCACTGTGAGACTAGATATAATTACTGAATCTACCAATGCATCCTAGATTTTTTAAAAGAACTTTGTAAAACATTTTTCATAAGCCTTAACAACATAATTTCAGATGCAATAGATCTGAATATGAGAGAAATTTGAATTCTTCTATCCTTACAGCCAAGAACCCGAGAGAACCTGGCAGAGAAAAGTTAGAGAGGGCTAGAGGTCTTCATTGCTATTTGTAATGAAGAGGTGGGAAATAGCCAAATTTTCAGAATGAGAGAAGATTGATTGTGTTTTCCAAACTAATGACATTTACCATCTTCACTTGGAGGTTCTGAGTACAAAGGGATAAATGTGCAAAAGGCAAAGCTAAAAAATGTTCCAATGAATATACCATAAGGTGTTTCATACAAATCTTATTTTCTCCCCTTTGTTAATAAAAAAAGGATACATAGGATATTAGTTCATTATTAATGCATTTGGTTTTTTATAAGCCCTCCAAATGTTATTTCCTGGATTGTCTTCCTCAATTACAGTAAATGGGAACTAGGTACCTATTCCATGCCTAGTATGTCTGGCTGATTCGGTGGAAACCAAATGTTTTGGCAAGAAGGAACCCATGATATTCTAGTCTGGAAAGGAAAGAACAAAAGAGGTACATAATTGTCTCAGTCAGAAGTCAAAGCAATCCTTTTCCAGCACTGCTTTTCTGTATGATTCATGCAAAATTCCTTCTGAAATGTATCTCAGTGTGACAATATGGTTGGAACTCAAGAGTGGAAAGGATCCTTGTATGGATGTCCTGGGTACGAGTAAGTATCAAGATAAAAGGATAGAATGCTTGCTGTATTAACAATAGCAATAGCACTTAGACTGATATATTGCTCCATAGTGCTTTACAGCACTCTCTGAGCAGTTTACAATCTCAGCATATTGCCCCCAATAATTTGGCTCCTCATTTTATCAACTCAGAAGGATAGAACCTGTCAGGAATAAATTCCACTTTAGATCTTGGCTTTAATACTCTTTAATGGAATAGAGGAATTGAAAGATCCATGTGTTTTTCTTCAGTTGGGAAACATGCAACATCTCTCTCTCTCTCTCTCTCTCTTTCCCTCCCTCCCTCCCCCCCTCTCTCCTTACTAGAATAATTAATTAAGTGGGACTTATTTTTTCTAGCTGGCTTCTTGGAAATTGAATATAGCCAAACAATCATGAACTGTAATGATTGCTGCTCCTTTAGGGCAAACAACATATGCCACTTTACAGAGGAATCACTGAGGCAGCAACATGTTAAGCAATGCTTAACCAAGTGTTCAATGAGGCTTTGGATCTAAATCCTTTTAATATTTAACTGGTGAATGTTTAAACATCTTCATATTGCTTTAACCAGGAAATTCTGGGAGCTATTATTTGTCCTAGAAGTCAGTGGTTATCTGTTTCTACCTCCTGTGAATAATGTGGCAGAAAGTGATGGATCTTGAATTAGATGACTATAGAAGCATGGAATCTTTGGTTATTTTAATCATGCTGATGGTACATAGAATATTTCCACAGAGGAGAGGAGAATTTCAAAGATTTAAAATTCATGGTTGAGGACAGAGTTTCATAGAAGAACTTCCAGGAGATTAAGATGGCTTCTTTCTGATATTCTGAACAGCAGCTCATCAGTCATATTTACTATTAAATTTATTCTTAGATTTTTAGATTCCACAATCTAACAGAATCTCAGTGTCTTACAAATATATGAAATTTCAAACCCAAAAATAGAAACATTCAGAAAAGGACTAAAATCTATGAAGCATACAATGCCAAAGAAAAAGGCCTCATGATGCAAAGAACTTTTAGAAGAGATTGGTCCTCAGTATCTTCCAAAGATGTTCAAGGCAAGAGATGGTCTGACCTCAAGCAGAAGCCATTTCAAATGCAGAAGAACCAAAGAAATAATCTTTCAAACATTGGCTCCCCTGACTTCTTGAAAGTGGGGAACAATCAGCTGCTTCTCCCAATATCATTTTCAGATTGATTTTGGGAGATAATACCATAGACAGTGGGGAGTGAGTATATTCCTTAGCAAAAGCAACTTTGTATATATTCATTTCCAGAACGTTCAAGTCGGTGGAAAAAATGATTACAGATCAATTCTTAACTTGTCACTTCTTTCTATAGCCACAATAACAATGGAGATATAGTAGTTTGAAAAAAATAACCTTGTGATATTTACAGGATAAATATCTGGGGCCAACAAATAGCAAATTTAGGATGGAACTTTCAAGCCACTTAATTTAGGAAGGATTTTTTTCACCAGATTAAATGTATGTAAGCAAAAGGAGCTAAAAAAGCATCCTTCTCAAGATGCCCATAACTAAACATTCTTGCTCTCTGGTAGGGATAGGGTCACGGGGAAGGATAATTTAGCACAGATACAGTACCCATGAAATCTAAATGCTCTAAAATGGAAAATCTACACATGCACTTTTATCTGCTATTGATTAAATAGCATGGGCATCTTAAATGGGTGACAATGATTTTTATTTAGCTAAATACTTGTACAATGATATACGTTTATCCAATTACAGTACAATGATATAGCTACTTACAATGGGTACATGTGAATATCTGACATGTTCCAAAGTCCCAAATATATTTGTTGTTATACTTTACATCTTGAGTGTCCTCATTTATTTCCCTATGAAAAAGCTCCTATAAAGAAATCTGCTAATATCTCCATGATCTCTTTTCCTTATTGGTTAGCAACCTGACCCCAATTTATAATCATGTTTGATCATTATTCATAAGCTTATAATTCCATATCCCTGTATTTACTGTGATGCAATAAAATATAGAAATGTTGACCAACACAGAAAATAACATCTGGAAGTTTCCTGCAATATGTATAAAGAAAGCGAAAGTGGCATGGTTTAAATAGCCAAAACTTTGCATGGAAAAATTGTTCCTAAAATGTTTCTGTTTAATTGATTACATGTTTAAAATTAATGGATCCACATTTTAAGAAAAGTAAAATAAACTTATGACCTAGGACAGTGTGTCAAACTGGCGCCCTGCAGCCTGGATGTGTCACGTGTAGGCCACACCCACTCCAGCTCTGCAAATGGGAAAAACTTCGCGAAATGTCACATGATGGCATTGTGATGCAGTGAGTTTGACACCTGCGACCTAGGACAAAGCCAGTTCATTGGAAAATCTGGTTTTATGTTTATTGAATTTGTTAAATAATGTTTACAAAAGAAGTGGGTTTGTGTTGTATGAAATTTGAGGTTTCTTTGAGTTTCCTGGTTTGTTCATGCTCCTTTAGGCTGCCTTTTGTTTTCAGTACATATGCATATGTAATATGTATGTATCAGTGGTGGGTTTCAAAAATTGTTCGGACCTACTCTGTGGGTGTGGCCTCCTTTGTGGGAGTGGCTTGACACCCATGTGACCGGATATGAAGATGCCAACGACACTTGTCAGAACCACCTTAAATTACCTCACACACAGCACTGGCATGCATAAGAATATGATGTAAACTTGTTTTTTAAAAGGCATCTTTGGTTTGCATTAAAACAACTTCAACACACGCAATGTTCTGATTGCACCACAAATGTAGTAGTTATCCTTACCTTTCACAGAGGCACTGAGTTTTATAAATATGAGTATGATAGTGTAGAATAATCATATCCAAGGACCAGTGGTGGGTTTCAAAAAATTTTGGAACCTCTTCTGTAGGTGTGGCCTGTTTTCCGGGTCCACTGGTAGAACCTCTTCTAACCAGTTCGGTAGATTTGATGAACCGGTTCTACCGAATAGGTGCGAACTGGTAGGAACCCACCTCTGGTATGTATGTATGTATGTATGTATGTATGTATGTATGTATGAATGACTAGGCAATTACAGTACACATACATACACATATGCATACACACACGCAAACACAAACACACACCACACATATACACACAAACATACAAACTAGGAGATAATTTTGGAAGTTGAAAAATAATGTGGTGCTGAACCACTCTCCAAAAAAATATAGAAGTCAACATTTTAAGATGAATTCTGGTTCTTTCAAGCTTTGGCTTAGCAAAGACAATTATCCTGTATAGCTTGAAACAAAACAGTGTCTCAGATGTTAAAGTGTGGTTTGAAAAGACAAGTTCTCTATTGATTTTTAAAATATCTTTTTATTGCAAAAGCATAGGTTTATATATAGATTTTCCGATTTAAAAATATGTCAAATGGCTGAAGTAATTCTATAGTAATCACAGGGATGTTTCCCTCTTTTTTCCACCTTTAGCTAACTTTAATCACCGCTATGTAATTTTTTGTTCTGTGACTGCATTACCACCGTTACCTTTGTTATATTTCACTTTAGTAAAGAAAGCTTGCCAGCAGCTATGTATATAGTGGTTCAACTATATTTGGGGAATTTTAGAGGTAGAAATGGTGAACTCCCATAGGCTTCCTGTTCTCATTTCTCCAGAAGAAAATAAATAATTACCAGCTTCCTTCCAGCAATGGCACCAGAAGCTCAAGTGGCTGAGCTGTGCCCCCCTTCCTTCTTTTGAGAAGATTTCAACCCCTCACAGCAGGATAAAACTACAGAGGATCTACTCCTGGGGATTATTTCTGCCTTGTTTGTATTATTATCCCTTATCTAGCCTGCATCCTGTTTTTATCACCTGTCTTTTATAAAGATAATTGGGGAATCTAAGCATAATGATGATACTGCAGTCCATATCCTTTGATGATCTCTCCTGAGAGTTTATATAGATATTTAAAAATGCATCTGGAAAAAGAGAGCCAGTTTGGTATAACAGTTGAGGCACCAGACTAGAACTGGGGAGACATGAATTCTTGTACTGTTTTAGATATGAAGCCAGCTGGAGGATGTGGGGCCAGCCATTATCTCTTAGCCCCGGGGAAAAGGCAAGGGAGAATCTCTTCGAAAAACATTGCCAAGGAAGTTTCCTCTTAAATCAACCAGGAGTCAAGAATGACTTGACACATAGAATGTTGAACCCCATCCATATATATCTATGCATGTAGGTATGCACTGCACACCAAGACATCTAGACCAGTAATGGTACTCTATTTTCTTCACTACTGTTTTGGTAGCGGGAGCACGCACATCTGGGCATGTGCAGAAGGTTCTTGATGACGTCTGGGTGGGTGGGCGGAGCCTTGCACTGCCACATTACTGGTTCGCCTGAACTGGTACGAACCGGCAGCATACCACCTCTGAACTAGACAAAAGAACAGTTTTACCGAACGCCATCACCCTGCTAAACAAATAATTCCCTCACCACTGTCAAACTATACACTAAGGCTGCATTACTATTACTATTATTCTTCTCATCGCTCCTATCACCCATCTCCTCCCACTTATGACTGCAGGACTGTAACTTTGTTGCTTGTTTCCTCATGATTTATATTGATTTTTTCTGGATTGCTGATTTGTACCTTATGACTAATGATGATTAAGTGTTATATCGTATGATTTTTGATGGATGTATCTTGTCTTTTTATGTACACAGAGCATATGCACCAAAGACAAATTCCTTGTGTGTCCAATCACACTTGGCCAATAAAGAATTCTATTCTATTCTATTCTATTCTATTCTATTCTATTCTATTCTATTCATATACATGCTTATTATTGGCAGTAATAACATTACACAAATATTACAAAAACATGGTTCAAAATCTTTCTGAATCAATATAATAATCTGGGCCATAGAGGGGGGGGAAAACCAGGCATGAGCTTGCTCTGAGGTCAGTTAAACATCTTACTGTCTGACACTTGTTGGTGTTGTATAACATTGGCACTTCAGTGATGCAATGGTGACAGAGCAGCGTATTTGTCATACAACAAGTAGTCCAGCTGTATAGTTTCCTTGAGAAAATACTTCTTATGGATTTTGGTTTTTTTCCCCACATTCAGATTATTTCTCTCTGATTCTCTTCTGCTGAGCTTCTCCTCCTTCTGCCTATAGAATTCCTCTTGTGGGAAATTCTGCTCATGCATCAGAAGAATCAAAGAGAGGCTAATCTTCACATTGGCTGAATAATCACTAGTTTATTGAGGGAGACAGCTATATTCTTCAGTGATCAACTCCTTCCTTGCTGTTGATTAGATGGTGATCAACTGTGATGTTTGGTGATGAACTCCAGATGGTTGCTTATGTACAATGTCTTTTTTTAAAGTCCAACATTCCAATTTTTTTTTCATGTGCTGATAGAATTTAAAAGATATTTTACTGATTGGGCAACAAATTGAACACAGATATACTGAAGCTGCTGTGGCTGATAAAAGCATCATATGCCTGCTCTCAAATCATTTGCACATTATTTGTCATCTTATTTCTTGTGCAGCAAACATTTATTACAACAAGTAAAACTCAATGAAGAATGAGATTGAGGTCAGTCTACTTATTCCAAAGTAATCTTACCAATTTCAATGGAGCTATGTTGCAGCAGCGATTTCAAATCACTGATGGACAGTAACTGATACTTTCTCAGATATCTTTAATGACTTGTTCTGAGAATTTTCCAGGTTCTCTTCATGTACACCATTCTTAGTTCTTCTTGTTGAAAATAGAGGCCCAACTTTTCTGGACCTCATGACCTTCTGACCATAAGGTAGCAGGAAGGCATCATTTACAGATTAGAAGGATTAATTGGATTTTACTTGTTTTTGTCTAAGTCTAGAGACTTAGGGGAAGTGGTGGTTCAGTGGTTAAAATGCTGAGCTTGTTGATCAGAAAGATCAGCAGTTTGGCGGTTTGAATCCCTAGTGCCGCAAAACGGAGTGTCAGGCCTGCAGCCATATTCCTTTTGGATCTTTGGCCTGCCACTCTTTCTATTATTCTACTATGCTTTTTCTATTGTGGGAAAATGGGAGGGGGGATTGTACAGAGATACATGCTATGTAGCCAAAATAAAAATTCCTTTCTAGAAAGCCAAGGTCATCCTTTGTTTCTGCACCTCTGCACCTGACCGGAACTGGATGGGTTGAACTGCCAGCATGGCAGTGGAAGATTGGACCATGTGATGGACTTATGAGTGTGGGTGCAAGATCATGAACATTCAGTTGGGTGGGGAAAACTGGAAAGCTTTCAGATTTGGATTTTCTCAGAAGTGCCAACATGGGTCTCTTAATAAATTGGAATTTTGAGCAATACTTTGCCTTGGACTCTGATTTATTTTGGAACCGTGACATTTGGAACCCTGACAGTGAGCTACCGTTACTTGTCCCAGCTTCTGCCAACCTAGCCGTTCGAAAGCATGTAAAATGCAAGTAGAAAAATGGGGACCACCTTTGGTGGGAAGGTAACAGCTTTCTGTGCGCCTTTGGCTGGCCACACGACCACAGGCAGCACTGACACCGTGGCCACACGACCATGGACAGCGCTGGCTTTTCAGCTTTGAAACAGAGACCCTAGAGTCAGGAACGACTAGTGTGAAAGGGGAACATTTAACTTTACCTTAGAGATTGCTAATCTGATGTCATTTCCTTCTGCTTTGTTTCCTGCTGAGATCCCTTTCAAATGGGCCAATAATGCTTGACAGAATCAATAATGATGAGCTGCTGTTACAGATGCTTCAAGGCAGGTGGATCTATTTTTAAAGAATTTCTCAATTTCTAATACGCAATAGATGGCAAAGCCCTCTATTGTTATCCCTAACCTTTGTCTGTCAGATGACCTTGGACTGAAAAATCAGGGAAGCTTCAGTAAGTAGTATGGATTGCAAGAAATCAGGAAGCCAAGAAAGAAAAATCTCATGCAAGTGGTGCTTGCTAAATGACCAATCACTTAGATCTTTTGACGTTATTACAGACCCTCTAAAAGGTACTTACAATGCAGTTCTGGAATTCTGTTGGCACCCCTCTCCCACAGTCACATGATCACATTTTGGGTGCTTGGGAACCAGCTTTACTGCTGTTTGCAGAATCCCGCAATCACCGGACAATAATTTTCAGTGGTTTTTGCCAGTATTTGCAATTTACATCCAGATTATTTATTTATTCATTTATTTAATTAGTTAGTTTGTCAAACATATATTAGATAACAGGTATAAGTATAAACATGGACATGAATACAGGGATTGAGTACAAATAAATGGGAACCATAGGACAGGGATGATAGGTACGCTGGTGTGCTTATGCATGCCCCCTTTATGGACCTCTTAAGAATGGGGTGAGGTCCATAGTAGACAGTTTGAAGTTAAAGCTGTGGGGGTTAGAGGACATAACAATGGAGTCAGGTAGTGCATTCCAGGCATTGACCGCTCTGTTGCTAAAGTCGTATTTTCTGCAATCAAGTTTGGAACGGTTTACTTTGAGTTTGTATCAACTGTTTTCCCATGTATTATTGAGGTAGAAGCTGAAGTAGTCATTGATAGGTAGGACGTTATAGCAGACAATTCTGTGTACTATGCTTAGGTCAGACTTTAGGCACAATTGTTTCCAGCAAAAATAAGTCCTATTGGATATAATGGAATTGCTTAACAAGCATCACAAAAAAGGTCATAAAATTGGTTGTGGTCACATGGTGACTTGTTTAATGATGGTAATGACTAATTAATTAAGTAATTCTGAGCTCAATCACAGTCAAAAGTTCAAGACCACCTGTATAAAGGAACAAAAGAGTTGTAACTTCCACTCTACTTTTGTTACAATCTTTATGTTATTAAAGAACTAAGATTAAAAAGCACTTTGTTTATAAAATCTGGCTTGCCTACAGCATGTTTCCATCCCTAATCATTGGTACAATTTTTACAGTTACCATCCCCACTGCAAGCCATCAAATAAATAACATCCTTTCTTGTAATTCTTGGTTTTCAAAATTGTTAGATGACAAGGGTGTCATTGGATAAATGAATACAAAATGCAGAAGGTGTGGTGAAAAGAAGCATCTCAAATAAGGTGTCATATCTGGAGAGTTTCTAAAGGACTAGCCAAATTAGTTTTTCCAAAAGAACACATGAATTATATTTAATGTATTCTTATATTTTAATAAAAAGGAGGTACATTGATTGATGTATTATTTAATAATAATAATATATGGATTTGTTCATTGCGTAGTGCCCAATCACACTTGGGCAATAAGAATATTCTATTCTTATAGGAAACTAAGTTTTCAACTCATGTTTTACACATTTGTGTAAGTGAGGTCCAGTGAATGTCAGATTTACTAACTTCATAGGCTGTTGGTTGGCCCTAGCAAAACACAGATCCATCTTATATTCTTTTGGATTTTTGCCAGGATTTATTTACCTTCACAAAAGGTGACTCAGAGCAGTATAAATAAATACATACATTAACATTTGTTTCAGCACCTAAACAAACTGTATATGATCAGAACACACAACACTTTTTCCAAAATATATAAGCAGAGTACACCATTAGTTATATTTGAACTTCCCAAAGAAATTAGAAAATATGTCCAGTTACTGTTCAGATTTCTAATTCAAAAGTAAATGTGTGAGTACATTTTAAAAAAGTAAATGTGTGAGTAAAAGTAAATTTAATGTAAATGTGTTTTCCCATTTAATTTTCCTTCTATCCAGGGATTTTATAGGCAAAGTTGTCTGCTTTATCTGTTTGATTTTTTTTCTTTTTGATGCACTGTAAGTTTAGAGCCATTAGCCGATAAGGTTAGACAATATTTGTGTCTTTTCTAATAATTTATTAGAAAAGTAATTATTATTAATTCATTAATCCATTTATAAATATATTAAACAATTCAAATGGGCATCCAACTCACTCCCAGGGGATTCCAGGTAGATTATAACATATTGTAATAGTAATGATGTTTTATTGTTTATTTCTGAACCTCTTACTTTGATTCTGACTTTTAGGTGTTTGGTTAATATTTTTAAGCAAGTTGTAAGATATTCTGTTAATGATTTAAGTCTGAATCAATGGCAACAAACAAAAAATTACCAATGTATTAAGTTATCATGTTTACACAGACATTCATACATTGAATGTATTGTTTATGTATTCTGATTGTTGATGTATTCTAATTATAATTGTTTCTCAAATAATTATATTAAATATGAATAAGAAATGAAAACGGTTTGCTCCTTTGGAGGGTAGGATAAATACTATCAAAATTCATGTAGTTACCAGAATATTTTACATTTGGATTGGAATCCCCATGTGGAGATCTGAAAAATATGTTCAAAACCTCAATCTATTGTTTTGTAACTTTTCTACAGAATTCTTCAGTTCAGAAGGTAACTCTTAAAAAGATCCCCAGGAATCATCTGCTTGCCCATGTTCAAGAGCTGATGGTCCCATATCTATTCCTAACTGATTTCAGAAGTTCAGACACACAATACATCAGGATTGTAATTTGTCATTCTTTAAAGTGTGTTGATGTTTTCTTAACCATTTAATATGGTTGCAGATCACCAACACTTGCTAATGAGATTTTACAATTGATTTATAGCATGTAACTCTCAAGAGCTAAGAATGTAATGTCAAAAATAATGTCTTTTAGCACCTGTGGAAAGGGCACACTGTGCTTTTGAGCAACAGCTAGGGTGACCCAATATCCGTGATGGGCAATGATGATTCATCTGTTTTGATCAAGAACTCAAGCTGTGCTAAAACTGGCACTGAAGAGACAACAGAGGACTCTCTTTGCTCTCTGCAGAAACCATAGTGCTATGAACTGGCTTCAAAGTCTAACAGAAAAATGTTGCACTGCCAGAACTGTGATTTTCTTACTTTATTCACCTCTTTCTTATTGTAGTCGCTAATAAAACATTTTCCAATGATCTGCTCCCATGGATTGTACCTCTGGTTAAGCACTGGCATCTTTTAAAAGAAATCTCAGCATTCAGAAACGGAATGCACATATATAAACTTATTCTTGCATTGAAATTATTCCCTTCTCCTCCAATGTTTTCATCTTCTAAGAGTTTCAGAACTGCAGTTTAGGCTTGTTAATTCATTAGGGTGTTGTTTTGCTCTTACATAATCAGTATATACTTCACCTTTATCCCGGTCTTGGAAATTTGTCACCTTCCTTTTTTGGTGAGCACCTGCCCCATGTTTCTTAGTGATGCAGCTCATTTCAAACCACTTTTTCGTCTTCCTGAAATCCATTCTCCTATTAGCTGGTTCCAAGTTCCCCTTTCAACCAGTAGGCAAATTTTCTTTCCTAAATCCGCAAAGTTCTTCCTCTTGCTTTTGTTTCTTGATTGTACAGAAATATTTCTCTTGCTTTTTTAAAAAAAATTTGCCACCTCAGAGAAGAGTCTAATCTCCAAGGCTGTTGAGTGAAAATATAGGAAAAACACTAATCTTTTGCTGCTGAGCAAACACATTGCCCCTTTTGAACACCAAGAGAAGGTAAATCCTTCCAAGTGTTCAATCTTGCCAAAAGAAAAGAAACAAAAGAGAACTGCAAAAGAGACAGTTCTATGGGATGTGACTGTAATTCTCCAAATCCTAGTTAATTCTAGCACAAAGGAAAAGTCACAGACTTGGGCTTTTACATTTTAAACCACTGTCATGGTTCAGTCCTTTTGCATAGGCCATAAAAATAATGTTGTAAGGAATCTGCAAAGCAATTTAATACTAGATTGATCAAGGCTAGGGTTAATCTTTGGACTACAGGGAGGTTTTCAGGGAGCAGATATTTTTTTTTTTAGCAATTCCAAGAGACAAAGGTTTCTTAACTATTTTTAGAGTATATAGCCTCATGACCCTTTTCATTCATTTCTAACCTACTATGGATCATAGTGACAATGTGATTGGGTTGGCATCTGCCAAATTGTCTTGGCTCCATCTCTCCTTCCATTTATACCAAAGAATACCCAGACCTGATACACATCATGGAGACGTTCGTGGAGAAAAGTATGCAAGAGAGAACAGATGCTAAAAATTTCACAACAGTATGACTTTTCTTATCTCTGCATAATGTTGTGGCCAAAACCTGACTCGCGTAAAGCAACCAAATCGCTTTGAAGATAGAATATGAATTTATTAACATGCATACCTATACAGCAAAGCTCCCAGCAAAGTATTGGCAGCTTGCTGAGCAGCCCTGAGCAAAAGCAGAACCACAGTTTATATACTTTTAATCTGCTGCATTTCAAAGACAAGACAAAAGGAAAATATGAACCCAGTGGAAATTGCAGCATAACATTGGAATGTGGCTGATAAACCCATCTGGTATATCACTTCCTTCTAGGTTGTCAGGCTAGCCATACTATCTTTTAAATAGAATCAATGAATAGAAACAGTCTGGTTTACTGGGCCACTACTCCCTGTCTGATTCCCCCTCCTGTTGCCATTCAGGGTGAATTCAGCTTGCTGTGAATCTCTAGGATACTTTAAGCAGTTCATTTTCATTGATGGAGTACCACATCTGTATCTACCAAAATTCTTTCTTTTCTCTCCTTAAAATAGTTGTATCCTTTCCTTTTTGGCACCTGGCTTGAGACCGGAGCTTTATGGGAATTCTCAGGATTTTAAAGAAGCCCCGTGCGAATATTTCAGGCTCCTCTTTAATTTAAGAATCAGACTCAAAAGCCTGCAAGCAGGTATTTTTATTCATTGCCTTACTTTTAATTTCCCAGCCAAATTTGTTAGCTGGGAAATTGGCTACAGATGCCAACTTCTCCCACCTTGTTCTCTCCCTCTGAGAGAAAACCATAGCAACTTGTGATTCCAAACTGTGGAAGTCGTGGAGATTCTCAGTCGTGCAGGTCATGGTTGCCCCAAAGATACTTTTTCCAAAAGGCAACTGGACTTTGTTTTTCCTTGAAGACATTTCTCACCCAAGAAGCTTCTTGAGTGGAATGACTAAATACTTTTTTTCTCCTGCAGTCCTTAATCTTATGTAGCACAAATGTTTTTAACCTGGATATGTGTGAACTTTGCAATGTTGACATACATACATACATACATACATACATGCATGCATGCATGCATGCATACATACGTGTGTGTGTGTGTGTGTGTGTGTGTACCTTGCTCTATTCTATACTCAATCTACATTTCTAGAGTTAAGGAAGGGCTTACAGATATCAATGGCATTTTTTTTCTGGTTAGCCTCTGGCTGTTCTCTGACTCATAAAATTTTGAATCTTTCATCATCTCTGATACCTATTTAGGGCAGGTGTCTGCAACCTGTGGCTCTGGAGCTGCATATGGCTCTTTGGGCCCTCTGTTGTGGCTCCCCATTGGGTGATCCCATCACTGGCTGACCCCACCCCTTGCCCTTCCCTCCCAGTCACAGCGTTCCCTGCAATTCTTGTTGCTCCCCCCACCCTCTCTCTCTCTCTCTCTCTCTCTCTCTCTCTCTCTCTCTCTCTCTCTCTCTCTCTCTCTCTCTCTCTCATATGAACACAGACATTTGATTGCTTGAAAGGACAGACTGAGCTTTGCTTCTATCATAAGCACACACTTCCCACAATCTTCCACAATTGCCTGTCCTTTTCTCAAGCAGCAGCAGCTGGATAAAAGCAGCGGGCAGGGAAACTGATTCTGATGGGCCACAGGGCTTTCTGCCTCACCATAGCAGCAGCCTGAGCAACACCTGAGCTCCAAGTATGGCAGAGTGCAAACCGTGGTCGCTGCCTGTTCCATTGCTACAAGATGAGCTGAGGAACAGAGGGGCCCCTGACTACAAGGTTACAAGAGTTCACTGCAAATATGTCTAGGCACCCAGAGAGACAGAACTCCTGGCCCTTGCTGGATCAGCTGATCCACGAGCTGTGGTTAAAGGATCCAGCAGCTATGAGATGACTGCACTCACCACCTCCTGCACCTCAAAAAAAGACCTCCCCCAAAATAAGCACAAGTGCTTATTTTCAAGCCTCAAAGAATAAAACCTGGTCTTATTTTTGGAGAAACACGGTATTATTGTTTTAACTCTTTTTTTATAAACTTGTGTCTGGTTGACTTAGAATTAACCTTGCACACTGTCAATCTAGCTGTACTTGTACCCTGAAAAACAAGGCACCTGCCACCTTCATTTTTTTGCCATCATTTTTTTCTCTGATTTTCCTTTGACTGCTTATTATTGTAATATTAATCTGGATATTTCACTTTCCATTTTAAATTCCATAAAAGCATCTAAGACTTTTTAAGCTGTCTAATCTTGTGTCCCTCTGTTTTTTATTAATTCTGCCAACTAATTTGGCCATTTTTGATATCTATTTGTTCATTTTCTCTCCATGTATAATTCATTTTTTCTTTGTAAATTTGTAAATAAAAATTCGCATTTATGAAAGTTGAGTGCAATGGTTCAGGGAGTGTTTGCATTCTTGAATATTTTTATTTTTCAGAATAGCTGTGTACACTGATCTTTTCCAAAATAGGCCACTTAAATTTGTTTTATATTTACTGACACACTATTGTTAGCATTTTAACTGTCTGTTCTGCTGCATGCTTAAACAGTTGACTATAAATATTCCATCTGCATCAATTTGACAGTTGATTTACTTGACCGTCATACTGTATCTCGCTTTCAAATTGGCTTTGTTCTTGAAGACATTCCCTTTCTGCATATGTTTATATTATTGCATAATGCTATTATTAAAGAACTTTAATCTTCCTTTAAATTTATTTGCCTGCTTCAGATCTCTTTTGAAGTTGTTCTTGAATATACTTACTTCAGGTTTTAAAATTCAAATATTTTTCGTGATTTTCTTTAAAAATTTTCCTTTTCTTGTTATAACCCTCCATATATTGATACTTTTGACTGACATATTTTCTTTGTCCTTTTTTACTTGATATTGAAAAGCAATTCTATGTTAACAGTCATTAGACCTTTTCACGTCCTGTCTTTTTTTAGCTATCATGACAGCTCGTTCAAAGAGCCACTTAGATCTTTTCTTCTTTGAAAGGTTGGAAATTTTCTCCCACTTTGATTTTCATGACACCTCCTATTCCCCCCCCCCAATATTTTCTCATGTTCTCTTTCATATAAGTAAAGAATATGTCCATTGATCTTATATTCTGATTGTATGTTTTCAAGGTGATATCTTCCTGGGATCTCTTCCATTTTCAAATTTTGCCATAATTTATGGTCTCTTGTACTGTCAGCATCTAAAAGTGTTCCAGCAGAGTTGCACATTTGCATGTTCTATTTCCTAGAATAAGTATAGACTATTTGTTCCTGACGTTGCCCATTGGTGATATCTAGGTCTGCTTACATTACATGAAGAAAGAGTGATAACAACAAATAACAACAACAAAATCTCTTTGCAAAGTTCTTTTACAGAATAGAATGGAATAGAATAGAATAGAGTGGAATGGAATAGAATAGACTAGAACAGGTTTTTTTATTGGACGTACAAGAAATTTGCCTCCGGTACATAAGTTCTTAGTGTACATACAAACAACAAAGTGAGAAATCATAAGATACCAAATAGGAGAAGGTAATAGAAAAGATGAGAAGGCTAATAGTAATACAACCCTACTACTTGGGTAAATGTCCTTAGGCATAAGATAGTGCTGTAGGAATTAGATGTTTATTAGATGGATGGCATGAGGGCAAAATTGTTTTTTTGTGTCTAGTGTACTGCATTATTGTGTTCCAATTAACATTTTCCTATGAATCTAGTTTCCTCCATTCTCCCAACTTCTGTATTCCACTGCTTATTCCATCTTTTCTTGATGTTGCATTTCAACATGTGTTTTGCATAGCATTCCTTAATATATATATATATATATATATATATATATATATATATATATATATATATATATATATATATATATATATATATATATATTATATGTATGTTTTCTGAGGTTTTCGCGGGTGTTAGTATGTAGGTCTCTAGTTGTTCAGGTTTTCTCCCGCGTAGAATTGGAGATGTCTTGGCGACGTTTCGACGAAGTCACATTCGTCATCTTCAGGCTGCTGCTGACTACTTCAGGTTTGGTGTTTCCAGGAGTACTCCTGGAAACACCAAACCTGAAGTAGTCAGCAGCAGCCTGAAGATGAAGAATGTGACTTCGTCGAAACGTCGCCAAGACATCTCCAATTCTACGCGGGAGAAAACCCGAACAACTAGAGACCTATATATATATTGATAGAAGTGTTAAAAATTCTATTTATAACCCTACAGAAGAAACAGTGCACAGTCCACATGGGATTCACTTCTTAACTGCCACAGGAAGCAGGAAATTGTTATAGTCATAAAAAAGCCATAGAATATACAACAATAAGTTTGCAACTACAAACTTATAAACACTAACCATGTAACCATCAATTATACAATTGAAATACCATTCTTTTTTTTAAAAGGTAGTGCCGTCTTTATTTTTTTTAACACCCTTTTCCTGGCTGCCCTCTATGGAGGCAATTGTATAATTTTGATGTTTATTAGATATCCATGAATTCTAATTGATTTTATGTTGTTTATTCAGTTACAGACAAGAATATACCTAGCAGTATCCTTACTGAGTCCCACTGTCATTCTGTTCCTTTTTATGGATTTACTTCATTTCCACTTTGATAAGTTTCTGCTTCTCACTTTTCATGAGCCAATTGTGCTTTCCTATGTAAAGTGAAGAATTTAACTTTCAAAATTGGAATTACCAGTGACAAAACATCTTCACCACTGTGGTCAAGCTACATCATTTCCTCCAATCTGCTCATAGAAATTCCAATCTTTTTCTCGGTAACTACACTAATGCCTTTTGGCATGCAGGACACCCTGGGTGATTATTTGGCACTGAACTTGTCTAAACTTGACTGCTTTGAAATATGCTTGCTTGCTAAATATCGATGGAGATTCTCAGTCATCCAGGTCATAGTTGTCCCAAAGGTGCTTCTTTTTAAGAGGCAACTGGACTTTCTGATTTTTTCTTTGAATACATTTAGCTTCTCAGCCAAGAAGCTTCTTCAGTTCTGACTGGATGGTGGGGAATGGAAGGATTTATACTTCTTGCAGACATTTGACCATTTGCATTCTTTTAGAGAGTTGTTGAAGCTACTTGGAGGGGGGGGTGTTATCTGTGTCCTCAGGGTCACCTGAGTCGTTGAGAAGTTGGAGGATTCTGCAGGATGTTTTCTGCTGTGTGTTCCTTCATTGTTGAACACAGGCATAGGCTATTGAGGATGAGTCTATGTTGTCTGTGTCTCAAACTAGATGAGAAGCTAAACATTTTCAAAGAAAAAACAAGAAAGTCCAGTTGCCTCTTGGGAAAAAAGCACCTTTGGGATAACCATGCTTGTTTGCTCTAATATTAACCAAAGCACCTCTTTTGAATTTATTTTTTCAAAACATGTAAAGCCCTCATGACTGCACTTGAGTATGCCATGTGGGTGCAGCAATTAATCCTTTGAAGAGGTTCAATAGGATCTTGAGCCACAGATGTTCATTAGGTAGCTTGGGATAAGCCACTATTTTCTATTCCAATCAACATTATGGAGTTACTTCTTCTTAGGCTAAAAGAAGGGGAGGCTCCATTGTATAAATAGAATAGAAATACAATAATAAAGGAAGAAATGGGTAAATCAATCAATCAAAGCAGTTACAGTGATGCAAAGGGCATCTTGTCTAGGTACTACTAACCAATGTAATTCTTTGTTACGTACATTTTCAGTCTTTAAAATATATGTCCTGCATGCAATCATCCTCTTTAGCATGTATTCTTAATGAATTGTGGAAAATTGACAAAAGAAAGCAATCGATACTTGCAGACTCTGCTTGATGAAACTGACATGCTATCTTTGGAGACTATTTTATTTGCAAATCTGCTTTCACAGAAATCCATAACAGACTTCTTCTTCATTTTGAGCATGAACTGAAAAATATTGTATTCGATGTGATGGCTGATGCTGTGAAAATTCTATCTGCTATGATTGTTTTCTGATAGCTCACTCAGATATTCACTTTTGAGTGAACCAGTCTCCTAAATACTTTATCTACTCAATGCCATTGAGAACCTCTTAAATGTGATTCAAAAGAATAAATTCTAGGTTATGCTGTAGACCCCGTAAAATAATTCTGAATTTTGCTATATAAGTTTTGTATCCATTTATTTCTGTTTCTCTCACAGGACCCGGGCTATAAAGAAGGAGACAATTGATTTAATTTTAAGACAAGTTTGTTTGTTATAAATAATCAATGTCTTATTAGATGGAACTGAGGGACAGAATAAAATGCTGTTATCAATTTTGTACCAGGATCAATGGCCTGCAGTGGCATAGCATGGCTAATTCAGAGTTTTATGGCAGGTAGTAGAAAAACAGTGACAGTTTGGTTGGGCACTGATAAGTTCTTTTTTTTCCTCAATAAAAGCAATTGATAGTTAATAGGTAACAGGCAACCCATTCAAAAACCTTTTGTGGGCCACATAGTTTGCTGGGTAAGTTTGGGGTCATAGTTGTGTGCACATGTCTCTTTTTTTACACACACACAACTGGAGAGAGAGAGGGGGAAGGAAGGAAGGATTGATTTGCATCTCACTTTTCTTTCTATTCCTTCAATGATTCACTAATAGCTCAGTTTTCACATTGATAACAGACAAAGACATGCCTCTTTATATGGGGTCAGCTGATCAAGTGAACAAATAGAAGCATAGAATATCAGAGTTAGAAGGGACCTTGTAGGTCATCTAGCCCAACACAGGAGACCCTATACCACTTCTGATAGATGGCTGTCCAATTCTTGTTGAAAGCTTCCAGTGATGAAGCTTCAATAAATTACGAAGGTAAGCTATTCCATTGGTTAATTGTTCTCATTGTCAGAAAATTTCTCCTTATTTCCAGGTTGAATCTCCCCATGTTCAGTATCCATCCATTGTTCCATGTCTAGCCTTCATGTGCTTTGGAAAACAGGTTGACTTCCCTCCTCTCTGTGGCAGCCCCTCAAATATTGGAACACTGCTATCATGTATCCCCTGGTTTTTCTTTTCAATAGACTAGCCATGCCCAGTTCCTGCAACCATTCTTCATATATTTTGGCATCCAGCCTCTGAATCCTCATGACTATGATACTTTATTTCTTGCCAGTGAACATGGAGAAATAAATCATGTTCTAACAATTAGGCTATTCTGTGGGTTTATTGGAAAAATTAAACTTGCAGTTCTGCAGATTTTTTTTGGTAACCAAAATCCCTCTGCCATGTTGCCCGCTGAAAATGATGGCCATACAAACATATCCATATGTTAAATTGCTGCTCACTTACTTTGGGTCAGCTGGGCACATTTTGAGAAAATGTTGTGAGTGCTTTCAGAAAATGTCTGTTTGGGGACCTTTCCCAGTTGCAAAATGAAAGAATGGTTGTGAAGAACTGATTTACCAAAATGCTCCGAGCCTTTCCTTCTCTAACACATCTGTTGTGTGTATTGCAAAACACTGCCTTTATGCTTTTGTTTTTTTAAAAAAAAAAGTTTCTAAGGACCATTAGGACTTACAAACACTTTTGGAATTAATATGATGGGAGAAAGCATGCATAGCTTAAAAATAGCTCCATTTTAGGTCCTATAAACAGAAGGGAGGAGAGACAAGGTTTAAGGCTACAGCAGCCAGCATGATTCCAAGCCAGGGCCCATCTGCTTCTACCATAAGGACACAGGAATGATGTTTTCCTTCTCTGAGGCTCTTGGTCAAATCCAGCTTATTTTTGAACTTAAGCTGTCTTTTGCTGAATTCTTTTCTATGATAGTCTTCAGCTATGGCTCCCTGCTGACTTTTTTTCAGAAACCCAAACAAATGCTCTGCACTATTTTCGCTGAGAAGGAGAAACTGGGAGTAAAGCTTACTATAATTTTTCATAACAAGCATTCCCTTAAGTCAGGCAGGTAGGACTAATGCATGTGAAGTCTGCATTAAAGGAAGTCTTTAAAACTTGGAAAGAACTAGAGGAGAAAGGGAAATAATATATGTCAATAAAGGTAAACTTACACAGCTCCAGCTAGAGTACACAGTGGCTCATGTAGTTAGGACACTGGGTTGACAACTAGCAAGCCTGTGCTTGAGACCCCGATAATGCTGTATAATGCAGTGATGTGTGGTGAGGTTTATGGCTGGCGAGGTACTGACACAGTGGTGGGTTTCAAATTTTTTTAGACTTGTGGACTTCAACTCCCAGAATTCCACAGCCAGGCATGCTCAGTTCCAATTTAAAGTGCCAGCATTTGTTTTTCTCCTTTGCGAAATAAGTTTCCTTCTTTCTTTTTCTTTTTCTTCTCCCTTCCCTTCCTTCCCCCCTCTCTCCCTTCCTCCCCCCTCTCAAACACACACACACACACACACACACACACACACACACAAGTTGGATTGGACTATCTCTCCTACCCCCTTCCCTCTCTCATTCAACAAACTCTCTCTCAAACAAACAAACAAACACACACACACACACACACACACACACAAAGTTGGATTGGAGGGAGTCAGGGAGACCACAGGAGGAGGCAGGAAGCCAGTCAAAGAGCCATACTGGAGCACACACACTTTCCCCCAGCCCCGGAAGGATCCAGCCTGCTTCACTGATTGCAGGTTTGAAAAGACAACATGGCTCTGCCTGCAATCAAACTACACTTGTGGAGGGAGAGCACTTCCCTCCAGCCTTTGCCCAAAGCCCCGCACCAGGAGGATGAAGTTTGAATTCCTCCCCCTCCCTCCGACCCACACGTACCTTTTCCAGCTGTTTCAGAGTGGATTTCAACTCTGCTCTTGCCTGTCATCATGAAAAGAAAAAAATGTAAAAGGAAAAAGGCAAGAGCAGAGGTCAGGCTGAGCTAGTTGCTTCCAGAGTCACCGTGGATGATTCTGCTTAACTGTTTAAAAAAGCCTCTAAAAAAGCTCCCTCTACAGGAGGAGGCAGGAGAACGATGTGCCTCGCCTACATCAGGAATTTTTAGGCTTTAACCCTTGCTTAACTCTGCTCGAGTGATCATAAAACGCCTAAAGTCAGACTAGATGAGGCACGTCGTTCTCCTGCCTCCTCCTGTAGAGGGCGCTTTTTAGAGGCTTTTTTAAACAGTTAAGCACTAAGCAGAGTCATCCACGGTGACTCTGGCAGCAACTAGCTCAGCTTGACCTCAGCTCCTGCCTTTTTTCTTTTACACTTTTTTTTCTTTTTGTGATAACAGTGGTGAGGCTGTGCCTCCCCTGCCTCACCTGACTGCACGTCACTGGTATAATGGGGTGAGCTCCCATCATTTGCGCCAGTTCCTGCTGACCTGGCACTTCGAAAGCATGTCATCAATAGATAGATGTCTATTTGTCTACTTGCAATGACAAGGAGGACACATTAACAGGGAAGAAACCCGCAACCGGACATCCCCTGGTCAATGGTGATGTCACCGGCTAGTCTTTTCAACCTGGAAGCGCCTTGCTTCTGACATGAATGTGAGCAAATCTGGCTTCTCCCATTATCTTTGCTTTTTGGAAGCTAGTTAGGAAAGTGACAAAGGGTGTTTGTGTGATCCTGGGACACTTCAAACCATCATAAATACATGCCATTTGCCAAGCACCTGAATTTTGGAATTAGACAGGCATAGGTCTGTTTTGTTGAAAAAACAAACATATACCTATCTAATGTGCAGATAGTCCTTGTCTTACAATAATTCGTTTAGTGAACTTTTGTTAAAAAATGTCGCTGTGGACTTCAGATGGAAAAAAAATGAAACTTTGATTTTGGGTTTTACTGATTGGATAGATTTGTGGTTACAGAACTGGTACTTTATACTATTATGTAAAAGGAAAAAATTGTGGTTTGATGCGACTGTTTTATTCTAATGCACCAGAGGGAGTTGGAAGTCAACACCTTTTTTTTTCTTTTTTTCTTCTTCTTTTCTGCATTTCTCCTTTTTCCTTCCCTTCCCTTATTTTTCCTACTCTTTGCTTTCTTACTTTTGTATTTTATCCTAGCCGATAACACGGTGTTGCCCAGGTATTTATTTATAGTGGGAAAATGTCCGGATCAAACACAGTTTGGTTTCTAATGTTGGATTTTCCCCCTTACCAGAGGGAGCCCCCTTGTGGAATACTGTGAAACTGTTACCATGGCAACTCCACTGCGCTGCACAGTAGAAGCCATTTTACAGCAGTATAGTAGAAGCCATTTTAAGGCACAACAGGTTGTATCTTAACAGAGCACATGCCCCGAGAAGTTTTAGGGGTGTCTTACCACCACAGTATTTGTTTCCAGAGAGTAAGTCATCTGTGTACCAAGTTTGGTGGAAATTGCTGGAGGAGCTCCAGAGTTATGCTGGAACATACATACATACATACAGCCTTTGTATATATTAAGATTATATATAAGATCTTTATATAAGATTAAGATTATAAACTTATAAAAACTGAAAAGATGGAAAAGTGTGTCCCCAATGGACAGTTTCTATCCCAGGAAACAGTGACGAGGCAGGTGGGTGATGCTATTCATCCATATCCATAAAGATGCCTGAAAGTGTTCCTTTTCATGTTTGAGGATTTTTATTTGTCAACCAAGAACCATGTTTGAAAGAATTTATTTAGAAAGGATCTGTTCATCAGTGTGATAACTCTCCAAAAATAGAACAGTATGGGGTGAATGTGACAAGAGACGACAGTGAAAGAAAGATTGACAAGGGCTGGGAGATATAGACAGAAAAAACCCAAGAAAGATAATTTGGTGTGTCCCTTGGCAGTTGGGCAGGGATTCCAAACGCTGTTGATTTCTCCTTCTAAGCTGTCACCTATTCTTAACTGGTCACACCATCTAGAATAGAGTTGCTATTAAGTATTGAAAACTTTCAGAAGCCTGGAAATTACCTGCAGGCTTCCTCAGCCAAATTAATCAGACATTACAATAGTACATGATTTATTTATAATTGGATGGACTATAGAAATGGGTTGATCGAAAGGGAGATGTCTTTTTTTTTTTTTAGCAGTTCAAAGACTATTTATGTATAGACTTTGCATTTGAGATGAAAATGTTACAGGGAGTTTATAACTGATATTCATCCAAATATGGAATTAAATTGCCTCATATAGAACAAAGCCTTAGCAACTCTGTAACAGGTCAATTTCTGTGTGCTAAAAACATGCTACTTTGTGTAAGTAGAAATAGAGGAAAGCTTAATTCAATGTCAATTTTAAAAACAGTTTACATAATCTTACGTTTGCAAATTGTCAAAGGAAACAAGGTTATATTTCAGAATGTGTACTTTTCTGAATTAATTAATAGCAAAAATAGTTTAAAATACATTAGGAAAGAATTAAGATAAAAATACATCAAAGTATGTATAAATTTAGAGATGAGAATGCAATTTTTATGATTTTTTCCCTGGTGATTAAAAATTAAATATATCTCAAATTGATGTGGAAATTAGAAACAGAAACAAAGAAACTCAGTGAAATCAAAACGGATTGATTCGCCTTTACAGTATTACAGGTAGAAGGAATTCAAGACTTTTTATAATTTTCAATTCTCTGCCTATGCTTTTTGCTAAAGGAAGGATTGCATTTCTGTTACTATTATATTTTCAATACAGGTTCTAACTGTACATGATAACAAAACTGAATGCATTTATGATCCATATTTGCTTATATTTCTCTTCTTGTCAGCTGCATCTGAAACTTTTGCCATCTGTGGACATGATTATAATCATAAAGATCAAGTAAGAATTTCCCACCTCCCTTTGTAGTCAGATTCCCCAGTCCAGAAAGGAGAATGTGTTGGTCTGGGACTAATACACCCCAAGGCTTCTCTGATGGTTAACTATTCTGTGGGAACACTAGAGTTCTGTCTTCCTATCATTGTATTTAGCAGTAGAGTCAGGTGAACACATAAAAGCATTGTTAGGAATATGATGAGTTTTGAAAGAATGTTAGACTACTACAATGGAATGAACATGTCACATGTTATAAAAACATTACATAGGATTTCTAGATTCTGTACATTTTTTTACAAGTCTAGATTATTAAAATGTCCATCATATTTTACTTTGCTCCAGGATGGATTGGGACTCAACTGAAAGCTAGAGCATTGTGAAGCATGCCAAGCTGCATAAAAATCAACAGACAGGATTTCAGGTTACTATGACTAAAAGCAGGAACATTCCTGGAGCATTCCTAGTAATTCTTTGCTAGGATAAATTGATTTAAGCTCCTGGTCTCAATCTCTCTGGTAATACTGTCTCAGGGGTGGGTTTCAACCGGTTCGCGGCGGTCCCTGCGAACCGGTTGGTCGGCGAACCTGGAAGTAAGTAACTTCCGGGAACGGCGAAGGGCGCGCCCGCCCGCAGTCCTTACCCGGTTTTGACGAGTTCTGCGCTTCCACGCATGCGCAGGACGCATACAGCGCCTGCGCGATCCTCCAGGACCAGCTGGAGCATCACGCAGACGCTAGTACGCATGCGTGCACCGCGCACATGCACGAGGATGCCACCGGCCCCGTTCCAACCGAACCGGTTGGAACGGGGCGAGAAACCCACCCCTGTACTGTCTCCATGTTACAAAATGAGATGGCTAGAAAATAAGAACACAGAGAGAGAGAGAGGGGGAGGGAGGGAGGGAGGGAGGGAGAGAGAGAGAGAGAGAGAGAGAGGGAGGGAGAGAGAGAGAGAGAGATATTCCACGTGGCAAAGAAATTTGATTTTTGTCTACACTCCCTACCCTTAGTCTTGCCTCTTACTCCTAAAACTGCAATTGCAAAGTTAGTTTGAGAATGACCTGTCAGTCCCTGAATTATTCTAGTAAATAGTAAAACAACATTCTCTCCACCATGACTCTATGTGAACATGCATAAAAGGTAAGTAAGATAAAGCCCTCTAAATCAGAAACTTAACGTCTACTGGCTTCATGGACAGATCCATAGATCCATATAGCTTCCATAGCAATAATTTGGGGTGGATTGGTTACTGATGTTTCTCAGGAGATTTTGGTTTTATTTTTTTGCATGCTCTGCATCCCAGGGATTTTCAAGTGCCACTGCTTCAGGATTCACATTAACCTAAATGAGTGGATTTTTCAAGTAGAGTCTGAAAAAAGCTGAGCAATTTATTTACTAGCAGAGCACTTCTGGATAATTTTTGACTTGTGCCTAGCCCTATTGTATAATGTTTCTTGATGTGAGATTGCCAGAAGACCTCAGAGATCTCCCCAGCTTTTTCTCTTGTTGATACCTCCTTTGAAAATTCAAAGGTTTTCCCATTAGCACAAACACCAGACATTTTGGAAAAGTAAAACATGAATTCTGCAGTCCTACATTTTGCAGCTAGCTTTGTATCTGAACACGATAATGATAATGGAGGATTAACAGAGATTTGTTCAGGTTCTTTGGGTATAGTCACGTTAGAGATTTGAAAATAGAATTTACAAGCTTGCCTTCACTAAAATAGCAGCAGCAAACTAAAATACAGCATCGGTGGTTTAAAGCAAAACATTCTAAGACAACAATCATGTTGGAGAATCCATTCAAAGTTGGATTCCTTGCAAAAGGATGTTTTTGAATAAGAAGGTGAAATATTATACCTCATTATCAAGACAAATGAATATGATGAAAACTCAGTGCATGTTTGATTATACTGTTATGAAGGGCCAGATTGGGGACAGATTATTCTCTGAGGAAATTCTATTTAAACCAACTTGATAGCACACTGCACTAGCACCAGCACTAGCACTTAGACTTATACGCTGCTTCATAGTACTTTACAGCTCTCTCTAAGCAGTTTACAGAATAAGCATATTGCCCCCAATGATCTGGTTCCTCATTTTACTGATCTTGAAGGGAGGGAAGTATGAGTCAGCCTTGAACCAATCAGGATCAAATTGCTGGCAGATGGCAGAATTGGGCTGCAATACTTCATTTTAACCACTGAGCCACCATGGCTCATAATTACATACTGTGTATTAAGTTAGCCAATTTTAATGTGCTATAAACCATGCCTAAGCAATGGGAGTGAAATGATTATGTATTATGTATTTTTGTTTATCCATGCAACATCTTTGAATTAAATTGAATTGAATTTTATTATTTATATGCTGCCCTTCTCCGGGAGGGACTCAGGGCGGCGAACAACTCAAAAGGGGAAAAAGGGGAACATAGAACAGAATACAAATAATTAAAATAGGCAAGAATCACACAACCACACAGTCGAGAGGGGAGGGGAACTCATCAACCCCAGGCCTGCCGGCAAAGCCAGGTTTTGACGGCTTTTCAGAAGGCCTGGAGAGAGGTGAGGGTCCGAATCCCTGCGGGGAGTTCGTTCCAGAGGGCCGGAGCTGCCACAGAGAAGGCCCTCCCCCGGGTGGTAGCCAGGTGGTATTGGCTAGTAGACGGAACCCGGAGGATGCCAACCCTGTGTGATCTAATGGGTCTGTGGGAGGTAATTGGCAGCAGGCGGTCTCTCAAGTACCCAGATCTGATACCATGAAGGGCTTTATAAGTTACGACTAGCACTTTGAAGCATATCCGGAGACTGATCGGTAGCCAGTGCAGCTCGCGGAGGATAGGTGTAACGTGGGTGTACCCACAATCGCTCGCGCGGCTGCATTCTGGACGAGTTGAAGTCTCCGAATACTCTTCAAGGGCTGCCCCATGTAGAGCGCATTGCTTTGTCTCCTTCCCTGTTCCCTGTGGCAAAGAATAGGGGAATCCAAGAATCCAAGTCTCTCTTTTTTAAAAAAAAATGCATACCAATATGAGTCTGACGCAAAGGTTCTTCCAAATTCTTAACAACTAAGTCAGAAATGGGCCATGATAGCACTACTGGCCCTGAGAGGCTCCCCGGAATCCATGCTGAAATTCCCAGTAATCCAAGATCGCAAAGCCAGAATATGATAGCAAGAGAGCTGGCATTCAGCAACCTGTGTTCCGCCCCCCTTTTTCATTTATTTTTCAAAAATTAAAGTTCAAATAGAAATGGGAATCAAACTGCTTCCATTTCCTCTCTTACCCTCATCTCCAAGCTATTACTTTCCCCCAAGATTGTCATTTAACACTGAAAATAAATGTCAACATTTTGGCTGTTTTTCACATTCTGGAAAGGATAAGAGTGGAAATGGAAGTGGCCTTATGCTCCCACTCTTGCTCTTTAAATTCTCCCAGACACAATCCTCTTCCCACCTCAAATTCACTTCACTCCTTTTTATGACATCTTCATGGTCTCCTGTGATCCCCAAGAAAGTGACTTGCTTTCCCTTGCATTGAGATCTGCCCAAGGCTGAAGTATGTGTTGATAAATTCAATCCTGTCAAATCTCATATAACCATCTTTTACAGGTAAGAGAGTTTTTATTGATATACTTGTATAACAACAAAGAATTCACGTTAATTCCTTAGGACATGAAAGAAAATAAGAACAAAGCAATGTATTCTAGTAATTGTTCTTCCATTACAAATGCAAAGTAAAACATAAAAAGGAAGAGACACAAAACAATACAATAAAACAATGTTGACAATGGAAGTGCAGCAAGTGAGCATCAAAAAATAATTTATAACTGAGGCTTGGATAGAGCAAAGAATGGTGGATAGTTCTGAATAATTTTTGGAAAGGCTGTGTAGCTGTTCAGATAAATTTAACAGATTAACAGAGTTGTAAGGGACCTTCCAACTAGATGTAGGTCATCTAGTCACAAGTTGCAGTGGGCTCATTTTATCAGATTAAGGGATCTCCAAAGAAATAGTAGAACAGATGAATATATTACATTGGCTTTGGCCTTACCAAACAAGGAGACAACCTAAAAAACTAATAAAGTGATGGAAGAAATACAAAGAATAAAAGTGTTACAGTATTCAAAAGTCTACCCATTAGCTGGGAAAATTCTCACTTGACTGGATTAGTTCATGACAAGAGGTACTAATAAAGCCAATAAGTCAAATGCCTTGTTTTGTTGGCAAACACTTAGGAATTCAGCAAAGCACACACACTAAATGGAGATTAGTGCTATCCTTTTTCGGAAAAACAAAATATTTCCTTGGAAATTAGATTAGCAATGGGAAACTATGTGATCAATGCATACAGATTATCCTCTGAATCCCCAAGACTATCAGATTTTTCTTTTTAAAGACTGTAATTTCACAAACGAGGAGATTGATATTTTTTAAATCCAAGTTTCATACTTTGGATAACTCCAACATTCTTATACATAATGCAAACTATAATATAAAAACAGGATGACCTTGAACATTTCCCCCTCTGGCTGAAAATAAATAAAGTGTACTGCAACAACATCTTCAACTTTAAATTTTTCATTTTTTTTTATTGCGGATAAATATTAGCTAGGGAAAAGTGCTGAGTTGCTCGTTATAGTTTCCTTATTGCATATTAGAAGAACTAGTCTCAGTATCTTCCAGAAAGCATACTTTCAAAAAAAAAAATCTGCTTCGTGTTCTGATCAACATACTTTTCTCTATTTCCAAGATAGGACTTGTACAAATCAGCAGTGTCCAATCTGCTTTGGGTCATGGATATCACTTAGTTTGTGGCTGCACTCCAAAAATAGGTGGAGCTGGAGGAAAAAAAAAGAGCAAAGGAACTAAGTTTAAGCCTCATGGGCCACTATCTCCATCCCTAAGTTTTTTATTGGTTATTCTGCAAAGGCAACTAATGGGAAGCCTTTAAAAAGTCAAGAAGCTGGCTCTTATCCTGCAATAATGGCTCTTGACTTTTGTAAGTGCATTGACTTCATCTGCATTTAGAAAGGTCAGGACTTTGCTTATGTGGTTGCAGTCACCATTTAAACTTTTCAGACAACCTCTTAATTTCTCCTGCCTTATCCTTGCCTCTTTGTGTTGCATATTCCCAATTGATTTGTTTTATACCCTGTATTTTAATTTTAAGAATAGCTAATGAACGATTTAACAAAATCACAGTCTATAAAGAGGAGCTGTGTCCTTGTTGGATTTGTGATCAATCTCTTAGCTATATAGATTGGCATGAAGCTCCTATCTTTAAAGTAACAGAAAAATAATTTTTATAGTGATAAAAAAAACGCACAGAAGTTTAGGGATGTGCACTACAGAAGCATTGAGAATATGCATACCTTTGTAATGTCTTTATGGCTGCAGTTCTAAACAAACTGCAAGACAGTCCATTGAAGCTGACTAGAATGAAAATGGAAGAAACATATTTATAAATGGTTGCAAATGTCCCATCCATTCTCATTTGTGATGCATAGTAGTAGGTAACAATGAAAAAAAGTCCCATCATTTAATGACTAATATAGATCAATGTATGCTTTTGAAGGCAACTACTTTTGAATAACTTTACGGTGCAGCTGCCTTCTGGAACTGCTTTTATACTTGAATCTAATAATGGGTCTTATGAATTGCAATGTAGGGAACAATTATTAAATCTATGACAGCAGAAGGAGCAGGTAAATTGAACCTACCTGATGTTCTTGGAGGAGAAAGAGTCAGGCAACAGAAATCAGGTTCTTGTCTTTTCCTTGATATAAAATGAATCAATGTACGGTCACAATAAGAAATATTGTTTATATTTAGTGGGTACTGGAATCAGTAGAGAAGGATTGACTGGAAGCATCCTCAGAAATGAGAAGAGATTCTTAAGAGATTCTCTTAAGAAGAGATTGGACAACCATTTATCTGAAATAGTACAGAGCTTGAACAAGGGAATGGACTAGAAGACCTCCAAGGTCCCTTTCAACTCTGTTATTCTGTTATGTAGAAGTGTTGGACCAGCCCATATAAGGTCCCCCATGTTCTTATCAGATGCTATATATTCCATCTGTGAAAGTCATCCTATAATTTACATGATCTTGTGATGTGGTATCTTCCTACTTTGAATGAAGCCTGTCTCTCCTTTCATGTCTTTTTCATCCTTGACATCCCTTTTTACACAATTTGAGTGTGTTCATCCTCCTTCTTAGGAATAGCATAGGCATATTGTAGATAGTACAGAAAGCCTGAGTCATTCTTGTTCAGGAAAGAGGCAAGTAGTCCACAACTATGCAAAATTAGTAATACCTTTTGATCATTGTTTTTGATTATTATGTTCTTAGTATCCTGAGCAGTACCCCAGGAGGAGACATTATTGGTGGTGGTTGTGAAGTCATGTCCAACCCATCGTGACCTCATGGACAACATAACTCCAGGCCTTCCTGTCCTCTACCATCCTCTGGAGTCGCGCCTACTGCTTCAGTGACTCCATCCAGCCACCTCATTTTTTGTCGTCCTCTTCTTCTTTTGCTCTCAATCTTTTCAGAATTAGGCTCTTTTCCAGTGAGTCCAGTGAGGACACCAGGGGTGGGTTTCTCGCCCCGTTCCAACCGGTTCGGTTGGAATGGGGCTGGCGGCGTCCTCGTGCACGCGCGCAGTGCACGCATGCGTACTAGCGCCTGTGCGATGCTTCAGCTGCTCCTGGAGGATCGCGCAGACGCTGTATGCGTTCTGCACAGGCGTGGAAGCGCAGAACTCGTCAAAACCGGGTAAGAAACGTGGGCGGGCGGGTGGATCCTTCAGCGTTCCCGGAAGTTACTTACTTCCGGGTTCGCCGACCAACCGGTTCGCGGGGACCACCGCGAACCGCCTGAAACCCACCCCTGGAGGACACATTAGGTTGGAGGAAATTGAAAAAGGGGATTCCCTAAAACAGGGAAGGAGGAGCCAGCATCTCCAGAAGATGGCTTTAGCAGGCTTCTGCTGGCAAGTTGTTTTCTTCTGATTTTCTGTGTGCTGCTATTTTTATGCTTTATTGATATTAGTAATTGGTTGGCCTTGGCTTGTAAATTTATATAATGATAGTCTCCTCAGGGGCTTCATTGCAAAAAGATAGGAGAGAAGTGTATGTAAAATGAGTAATAAATGAATATGTGGCATGCCAATTCTGTTCTAGAGAGTTTTATCTATTTTTTTAAAAGAAACAAAAAGAAAAAGGTTTGGCATTTCTGTGTGAAAACTTCAGCCTAGAACAGCATCTTTAAATGAATGAGTTGTATTTGTTACTCAAACTGAAAATAACATATTGAGAACCTATCCATTTAATTTCACATCACCTACACTTTGATTATAGACATATTATTTTAGAGCTAAGTTAGACTCATGATCAGGAATTAACTTACTTAAAAAAACAAGAAAACAAGCCTGTTAAATTTAAAGGCGTATTTCTATTGATTCAGTCTCTTTCCCCTATCTAAATCATAGGCACAGCCTCCATAGCTCATAGGAGAAAATAATCCAAGTGATGCATTTTTAGCTGAAGAAAATGGAATAAAACATATTAAAGTTTTCCCTTTTCTCACACCACCAAATACGCATATAATGACAACAATAATATTCATAGTTATGATTTATTAAACTGCATATAAGTCAACTGTCAACTACTCTGGGTCACTCTCAACAATTAAAAAAATTAATTACAATAAAAGCAATAAAAGAAAAGATAAAAATAAAAGATAACAAGTATATCCGGACTATACAGATCCCAGTGAATTTGTTTATCAGGATAGTTGAAAGTTCTATGCGATTTAATATAATGAAAAGTAGTGAAATAAAAACTATTGTTTGACTAACTATTTATCTGCTATCAAAAAATACCTGGAACGTCCTCTATAATAATTTATCCTCTGTTTTCTAACCGATTAGCCGAAATGGCAGTTGAACAAGTTCTAGAAATTACAAGCTCTCATTCCTTGTTTTACCTTCTTAATTTAATTCTAAAACATATAAAACATCATCTGGGATCTTATATTGAAATAAAGTCTAAAAGTGAACCACATAACTGCAAGTTATTGCAGTTCTAAACTCCAAATTGAAAGTATGTTTGTAGCCCTTTATCAATGGTGGGATTTACATTTTTTTACTACAGTTCTGTGGGCTTGGCGTGGTGGCCGTGGTGTGGCTTGGTGGGCATGGCTTGGTGGCTGTGGCAGGGGAAGGATACTGTAAAATCTCCATTCCCTCTCCACTCCAGAGGAAGGTTACTGCAAAATCCCCATCTCATCCCGATCAGCTGGGACTCAGGAAGCAGAGAATAGATTGGGGCGGGGCCAGTCAGAGGTGGTATTTACTGGTTCTCCGAACTACTCAAAATTTCCGCTACCGGTTCTCCAGAACTGGTCAGAACCTGCTGAATACTACCTCTGTCCTATATGCTATACTTATTAACAGGCTGACTGACATATCCCCACGTTGGGTGAGGTTGAAGTCCACACATCTTTCGTTGCTGAGTTTGGAAACACTACTTTAGGAACACAGGATAATACTTTTGCATTGAAATCACATTACAGAAATGGTGACAGACATGGTTGGCTTTGTCACAACTTCAGATGTACTGTACATTTATTGATTGATTTATTGATTTCCCACCTTTATTAATTTTAAAAATAACTCATGGTTATTCATTATCTTCAAAATTATTATTATCAAAAAATTATTATGCTCAAAAAGGGTGACCCCATCCTAGTTGAAAATTAGAGACCAATCTCATTATGTTGTGTCACCTGCAAAGTCATGGAATCAATCATCAACCAATCCATTACCCTCCACTTAGAGACAGACAACCAGGGGTGGGTTTCAAAATGTTTTGCTACCTATTCTGTGGGTGTGGCCTATTTTGTGGATGTGACTGGGTGGTCATGGCCAACTTGATGTCACTCACCAAGAGATGTCATGGATTGGGTGAAATGTGGTGAAGCTCACTTAACAATGCTCTTGCTTAGCAACCAAAATTTGGGCTCAATTGTAGTGATAAGTCAAGGACTATCTCTGCCTTCCTCTACATGGCAGTCTTGTCCTAGTAAACTCCTCCTTTCTGGCAATTTTCCTGTCTTTTAGAGACACCAAAATAATCCAGACAATGTAAGGTTTCCTGCTGCAGCAGGGGGTTGGACTAGATGACCTCTGAGTAGCCTTCTAGCCCCACATTGCTGTGCTGTCTGTCTGTCTGTCTGTCTGTCTGTCTTTCTTTCTTTCTTTCTTTCTTTCTTTCTTTCTTTCTTTCTTTCTTTCTTTCTTTCTTTCTTTCTTTCTTTCTTTCTTTCTCCCTTCCCTCTGTGGGAAGCAACCCCCTCCAAAAAAAAAAAAAAATAACTGCTGAATGTCACTTTGCAAACCTGAGCAGCTTTTCAATTTAAAGCAGGACTCCAAAGTTTGCAGCTTTAAAACTTGTGGACTTCAACTCCCAGAATTGTACAGCCAGGCATGCTCAGTTCTGATTTAAAGCAATAGCATTTGTTTTTCTTCTTTGCTGAATCTCCGGGCTGAAAAGTGAGTTTTCTTCCTTCTTTCTTTCTCTTTCTTTCTCCCTTCTCTTCCCTTCCCTTCCTCCCTCCCTCCCTCCCTCCCTCTCTCTTATTTTAAAGCTTTTTTCCCCCTTGCCTGAACTGGCAAGGGAAAAAAAACTTTTTTTTAAAAAAGCTTCTGACAAAGCTTCTGATGGGAGAACAGGTGCAGGGGCGTGGCCAAGCCACCATTTTTACTACCGGTCCTATCTGGTACGCCAGTTTTTCACTTCTCTTCTGGCATATCAGACCGTATAGGGAGGAACCCACCTCTGCAGATAACCTACTCTCTAATAAGCAGTTTGGTTTCAGAAAAAAATGTCCTGTAATCTATAACTCCTACACTGGAGAAACATTTGGACCGCACAACGTGACCAGGGTAAAGCAGTAGACACAATTTACATAGACTTCTGCAAAGCCTTTCATTTAGTGGTACACGACAAACTACTATTAAAACTACGCTCTTACGGCATTTCTGGATCACTACACAAATGGATAGCTGCATTCCTGTCAAACAGGCGACAAGTAGTCAAAATAAGGAGTGCCCTATCAAACCCTGCACCAGTTAACAGCGGTGTCCCCCAGTGTAGCATTCTAGGACCCATTCTGTTTCTAATCTACATAAATGACCTTTGCAATCCTATTATAAGCAGCTGTGTCCTCTTTGCTGATGATGTAAAACTATTTAACACCACTGACAATGCTGCTGCCCTGCAAAGTGACCTTGACTATGTGTCAGAATGGACAAACAATTGGCAACTTCAAATCTCAACCAAGAAATGCTCTGTCTTACACATTGGCAAAAAAAAATCAGAATACCAAATACAAGCTGGGCAGATACAACCTCGTAGTCAACCTTTGATCTGTCAAGAACCTTAGTACTCATATCAAATGTTCTAAGTGCCAGAGCTCACTGTAACAACATTGCCAAAAAGGCATTAAGAGTTGTAAACCTAATTTTGCGAAGCTTCTTCTCTGGTAACATTGTACTGCAAACCAGGGCATATAAAACCTTTGCAAGACCAATTCTTGAATACAGCTCATCTGCCTGGAATCCACACTGTATAATGGACATTAACACAATTGAGTGAGTCCAGAGGTATTTCACGAGAAGAGTACTCCATTCCTCTGCTTGCAATAGAATACCTTATGCCACTAGACTTGAAATTTTGGAACTGGACAACCTAGAACTATGCTGCCTATGATCTGACTTAAGCTTAGTACACAAAATTGTCTGCTATAACGTCCTACCTGTCAATGACTACACGGGCAAACAATAGATACAAACTCAAAGTAAACTGCTCCAAACTTGATTGCAGAAAATACGACTTCAGCAACAGAGTGGCCATTGCCTGAATGTATTACCTGACTCTGTTGTTACAATAGCAATAGCAGTTAGACTTATAGACCGCTTCATAGAGCTTTCAGCCCTCTCTAAGCGGTTTACAGAGTCAGCATATTGCCCCCAACAACAATCCAGGTCCTCATTTTACCCACCTCGGAAGGATGGAAGGCTGAGTCAACCCTGAGCCGGTGAGATTTGAACTGCCGAACTGCAGAACTGCAGTCAGCTGAAGTAGTCTGCAGTGCTGCATTTAACCACTGCGCCACCTCGGCTCCTCAAACCCACAAAACTTTAACCTTAAACTCTCTACCATGGAACTCACCCCATTCTGAAGAGGTCTGTAAGGGGGCATGCATAAGCGTATCAGCGTGCCTACTGTCTCTGTCCTACTGTTCCCATTTATTTGTACTCATTTCTTATTTATATACTTATACCTGCTTATACATAGGTTTATATATTATAATCATAATGATAATTGTTTTCTCATACATGCTTGACAAACCAAATAACATAATAAATAAATTATCATATTCAACACATTTTCTTCTATTTTCCCTGCAACAACAACAACCCTGTGAGATGGATTGGGCTGAAAGAGTGACTGACCAAGTTTTCATCCATTGGAAGAAATATCCATCTGGTTCAGTTCCAAGCCAGGAGAAAGACAGTGAAAACATTGAGGCTGATTGGAAAGATGGTTTAATAGTAAAGTAGAACCACCAAGCACAAATGGGTTCTGGGCAGCTGATCACATGGAGTTGGGAGTGAGGGTTACTTATACCTTCTCTTGGGCTTAGCATTTGAACTTCCTGTTCCTGTGCGAGAACATGTATTTTATTGGCTGTTGTCAGACACCCATGGGGCCATGTACTAGGAGTTTGTCTGAGCTAAGTTTGGTTGATGTTTGTTGGGAGAGGTGCAACTGAGATGATACAATGTGTTCTGAACGGGTGTTGAATAGAATATAATTCTTTATTGGCCAAGTGTGATTGGACCTTTCTTGCATATGCTCTCAGCGTACATAAAGAGAATAAAATACATTCATCAACAATAAAAGATACAACACTTAGTGATAGTCAAGGTTGCTAATCAGCTATCAAATCATACTAGGAAACAAATAAAACCAATATAAATTGAAAGATACAAGCAATATGGTTATAGTCATAAGTGGGAAGAGATAGATACTAGGAAGGAAGAGAAGAATATTAATACAGACTTAGTAAATTATTTGACAATGCTGTGGGAATTAGTTGTTCTTTTTATATCCAAAGTTTTTTTATTTTTAATACAAATTTACACATATTATAGAAACAAAGTGTTAACTGGGTCTTTCCTTTTATATCCTCTCATTTGCATAATCCATTTTATATCAAAGCTTGGTTTTCACTTTCAGCCAAATTATTTTCTTCTGTTATTGCGGGAATTAGTTGTTAAGCAGAGTGATGGCATTCGGGGGGAAACTGTGGGCAATTCCTAATGTGGCAGAGGGCTAATCCTACCTTTGTTAGATCTTGGGTGAAGGTATTTGCTTATGAATAGAGCTAGCTATCTCTTTATCTCTTAATATGCTGGGGGCTATTAAGAAAGGCGGGTACTACTTTTCAATATCACGTTTCTCCATTTCTCATCCAGGCAAATATAATATTCTGTCTTTTTAATATTTCTCAAAATATTTCATTCTTCTAGGAGTGAGGTGGGAGCTAACTTTCTGCACATAGATAAAGAGAACTAGAACTCATAGACTCCTGCTTTTAGCCTGGTGCTTTAACCATTAGACCAAATTGGCAGCTTGTATTTCCCTTATACATGATGGGGAGTTGTTATCTATTATAATTTGGTGGCACAAATATATGGTACATTTTCACAGCAATGCAATTCTCGGATTGACTTCATCAGTGCTATGCATTAAAAAAAAGTGCTGGTTTTCGACTAGCAAGATCTGGCTTGTAGTTCATCTCAAGGTCATAAATATAATGGATCTCACAGACTGAGTGCTGTCACCAGGGAAGCTAAGCTGCTGTGATGAAGCTATCACACTTCATTATAGCCAGAGAGCTGCTAGGAGACAGCTTGATTTCAGCTTGTGCCAGCAATTGAATTCTCTGTCCCATAAAAAAGATGTCCCTTAAATTGTAATGGTTATGTCCCTCCTCAATCATCTTGAAAAGCATATTTCTAATTTACAGATGACATCTTTAAATGGAAAAGGGTGGTGGCAGCGGCTGCTTTTCCTATGCACGTAGTCTTGTAGGCTTTGTTTTTTTTTAAAAAAAGAAAATTATGATTATTTTTGTCTGTCTCTCAGCCTTTTTAAATCACATCTTTTCACATGGGGTGGGGTGGAGGAGAAAAGAGTCACTTCCCTGGTGATACGAATTTGTTTCAGTATTAGAGAATAATTGGGTGCTAGAAATCTCTGGCTGAAGGACTTTTGTCTTGCTAATTTTCATTTTAACAGTCTTGCACTGTGCTTCTATTATCAGCTATTGCATCTTTATGTGATAGTGATGTAAACATCAATACATTAATATCATCAAAGAGGACAAAGTGAAATGGAATGCCAGCAAATATCAGGGCAAAGCATTGACAGTTTTCTCATTCAGTCTTCGGCAGAATAGAAATAATGTATTATTCAGCTCATAACTGTGGCTCCATTTGTGGCTCAAATATTATTCTCTTAACCTATGAGCACGTTGAGATTCTGTTACTACCTCTGCCCAGGGGTTTGATATACATAATGAAAAATGTCAAAACTTGGCCTTCATTTTTATTTTATTTTGTTTCATTTTCCTGTTCGGCTGGATATTTACTCAGGAGGCAGGGGAGGGGGAAATTCTGAACCTGAAGCTAGTCCACAGGGATAGTCCATGATAGCCACTTTCATCTGCTTCATTACATCCTTCCGTTGATGAATAAAATAAAATATGAGCAGGGATTTGGCTAAGCTGAATGTTGCCATCTCCCCAATTAAATTTTAGGATGTTGCTAGTTGGAAAGAAAGTGCACAAAAAAACCCCACAAACTCCCATTCAGGACAACTGCAGAAAAAGGGAGTTGCTGCATGTAAAGGAAGCATTTGAAAGTAATAGCTGAACTAATTCTTAACTGTCATTGTTTGACAGGTACTTTATTTTAGAATTCACTCCACTTAAATGTTCCATTTGCAAAGTGTGGTGCTTCTTCGTGTTTTACTGCTGATTAACTTGTATAATTTTCACAAAATGGGTCCTTAAAGTGGCAAAGGGGTTACTGATGCACAGTATAATTTACGTAAGCAATATCTCTATATTTAGAGATGGATAAGGACCTCAGAAGGACAACATTTTCTTTATGGGACAATTTATTTATTTGTGCAATTTATCTACAGCCTCAGTCCCCACAGAGGAGAGGGTTACAGATGTAATTTGGGTAATTTATGAAATCTTCACATGAATGTACCTCTCGTTAATAATAATAAACAAGGAAAATCCACTGAGTGGGAGGAGTGAGCACAAAAGGGCAGATTGACAAAGTGAAGGGAGAGGAGCATATGGGGTGTAATATCACATTCTACTTCTGTCATGCGGATGAAAGCAGCAATATGCAGTACTATGGATGTCAATGAAACTGGAGTAAGACTACTATCTTGGGTGCCTTGATTCAGACTGATATGAAGGTTTAAAAACCTTCAGATGAATGGATTATGGGAAGAAGTATCCTTACAGTCTTGCCATACAGATCGTTGTGGAGGCGAACTAACTTTACTCATTTGTAGCTAGTCAGTAGTCATATACCACCTACTTCCACAGCTGCTTTTTTATGAGCTTGGAAGTGGTGGCTCAGTGGCTAAGACACTGAGCTTGTCAATCAGAAAGGTCAACAGTTCGGCGGTTCGAATCCCTAGTGCATTGTAGCAGAGTGAGCTCCCTTTACTTGTCCCAGCTTCTGCCAACCTAGTAGTTCGAAAGCATGTAAAAATGCAAGTAGAAAAATAGGAACCACCTTTGGTGGGAAGGTTCCATGCGCCTTTGGCATCTAGTCATGCCAGCCACATGACCACGGTGATATCTTCGGACAGCGCTGTCTCTTTGGCTTTGAAATGGAGATGAGCACCGCCCCCTAGAGTTGGGAATGACTAGCACATATGTGCGAGGGGAACCTTTCCCTTTCCCTTCTACCTAATAATTCCTAATAACTTTTGAAATTTGTAATCAATGCTTTAGATTGCAAATCTAGGTTATGTGGGAAACTCCCTAAGAACCATAGCATATTTGAGAGAGAGAGAGAGGGAGAGAGAGGGGGGGGGGAGAGAGAGGTAAAAAGAAAGAAATTTGATACAGAATCCTCTCCTGGACTACTCCTGATTTTGAATGGATTCTGCTTGAATTAAAAGTCTAATGCTGGAAAGAATCAAAGGAAGGCATTCTGTGGGTGACCAGGAGTCAGCTTGTCAGTGCACATAATTGAAAGTCTTTCTTTCCTCCCAGTGTACCATCACTCCATCGTGTTATCTTAGAAGCGCTGAACCTGGCAGAGAAATAATCCATCCCTTAAAACCTCAAGTAGCCAGAAAAAAAGGAAAGAAAAAGAAAAAGGTCAGAGAGGTGAAATCACTATACCTCTCTAATTTTCTGAGCTGAACTTTTTGAATACGTTGCAATCTTCAATTAGAAACCAACAGCACTTAGTTTAACTTGCCCATTCCAAGTAGGTTGAATTAATGGAACACATTAGAACTATCATTCCCAAATGTGTCCTGGAACTTTAGATGCTGCAATTGCAAAATGCAGAAACAAGGATTTGGAGCAAAAGCAAAAATATGGAGCACATCATTCTTCTGGATTTGCATCAGTTTCTGGGCACAAGTTCAATTGGTGTAAAGTTTTAAACAGCTGCGACACCTTAATAAACATCTCGTATATCTCTTATTTGTACATTAGCTGAGAAAAACAGAGTACTCATGCTGTGAAATTCCCTCTCCTTGGAAATCCATCTTTTTTTTTCTGGAGTGGCCTTTTCTGGAGTTTCTTTCACCTGCTTGTATCCTGAACGTATCTACTATATTTTTATTTTTATAATTGTTTTCCATCATGTAGTTTTGAAATGTCATGTATTTTACAGTTGATACTCATATTAGATATCTTCCAGCCAGAGGATGAAGGTGTTTCTTGTTATTGGTCCCTTCAAGTCATTCTTCACTCTTGGTGAGTTACAACTTCATTGCAATTTTCTTGGCAGAATTTTTGTTCTGATTTGGCAGTGCTTCTTTCCTAGGGCTGAGAGAGGAGATACTATCCCAAAGTCAACCCGACAGTCCCAAAAGGCAGAACTGGAACTCATGCTTTCTTGCTTTTTAGCCTGGTGCATTTAACCACAACACCAGATTGGCTCTCATAATGTTAATAAAATTACTTTCCAACCCCTTGTGTTTCCCAAGAGATGCTTTAGGTAGCTAAACTTTATGTGAACTGTTTTGAAACATCATCTGGGATGGCTCTCTTTTCTGTGTTAATAATTTCACATTTTTGTTTTAAAAAATGTCCATTTTGCAAGGTTAAAGAAAGCTGAGAAGGAGTATTTCCCAAAGACAAAAAAAAATACATTCCATATACTCTACAAATGAAAGCAGATACATGCACACCCAACACCTAATGGGAGAAGAAAATTTCTAGGAAACTGGAGGACAGATTTTGTTGCTGATAAATTCCTCTTTATTAATAAGATAATCAAAGGGCAGGGGGGAGATGGAAAGACAGAGGTATGGCTTCATTTTTACCTTCTTTTGTTTTTTATGTTAGTAATTTAATAACTAAGTATATTTTGGTTTGGATTCAGACAAATTTAATGGACATCTACGTAGTCAATCTTCAGTTCATCCCTCTTGGCCTAATATTTCAGAATTTGATTTATCCCTTGGTTAAATAGGCGGTGACATTTCCTAATCATCTGAATATTTTCTGGTAAAGTAAGAAATCCATTCAAATTACCTTTTTAAAATGTGATGTGTATACTTTAGCACAATGGGAATTATTTCAGATAAAACAAAAGCATGAAGCAAGCCAAACAAACAACACATACACAACCTCTCAAATAAGTAAAAAAGCAAAACATACAGACATGCAAGCAGACACACAGCATGTTGTCAGTGAATCATCCATATTTTTGGTATGGAAAATAAGAGAAGCATTACTTCCAGATGATGAAGCAGACTTGCTGATATGAAATGGAAGGCAAAAGTTTGAATATGATTTTGAGACTCCAGTCTATCACACATGATCAATATGATATTTGCACATTTACCTGGGATCAAGTCCCTTCCTGCCAGGTGTGAAAGATCACAACCACATATGAAGTTTCAATTAAACTGACTTATTACTAATCTTGTTCATGCATAAGAAGCTACTCAACTAATGGCTAGCACTATCTTGGAGTTAGATAAATGCCAATGGAATTCAAGAGGGGCTGGACTTAGTAGATGTATGACTATGTTGAGACTCTAGGCTGATTCCTCTTTTGACTCTGTCCCCAGGTTCTGACACTTCTTTTCCTATACTTCCCCTTCTATTTGTTCACTGATCAGTTAACAAGCTTCCACTCTTGCTTTGCAGTTCAGAAGGACAAGAGTGTAAAAAAATAGAAAGCTATTTGTGAAATTGATGGCAAAGAGCAGGGTGGAGGTGAAATACAGGATGAAACTGATAAAAATTGAGAACTAAAAGTCTGCTATCAAGGCAACAGTATATATGTCACAAGAAAAATACAGAAATTGTGCTATAAATATATATGCTTAGTCATTTCGTGGAATGATTTTATTAATAATAAAGATGTCACTATTTAATAGCAGTAACAATAGCCAGGATGTTTTCCCCACCTGATAGCTATTTCAAAAAATAAAAAGTATCATTTTAATTCTGTTACTGCTGCTCCTTATCAGCCTAGTAAAAGATGGTCGTTTGCTATATATCTTCAAATTCCTACAATTTTAAGTATTGTTTACAACAGAATGAATGTGTGTCTATATATGCCCGACCTCTGTTCACAGAAAAGTAATACATACGAACCAACTGATCCATTTGTTCATTTGATGTATGTGCTATTGATCAGATATCAGGGTTCTGACTGTTTTGAAAATGATTCTGAAGAAATGCTTTGGGGCTCATTCAAAGCCAGCATCTCTCTGCCATTTGTTAAAGGCGCCTATCCTATTTCAAGTGCAGAGAAGAGCGACAAAGATGATTAGAGGACTGGAAGCTAAAACATATGAAGAACAGTTACAGGAACTGGGCCTGGCTAGTCTAGTGAAGAGAAGGACCAGGGGAGACATGATATCAGTGTTCCAGAAATCAATATCAAATCAAATAAGACTTTGTCAGTAGACAACCGATACATAGTAGAATGACATCTGTTAGAGAGTAGTTGAACTTGTAACTTTAAACTTCATTCAGCAACTATCTTTTTTTAAAATGATAATGTAATAATTGATTGCTGTATTACACTGAAGCACCATTTTTATAAATCTTTATGCAAAATGTAACAAAGAGTAACATGGAATAGGTGAGGTTGATCTGAAAAAGGATGTTTACAGTTAGTGATAAAGAGCATCAAGTTTGATTTTTTCCTGTTAATGGAGGAAAGTTTTAAAATTTGTTTTAAGTAGAGAAAACATTGCCTTGAATAAACTCTGTGTGTGTGTGTGTGTGTGTGTGCGTGTGTGTGTGTGTGTGCGTGTGTGTGTGTGTGTGCAATATCCTTGTCAGTTCGTTCTCTGGATCTTATTTGATAGGATCATCCATGTGACAGCTGCTTATTGCCCAGACTGTTTAAGAGTGTCATATTTAGACATCACCATATTCACAAAAGCTTTGGGCAGATTTGCCTCCAAAGTGGATACGTATTGTGGAGAAAGTGCAAGGACACTTATCGGTACGCATTTGAAAGGGCCAACCTGCTCACAACTTGACAAACAAGTTTCATTAGGAAAACAAGCATCATCAACCTGGCTGGTAAACAAAGGGCATTCCTGAATGTTGTGGACTTCCAATGAAAATGGAGAAAGATGAATTTCATCCATAGGTATATCATAGAACATGTAACATCTCTCAGTACAATGACATGGAACCTACTAAAAGCAAATTGGAGCCTAACACTGTATTGAATCTTATATGGACTGACAGCTTGGTTTTAGATGCTGTTCGATAGGATATGTGGCTGCAATTGAGATTCTTACTCACACACTTAAGAGTGTTTAATAGAGGCCTCCTGACAGCAGCAGCATGGGTCTTGTGTCAGGAGAACACAAACCTAAATGCTGATTACATACTTGGGACACATGCTCAGGACACATAAGGCCAGGATTGGCGATCACAACATCAGTTTGCAATCCGTAATGCTTGAACATCAGGTTACAGCAGTACAGGTGGCAAAGTGTGAAATACTGAAGCAGCAGTGTGTCAGGAAGGGTGTTGAGACTTAGCTATTCAGGGTAGCTGGCAATGAAACAATGGTGCCAGGGGGCAATTTATATAACACCATCAATGGTGCAAATGTGAAAGCAGAATTTGTCTTGATCTGGAAGGGGGGCAGTATAACGAGAGAATTGGCATTTACAAATACTATTTCTATCAGCTGTTAACTATGGAATAAATAGACAATCTTTAACAGAAAATTAAGCACTACTGGATTTAGATTTGAGAGAACAAACCTAGAACTGTGCTTCACATAGTTTTCACAGTTTTGTTTGTTCATTTGTTTGTTTAATAGTATTTATATCCTATCCAAATGAACTTATTTTCTGGATATGGCAAAGTTGAAAACAGCAGCTCAACATAAAAAGCCCTAAAAAAGTGAAAAAAATATCATCAACAAACTGTCTAAACTATGTTTAGGGATACTAAATTAAACTAACCTAAAGCAGTAGCATGTTTCTGGCTAGTTTTCTGCGAGAGAAACCTAATTAAGAAACCAATACATGTACTCAGTATTACATTTAATTGCAACAACTCTCGCAATAGAATCTTGCAAGTCAGAATATACTTCCTCCTCCCTCCCTTTCATCTTTGTGTGAACTAAGGAGCATCTTGTCTGAAACATTTCCTCAAATTACTTTCTTGGCCTCGATTCATGTCTCCTTTATCTGACCATTACTTTGGTGGCACTTCTTCCCCAGGTCCTTCATGGCTATTCCCTCTGTCCTCTACAGCTAATAAAAACATTAAGCCAGGTTCAAAAGATTATATGGTCTTCAGTTTCACTTATTTATTAGACTTGTTTGGCATCCATATCACCTAGAGGCGACTCTGAGCAGCTTATAAACATTTACTGTTTCTTGCCCCTTTGTGGTTGAGAGGATGTTCTATCTTGTGGAGTCTCAGTTAGAGAACTGTCTAGAATGGTGGATTACACATATTTAGCATTGTGTGTATGTATAGAGATGTGTATAGTTAAAGAATGAAGTATGTCTCTCTCTTTGTGCATCAGAAGTAATATTCAGCAGGTTCTGACCAGTTCTGGAGAACCGGTAGCATAAATTTTGAGTAGTTTAGAGAACCAGTAAATACCACCTCTGACTGGCCTCACCCCCACCTATTCTCTGCCTCCCGAGTCCCAACTGATTGGGAGGAAATGGAGATTTTACAGTATCCTTCCCCTGCCATGCCCACCAACCCATGCTCACAGAAACGGTAGTAAAAAAAATTGAATTCCACCACTGGTGTGCATCCTTTAGACATATAGTGTACAATTTCAAAAATGCATTTTGTTTATAATCTGCTTAGAGAAACAAAACAACATTCAAATTCTGTTTTAAAACAAACAAACAAACAAACTTAGGACATTTCAGCTCAGGGACCTCTAAACATCATTTTGGTGCCAAGCAGATCCTTTATTTCTTTCCCTTGGGATTTCTATTCATTAAATTGTACTAATGATATTTATTACTAAAATGGTATCATGTTTAAAAAGCACTGCTTCCTCACTTGTAGGTGATGCTGAAGAGACTACATCCAAACTGGCTATGTTAGGTGATTAAAAAGTGTAAGGATGAGAAGATCATTCACTCACAAGCCAGCAGCCCTGTCAGTCATCAAATGATCAGCGTGGTTCTTATTAATTTAAATGTATTGGCTATCCAACACCATGTCTGTGAAACTACCTGATCAAAAGTTTCTACTGAAAAAAAGCCCAGCTTTAGTTTAACATTAAATTACATTTTTGCAAATTCTGCATCCTTACTAAAGTAGTTAATAATATTACTGCAAGTGCTTCTTTTCTTTTAAAAACAGCTATTTTCTGTTTATTTTTTAATCTAACACTCTCAGCTATGTCCATGTGTATGGATGTGTGACAGAGAAAATGCTGTATCATGCCCATGTGTACAAATAACATATACCTATTTTTTAAAATTAGCCTACCTGAAATAAATGTTTATATACAAAACTGTATAGGGAAGTGGTGGCTCAGTGGCTAAGACACTGAGCTTGTCAGTCAGAAGGTCAGCAGTTCAGCTGTTTGAATCCCTAGTGCCATGTAATGGAGTGAGCTCTCGTTACTTGTCCCAGCTTCTGCCAACCAAGAAGTTTGAAAGCACATTAAAAATGCAAGTATAAAATAGGGAACACTTTGGTGGGAAGGTAACAGCATTCCATGCACCTTCGGCATTTAGTCATGCTGGCCACATGACCACGGAGGCGTCTTTAGACAGTGCTGGCTTTTCGGCTTTGAAACAGAAATGAGCACTGCCCCCTAGAGTCGGGAACAACTAGCACATACAGTATGTGCCAGGGGAACCTTTACCTTTATACAAAATTGGCATGAATGTATTGCAGTTTCTAAAGAAATATACAAACAATGTGGGTACTGAGACATGTGAGTTGCGTGGTTTGTTTAATGTATGTCTTCTTTTCTGAATCCAGTGAGAAGGTAAAAAACAAATGTTAAGTGATTTAAGTTCTCCAAGCAATCTTCTGTGCATACTTAGCACTTGTCAGTGTACTTGTAAACAGCAGGCACAGTGTCCTATCTTGCTGTCAAGGCTAATTTGGATTGCTCCTACCTGCTAATTTTGCAAGTTTTGCTGCCAAAAGAGCTGTACGTGGGACTGATTTGTCAGCATCTGGTTCTTTGCATCGGTATTCTTGTATGTGACTCAACCTTCCCTGACATGGTGCACAGATAAGTCTTGGAAAGACATATACAAGTCCATAAAATTAGCATAGCTAATTTCCTTCTCCTTTCTTTCTCAATAGAAATGACAAAGGCTTTCTGGCAAAACCCTAACTCATCCTAGTCATTTCTTTCTCACAAGAAGAGAATGGAATGGAATAGAATAGAATACGATAAACAGAGTTGACTGTTTCTGTTGGAGGTCTTCTAGTCCAAACCTCTGCTTAGGCAGGAAACCCTACACCACTTCAGACAAATGGTTATTCAACCTCTTCTTAAATACCACTTCCAGTGTTGGAGCATTCACAGCCTCTGGAGGCAAGTTGTTTCACTGATTAATTGTTCTAACAGTCAGGAAATTTCTCCTTAGTTCTAAATTGCTTCTCTCCTCGATTAGTTTCCACCCATTGCTTCTTGTCCTACCCTCAGGTGCTTTGGAGAATTGCTTGACTCTCTCTTCTTTGTGGCAGCCCATGAAGGTCAGCTCCCAGTTCACTATGACTATACTATACTTTATACTATACTTTACCTATACTATACTATACTATACTATATTTTCAAAGAATTTTCATACGTATTTCGGAAGCTTGTCCCTTGTGGTCGGAATACAGGTGAGAAATGTTCTTGAAGCCAATAATTTTCCTGATTGAGAATGTTTCTACCTACTTTATTGTCCTTTGTTTCTGCTTATTTCTCATCCCAGCATGATCCAGAGGAGGACCCAACCCAAAATCAAATAGAACAGTAAAAAAAAGAATTGGTGCACTGCACCCAAAGCTTCTGCCCACCCCAACACTGCATCCTGCTCATCTTCAGCATCTGCACAAATGAAACCCACCAGTTGTAATGGTGGAAATTACAGCTATTGCTATATAACATGCTGGGCTTTCTCCGCTAGCCAGCTTGCACCACACATATCTCAAAAAATGAAAGAATAAGAAATTGTGGCCATCACTGAAACCTGGACTGGCTCACCTGAGAGCGGTTAGTGCAATTGTTAAGCAACAAGGAGAACTTGCTTACAAGTTCTGTATTCTGACCAATGGAACTTGTACGCCTGCCAAGTGCAGGGCGACCACTTCTTCCTTCCAAATCTACTCCTTTGCTTCAAGCTCCACATGAAACAAGATTTATTCCCTTTTTGGCTGACGGTTTCGGAATGTGCAACTTTCTTGGACTGCTCCAGAAACTTATCTCTGTAACATTATGCATGCATAGTCCTGTCTGTGGCCTTTAGGAAAATAATTGAAGCACATGCTTTACAGTCATCCCATGAATGTTGCTTAATACTGGAGGACAAAGGTTTTGATGGCATAACTATAATTCAAACTCTCATGAATCACTCTTCTTTACTTCCTCACCTTGAATCCCACGCATCAAGATTCATTTGGCCTCTTTCTCTGGAGTTTTCTGTTCAAATCATTTGTCAGAATGTTTGCTCATTATGTCTAGTGGGGACCTTCTTCAGATAATCCATTATAGCAATCCTTTGCCACAATATTCAGTCTATGGGACTGAATAAAATAAAAATGAACTTTTAGCAAAATTTTATTGTATTCTGTTTTAATTTTGTTTGCGATAGACATGGGAAGGAATTTCATATGTGTCTTTTATTTCCACTGGACTTAGCAATAGCTAAGCAATGGATGTTAACATGAAAGTCAACCCTGAATTTGCCTTTTTTGTTGTTAGTTGTGAAGTCATGTCTGACCCATTGTGACAAAGTTCCTCCAGGCCTTCCTGTCCTCTACCATCTTCTGGAGTCCATTTAAACACATTAAACACACGTGACTCCGTCCAGCCACCTCATTCTCCCTCATCCCCTTCTTTTGCCCTCAATCTTTTCCAGCATTAGGCCCTTCTCCAGTAAATCCTTCCTTCTCATTAGGTGGCCAAAGTATTTGAGTTTCATCTTCAGGATCTGACCTTCTAGAGCAGTCAGGGTTGATCTCCTCTAGGACTGACCAGTTTGATCGCCTTGCAGTCCAAGGGACTCGCAGGAGTCTTCTCCAGCACCAGAGTTCAAAGGCCTCAATTCTTTGGCACTCAGTCTTTCTTATGGTCCAACTTTCACAGCCATACATTGCAACTGGGAAAATCGTAGCCTTAAAATCTCCTCTTTTCTCAACTCTTTCTCTTTACTATCACACTAACATAGATAGTAAATCAGATTTAAAAAAAAAAATTCCTTAGCTGCAGGTGCTTCTCCCATCTTCAGTTTCAGACAAAGAAAAGAAGCAAGGAAAGGCTGACATGATCAGGGATCTCCTCCTCCTCCTCTTTCTCCTCCTCCTTATGTCTTTATGAACTCAACGCTTATTCAAGATGGATGCCCATGTTTCTACTCTTTCTGAGCTAGAACTTGAAAAACTTTGCTGTTCTTGCTACTGATCTTTTGTTTGTACACCTAAACGGATCCTGACACACCCACACTTCACCTGACCACACCTGACCCATCACAAGACCCTCACTTGGCCACACCCGACTCGTCATAAGACCTACTAAGAACAAACAGAGGAACATGGACAAAAACATCTCCTAAACTCTGCTGAAGATGTTACCTTGCTTGGTAATGAAACATTTGGAAACCAATCCACAAGCTCAGAGAATGAATCTTCACCCCCTCTGATCCTTTTGCATAGAGTCATTTCCTGTTATCAATTGCAGCATCCCACTTCCAGTCTGATCCAGCAAGGAAACTTAATGGTCAGACTTGATGGGAGTTGTGGTTTAGCAGCAAATAGGCTTTGGCATTCTCTGCTCAACCATATTAATAAAAATATTATGATTGGAAATGAAACTGTGATATATGCAGGAGAGGTACATTTGTGTGTGTGTATGTATGTGTGTGTGAGAGAGAGAGAGAGGGGAGGGAGGGAGGTATCAGCAATTGTATATGGCACATGGCACTGTAGGCAGTTATTGCCTTTGAACATTAATAGAACAGCTTGTGGGAGAAAGATGCCAGCTGAAGCAGACAATGTGTTTCATTAGCATTCCGAATGCAATTGCATCTAATTAATTTCTAATAAGAATTACAATAGGGAAGACAGAACTTTAGAACATTTAACTGGGACCTTGCTTGGGGAAACGAGCCCATTGTCACAACTCCTCACCGAACAACAGCATTAGGAATTGTCAAACGAAAAAGATGGCTGAGCAATGACAAGGAGGCAGGGGAGGAAGCAGGGCTAATACCTTTTTGTAGGCAATTCATTTAAATAAAACTTTCATTGCATAAATTGGGGGGTGGTCTTAAGATTGCTCATCTTAAGAGGCTCGAATCACATGAAAGCAAGGGGAAACCACTGAGTGAGCTGAGCAAGGAAGAGGCATGTGAATCTCAAATGAGAATGCTTGATACATTGCGATGCATGCTGGCATATATCTATTCGGGTTTAAATGTATCCATTGATCAACCCTGACCAGGAGTCCAGTTTCTCTAAAATACTGTTCATTACAAAATTAATTTTCCATGCTCTGGATTTTAAAGGCCATTGTAATGAGGCATGTAATGAGCCATTGTAACGAGCCATGCCCTCTCCTCTCTCCTTCCTTTCCTACCTTCTGCATGCACAGCTTCCGAAGAGTGATCAATGTCTAATTTTCATCAGCCTGATGCCAGCATCTTACCTTGCTTAAGAATCAGTTGCTACCTCAATACCCAAATCTCAACTAAAATGGAAATTGGGGGGGGGGGAATGGAGGTAAATTGAAAGAACCATTCTCTGTTCTTGGCTGTGAAAAGAAAAGCAAGCCAAAGAAAGCGTATGTCTCTTCCAGACATAACAAAGCTATGGATCTTTTATTTATAACTGTTGACGAATCTGGATGTCAGAGGCTGATGAGAAAGATGGCTTTGCCAGGTTGGATGAGTGAAGGACTTTAAAGGAAAGAATAAGATGGAGCACACAGATAAAAATCAAATCTTTAAAAGATGACACCAACAGGGATAACCTTTCAAACTCTTCCATTAAATCCCTGCATTTTACAATTGCTACAGCAGAGGTTCCAGAGAGACTCAAAATTAGCCAGGGCTCTGCCAGAAAACGAAAAACAGCTTTAAGGTTAATATATATATATTTCTTATGATTTGGGAATACTAGGTTAATACTGGATTTGCATGCATGCCCTCTTGATCTTAGGCTAGCCAGAGGTATACCTGCAAGCAAAGAGCTACCGAACTTGTGTATAAGCAAAGCACATTAAGCCCAAATACAGTTTTGTTCTTTTGATTTATTTGTAACTGTTGCAATCAAGCAGGGCTGAACCAAGATATGGTGACACCTGAGATGATGAACACGATGGTGGAGCATTTTATCACATGCTCCCCCCAATGATTACATAGGAAATTGAATCTTTCTCTGATACTAGCAATTAGACAATGTTCCCCAGTTCTTTTGAAAGCAGATGGTGGCTTGCAAATGTAGGGCAACTTCCCACATTTGCCATTTCAAACCCAAAGTACTGCTGAATGATAGAACTGGTCCTGCCGTCATGTACAAGGCAAAGTTCCCCAATGCTATCATTCAATAAAAAGCTACGTGGTATTCTCTATTTTAGTTAGAGGGAGATATTCTATCCAGGTAGTCCTCAACTAATAACCATTTAGTGACCATTTGGAGTTATAACGGTAGTGATAAAAAATGACAGGATGTTTTTCATACTTATGGCCATTGAAGCATCCCCATGGTCACATGATTAAAATTCAGATGCTTGGCAACTAACTCATAGTTATGAAGGTTGTAGGGTCACCTTTTGATCACCTTTTATGAACTTCTGACAAGCAAAATATCAAGAGTTTTTTGCAGAAAAATCAAATTCAGAAAGCACACAGAGATAACTGATTCATCTGGATTCATTTATATATGTGTGTGTGTGTGTGTGTGTGCGTGTGTGTTTTATTTGTTATATTTTTGTTTATTTTGTTTTGTTTTGTTTTTATTTGTTTATTTTTTATAAAAACACAAATATAACAAAAGGCAACAGTAAAAATGTTGGATTTCTGTCGTGATGGACTCTTGTGACGAGCCGATTGAGAGATGTTGGAAGCAGTTAGCTTCCTCCCATAATTGGGGCTTACCAGGGGTTGTGACACACACACACACACACACACACACACACACACACACACATATATATATATATATATATATATATATATATATATATATATATATAGAGAGAGAGAGAGAGAGAGAGAGAGAGAGAGAGACAGACAGACAGACAGACAGACAGACAGACATGTAGATGTAGATGTAGATTAGATAGATAGATATAGATATAGATATAGATATAGATATAGATATAGATATAGATATAGATATAGATATAGATATAGATATAGATATAGATATAGATATAGATATAGATATAGATATAGATATAGATATAGATATAGATATAGATATAGATAGATATAGATAGATATAGATAGATATAGATATGAATAGATGAGTAAATATATAACACCAACAGGTAGTTCAAGTAAACACAAGCAGAAAAGTTACAGGCAAACACAAGCAGTTAGTTTCATTTCAGCAGACAAGCCCAGACAGACTACTTGTTTACTTCTCAGAGCAGCAGACTGCTTAAGTTTCTGTTTCAATTCTCTGCACAGACTCAGATCTGTTTAAGCTCCCATTGGCTGACTTAATTGCTATGCCTATTCATTGGCTGACCTTGTTCCCATATCTCTTTGGGAATATTTTAACACAAAGTTCATGGGGGAAGTCACATTCACATAACAACTGTGTTACTAACATAACAACTGCAATGATTCACTTAACAATTGTGGCCAGTAAGGTCGTAAAAAGCAATGAGAAATGGTGAATGATCAGCTCTGAAGTGAGACGTAACCTTTAGAAAGCACAGGAGCATTATTGTTAGGTTTATCAAATGTTTAGATTTTCCCAGATGCATCTTTTTGACACCTCCTGTTTTTTTGGAAAGAAAAATCTTTCTAAAATGTTTTTATTGAAATTTGAAAGTGAGCAGCATTGGGCAATAGTGGCATTGCATCCTGTACATGATCTTAATTAATCCTCTTGCAATCTTGTTTTTACTTATGCTAATTATTTAATCGGTTTAGTTGATTTTTATATGTGTTTTTAATTCGTTGCTTTATTGCCCAGAGTCACTTTGTGTGAGATGGACAGTCTTATAAATTTAATTATTTGATTTGAGAAAACCAAATAATTAAAGACAAAATCAGACTTTGTTTCCAAATGTGGTGCTTTGAAAGGCATCAGCCATATGATTTGCAAACTGGTGCATTGAGAAGAATGGAGAGAAGTCAGTAAGAGTGAAGCAGAGAAGGATGGGGTGATGGATCATTAAGTGGCAGGAACTAGTGATTTCATACAATGAACATCAACTTTAACTGAAGTGTTTTGCTACTTCCTTCCACAAACTATTTTAAACAGCCAAGAATTATGATTTTTTAGACCATTATTTAAGTGACAGAGTTAAATCTGAGGTTTGAAATACCACTTGTAGCTTGTTAGCTTTAATAGAAGTGACCAAATAACTGACTGCATGAGTCATTTGCCATTTCATTTTGGCTAAGAAACAGAAGTAAAGAAATAAACATATTTTGTACAATCCCATTTCATATGACATTAAAGAAGCAAGAATATCATTTTTTTAAAGAACAATCCCATCCTATTGCTTAACCTATTATTATGAATACAGACTCAGCTCAGTTCCTGTTTTATTCTAAATTTTTTGTGTGGGTTCATTATTGTGTGTGGGTTTGAGAACAAACTACTAAATTTCAGCAAATTATTCAGGATAGGTTTTTTTAGATTCATCCAAAGTCAGCCTTGAAAGCTTCTGTCTGCTTTCCAAAATGTTATTTTCTATATGTGATTTAACGTATGACAACTGAGAATGAACATTAATTACCCTTTCCTTCTGATCACAAAGCTGAGATAGGGCATGTCTTGTTTGACAGGTTTATCTACAGCTCCCTGGACGATCCTAAAAGTCATGATAGAATCCATAAAAAGATATGAGACAAATGATATAAAATAATTCCAGCGGAGATAGGATGGCCTAATGAAATTCACGTAAGGCAGTGACAAGACTGAACTATGTAGTGATTAGTTTGTTCCTAGTTCAAATCTCCTTTCTGCTATGAAGTGACTATTTTTGTTCAATAGCAATCACCCCATCTTTCAAGCAATAAAGTTGTTGTATGGACTTTCATTTTACTTGCATAATGCACATCAAGCAGCCTACAAATGATACCATAATAGTGGCAAAAGGATCCTTCTTGTGCATGACATGAATGAAATATATTAGACCTTTCATTAGTTAGGTAATTAATAATCACGTCCACTTTAATCCAGGCAAACATTCTTCATTGCGCTGATGAAAATGTCTCTTATAAGCTTCAGAAAAGATAGGTGCCAACTTTTGATTAGGCATTTGACTAATCAAAACAAGAAAATGAGTGAAATTTACTGACTGTGTTTATCTTCAAGAATCCCCTTAAAATATCCATTTTGTGTTGTATAAATGAGAATTCTGTCTTGACAGTACAGCCTAGCATGAGGATGAAGAAGGAGGAAGAGAAGGAGGAGGTGGTGGTGGAGGAGGAGGAGGAGGTGGAGGAGAAGGAGGAGGAGGAGGAGAAGGAGGAGAAGGAGGAGAAGGAGGAGAAGGAGGAGAAGGAGGAGAATAAGGAGCAGGAGAAGGAGGAGGAGGAGAAGAAGGAGGAGGAGGAGGAGAAGGAGGAGGACGAGGAGCAGGAGAAGGAGGAGGAGAAGGAGAAGAAGGAGAAGGAGGAGGACAAGGAGCAGGAGAAGGAGGAGGAGGAAGAGAAGGAAGAGGTGGAGGAAGAGGAGGAGTAGAAGGAGAAGGAGGAGGAGGAGAAGAAGAAGGAGGAGGAGAAGGAGAAGAATGAGAAGAAGGAGAAGAAGGAGAAGAAGAAGGAGGAGGAGAAGACTATTTAATGTAACAAACTTGAAGAAGAAGAAAGAGTTTTCATATGTACCTATGAAAATACTTTGCCAGTGCAATTGTGGGGAAATGAAAAATCGACATCCAACAAGGACTGTGAATGTTCAATCAATTCCTGGAGCAAAGGGAACAGAATGACCACAGTGATGATGATTAAGAAAAATTATGTTATACAGTATTTAAACTACATCTTGATTTGTGCAGCAATGACTGAACTTTTTCCAAGGTCCTTATGCAGCAAAGTACTCAACTAACTATGCAGTGGCATGATTGGGATGAGGTTATCACCTCGCTCAAAGGTAAATGTGTATTTATGGCTTGGGGTGGAAAAGAAATTTTAACCAAACTTTTTTATGTATTTTGTTTCTTTGTAGAGAAAATCCCTGAAGATGTGTGCAAGATGCTCATGATGGCCCACACAGACACACCATTTTGCTTCTCAACAGTCACATCCATTTTATTGATTGATTGATTGACTGAATGAATGAATGAAGAATTTATTTGCCACCTATCTTGTAATGAAATGATTCTGGGCAGGTCTTTTTAGAATGTGATGGATGTGTACAAATTTTCATTTTTTTCCTACAATGAAATATCTGTGTGGGAGGAAAGGATGCTCTTTTGGATGAAATCTCAGGCTTCATGCAAAGTTTGTCATATGAACCTAAATGCCAAATATGAATCTCTCTTGGAAAACAGTTGAAACAATAGTAGCTTTCAATAGGGTGGCAAGTAGTATAGAAAAGATCCATGCTTATCCAAGTTCTTATAAGAGTAGTTGCTGTAGCAATTAAATGATAAACCAACAAATTTCAGAACAGAGGCAATGCTTATTTAATACTAGGAAATAAAATTTTTTAATGTCTTTTAATAACTTTTAATGTCTATTTCATTTTTTTTTAAAAAGAAATGCAATCCAGTTCTTATTATCCAGGTCTGAGAATTTGGGATTAAAAGAAAATAAAGACAATTTCCAGCATTCTTACTACAACTAATCTGAATGAGATGCAATCTTGATCCTGTCACTGGAAGGAGGAAATAAATCTATCATTCAGGTTTAAAAGAACAAGACAAGTTTAACATTTCTAGACAAGTTTGAATAGCTCCATTTAAATTTATCTGCCTTTCCAAAAAAAAAAAAAAAACCAAAACCCAAAACCCAGCACCCCTCAACAATGCAAATAAAGAGTTTTGCTAGATGAATGCAAAAACCATATAAAGGACTGCAAGAGCTGAATGAAAAATAAATTAAGGGAATGAATTAATCAAAGAACAATGATGGAGCATTTCTAAATGGAAATATTGTAGCTTATATTCAAGACAATGACATATTAGGATGGAACACTTTGATGGCATTTTTCTTGCTTTTTCTTTGGCAACAACTTCAAATGGTTAAAAGTGTTGCATTTAGATGAATATAGTAAAAGTACCACTTATTGCTCGTGATGGGTGTTATGCTTTCAGTACAATAGTACCGTATATACTCAAGTATAAGCCGAGTTTTTCAGCCCACTTTTTGGGCTGAAAAAAGCCGCCTCGGCTTATACTCGAGTCAGTGAAAAATTTGCCCGAAATGGAGGAGAAAAAGGGGCGGGGCCATGCCGCTGGGTGACACTCGTGAATGGCCCGGCGCCCCTGTGAGTTTTCCCCTCCCTCTGTGTCAGTTTGCCGCGCAGCGCGCACCGCACCATCCCCCCTCCTCACGTTCTAATGTAATGCAGGGCTGTCTTATGATTCCCCTTCCTCCCCCTCCTGCCGCTCTGCAACGATGTCCCACCTCCTCCTTGTTATGGCAAGCAGCCACATAACGATGTCCCAGAGCTAGTTTACTGTTTTTCTTTGAAATAAATATTCAAAAACATTATTGGTATCTATTTTTATTTTTGAAATTTACCGGTAGCTGCTGCATTTCCCACCCTAGGCTTATACTCGAGTCAATAACTTTTCCAGTTTTTTGTGGTAAAATTAGGTGCCTCGGCTTATATTCGGGCCGGCCTATACTCGAGTATATACGGTATTTGAGTTAGCAATTAGCATGATAAATAATCTACTTATTGAAAACTCCAATGTTTAAAAAACCCTTTATTTGGCCACTTTATTAGGTATGTCCTGACATTGTAAAGGTGTTGGTGGGCCAGAAATTATAATTAAGGAATTCCAGACCAATTCTACAATGCTGGAAATAGCCTTCCAAGGAGAACTTTGATCAAGGAACCAGTATCCATTATTGTCCAAGAAACTGTGACAGATGGTGCCTACAGGTGGGGACCTGGTGTGATGGACTACAATGAAGCAGAAGGAAGTTGGGAGCATATTCCAAGGAGGGAGGTGAGACAAGAGACAACACAGCTTGCAGCTGCACATGACACAGAGGAAGAGAATAAGCATAGTCACTCCCTAGAGCAGTGATAGCTAACCTTTTCTGGACTGAGTGTCCAAAATTCAAGCTCATGCAAATGCGCACCTGAACACTCAAAATGCAATTTGTGCATGCCCCCGCACATGGGCCACATCCCCACGCATGTGCATGGTATCCCTCTGCATGCACCACACCCCCTGCACATGTGTGGCAGAAACCCAAAAACCAGCTGGCCAGTGGGAGGTGCATGCACATGCACTACGGAGCTGAACTGGGGCGACGGCACACATGAAATAGATTCGCCATCACAGCCCTAGAGTCTCTACAATATACAGTATCTATTAAAGTGAGACTAAAAAGTTTAATCTGGCAAGATTCTTTCTATTGGTATGAGCAAATAAAGAATGGAACTTTGGCTTGTTGTTCTTGGGCTGGCTCTAACAGATACCACCTCTGTCACTCTCCTCTTCTTCTCTCCACATGAATTTTCAGAAAAGCAGGGTTTGATATAAGCATAATTATTCTGATGCTTTGGAGATAGAGCTTTATGGTACACCAGAGCTGGAATAAAACTAAATCAGGTTGGTTCAAAATACTTGTTGTAAGTATTCTGCATACATTATCACAGTGTTCATCAAATTTTCTGCAGTAGAAGATTACTAAATAAATAATTGGAGCGGGGATGCACAGGCCAACTAGTAAAACAAACAAATAGAAATGTTTCACATGTTTTCATTTCTAACAACATGGGAGTTCAGGTTTTCAGAGGATAAAATGATGATTATAATTGTATTTGTATATGTCTTCCCATCCACCTTGATTATTTTGGAACAAAAGTTTTGTACCAAAAAGGTAAATCAAAACTCAGTGTTAATTTATCTCTTGAATTATTTCATGTACTTATACCTTTATAATTAACGCTCTTAGCAAAATAAACTGGTCAAAAATATTCAATAAAAAATATACAGGTACAGGAATAAGGAACTAGTGGATGTTTAGCCCCATGAAATCCCATTTTTAAATATTTATAGTCATATTTCCTATTTTTACACTTTTTGCTTGTGGGAGTTCACATTCACTTAGAACAACACATGAAATTGATGTCTTCACTTGAGACTTGTTCCCTAATGCCAGTTGTGTGAATATTGGTATTCACATTGCTCTCAGTATGACCAGTTGCATAAATGTCTATGGAGACTATTGGTTATCTAGGTCATGGTTGTCTCAAAGGTGCTCTTCAAAAGGCAACTGGCCTTTTTAAATTTTTTTCCTTGAAGATGTTTCACTTGTCACGCAAGACATTTCTTCAATTCTGAAGAAGCATCTTGGATGAGAAGTGAAATGCCTTCAAGGAAAAAACAAAGAAAGTCCAGTTGCCTTTTGAAAAGCACCTTTAGCATCGATTGCATGTTTGCGTAGTTCGGTGAATCACTTTTCAGGTATTGATCCTTTATCATGAATTATCTGACTTTAGAGAAGCAGATCTGAGACAGTGAGCAAAAGGTATCTGACTGACAGTGAATTCAGGAGAATGTAATAGGTTACCTCAGGGGTATCAAACTCAAGGCCCATGAAGTGCTTAGATCTGGTCCATGGGATCACCCTGGAAACAGTGGTCACTGGTCTGCAGTACCTCTGCCAACAAAAACAGAGCTCAAGAGGGCCGCATGTGGCCCTCCTGGGCTCCATTTTCATTGGCAGGGGGTTGCAGGAGGCTGTCACAGCCAGAAACGGAGCTTGGGAGCCTGTTTTCACTGGCAGAGTGCTAGGGCGTCGACAGGTGCCCCCAACATGAGTGATGTCAAGCTGGCCATTGCACCCTGACCACACCCACCCCGTCCCCTTGAGGTCAAACACAACCCTGATGCGGTCCTCAATGAAATCAAGTTTGACACCCCTGGGTCACCTCATGGACCTTCAAGGGGCAAAGGGCAAGGGGCAAGGGGCAGGAAGACCCTCGTTTATTTTTACTGCTTCAGTGGCCACCCCTCTAGTGAGCTTTTTTTTGTTACTGTTCTCAAAATCAGCTTAATAAATGGCGTGCTGGAAGGCAAGAAATAGGCTAATAAAAAGTATTAGTGTTTACCTGAGGCACAGTATTATGTCTTGCAAGACTGCTCTCCAATTCCAATTAATTTCTTCTTCATCTTCCCAACTTCCCACTTTGAGAAGATGGGGGGGGGGGGGGGGAAATCAAGTATGTGCTAGAGTCTGTGGACTGAAGCAACATAAATAAATACAAGGAAGAAACTGGCAGTGGAGTTTCTTCTGAAGTGGTTACATCCAAATAGCTTTCCTTCACTCCTTAGCATGCTTGGAGAGAAGGCTTTGTAGTATTCTTTACTGGCTCTTTTGCCAGTATTATTTATTCATGTTCCACCATCTGCCACACTGATAGCAGAGGGCAGGGCACCACTGAAAGTTGACTTTATAGCGGTGGAAATTGCACAGCACAGTTTAGACCACTGAGCACTTGCAAAACCATATCTGTCCTTACCACCAAAGTATTTTTTAACTCCTATTTAAAATATTTAAAACTCTGGCTGCTCAGAGGATTGTGTGGTCAGTTTTAACTTGTAAAAATTATACAAAGTTAAATAATAAAATTAAGAAATAAGAAAAATACAACCCACAATAGGAATGGATATACTTTGAAAATGATTTGGAAGAAAAACTTTGGAAATGCACAACTGGTACACTGTTGTTTGACAAACCAAACTTCCCCCGCCACAACCCTGAGAAAAAGATAGTGGTTGTTATAAAAGTAACATTAATTTTAATGAGGGAACTCCTTAAAGACACAGCATCATTTTTCAGGATTATGCAAAAGCCTGGAAAAAGACAAGCTGTTTCAAGAATAGCGGAAAAGCATTCATGCTCACCAGAGATTTAGAGCAAGGTATGTATAGCCTTAAAACAGCAACACTGACAGGCGGGATTGTTTATCCCCTTAAGGGATAAAAACAATATGCTTAGGTTGTGGATGTTAAGTCCAGAATGTCAGCACCTAAAACCAAGTCTTTTCCTGGAGCAAAAAAACCCCAGATCGTCATCACAAGCTTGGCCTCCAGCTGACCAGTTACAAAGAGGCAATCAATAAAATTATTTTAGGACTGGGTTATGTGATGTCTGAAAGGTATTTTAGCTAATAGCCTCACCATCATATTCTGCACCAGCCACAGCTTCTGAAACATCTTAAAGGGCAGGCCTATGTCAAGGGCCTACTTAAGTCAAGCAAATTTAATAGAACCAAAGATGCTACAGTCAGGCCATCCCTACTCAAGAAGGTTAGCAGTCACTGGCCTAAGCACAGCTAGCTGAAGGTTTCCTGGTGTACCTGGACCAAAAAAGGTTCAGAAGTATAGATGCTCCTTTAGTATTGCTGTACTTGGAATATTGACTCTCCATCCAGTGTCATGGGCATATCCAATTTGTAGATCCATGAGCTGTCAATCAAGTCCTTCAGTTGAGGTGAAATTCATTTTTTATTACCGGTTGTGTGGGTGTGGCTTGGTGGGTGTGGCGGCGGAAGGATACTGCAAAATCTCCATTACCACCCCACTCTGGGGCCAGCCAGAGGTGGTATTTGCCGGTTCTTCAAGCTACTCAAAATTTCCACTACCGGTTCTCCAGAACCTGTCAGAACCTGCTGGATTTCACCCCTGATTTAATCTAGATTCAGTTTTAGTGCTCTCACACTGGTCCAATACTTGTATCAAGTCATCTGACTCTGATGACAAGGAAAAATAGAGCAGAGCTAGGGACTCATCAATCTATTAGTGGTATCCAGGCCCAAATGACTTCCCTCAGCAGCTTCAGATGAAAAAAGGACAAAGGAGTGTATCCTACAGGTGTCTAGAAGCCTTAAGACCAAACTTAAGCCACGTCCATATATATATAATTATATATATAATTTTAAAACAAACAAAAACATAAAACACATACAAGATTTTGTGCGTCCTTTCCATGGTCACCACTTCAACTGTAATTACTACTCCTTAATTTTAAATGAGTTATTCTAAATTTGAATTCATACATACAACATCATTTTGCATCAATAGTTCAACTCCAATTATTATTTCTACATTTTAAACAGAATATTCTATATATTGAGATCATACAGCATCATTCCATTACATCGTTCTAATCTGTTTAACAATGCTAAACCCTTAAAGTATTGTATATATCATTCTATTATTCTTAAAATATAAAAAGTTCTCCAACATTTTCCATTACCATGATTTTTTATCTAACCATTGATAGAACAAGTCCCAAACCTTATAAAATTGTTCATCTTCTTGTTCTCTAATTTCAGATGTCAATTTACTCATTTCCGCACATTCCATTATTTTTTGAATAGTTTCCTCCTGCGTTGGTATTTTCTTATTTTTTCAATTTTTTGCAAATACAATTCTAGCTGCTGTGAAAACATTTACAATCAAATATTTCAAATCTCTATTATATATTTCTGGTATAATTCCCAATAAAAAAAATCTCTAGTTTTAAGTCTATGTATTTTTGTGTAATTTTCTCCAACCACTTATCTTGGATCTTAGTCCAATATCTTTTAGCTTCTGTGCAAGTCCATCACATATGGTAATATGAACCCGGGGTCTGATGACATTTCCAACACTTTTATGATTTATTCTTGAACATTCTTGCTATTCTCGTCAGGGTAGATGCCACCTGTAAAACATCTTATACAAATTTTCTTTATATGCTGTTGACATTGTCATTTTATAATTTTGGGACCACAATTTCTGCCACTTCTCTAATTCAATCCCATGCCCAAAATTTTTCCCTCAGGCTATCATAGATCCTTTAACTTGTTCTTCTTCTAACAACCTCTAATAAGTGTCCATAAAGTTTTTTAATTACTTTATCATCAGTACCCGTCAAAATTTTATCTAGGTGAGTCATTTTATCATAAAAACCTTCCTCTTTACGATCTTTCTCATATCTAGATTGTATTTGTACATAAGAAAACCAGTTCATATTTATTCCTTCCTGTTCCAACTCTTGCATAGATTTAAATTCAACCTCTGCATTCAATATTTCACCATATCACCATATCTGTTTGTTCCTTTTTGTATATTATTGAATATGAAAAGGCTTCAATGGTTGATAGCCAGACTGGAATTTTTAGATAGTATTGTCTTTTAATCTTCTCCCAATTTAGTAGCAAAGCCTCCTGTAGGTAATGTCTTCTGAAATACCCCTGTGATTTGATTCCCTTGTACGATAAAAAGGCATGCCATCCCAGCAATAGATCATGTCCTTCAACAGTCAATAATCTAGCGTTCCTTAATGTTATCCAATGTGGGGATTTCTGTAATTCTTTTTCAAGACTCTTCTAGTCATTGTCTAGCCTTTTAATTATTTGTCTTTTCTTTATGTTTCTCTTTCTTGTATAGCCAATTATCAAGCCGCTAGTATAGGCCTTCATTGTATCCCAGACGTTCTGCATTGATGTATCTTCTTTTCTATTTTCTTTGAAGATGAAGCTGAAATCCTTTCCTATTTTCTGTACAAAGTCTTTCTCCTTTAATATAGAATTATTTAATGTCCACCTAGATCTTTTCCTTTGTGTGTTCCATTTAATTGTCATTGGATTATGGTCTGCCTAAGTACTTGTTTCGATCTCAATTTTCAGTATATTCAGTTGTTACCCATATCATATTGATTCTGGAATGGGATAAATGTCTATTGTGTATTGTTTTTTGGTAAGATTTCTCTCCAAACACCTTTTAAACCTATTTCATTGATCATTTAAAAAAAAGATTTGGGGAGTAACTTTCTATTTAACTTTGTTGTTTTTTGTGTATTGTAGTCCATTTCCAATTCCATTGAAATCTCCCATCATGCAAATACTTGTTTAATCCAAATCAATTATTTCCCTGTGTAGTTTTCTGTAAAATTCATCTTGTTTATCATTAGGCACATAAATTGCTATTAAAAGTATTTTCTTATTATTATCCATAATTTCCACCCATTAAAATTCTTCCATCATCATCTGTATAGATTTGTTCCACTGGGATTGTATCTTTAATATAAAGGATCACTCCTCTTTTCTTGCAACTTGCCAATGAAGTAAACTTTCACTTTGACTATCCCTTAAAATCCACTGCTTCCTCACTCATCAGTCTTCATTTAACTTAAGTCTCTTCATTTAGGGTATTCTCTCAAATAGGAAAAAATATAAAACTCTCACCAAAAATGACTTCTCTCCTACTCTTTTACTTGCGGAGCTGTCGGCAGTTTCAGCAACTTTTGTGGCTGCTTCATTGTTGCCGGCAACAGGAACTTTTCCTGGATCACCAGAGACTTTGTGGGTGTCTCTGGGATTGACAGAATGTGTCCCTTCCTGTCACCATCTCTTCGGGACAGTTTAGGTCCAAGTTGGACCATCCAGCAGCTGGAATTCAGCAGCAATCTTGGAGCCCCAAGTTGTCTATCCGTTTCACAGTGATGTCAAGCCCCTCCCTACTAAAGCTGCATTCTTATGTCAAAGAATAAGAAGAGAGCAGCTGAACAACAATATTCCAAATCACTTCCTTGTTAATCCAACAGGATGATGCCATAGTCACTGGTATCAAAAACTGTTAATACATTCAGATGGAGCAATAGATTTCAATTTCCCCTACACTATTTCCAGAGCAGGTCAGAGCTTGATATCAAACTGAGACTAAGGAGAATGGGCACTTTCAAATCCCCCTAAAATGCACAAGGCTTTCATGTACCTTGTTCTCAAAAGAGATATTGCAATTGGGTGGCAATTTTCGAATATTTGGATCCACAAATCTCTTCTTTCTTCTGCTAATAAATATAAGCAAAAAAATAATAATCCATCAGGCTAAAAATAGGATCCATCACATGTATTTTGCTGAAAGAGACCTCTATGGTTGTCATAATTGTGTCAACTTTAATGCATTTTCTTTTCTTTTTTGATAAAACAGTGTTAATGAATGTACAGCTTAACACTACTTTTATTGTTTTTATATTTTGCCTTATTTTTCATTTTTTCTGCTTTTTGAAATTTTTACCCATCAGGGCTCCCTGGATTATCAGATATTGGTTTGTTAGCTCACTCTTATATAGGGAGGTTAAAGAGAGATGATTTGCTTTTCTCTCTTGTAAGTAGACCGAGTAGAATGAAATATATATACTGGAAAATGTATATTTGTATGAAGACTGATTTAAGTACTATAATTGTAGGGTAATGGTTGTTTTATATTAGACTAATGTTGACCAAAAGGGATTATTTGAAAAAGGAACATTTATGGATTCTTTCTTTCTTTCTTTCTTTCTTTCTTTCTTTCTTTCTTTCTTTCTTTCTTTCTTTCTTTCTTTCTCTCTCTCTCTCTCTCTCTCTCTCTCTCTCTCTCTCTCTCTCTCTCTCTCTCTCTCCCCCTCTCTCTCTCTTCTCTGTCAACAGGGTTTGCTTCAAATAGCTGTGTCCTGTTGCTAGGCTACCAATCTGCATTCTGCAAACCACAGCAGAGTTTATAGTAACTTAACATTAAATTGCAGATCACATTTTGTGCTATTTTTAGACAGATGGAAGAAGAAGCATCCATTTGGAGCATCCATTTATTTATTTATTTATTTATTTTTACCAGAGATAGACATGCAAATATACTTGCAACTTGTGTACATTTCTTCATGCACATATATACGCACATATGCCCACACACACTGTACCTGTGCATGAACCCTGGGTATTTCTTCTGAATGTAATCTGCAATGTCCTAACTGACATCATGTGATAAGATATTGCAACAGGTTTCCTGATAAATTTTTATCCTGCTTATCTGTATGGAGAGGTGACAAGAGATGTTTATGACTTGTCAAGAATGAGCTAAGTGGCTCATGTGGATGTGTCAAAGGGAGATAATGTTTTTATGGGCCTCTTTGATGAAAGGCAGCAAGAGAAAGGAAGCCTGTGAAAATAGTTGCGGAATTTCCTCATATTTTAATCCTACTCATGAAAATCCCAGATCAGCTTCCTTCAAAGTGTCACTTTCCAGATTTCTTGCACCTACAGCTCTCAAAGTCGGAGAATGCTTTTCTGAAGTATTCTTCATCTTGCATTTTGCAGACCTGGATAAAGCATTTGGGCAAGCTTACGAGAGAATACTGCATGTAATAATTAAATAAATGCTCGGTAATATTCCTTTGATTGCTGATATAATGCTGCCCTGTACATGCTTACTTTTTCTTTTGTGTCTTACTAGTAAGAAGAAGGTGATAAGAAGAAGAAGAATGAGCTGTGGTGGCACAGTGGTTAGAATACAGTATTGCAGGCTAACTCACTGCTCGCTGCCAGGAGTTTAATTCTGACTGGCTTAAGATTGACTCAGCTTTCCATCCTTCCAATGTGGATAAAATGAGGACCAAGATTGTTAGGGGCAATAGACTGACTCTGTAAACTGCTTAGAGGGGGCTGTAGCCCTGTAAAGTGGTATATAAGTTTAAATGCTACTGCTATGCTATTGCTAATAAGAATAAGGAATACCTGCTGTATTAGAAAAGACCACTTCAAATCTCACATTCTTGCTAAGATAGGTTAGCAGGTGATTTTGAATTCAAGGTGGGGGCTCAAAGTTCCTTGGGTTCTGTATTGACTGTAGTGAGAGAGAAAAATCAACACTTTAGATTTTCCATTTTAAAAAAAGAACTGAATATGTGTAATCCTGAGGGGTAAAAATGCACTTAAATTTAGAGAAATACATATGTAGGACTAATTTTAATTTATGAATTTTAAAAACCTGATTGGGAGACATTTTTTTCCAATGAAATCCCACTGACTAAAAGACTAATTAAATTGGGTGTGAATCTCCATTCCAAAGTTTCTTAACTTTTTTTCCATGGCTGCTCTGGGTATAACTTATTCATTCTTTTGCTTCCATCCTTCCTTCCTTCCTTCCTTCCTTCCTTCCTTCCTTCCTTCCTTCCTTCCTCCCTCCCTCCCTCCCTTCCTTCCTTCCTTGCTTCCTTTATACTTTCTTACTCAACAGCCTTGTGTGGCTGTTTACTATTTCTTGTACTTAGATATGCATCCTTATTCATAAAACCAGTGAGTGGTTGGGGAAGATAGAGAGATGAAAAATTAATTGGAAAAATCAAGAATTACGAAAATTTCTGAGTACAAATCGAAAATTGAAGAATTAGCTGATCAACTTTCATGGTATGGTAATTGACAAGTTTATTCTTTTTTGCAAAAGAATAAGGCAATATGGGCAAAAAAACCTCTATCTCTCAGCCAAATAAACTACAGCATTAACGTCACAGTGATGGCACCATTTAAAAAGATGCTATAATATCAAAAACAAAAGCAACAAACAAATAAAAATAGTGCTACATACACTGCCCTGGGACTTTACCAAGAGCTCCAATAACTGCAGAGATATACAAGGAAGATATAACCATATCTTTTCATACGTTTGTTATTCTTAGGTCCTTTGTGATCTGTGACAGCTTTGGATAAATCAAAGTTATTACATTTTCCTTTTTGTCATGTCTTAAAATGTTCTTTTTTGAAATATTAGGACGTGTTCCTGGTCTTTGATGGATTGGGATAACGCAAGTGATGTGGATGGTATTCAAACTAAGGCACTCTCAGAAATAATAAAATGTATGTGAGAGGGATGGATCTTATTCCGTCAGAAAACAATTTCAAAGAAAGATCCCCAGCAGCACATAACAATTCACAAACATGAATGATGGAATTAATGAGGAAAAATGCTACCCCAAAAGAAAGTCCCGTGTTCTTTCTTCCAGAATGTTCAAACAGACTTTTATTGGATCTTCCTTCCCCAGGCTTACCAAAGATCTTATGGAATACTAATAAAATTAAATGAAAATGCAAATCTATGTCAGTTTGACTTAAGAGGCACACAATTACATTTTGTACCAAACCTTTATTAATCTTTGCTGTCTTGTCTGCACTTAGGAAATATTTAAGCATTATAATGAGATCTCCCAGTGGAGATTATAAACCAGATAAGAAATATTCTCTGTCTTAATCTGTCTCTTTCATATGCAGCACTTAATAACAATTTTTTAAAGATATGTTGGGTGTTTTCATGGCTGGATTTGGCATTCTTATCTAAATATGGCTTTGTTTTATTGCATTTGGTTATTGATGGTTAATAACCTTGTCAACTACAAGATAAATTAAACCAAATTGAAAAGGAAATAAACAAACTCTTGAAGATTATGTCAGTGCTTAGATATTCAATCTTTTTTCTCTTCTACATATACTTCCAAGGCCAGAAGAAAGTCAACAAGAGTATTGCTGAATTGCTGCAATAACTGGTATGTAATTTCTGATAGACTTTAAAATCTGTTCCAGTGTATGAAATTTATATTGCAAATATAAATCCAAATGCAAATAAAATCAAAAATAAATCCAGCTTCTGGAAGACAAAAGATGGGGAAGGTGACCACCTTTTGAAAACAAAACCAAAAAGAGTGAATTTTAAATAAGTGGAGAAAAGTCAGGTTTGACTCCTGATATCTACTCGGAGATGTTTTCTTAATCATTATTATTATTACATTATTTTCTGGATATTATTATTAAACTGACTCTGGGCAGTTTTGAGATAAAACACACAGAGCCAGAGATGGTTGCTTCCAGTTCAGCCCGGTTCGGCTGAACCAGTAGTAGTGGCAATGGAAGCCTCTGGCCATGTGCAACCACACATGCAAGCAGGAGCGGACCAGTAGTAAACCGATTAGGAGCCCACCACTGCGCAGAGCCATAAAATAATACAATGACAAAAATAAAGAACAAACGTTCACAAAACCCAATCAACAAGAAGGAAACATATAGTGCTTCAAAGAGGACTTCGGGCCTCCTCAACGCTCAAATAAGAGAATGATCTTTATTGTAGCAGAAAGAACAGAGTAACAGGGTTGGAAAAAACCTTGGAGGGTCTCTCCTTGGTAAGTTTCCATCTGCTATTTTTTGTCCTGTCTGCAAGTGCTTTAGAGAATGGGTTGACCCCCCTCTTCTTTGTGAGAGCTGCCTAGAAGAATGAAGACTGCTATCATGTCTCCCCTAATCCTTCTCTTTGTTAGATTAGACATAGCCAGTTCCTGCAACTGTTCTTCATATGTTTTAGCCTCCAGTCCCTTAATCATCTTCTTATGCTCTTCTCTGAACTCTATCTAGAGCAGAGGTGTCAAACCCAAGGCCCACAGGCTGGATCTGGCTTATGGGGTGCTGGTGGTGCTTCTGTCAGCCTGTGGTGCCTCTGCCAGCCAAAACAGAGTTTGGGAGGACTGTGCATGCACCCCCCCCCAGCTCTGTTTTCAGCTGCAACGGCCTCCTGCAATCTTCTGCCAGTGAAAATGGAGCTCGGGAGGGCCGCAAGCAGATCTCCCAAGTTCTGTTTTTGTTGGCAGAGTGCTTGGGCCACCACAGGTGCTCACACATGAGTGATGTTGAGCTGGCCATGCCCCCACTCCCCAGGTCAAACACAACCATGATGTGACCCTCAATGAAATTGAGTTTGACACCCCTCGTCTAGAGTGCCAATTTCTGTTCTGTACTGCAGTGATTAAAAATGGATACAGCGTTCCAAGCGTGGGTCTTAATAGAGCATTATAAAGCAGTACTAACACTTCATGTGACCTTGAATTTTATCCCTCTGTTGATACAGCCTGTGTTGGCTTTTTTGGCAATTGCAAAAACACTGCTGACACATATTTAAGTGGTGATCTACTAAGACTTTTAGATCCCTCTCACAATTACTGCTGTTGAGCTAGTTATCGCTCATTCTATACCTGTACATTTTTTTGGGGGGGGTGGCCTAAGGGTAAAACTTTTTGTTGCTCCCCAATGAATTGAATTTTTGTTGGACAGGGCCCAGTGCTCAAGCCTGTCAAGATTCTGATCTTCTGGATCTTAACCTATCTTCTAAAGTGTTAGCAATTCTTCTCAGCTTGGTGTTGCCTGCAAATTTGATGAGTTCCCTTTCTATCCCTTCATCTAAAACATTTATGAAGATTTTGAAGAATATTGGCCTAAAACAGAATCTTGAGGGTACCACACTGCATGCTTCCCTTCATGTAGATGTTGTTCCATTAAGGACTAAATGTTGAGTGAGGTTGGTCAGCCACTTGCTCAGAAAATCAACACTCTAATTTTCATTCATCCAGCTCTGATGCTTAAACCAGCACAATCTATTGAATTTTCCCTTATTGCAAATATAATGCTAATATAATTGCTACAAACTAAAATTGTGGCTCTATCTTACTACATGTGGATTAAGAAACTGTAAATTTAAATGGGAGATGTGTAGTAGATGTGAGAACGGCTCTTGTTTAAAGAGTGTTTACTCCTATTCAATCATGTACAGTTTTTTTTTTTTAAAAAAACAAAGACTACATATCCCATGGGGAAGTGGTCTATATGGGTGGATGAAATGTATGCAAGCATATGAAGCAGATGAGAATCTATCTCACTAATTAAAAAAAACCCAAACTCAGATTTTGCTCTCCGTCTCTTCTACCTATTCTGTACCACTCAGGGAGAAAGGCAATGCTATCATGCTGTTCTCTAAAGCCTTAGATATTCATTTGACTTTTTTTCGTATCATTAAATTAAAGCATTACCAATCACTGTTTAAAAGGCTCTGCTGATAATCCGACAATAGTCTCCAAAGATTCTTATTTCTCTTCTATGCATGTTTTCTCAAAAAATGGTCTTGGTAGTTTGGTTTCTCCCTCCCTCTTGTGTGTGTGTATGTGTGTAAGAGGGAGAGAGGGATAGACACTGCAGCAACTTCTCCTCTTCTATCCTCATTTCCTTGAATATACCTTGTGATTTTATGGTCTCTTCCACAATGCCTTTGTTTTCCATGGCTCTTTTGTGAGAGGCATAGCAGAAAAGGAAGGATCTCTGTTATTTCCAATTTTCTCTTGTAATCTATACTGATTGCTAAAACATTTCTGTGCTTGCATCCTATGTGTATATGTATAGTGATTTGCAGCTGTGTCACAAGAAATGGGAAATCAATGTTGTGTAATTTGTTGCCATATTATACACTTAAACAAAACAACAGAAGTGAAACTGTAGGGAAAATAAAAAAAGGCTTTCAAAATGAAAATGAATTAGACGTTTTTAAAACTTATTTCTTTATTTCTATACCACCTTTATTATTTTTACAAATAATTCAATATATATAAACTTTATTGTCATTGTATGTATATACACAGTATGCACATACAACAAAATTCACATGACACCCAGAGACCAGGCCCAACACACATGACAATGGCCAAACATCCCCACCCCCACCAAAAAATCCCCACCCATAAACCACCCAAGCATCCACACAACAGACCAAGTAGTGCTGTCCAACAGTTCACTGATGGTGGACCTTTAGTTCATTGTTGAGTGCAATTATAGCTCTGGGATGAAAGCTATTCAGAAGATGTGTGGTCCAAGTTTTAATTGCTCTGTATCTTCTGCCAGAAGGCAACAGTCTAAAAAGATTGTAAGCAGGATGGGATGAGTCTCTGAGAATGAAAGGTGTCATCCAGGACTGGTAGCTGGAGCCCAGTGATATTCTGGGCAGTTTTAATGATTATCTGTAGAGGTTTTTTTTTGTTGTTCAAGGTAGCTAACCTATCCAACATACCTTCCTTCTCCTACTTTCTCCAGAACCACAAACCTGTGAGGTGTGTTGGGCTGAGGGAGAATGACTGGTCCAAAGTTTTCATGCCTAACAGATGAATTAGAACTCACAGACTCCTAGTTTCTATCATGGTGCCTTAACCACTGGACCAAACAATACTTTGCAATGTGCAGGGACTCCATTATGGGCATTGCCATTCAGGTAATATTTTAGAGGCATGGATTTATAAAAGAGAGAGAATGTTATGAAAGCTGGGAGAAGGGTTGACTTTTCCACCACACATCTGTTACAATGGCTTTTGGGCCTTTCTCAGATAAAACAGAAATGGCCCCGAAGAAAAATGTTTCAGTGACACTTGTAGATGAGTTTCAGGATTCTTGTGCTTATCTGAGTTGAGGGATAACCAAGAATTGTGTCTCTTTTTTTTATCCACAGAGGAGTTGTCATGGCCAGCAGATAACTCTGAAGAAGTTATCAATACAGTGAAAAAAGAAATTGGATTGTAGACTCAAGGTTTAAATCAGTTCTGTTCTCAGGTTAATTTAGACAAGGAAACCTCTGAAGGAGTCTTTAGATTTGTACCAAGATCAAGGATGTCCCAAAGGTGCTTTTTTTCAAAAGGCAACAGGACTTTCTGGTTTTTCTTTCAAGATGTTTCGCTTCTCATCCAAGAAGCTTCTACAGAGGGAGCTGAAGAATCTTCTTGGATGAGAAGTGAAATGTCTTCAAAGAAAAACCAGAAAGTCCAATTGCCTCTTCAAAACCACTTTTGGAACAACCATGACCTGGTGACTGAGAATATCCATAGACAAGATCAAAAATATTTCTCCATAAAAGGTGGACATAAAAAGCTGAATGTCTGCTTCACAATGTTTGCTTTTTTAATATAAAGAGTCTAATCCACACTCTTGTACTACAATGTTGTAGTGCTCCATGGAAGAATTCTCAGTTCTAGGCTGGGCAGTAACAGATTCAAGCAAATACTGGGGGTTCCTATCCCCCAGACTTCCATAAGGAGATTATAAGCAACAGTAACCACAGTTTAGTTCCCATGGGCTGTATATCTCTGGTATTATGTTGCAATAGACACTTATGTTACAATATTGGCTTGTCTTGAAACCAGCCAATATCATAGATTTCCTGTCCCCACTCTACCATAATCTACTTGTTTGCTACACCTAATGCTACCAAGGTGATTAGCTTCTCCTATAGAGTAATAGGCTACAAGTTTCTCTTGTAGATTCACTTAACAGAGACAGTACCATCCACTGTAAATCCTTATTCAAACATCTTCATTGTCTCATTTTTTTCTAGCTATAAGATCGATTCCTTGATGATACAAGTTTCTTCATGTCATACTATTGACCCAAGTTGCCTTTACCGAGGAGGACTCTGTTTTTCATTCTTAATTTCTACATTACCATTAAATCAAAGGAGCCGTTATTTATTTATTTTTTCTTGGGCTTTTTGATAGAAAAAGGGAATTATTGTGTGGATTTTTTCTCTCCCTCAACACTTCCTTCATTTCTTTGTAATTCATAACTGCAGGAATAAAGGTCTCTACAGCTAGATCTGTATTGATGTAGGAGTTGAGGGTTAGACTCAGAGGCACAAAGTATGCACTTAAGAAAGCTCCCCAAAGTGTCTCACCTTCTGTGCACAGAATAATTAAAAAGTTATTCAAATTTAGCAATTTTGTCAGATTTCTTCAAAAGGAAGAAAGAGTCGTACCGTACATCTTTGAGAGCAGTGCTGACTATTACTAATGGAAATCATACAGCTTATTTCATATTTTCTTTTAGCTTTACAGTGAAAGAATCAGCCTGGCTACCATTCTGCATTCTCCATATTTTAGTTCTCCTAGCAAAGGAATCAAAAGTGCAAAAGAATGCCTTGCATTTAGTGCAATTAATGTTTTGCTGTGTGTATTCTAAACTTGCTTTCAGGATAGCATTTATTCATTATTTTAATAATAACCTCATTCCACCTCCCAATTTTCCCTGCTCCATAACTTGATAAATTTGTGAAAGTAGGAGAGGGTAGAGAAGAGAAAGTGGTCAAAAGGCTGGTAGCAAATCATTGCTGTATTAAACAACAACAAAAAATGAATTTCAGAAGGGGATTGACCTTGACCTAGTAGAGTCCTTTAAGTACCGCCTGTCTTAACTCCCCTCTCTCTTTATAATTCAAAGTTAAAAATACAATTCTGAGCAGGGAAACTTGCTCAAGCTGTATTGGGCATAGGCACTTATTTTCATTTGCTGTCTGAAGCATTGAAGGAATGAATGTATTGAAGGTCTCCTGAGATGCCTTTAAAAGAAAATGGCCATGAATGTCTATGGATACATATCACAATAGCTTCCATTTTCCCTATTGAAAAGTGCAGCACATTTGCTTCCCACAAAGAGTCAGGGAGAGTTATATGGAAGGCTTTGTGTGCCGGATTGAGTGAACATGAAATGGAAATCAGACAGAAGGAACTGCCCATCTCAGAACTCAAGACTGCAGCCACAAACACAATCCTTTTCATCCACCTGGGGCTTGCATTCCATTAGAATGGAATGGAATTTAAAAAACAAACCATTTAAAACATACTTTTCCATCTAACATTCAACCCACTGCCCTCTGCAACAACGTGGCTTTCAGCAGAAAAGGCTTGGTGATCAATCCTTTTGTAACTTAGAATATTGAGTAGTCTTATCTAGGTTTATTTCCCTCCTCCCAAAATGGGCTGGGCGAGGTGGAAAAGGACCCTTAAAGATAATGTTTTAAAAAATGCTTTGAGAATGTCACAAAAGCAACATGATACATATGGACATTCTATAACCCTCAATAAAGTAATGAATGTGTGGTTTCCCACTAAATTTCAACTATGAATTAAGGTGGGGGGTGAAAGTTTGCATAATATATTTGGATCACATGCAGCACACGGACTCTGAAACCTGTAAATTGCCAATCTTGGTTTATCTATACCCATTATTCCCTTTCAGTCTGTATCAGAGCCAAGAGGGTTGTGATATTAGCTCTCTTACCATTCTGCATGAAAGATGTGGAGCTGTACAGCACTGATTGCCTAGCTCAAAGACGTCCAGTTACACACAAATTTTCATGTTTGTATCACAAACACAAGCTACAGTGGATGGCAACACCTAGCTCTGACTGGATGATCTTGAAGAACTTCTATGAGAACCCACTAGGAAATCTCATGGTTATTAGCTAGACTGGGAGGGAGAAAACAAAAATCCAGAAGTTAGCCCATTTCTATATTCTTGGCCAGGAAAGTTCAAGAAGTAACCACATTTATAATATGCTTCACATATATCATTTAGTGAGTATTCTTTCTCCATGTTGTAGTGGGAATGGAGGGGCAGAACTGGACAGAGAGTGTCTTGCCTACAGTTATTGAGTTCAAGGCAAAGGTGAGATCATTCCAGGTTGTTGTTCTCTTAATAATATGGTCACTGTTGGTGACCATAGTTCTTTTATTTATTTGTTTGTTTGGGTGTTTCATTTCATTTCATTTCATTTATTGAATTTATAGGCCGCCCAATCCCGGAGGACTCTGGGCGGCTTACAGAAATGAAAACTATTAAAAAAGGATTAGAACAATAAGATACAACAAGATTAAAAAGAAACACAACATGCACCCAATCAAAGGGGGGCTGGATCTCAATCAAGAGGTCAACAAGTCAGTGTTGTTTCTGGCAACTGCTTGGACTAATCCATTTTTCTTGGCTAGATTAAAGATAATGGTAAAGGTTTCACCTGTCCAGTCATGTCGAACTCTCGGAAGCTGTGTTTATCTCTGTTTCTTAGCCAAGGGAGACTGCATTGTCTGAAGATATTACCATAGTCATGTGGCCAGCATGACTATATACTGAGGCACATGGAACACAGTGGTGGGATTGATTTTTTTTTACTACCGGATCTGTGGGCGTGGCTTTGTGGGTGTGGCATGGCTTTGTGGGTGTGGCAGGGGAAGGATACTGCAAAATCTCCATTCCCTCCCCACCCCACTAACCTGCTTTCCAGCTCCCTTTTCCTGTTCAGAGCAACAAAAGAAGATCAGCTGGAAGGCAGGGAGGCAGTTGGGGAGGGGGGGTGTCAGTCTATTTGTTGGTTCTCTGAACTACTCAAAATTTCTGCTACCAGTTCTCCAGAACTTGTCAGAACTGGCTGAATACCACCTCTGATGGAACACTGTTACCTTCCCACCAAAGTGGTATCTATTTATCTACTCACATTTGCATGCTTCCAAACTGCTAGCTTGGCAGGAGCTGGACAAGTAATGAGAGCTCACCCTATTGCATGACACTCAGGTCTTGAACCCATACTGTCAACTTTCCAGCTGACAAGTTTGGAAAGCTAGATTATCAGAAGTTATCTTCTGCCTCTGTCCTAGGGCTGAGAGAAGGCCTAGCCTAAAAGTCATTCAGATGGCTTTTGGTCTAGGTGGGAGTAGAATTCATATCTCCCTGGTTTTCAGATTGATGCTTGAATTTATTACCCAGTTTGTCATTTTCCAGGCACATTAAAAACCTGAAATGGTGCAATGGTATTCTATTAAATGGGGATCAGTTTGGTTAAGGGTGCTATGAGTTAAGGCAATGAATTGGGTCATTTTCTACCATGAGGCTTGTTACTGTGCAACACTCAGTACTTTTTCAGCAGTGCAAGGCTGCCGGTGTGCCCGCATAAAGGCTAATATAAGTGGGAGAAGTCAGGAAAAGCAAAGCCAAAGCAGTTCTCAACCCAAGAAAGATAAATAACGTCCCTGCTAATTGTGTGGCCTCCCAAGAGAAAAGAGGCAAAAGTTTTATGTTTTCAAAATGGCTTGTCATTCGCCTCTAATACGGAACAGTCACAAGGAGGTTTCCCAGAGACCTGGGTCACATATTGAACTGATTATACAACATGTACTTATTGACTGGAATTTCCTTCCTGTTCCAAGAGGCATTTTTACCTTTATTTGAACATTCAAAAGGCAGCCTGGAATATTATGTTGCCTCTGTCCTTTACTTGACTGAGGGGACAATTGCCAGGCTAAATAATAAAGAGAGAGCAATGCAAGACACTTTAGGTCAGTGTGTCTCAACCTTGGCAACTTGAAGTCCTGTGGACTTCAACACCCAGAATTCCCCAGCCAGCTATGCTGGCTGGGGGATTCTGGGAGTTGAAGTCCACAGGACTTCAAGTTGTCAAGGTTGAGAAACAATGCTTTAAGGTGAACTAGAGGAGTCTGCATCCATTCCTTAAAATGGAGGCATATTTGCTTTACAGTTTCAGTTACTGGAGAGCTATCCTAGTATCCGTTCAACAAGGGCAGCATGTGTTTTTCCTCCCAAGACAGACTCATGTGGGATGGAAATGGAGTGGGTGATCCAAACTGACATTTCCTGATCCCTCCCAGCTCATGATGATCTCCGCTTTTCTTTTTCCCTTGTACCTTTCACTAGAAAATAATTTACACTGACAGCTCTCAGTTTAGCACAGCTCCCAGCTCCATTTTGGAATACCTCAAGGTAATCAAGAAGCTTAACGTCCTTCATTTTTTAGCTAGGTTTGCCATGTTGTCAAACCATCCAGTTTTTGATGCCTCTAGCAATAGGAGCACTATGGCAGAAAGCTTTCACCTCATGGTCCTGAAGAAATCTCTCTCTTTCTTAGGGTGCATCTTCTTCACTGTTAGTGGAATGAAAGGTTTTTAGCTTCTAAAAGCCCTAGGCCAAGTATTGCAGGGAGCATAAAAAGTTGCCCCTCTAAAGAAAATAATAACATCAAAGTTTGTTTAGAATGTTTGTTTTGAGAGGAAGTTCAAGAAATTACTTGTAGAGGACACATAATCCAAGATGAATTATCCTTCAGGGCTAAAGCAGATGGAATGGGGATACACAGGCATATTTTCCCTGCTGATACATTTCTCCCCTTACTTCATTACTTCATTGGACCTTTGCAACCTTGAAAGTTATTTATGTGCAAAAAGAGAGACAGAAGTGGGATGTGAATGCCTCTCTCCATCCTCCCCTTTCTCCTCCTTTTAACCCCCAAACATCTTTCTACAAAACACCTTTTTCATAGTTTAAACTTTTTTAATAAACAGATTATATTTGCAGACAATACTGTAAATCAAATGGACTGGACTACCATTTTCTCCCCGCTTCCTATATTTCTCCTCAATGTCTCTAGTAAGAGCCGAGGTGGCGCAGTGGTTAGGGTGCAGTACTGCAGGCCACTTCAGCTGACTGTTATCTGCAGTTCAGCGGTTCTAATCTCACTGGCTCAGGGTTGACTCAGCTTTCCATCCTTCCGAGGTGGGTGAAATGAGGACCCAGGCTGTGGGGGTGATATGCTGACTCTGTAAACTGCTTAGAGAGGGCTGAAAGCCCTATGAAGCGGTATATAAGTCTAACTGCTATTGCTATTGCTATAGTACTTGGGAAAAGCATTACCACATTGGGAAAAATGAAAAATTACTAGGTTTTTTTAAATACAACCAGTTTGCTAGAACAGTGAATTTGTTGTCATATTGTTTTCCTACTATTGCTTCATAGATAACTAATAAATTAGGAAGAGGGTCACTTCTATGTCACCTTCTCCCAACAACCTAAAAAGAAAAGCCTATTGAACAAACAGAAGCAAATCTGATTTCTTGAATATGTATAGATCCGCAAAGTGAGGACAAATGTGACAAAGTGACTTTTGTCTCTGCCTGCTTAGTTTGTACCCAGTGGTTGGCTTTTCATGTGTCGTTTTAAGATCTATTTATATTTCCATGCATATGATTCTTCATCGTTAAATCCAATGTGGACTACATAGCACACAAAATGCTATGAAACCAAGACTTCTAAGGTAAGGGAAGCTAGATGCTGTCCTAACGATGCATTCAGAATTAGAAACATTATTCTGTATTCTATTTCAAAACGTAGACAAACGCAGATCAAAAGCTGGCAGGCAGCGTACAGAATGTGTCCCTCTGTTGGAATCAAGCCATCGGTTTCTCCTTCCTTCTCCATTGTTCTTTATCGCCTAAAGATAATTGCAATCTCAGCTCAGCCTTTGCAATACCCTGCGAAGTCTTTTCTAGCAGGAGAGAAGGAGGACTGGCTGAAGGCTAGGAAGATGGCCTGAAACACAATGACATCTGAAGGCAAAACCATCCCAAAATAGACAGAAGTGACAGTGTGACTTTATAGACATAGAGTATGCCTTTCCTACCCTGTGAGATGAATAAGACAGCCCTTCTGGACTTTTTAGATTTTAGACACAATTTCTATGGTTTTCCTCTCAGGTTTTGTTGTTGTTGTTATCCCTCTTTTCAACTTTGTTGGAAGCTACTCATTTTATTCTGAGGGGGAAAAAAGTACAGTTCAAGTCACACTTTGCTTTTTCCCATATAGTAAGCACCACATACTTCTTATTTTCTTATGGAGATTTCCTCATAGTGCAGTCCTGTTTGTACAGTTCCAACTGTGATTAACAGAGTTTACTCTCAGGAAGAACGTAATGGTTTGTAGCCTCAGCAATGAATTCACACAATTTGTAACACTGCCACAGACAAAAGGGAATAAAATAATTCTTCTGATAGTAAACAATGAGAACAAACATTATGAACTTGTTCCTTTGAAGCCCCTAGCCTGGATTCAAACTCATTAATACTTCGCAGAGAGCAAAATGGAGACCATTGAGTAAACACATGGAACAGAATATAAAGGAGTGAAATGAAGCTAAATATTTCAACACATTTCTGAGAATTTAGGTTTAGGTTTAGGTTTAGGTTTATTGGGATTTATATGCCGCCCTTTTCCCTGAGGGGACTCAGGGCGGCTTACAACCACAGGGGGGGGGTGCAAGGTCAAAAACAAAACAATATGTGAACAAAGAAAAGATAGTAAAACACAACTTTCATTCAACAATCAAACACTCGGGCGGGTAAATTGGAAGCCTATCCCCAGGCCTGCTGGGAGAGCCAGATCTTGAGGGCTGCGCGGAAGGTCTGGATAGTGGTGAGGGTACGGATCTCCATGGGGAGCTCGTTCCACAGGGTCGGAGCAGCAACAGAAAAGGCTCTCCTCCGTGTGGTCGCCAGTCGGCATTGACTGGCAGATGGGATTCGGAGGAGGCCCAGTCTGTGCGATCTAATTGGTCGATTTAGGGAAGTAATCGGCAGAAGGCGGTCTCTCAAGTACTCAGATCCACTACCATGGAGTGCTTTAAAGGTGGTCATCAGTACCCTGAAGCGCACCCGGAGACCAACAGGTAGCCAGTGCAGCTCGCGGAGGACAGGTGTAACGTGGGCGAACCGCGGTGCGCCCATTATCACTCGCGCGGCTGCATTCTGGACTAGCTGCAGTCGCCGGATGCACTTCAAGGGCAACCCCATGTAGAGCCCATTGCAGTATTCCAGTCTAGAGATCACAATTTTAATAACATTAAAATGGGGCCCACATTTACCCTTTCTCAAATTTGTCCTATGTATGGAGGCAGAGAAGCAACAGGAAATAAAGCAAACAGGAAAAGATTGGGAAAATAATTCAGAATAGAATTGGGGTGAGGTTTACCCTACTATTTGGGACTTTATAAGCTTTTTTAAGGGACGCGGTGATCAGTGGCTAAGAAGCCGAGCTTGTCAATCAGAAAGGTTGGCAGTTCAGAGGTTCAATTCCCTAGTGCCGCGTAACGGAGTGAGCTCCCATTATTTGTCCCAGCTTCTGCCAACCTAGCAGTTCGAAAGCATGTAAAAATGCAATTAGAAAAATAGGAACCATCTTTGGTGAGAAAGTAACAGCGTTCTGTGTGCCTTTGGCATTTAGTCCTGCCAGCCACATGACCATGGAGACATCTTCAGACAGTGCTGGCTCTTCGGCTTTGAAATGGAGATGAGCACTGCCCTCTAGAGTCAGGAACGACTAGCACATATGTGTGAGGGGAACCTTTACTTTTTAACGCTTTTTAAAAAGAATCGCTTGCATGTCTGTAGCATACAAATGTCTCCTCCCTCGTATGATAGAAGGAAATTTATTCCAGTATTGAACTGCACACCCACAAGAACATATTTCAAGCAGAATTTGATTATTTCCTGCAAAAAATGATGGAAGAAACACGGAGTACCCAGTTGATCCTAGCTAAAAGGCTAAGTGAGAAACTTAAATAAGAAATCCAGATTAAGAGTCCTACAATTTTGGGCCTGATTCAGCCAAACATTCATTAAGTGTAATTTACATTAAATGTAATAAATTAGATTTATTCAAGACTAATCATATCTTCAGCTTTACTTACAGCAAGCAATGGGAGAAGAAAACTATATGAATAATCTGTCTCAGTTAGGAGTAACAAGGTTGCAGTTGGCAGGAAAAAATTAAATCCCGGCCAACTTGGTTTATCAAAATTCAGGGGACAGTTGCAGTCAAACAGGACTGCTTACAGTCAGAATGTACAGGTATCATTTGAAGAAGAAGAAGAAGAAGAAGAAGAAGAAGAAGAAGAAGAAGAAGAAGAAGAGGAGGAGGAGGAGGAGGAGGAGGAGGAGGAGGAGGAGGAGGAGGAGGAGGAGGAGGAGGAGGAGGATGTAAGTTATACTATTCACAAACACATTATCACAGTGAACTCTTTCTCCCCTTTCCTGTAATGCATCCGAAACCTGTGGAGCAAAAAGAATTATTTTTATTGACAATAATAAGCCTTGAATCTGTTTCTCTGTAGAGGCTGCTTCATACTTCATTTTTATACTTTCCTAGGAAATTGGCTTCCTTTTGATGAGTTAGTTACTAGCCTCCAGAGATGTGGAAGAATTTCCTTCAATTTAGATTTTTAAGCAAACTAACTTAGTTTACGATCTGTGGCTTACAACATGTCTCTCCCTTTGCCCATGTTGGTTTTTAGCTCTTTTCATAACATAAATAATTTAAATTCAAATTTACTATCAAAATGTCAGATTGTTAAACTACAGATATTTCAAAGTTAGAGCATCTAATAAAAGCTTGCCCAACTAAATAAGAGTTTAAGCCTGGTTTAAATAAGATCCACTTAAATGAAACTGAATTCATTAAGTGCAATGAAACTGATAAGGCAATTATGCCCGGTCCTCTAACTGAGCCAGTTTCACTTGAGTTTCTTTGCTTGCTAAAATTATTCAGGCTATGCACCTGAAGAATCCTTTTGGGGCCCAACCTGGTTCAGCTAACACAGTACAGCAGATGACCAAAAAAATTCAGAGAGCATGGCCATACAAATTTGTAGCTCAGGACTTTTTCCTCCTTGCGCTGTCATCAGATCTCAAGTCAAACATTGTATTTCCTTTATTTCACTCCCTGAGATGTTAATATAAGCATTGATGTAATGACATCTTATCCTTGCTTCCCTCTTATCTACCCACCCTCCTCCAGCTTCTGTTGTTACACTTTTAGGATCTAAAGCAGGGGTGTCAAACTCAAGACCCACAGGCCCACCCGAGCTCCATTTACGCAGGCAGAGAGTTGCAGGCAGAGAGTTGCAGGGGGCTGTCCCAGCCAAAAACAGAGCTCGGGAGCCCATTTTCACTGGCAGACCACTCAGGCCACCACAAGCACTTTAGAGGATCGAGGAAGAGACGAGATGAGAGCCAGGACTGCTGAACAAAGGTTTATTTGCAACGAAACTATTTACAGGCAATTCCGCACCATCCCTGCTTGACAGCTATTTAAACGAGCTGTCGGAGCAGGGATAGCCAATGGGCGCGCTTCAGTGTCTAGCAACAGGCGATGTTGCGCCCTAGCCAATCAGGGCGCAGCTTGGCTTGTTGCTAGCTGCCTGGTCGTATGTCAAGGACTTTCCGAGTCCTCAACAAGCACCACCAACATGAGTAATGTCAAGCTGGCTACACCCACTCTGGCCACCTCCCCCAAGTTCAAACAAAACCCTGATGAAATTGACTTTGATATCCTTGATCTAAAGCAACTATCAGTATTAGTTTAAGCAGGAGCCATGTCAATGAATACATCCTTCTTTCGCCAGTTCAGTAAAAATGAATTGTTCAAACAAAAGAGGCTGATGGTTTTGTAATTGTATTGCGCAAGAGATCCTTCTTTCCATTCAACATTGGTACAAGCAAAACCATCAGTCAGTTAAGTCCCAGTCCCCTTCTTAGCAGCTGAAATGCCTGTGGCCATCTTTAATGTTGCCAGCTTCTTTGGTCTCCTGATGAAGTTTGAAAGTCCTGGGCTGAGAGAAACTCTGCTTGACTCTTTCTGGTTTAGTAACTAGATGCATTTCATGATTTTCTAAATTCTTATCATCAGTATTGTAATCTTTCCCAAGAATTATGTTTGTTTGTTTGTTAAATTTATTGGCTGCCCTTCTCACTGTGGGGCTACTTGGAGTAGCTTACAAACAATAGAAACGGGAGGAGGATGATAAAAAATGTAAACATAGCAGATCAACAAAACAATAAAGTAAACAATGAAACTACAATCATATGAATTAAAAGATGGGTGGAGGAAGGAGGAGGAAGGAGGTGGAGTCAGTGAATAGTCCAGCAGTCACCTCTAGTGTGGTACTCCCCTGCGGGGTCCCCAAGCCAACCTGCAGAACCAGGTCTTCAGGCCCTTGTGGAAGGATAGGAGGGTGAACTATGCCTGTCTAGTTAAACAATTTCTTTATACAATGGCCAAATAATTCATACTCTCAGAAGAAGCAGGCTATTTGTAAGCAAGTCAGAAACAGGGAAGACAATTCTTCCTTTATCAAACATTTCTGTTACTTTAACTGCTGGATGAGTAGCAGCTCCATTCCAATGTTAGTAGATATTATTACTACCTAATAATATCTAATAAAGGATAATAGCTCAGCATTGCTGTATATACTGCAACAATCCAGTTGTCCTGCCACAGCATTCAGATGCAAGTGTTGCAGTTCTTATTGCACCATTGGTGCGGTCATGTTCAAGGCTGTGCAACAGATCTAGGCAATGCTTTCATGTGGATCTGCATCTCTCTTTTTCTGTCTGCTTCTAAGACTTGCCTTTGATGCAGCTGCTACCTTCTGGAGGTTCCTCAGATTGTCTATGCATTAGTTTCAGGATTTAATTTAGCAATAAAAATAACGATGGCATCTTTTTGGGAATTCTGGATCTTGAATATAAATCTCAGGCTGGGTTTTTCATTCAGGAATTTGCCTTAATGTTTTTGGTATAAAATGCTTCTTCAGGTTTTTGAAACAGTGGCCAATAGTTCTCATTCCCTACTGCAAAATCTAGACAGTGACCTTCAAACTGCATTATAAGAACCATTCCTACTCTCTTCAAATTGTCTGCATTGTATACTGTCGTCCAAGTTGCAATGTGTTGCAATGCTTAAATCCCAGTGGATAAAGGCAAAGTTATCTCTGCCATCTGTGATCAGCAGATAATAATAATAATAATAATAATAATAATAATAATAATAATAATGCCACATAGTTGGATCATAAAATGCTTAGAAACAACTGGCATTAGCAAAAATGTTACATCCTTTACTGAAAAGGCAATGAAACAATGGAGAACTGAGTTGGCAGTAGGGAATGAGATCTACGGAATGGTTAATATCAAGCGAGGAATTTTCCAGGGTGATTCACTTTCACCTCTTCTCTTCATCATCGCAATGATCCCACTATCAGTAATCTTAAAAGAAATGAAATTAGGCTACCAAACAGCCAAAGAAGCTGAAAAAATTTCGTATTTACTATATATGGATGATTTGAAACTCTGTGGAAAGTCAGAAATAGAAATCCAATCATTGACAAAGTGGATAAACATGCCATATTCAATCTAAACATCTGTCTGACTGTGTGACCAATCATCATCATCATCATCATCATCATCATAATCATCATCATCATCATCATAACTTTAGCTTCATCAAACAACATCTGCCTTGGGAAGGACTCGATAGCTGGATAAAAATGTCAAATCCTAAACATTTGGCTGACTGGGCAATGAACCATAACAATCAAATTATCATCAGTCAATTGTGGAAGGCAGCTTTAATTGGAACAGCTTACTTCCTGCAACAATACTTTAATATTATTAAACAACAACATCTGTCTATCCCATGTCTTGGAGAAAGATTCAAAAGAGAGACAAAAATGCCAAATCTGGCCTAAGCATTTAACTAAATGTGTGATTAACCTTAATTTATTAACTACATAGTTTTCCTGACTCCCAGAGACTCTGGAAAAATTCCCCAGATCCATTTCTGAATTGGCAAATAAGATGGAAATATGATATTATCTATTCTTGTTTTTGACAAATTACTTGTTATTTTATTTTGAAAAGAATTATGTTCATTGTTTTGTTTGGAATATGCATGAGGCATTGAACTTTTCCAGATATTCACTAGTTAGTCTTTTCCCCTGTTGTAGATCAGACTAGTGGGTCAATCTTCTGCACCACTTTCATCTTCTTTTGATTAAAACAGCCTGCACATTTTCTAGCATGAATTATTGAATTCCTCAGACAACAAATCATCCATACAGGCTATTCCCACATAAGACATCAAAACACAGAATATACATACTGTTAGTTGATTGTTATGATGTTAGTTCTCACGAGTCTTTGTAGCAGCAACAGCCAGATAATCAACAACCCCAGTTCAAACTATAAGAACCAGATTCAAAGTCAGCTTACTCTAGATCTGTCTACCTACCTACCTACCTACCTACCTACCTACCTACCTACCTACACACACACACACACACACACACAAACACAAACACACACACACACACACACACACACACACACTGGTGCTGTTTGGGTGGAAAGCAAACCACCACTGCTTAGGGAAATCAAGCATGCCTTAAGAGTGAGCTGAAGCTGTGACTCTCATGACTTAGTACAAGAAAATCAAATTCCCATTGTCTGTTACCATTTTGGGGCCATAGGCTGGTTTTCAATCTTTACTTTAGCAGTGATAAAATCCTGACCTCGGGGATGTAACACTGAGCAATATCTAACTTCCTCTCCTGGCCACCAGAAGCCTTCCAGAACGATCATCAAATGGTAATTTTTAGTGCGAAAGAGCTTATGCTTTGAAAGAGCGTAAAAATTGTATCTGATTAATGTAATTTTAATTTGAATAAAAATCCCATTTCAGTTTTCTTCCAGCTTCCCACCTGTCACTCAAAGCCAAATAGGTTCTCACTGTGAACAAAAAGGAACAGAGAACGCCATATTTGACATACTCATAATGAGGACTCTATAGATTTAATGTATGATATATCACAGGGATAGGGTGGTAGCTAAGACTCTGAACTTGTCAATCAGAAAGGTCAGCAGTTCGGCAATTTGAATCCTTAGCACCATGTAATGGAGTGAGCTTCTGTTACATGTCCCAGCTTCTGTCAACCTAGCAGTTCAAAAGTATGTAAAAAAGCAAGTAGAAAAAATAGGAACCACCTTTGGTGGGAAGGTAACAGCGTTCCGTGTGCTTTCAGCGTTTAGTCATGCCGGCCACATGACCACGGAGATGTCTTTAGACAGCGCTGGCTTTTTGGTTTTGAAATGGAGATGAGCACAACCCCCTAGAGTCAGGAACGACTAGCACATATGTGTGAGGGGAACCTTTACCTTTATCTTATATCACAGGATAGGCTTGGCCCAAATCTTCTCCTTCTCAATTGTTTACATTGATCAGATGCTACATTTTAGCTGGTTCTTCTAGCTCTTCCTTTCCCACATTTCCATCTGGTGGGACAAGAGCCAACTCTGATCAGTAATTGTGTGCAAATGGATTCATTTGACTACTGAGCCACCAGAGACTCAATTATAATTTATTGCCTGCATTACCTGATGGCTTGCATCTAATTGCCTCTTTGACCCTTTGAGGAGGGCTGTTTGTTAGCTTTACGGAGGCAATGATGTGCATTTTGAAAAACCATTCCCTCCCTTTTTCTCCCTCTTTTTATAAAAAAGGTCACAATTACGATTTTCTTTTAGCACAGTGTCATCTATAACTTAAGAAATCTTTTTTTTCTTCCCTCTCCTTTTGTTTCATTCTGTGCTGTGCTAATGAAATTCCTGAAAACATGATAGGTTGCTGTTGCTATGGAAACTTATTCCTGGCAGAAAATGTAACCGTTTAACGCTGCAGATTTATTCATGTGCCCTGTTAGTCAAACTTCATACAATAAAATCAAATTAATATTTCTGTCTCATCAGGTTTGGGCAGCTCCCACCTTCTCTTGCCATCCTGTCCCCCTCCCCATACCTTTGGGAGGAAGGAAATATTATCTTTTGGAGTAACAAGGTTCTCCATATTGTTTTGCCAAATCATCTTTGCATGTCTTCTAACTGTGCCATCCCATGCAGTATGTTTTTTATTGGAGAGTTACCTAATACTGAAACCTTGCTGATTCGTGTAAGCTCCAATAGTGTTATCCTAAAGTTAACCCCACGAGCCCAATGGACAAAAATAATGGATGTAATGGATGATGGTCAGCATTTAAAGGTAAAATCTCCAGGAACTCTTGAGAATTTCATCATACCTCACAAACATTGAACTATCTTTAATTTCAAAGATATATCATTTATTGGAAACCAATGTTTATCTTCTTGGTACGGCATCATTTTCATAAGGTGTTTCTTTTAAAAAAGGCAGAAAGGAAAATACAAGTACACATCATGCATTCAACAACACTGATTTGTTAAAAGTTCTTTAGAGCAGACTAAGTCATAATAGTAGCTGTCAACCTGCCAAACCAGTTAGCATCAATCTAAATCTAAGCATAGAACACAAAATGTACCCTGGCTGAGAGATCTTACTAAATTATTTTGTTTTCAGTATATCCACAAAACTCTTCCTCTCACATCATTACGTTTTGAGATTGGCTTTTCTGATATTAAGAAAGACCAACATGATCAAAAATGTTCCCAAGAACATATAGGGCTTTAAAGGTAATCACCAGGACCTTGATATTAAGAAATATCACCAAATCTAAAATTATATTATGAACCAGTAATTTTATCACTAATCAGTGATTGGATCAACTCAACAGATGATAGAATACTTAATATCGAAGGGCATGATTTGGTATATGGTTGGCATGCTTATCTGTTATGTGACAAGAAGGTGGACAATAATTTTAAAAGTCATATTTTAAGGAATGCTCTACTGCGGGTCTGGAAAAAATTTCAACATAAACTAAATGACAAGATACCTATGTGGGCAATTCCCAGACATGCAATAGAGAACATAAGTATAGTACAAAAACAGGATGTAACCACATACAGACAGCTTCTCACCATAGAGAGAGGTGTATTACAGCTAAAACCCTTGAATGTACTAAAGGAGGAAAAGATAATCCAAACATGGTTTCAGTATGGACAGTTACAGGCCGGATGGAAAATAGATCAAAAAATTGGTTTTACACAAAATGAGGATAATTTACTAAAACAAATTAAGGATCAAAGTCAAATGCATATAAAAAGGTTATATAATGTATTAATAGAAATGGATTCGGAAACAGAATTAGTCAAAGACTGTATGATAAAGTGGGCACAAAATTTTGAAGAACCAATAATGTTGGATACATGGGAAAAGATTTGGGTAAGAAATGTAAAATTCACACAAGCCCAAAATTTGAGAGAGAACTTTTATAAGATGTTTTATAGATGGCATTTAGATCCTAAAAAACTGGCGTCTATGTATCCAAATTTACAACCTAAATAGCAATAGCAATAGCAATAGCAGTAGACTTATATACCGCTTCATAGGCCTTTCAGGCCTCTCTAAGCGGTTTACAGAGAGTCAGCATATTGCCCCCAACAATCTGGGTCCTCATTTTACCCACCTCGGAAGGATGGAAGGCTGAGTCAACCCTGAGCCGGTGAGATTTGAACCGCTGACCTGCTGATCTAGCAGTAGCCTGCAGTTCTGCATTTAACCACTGCGCCACCTTGGCTCTTCCCAAATGCTGGAGATGTGATTGTGTTGATGCTACATATTACCATACATGGTGGACTTGTAAAAAGGTTAAAGCATTTTGGATAAAAATATGGTGGATTATGCAAAATGTTCTTAAAAAAACGATAAAGTTTAGCCCTCAGTTATTTCTGTTAGGTATAACTACTGATTGTACTGTTATAGAGACTAACTTGATTTTGTACTTAATAACAGCAGCAAGACTGTTGGTGGCGCAATACTGGAAGAAGGAAGATTTGCCTACTATTCAAGAATGGACATTAAAAGTAACAAACTTAGCAGAGATGGCTAAAATATCAGCATATCTCAAGGACCACTCAAATGAGAAATATAAACTGGAGTGGAGAAGATGGATTGACTATATTCAAAATAAATACGGGACTAAGAGATTCCAGATAGTTTATGACTGAAAAAGTGAGGAATGATATAATCTGTTTAGAGTTAGCCTAACAACAGAGGAGTTAAAGCTCAAAAGAAAGATGATACTAACTTTTTAAAGTTTATTTTAGAACATCTTTGTTAAAGATGTTTCCCTATATTTGTTCTGGGAAGTCAGGGGAGGTTGGGGGGGGTTGGGTTCGGGTGGAGAGGGTGGGGAAGGGGAGGTAAATATTTGTAAAAGCCTTTTTTAAAAAAAATCAATTAAAAAAAAAGAAATATCACCTTGATATTAAGGAAGTCCAACATTAGGATGATCAAAAATGTTCCTAATCCACATACGGCTTTAAAGGTATTCACTAGCATCTTGAAACACACTGGTAACCAATGGAGCTCATGCAGAAGTGGTCCCTTATATCATGTATCTGCCACTGTTTACTATCTACTGAAACGATTGTGATAACAGGCAAAGGGTTTGCAAGGGAATGGTGAGGTGGTTCCATTGTATGCAATCTGACACACTCTCTTACGAGCCTTTTTCATAATAGTAATAAATTCTGTACTTCCTGAACATTAAAAAAAAATATTTTCATTGTTTTTATGGTTTCTTTATTTGAATGCCATCCAGAGAGAACCATGTGAGGTGGGTGGCCATATAAAATAAATATGACACTTATATACAAAATAGGAATACTTTTATGAATGGGAGATGCTGGATCGCTTTGAGCAGCATCACTTTGAGGAATTCTCCTTGCTATAATAATGAATAATAGTGAATCTATTGCTTTTGAAAAATGATGTAAAGTATCTCCACAGTCATCTGATTATTAAAATGTCTTGATCCATATTGGTAGAGAGAATCCAGTTTCAGATCATTACTACAAAAATAAATTAAAACACTTGAGAGTGGAAGCTTATTGGAAAGTGAAGCAATCGCTAGCAAATGTCAGTTTTTCTTCATTTATTCTGGCCAATTGATTGTAATAGAAGACAATAATTTTAAAACTATCTTTCAGATGATACTCCCATCTTCCTTCTATTGCAGTGGTTCTCAACCTTCCCAATGCCGCAACCCTTTAATACAGTTCCTCATGTTGTGGGGACCCCCAACCATAAAATCGAAAATATGTGTTTTCCAATGGTTTAAGAAAGGGTCATTCGACCCCCAAAGGTGTCCCGACCCACAGGTTGAGAACCACTGTTGTTTTGCAAATGAGACATGTATGACATTAGAATGTTTAAAACAGTGATCTCATTGTCTATGCAGAAAAGTCACTTGAGCTTTTCCTATAATCTTGCCATGTTAAATATTGATTGCTCTAAGAATCCCTAAGTTAGAAACTTATCAATAAAATTTGATCATCTCTTTAGATCATTACAAAGTAATATGCAGAAATGTGCAGCCTGCATTTCAAGTATAATTAATTGAATCAGTCTGGAATGTCCGTAATTTTAAGAATAAGCTTAAATTCGATGATGAGGGGAAGCATGGATTTAAGGTTACTGAAATCATTGTTCAGAATACAACAGTGAACAAAGGAATTCCCATAAGCCTTTTGCAACAGATTTGACAAAAAGGAACAAATCTGGAGCGCTAGTCACAGTTGCTATCTCTACTCCCAAGTGTGCATCATCATCATCATCATCATCATCATCATCATCATCATCATCATCATCATCATACTGTCCACTTTGAAATGAACCTGGAAGCAGCCATCTTTCTGTTCCTCAGTTGCCACATAGAGGGGAAAGGAGGTTGGGATGCATTACTAGACACAACCAAGAGCTTTCTCATGAAAACCAAAGTCATCTCTATGAACAACTGATAAGGTTGGGGAAGGAGTGCTTGAAGAGACTGCCAATTAACCCAATTGGCCAACGTGATCTGTGACACTTGGGGATGGAGTTATTTCCTAGTTTAATTATACTGTAACCACGGGAAAGATTTAGATTTGGCTTTCCATTGAAGTTGTGCCAATAAGATGTACTCATTAAAGAAGACTATTGAGAAGGAGTCTCAGAGTGCAGATTTGCTTCAGTTTATTAGCCTTGACACATATATCATCCTAAAAGGGAATATAGACACATTTGTATATGAATACATATACTTACACACATACCATCAACATAGTGTGTGTGTGTGTGTGTGTGTGTGTGTGTGTGTGTGTGTTTGTATGAATGCTGATTTAAAAATTATTCCTATTTTTTAATGACATAATATGGTTTATCTTTTGGACGAAAATGTGTTAGGCCAAGGTTCCAAATTCTGATGGGATCTTGCTGTTTTCTCTTCTTTTGGATCTTAAACCTTTGAAACTTTGTTGGACTAGACAGAATTACAAAAAAAAAAAAAAAAAGCAGAGAACTCTCTCCCAGGTTCCTTTGTAAAATAATAAGTTCTCCCCAAATAATTCTTCTTCCATTTTATCTGGATCAACCCTCACCTAAATTTTCCATTCCATAACATGTCATCAAGATAAAAGGAAGTTGTTTTATACCTTTTGTGCTTATTTCCAGACTTTTTTTAATTGAAAAGTTCCAAATGTATTTTTAAAGGTATTAATCCATGCTTCTGAAAAAATGCTTAACGTGCACTCTTAAAAAGCCATCCCAACTGAAAGAATAAAAAACCCTTTCTCAGGAAGATAATATTGGTGAATATCAGAATTCCCTTTGGTTTAGATTTGATAAGTATAGATATCACTGTCTGTAAATGTCTTCAAAACAAGAAGGAATGTAAGATTTAAAATGTTGATTATTGTAGAAGAAAGGAAAAGTAGTGAATTTGTTCATATAGAGAACACAAGATTTCTTGTGTTGAAGTGAGAAATAAATAGTCTGTAGTTCAAAGATAGATCTCAAACATTTCGAACTCTGTCTTAAATCTTCAGAACTTGTGTTTAAATATCAGTATAAACATATTGCACTGATTTAAGTTGCCATCTCTCTCTCTCTCTCTCTCTCTCTCTCTCTCTCTCTTTCTCCTTTTTTTATAAATACTTTTTCTTTAATAGCAATACAAGACTATACAAAAATAGTAACATTTAAGAAATAGACTACTTAAAAGTAGTGACCTTTGTAAAAAATTTTTTAAAGAAAGTAACAACGTGTCTTTATTCATGAGACAGGGAAATATAGAAATCAATAGTTCAGGATTGAAAGATAATGACAATGACAGATCCAATCATGCTTAAATATTGTTACCAAAAAACCAACCTTAGGCACAGATAGTGGTCTTATTTGACAGAGGGAAGGCTGCAGGCACTGATCTCCTTTATTAGAATGAAATGTAGCCTAGATCACCTGTTAGAGAACTTTCATTTGGATTTACTTTGGAGAGCCATATTATGACAAATGGCAAGTTATGGCTTGAGAATCTTCAGGTCTATTTTCTCTGCTTGTGTTTTAGCAACACTGATGACAGGAGTCTTCTCCAAATGTGTCTCCTTTTCTTCCTCCTCCTCCTCCTCATCATCTCAGAAGAGAAGAGAACTGAATCCAGAGAATATGTTCCACACTCCAATTTCTTAAATATAACAGGATTGATGCAAAAATTCACTGAAATGAAAAGCTGTTTTAGGAAGTCATAAAACATAAATTTATATAATTTGCAAATAGAATGGAATGGAGTAGAGTAGAGTAGAGTAGAGCAGAATAGAATAGAATATTCTTTATCAGTCAAGTATGATTGAACACAAAGGGATTTGTCTCTAGTGCAGAAGTTCTCAGTGTCCATGCAACCAACCAATAAACTGATAAATTATAAAATACAATTATAAATCATAAGGTGCAACCAAAAAAGTGATAGTCATAAGTTACCAATGAAGTAGGTAATAGGAAAGATGAGAAGGATAATAGTAATAGCTCTACTACATGGTTAGATACCCTTAGGTATAAGACAATGCTGTGGCAATTGTTTAGCAGAGTGATGGTATGGGGAAACATTGTCTTTGTGTCTAGTTGTTTTGGCATGCAATACCCTGTAACAGCACCCTGAGGGGAGAAGTTGAAACAGATTATGTCCAGGATGTATTTTCTCAACTCTCTTTCTGACTCGCGCAGTATACAGATCTTACGTATGCAGGTATTATGGACCAGAAGTCAGTAGTGTTCACTACCAACATCAGAAGTCTAGTTGATTTTATGCCTGTTTCTACTTTGATCATTCTTACAATGTCTTTGCAGGACACCAGTTCAAGCCAGAAGCATCAATAATTGGTGTATTCCAAATATTTTGATTCCATGCCAAAACTCACTGAATCCAGATTTTTTTAAGCTCACCCTAGTGTAATACTCTCATGAATACAATCTGAAGTTTCCTGCCAAATTTGTTATTTTTTTGCAAAATTTGGCAGCAAACCTTAATCCTTTATTAAGTACAATGAGACTGGGGAAAACCCAGTAAAGTGGTTCTGGAATAAATGAAGGATATAAATACATGATAAAGAGTCACACTGAAGTGCTAATTGCCTAGACAATACGCTTGGAAGGCCATAATATTTTCATGACTTCTAAAAAGATAAAGAAAATTGTGCATGTAAAATCTTTTTGTGAAATTGTTAATTTGCCACTTGAGAATAGAACAAAACCAGCATGTGTGGACTGATGACAATTTTTATTCATTTGTTTAATAAATTGCCCCTCTATTTCGTGGTGCTCAAACTAATATACAGTTGAAGGAAAAAAATGAATGGAAGTTAAATGAAACTAATTCATTAGCTGCACCTAAAAAGAACTTTGGTACAATAAAATTAGAAAGCAAAAATCCAACAATAAAGTAATATTAACTGTATAAAAACTGATGGAATCATTCCGTTTTCACTAGGCAATAAAATTTGGAGCTGATCTAACCTTCCTAAGGGAGCATTCCATAATAAAGGTGCTGTGGTGTTTTTTTTTGGGGGGGGGAATCCATAAAATCCATTTCCCTAAGGTAGAACTAAGCAATCTGGGAATTCAAAGCCAAATCCCTGAGTTGTGAAATTTGGGGAGAAACACAATTTGTCATTAATCTGTGGCTTTGGAAATGGGGAAAAGAGGTATGAGAGCTCTCTGATTAGCTTAATGTAAACTTATAGTCAGGGACATGCAGTCACTAGAGGCAAGGGAGGCAGAGCCTCCCCAGTCTCCTGAGAGAAAGGAAAGAGTTTTAAATATTTTTTTTAATGAATTAAAGCCAGGATAGTTGCTACCAGATTTCAAGTCACAGTGGCTTGGTGTCTGCTCTCAGTGTTAACTAGGAGGAGGCCAGAGAACTCGGGGCTCTTTTGCTTAAGGAATTTTCGCCTTTTAAAAGTTAAGGCGGAGTTAAAAAGCAAAAGATTAATATGCAAAGAGGCCTGATTCTCCCGCCTCCTGATCTGGGAGCAGCGAAATCATGTCTTGCACTTGAGCGACTGCGCAAGGGCAAGGGTGATTCTGGAGAGGTTTTTCTTTGACCACTAGCCGCCATTTCTTCAGCAGCCAGCCCAGCACCGAGCGGGGAGGACGAGGAGGAGGAGGAGGAGGAGGAGGAGGAGAAGAGCGGTGAGCCCTTGTCAGATGGGGGTGGCTGGCTGGCTGGCTGGGAGGAGAAGAGCGGTGAGTCTTTGTGCTGGCCAGCCGGCCGGCCAAGCAGGGAGCAGGTCGGGTGGGGGTGAGTGGCTGGCTGGCTGGCTGGGAGAAGAGCGGTGAGTTCCTCCCCAGCCAGCCAGTCACCCCCACCCAACCTGTTCCCTGGTTGGCTGGCCGGCTGGCCAGCTGGCACAAAGACTCACCGCTCTTCTCTTCCCAGCCAGCCAGCCACCCGACCTGCTCCCAAGAATGTCAGTGGGGACAGAGGAGGCGGGAGGGCGAGGCGGCAGAGCACGGCAGCGGTGAGAAGCAACACCCCCGCCGCTGTGTCCGACAGGCATCTCGCGTTTATGTCCATCATAAACGAGAGACGCCTGTCGGACACAGCGGCGGGGACATTGCTTCTCGCCGCTGCCTTGCTCTTGCCTCACCAACGGTATCCCTCACCGCACGTCACTGCTTTACTTATAGTAGTAAAAATATGCCCCTATGTCCTGAAATCTTCCTTTTGTCCCTTGAAATAATGTCATGATCACATTGCCCCACTGACCCTTTGAATAGTAGTAATAGTAATATTATTATGGAATCAAATATTCAATGCAGAAAAGTGAAACCTGCAGCAATTAATGGGACGTCTGCCTTGTCCAGACTGAGCCTAAATCCAAAATTGCCAATGCATCCTGACAAGTGTATTTGAGTATTTGAGTATTTGAAAATTTATTTATAGGCCGCCCTTTTCCCTGGGGGGACTCAGGGCGGCTTACAACTCATGGGGAGGGGGTACAAACAATAACACATAAGAGCAATACATAATTAAAAATAGAACACAACATTCATACCATTCGGGTGGGGGTGAGTTACATTCTTTAACCCCAGGCCTGACGGGATAGCCAGATTTTAAGGGCTGTGCGGAAGGTCTGGAGGGTGGTGAGGGTACGAATCTCCACGGGGATTGTGTTTCAAAAGCTTAGTGACATGGTTGAAAATGAACAGCAGTTTCATCTTTGTTTTAAATCTTCTTATTAAAGTTGAGTGAGGAATAAGAGCATCTTTTTTTTTTATAAGAACAGATCAAAAGTTGCAAATTTATTTATAAGCAAGTTGAAAAGAATTTTTTTAAACAAAATTAATATAGGAGATAGTAACTTTTAACAGATTTGTCCAGCAAATGTACCAGCTTCAAATATTTAAATCTCATAAGATTGTGGCTAAATTTCTATGGATTTTTTAAAATTATGTTTGTTACCCTGAATGAAGGATGCCACCTCACACTTTCTGTCTTCAATAAATACGCAACAGCAGGTACAACTGGATTCTCTCCAAATTGGGACTAATTGTAGCTTGTAAGTTTGGCTAATGCAAAAGTATGAGAACTCAATCCATCCAATATAAGAAAGTACTAATTTTTAAAAAAATGTTCATCAAAACAGGAAAAAAGCATAGTTGACAGATTATAAAGTCTAAACTGGCCTTTCCTGCCTTCCAATTTATCTCAATTCGTTTTGCAATTCAGGATGTTAGTCATTAATACACTTCCTTATTAAAACTTATGCAGTCACCTGAAGTTCACAACCATGGAGAGGAGACAAAATGAAATACATTTATTGATACAAGAGCCATATGTCCAGGAAATAAAGAATCCTTTAGTGTGGAACAAAAATAAGAAGCAAATCCTACATAAAGTTCTTTGGTCTATTTAATAGGTGGTTCAATGGTCCGAGAAGCTGAAGTTATTTCAGTTTTATTACAACAGTGGTCAGTGATGTGGGAGTTTCCTACAGAATGACCTTTAGAATGTAAAACTAGGGTTCTGTGATAATTGGAATCCTGTCTAAAATCTTCCCTTCCCTTTGTATTGATGGTGATAATGATGATGATGCTCTAAATAATATCTTATAAAAGTAATCTTCCAAATTATTATAATTATGTATTGAAAACAAACTGATTTACTGAGGAAGAAAGCTGAACTATAACAGTGATGGTTCGGTTTCCTAGGGAATCTCTCTCATTCCATCCTGAAAATCTATATACATTATAAATGTATCTACAAACTCTACAACAATCTTTCCTACCCTGGGATTTTCCATATAGTATATGTTCGAAATGCAACTCAGAATACCCAGCCAACTATGATTATGTAGACATAATGGGCATGGTGCTTTTTGGGGGAGGAATAGCGGCAAAACCTACTATCATACATTTGCTGACTTCTCTTAACTGAGATATCTGACTGTGTATAAATCATGTCTGATACAAAGATGTGAATAAGGCAAAACATATTTTCTGAGGTTTTTTTTTCCTTCTGTTTCTGATTCCTTCCAGGTAGATCTTGCTAAGGGAGGATGTAAAGATATACATACTGGAGTTCAAGGAATCTGAAGAGGCAGGGATTCAGAGCTTATCAATTTTTCTTCCATTTTATATCCACTGAAAGGATAGACAGAGACAACTTCAGTCAAGAATCATTGGAAGAGTCAAGCAGTTTTTATTTTTCTGGCTGCAATCCTCACAAACATTTTGATTACTTCTTAAACTGTTCTCTTCAGCAACTATCCTGATACAAATTGATGTAAAAATCCCCAGCAATAATTTATTCTCCATGCTTTCTAACTCTTAGCCTCACAACAACTCTGTGGTATGAATTTAGCCTGTGTATGCATCCCTTGAGATTTTAAATACTTGAACAATTTAGATTTTTAAAAAGGGGGGCTTACAGAACTCAATGTAGTCTTTCCATCTCTTCAGCCAGAGGCATTCGGGGCTGGCTGGATCCAGTTTATGATCCTTTGAAGTGAATCTTTGATTTTTCTTCTTCTTCTTTCTATGTTCTATTCACATGTTCTATGTTTATTTCTGGGAACTGGTAGCGGAAATTTTTAATTTTCTATCAAAGATCTTTTATTACATTTTCATTTTCCTTATAAAATCACTTAAATACTGGCAGTTAAAAAAAAGAAACAATAAACAACTCATAAACTTCTATCCTACATACAACCCTTCCTTCTACCCCTCCAACTTCATTTCCCCCTTCCAACAATCCCTCTTCTACTTCCCCTCCCCCTCAGCATTCCTTTCTCCCCTTCCCACCATCTCACCTCCTACATTCCCTTCTCCATCCCTCTTAATTTCCAACCCTCTTCTTTCCCTCTACACCTCGCTTCGGTGTATTTCTAGTATTCATTGGTCTATTTGTTTTGTACTAAAAACAAAGAAAAATAAAGGAAAAGAACGAAGAAAGAAAAAAAAGGAAAAAAAAGCAACAGTATCCAAGTGCATTCATTGTTCTGAAAATTGAGTCTATATTTCCACCCTACCCCCCCCACCCCCTGAACCCCCTACCTGACCCCCTTCCGACTTCCAGGTCCCATTCCCTGCATCGTTCTTTATCAAGCAAAGTCTGTGAGTATATTGAAACAAATAGATTAGAAGTTACAAAATAAAAAAAAATAAAAAAAATAAAGAACAAAAAAGAAAAGAATAATAAAAAGGAAAAAAGGGGGGGGAACCCCCCCCCCAAGAAAGAGAAGTCATATACTCTCTAACATTAACCTCAGCTTCTCATTATTTTTTAAAATCTTAAACAATATCTTTACCTGCTTCCGCATAATAAATTCTATACCTCCCATCCTGCCTTTACCCGTGGTCCGATATATATTTTATCCTCATCCATGCTCCTCTCATATTTCTCCACCTCGTGTAGACTCTCCAGATAATCTTTACTAACTTGTATTCAAATAACAATTTATACAAAAATCAGCTTACATTCTGGATCAAGGTAATCTAATGAACTTTCACTACCTTCATCTACCCCACGCCACCCGACTCCATTCATCCCAAACCACAATCCAAGAAACTACGATCTCCGCTCTCCTCGCCCCAAAGAATAGATCATGCGCAGTTTAAATTAAGATTAAACAAGTCTTATATAAGTCCCATACATATATGTCCAAATTCAGCACGCTTCTTTCAGTCTCAATATCTCTCATCGGTATACAGCTTTGTCATTTATACCAGACAGGAGTCCTGAACTTTATTCAAATTAAAAATTTAAGAAGTATTTTAAAGGCATAGCTGGATCTTTATTCTTTACTCTTCTGCCCTTCCGGAAGGGGAAGCAAACACTTTGTAGCCACATGTCCCGCTACTTACTCTTCTCCTTTCCCTTGTCTTTCTCCAAGTCCGGTGGAGTCAGGAAGTCCCGCCTTCAGGGTTTTGTTGTAAAAATCTCGGGCTTCGCCAAACAGAATTGAGACGATATTTTTGGTTCTCAAATGTGACTGTGATACCAGATGGCACTTCCCATTTATATTGTATCTGAGAATCTCTGAGTTTTTCAGTTAAAAAAGTGTAGTCTCTCCTTGCTCTTATATTTGAGATGGTATTTCTTTAAAAACAATCAAGTCCTGTCCATCGATTCGCAGCCTGTTATTGTAGAACTTCTGTATTATCGCATTTCTGGATTCTCTTGTGGTAAATATATAATTATGTCCCCTAGGAAGCTGTCGTTGTTTTGCTACACACGAGTTCTGGCGATAAATTTTTGAATCTGCCAATCAAAGTTAAATCCCGGACTTCCACTACCGAACGTCTGAAAGCCTCAAAAAGGTCTGTTTCAAGTTCTCCTGTTCCTTTTCACGCAATCCTCTGACTCTTATTGCAAACGCAGTCTATTGTAATTTATCATAACGAGTTGTTTTTGAGCATTTTCAACTTCCTGTTGTAACATTTGAATTTTAGATGTCAAATTAGAATTAGTTTTTTTCCAAAGTTCCAATTTGTCCTCCATTTCAGAACATAATCTGTCATAACAGTCATAACTCTGATCGTATCTTCCCTTGTTTGAGCAATCTTGGCGTCCAGTTTATCATACCAAGTCCGATAAAAGTTGGTTAATTCCCGGTCTGAACTCTTTAAGGGTTTCAAAAGAAATTCTTGCGTTTAGAGATCTCCAGTAGAGGGTGTGGGAGGCAAGGGCAGCGATTTTGTAACAAGTTTTTGAGATGTATTATTAAGGAAACGCTTAGACTGCTTCGATTTGGGAGCCATTATAAAAAACGCCAAAACAAACAAAGTCTCTGCTCCCCTCGGTTTTAAATGGGATACTATTTATAGACTTTTAACCAGTTAATAAGGAGAAGTCTTCAGGAGAATAGAGCTGATTGAGTGTGTCCTATATCAAACGCAGAAGCTATAAAATCGGCATCTTGTAACGCAGCTGGATAAGAAAGCCTTTTACAAATTGAAGCTGGTATTTGAATAGTAATAAGAACAAACAATTTACAACTTCAAGTTATATTTGGTTTTAAAGCCATTCAAAATTTATTCTGCCTGCAGTTAATACAACTCTATTGCCTGAATATGCAGCTTTAAGTAAAGAGGCTTTTATTTTGAAGTTTAAGGCTTGGCAGAACTTTCAGTGAGTAAACATTGTAACAAGGACCGTTCGCAGATTCATCACCATTTAACTTCCAGATAAGCAAAGTTAATGAAGGAGTAGAAATGAAACTAATTAAAAAGCTTCTGCTGGCCTATTGTGAAACCAAAACATATGATAAGCAATCTCTTTTGTTTTGAATTCTTGTGAATTCTTGTGAGGATTAACAAAAGTGTTCATATTACTGGAGAAACCAGCCTGCTCGGCGCCATTTTAAAAGCCTCTAAGTAAATAATTTTTCGGAGTAGAAAAAGAAAGAAGCTAAAATGTTGATAAACAATTATTTGTCCACGGAAATGGATTCAGCTCGTGATAAGATTAAATCAAACAAAACTTGGAACTGAGTGGGGGAGACCTACTTTGTCCTGCACAAGGCAGTTTGAAATTCCCAGCACGGACAGCCGTTCTGCCTTGGGCTAGCCCACCTTTCCCTGCAAGCACAAAGCTGCAAAAATCGAAGAGCATTTGCCAGCAAAACAGTAGCGGAAATTTTGAGTAGGTTGGAGAACCGGTAAATACCACCTCTGACTGGCCCCCGCCCCCCATCTATTTGCGTCTCCCGAGTCCCAGCTGATTGGGAGGAATGGAGATTTTTCAGTAACCTTCCCCTAGAATGGGGAGGGAATGGAGATTTACAGTATCCTTCTCTTGCCACTCCCAATCAAGCCATGCTACCAAGCCATGCCACACCCTCAGAACTGGTAGTAAAATTTTGAATCCCACCCCTGATTAGGTTTCTATAGCATTTTTCCTTTTCTTCTTTAGATCTTTTTTTTTTTTTAACATTTCCTGGACTTTCAGCAATAGAATATTGCTCAATGTGATTTAGTATCACTAGCCACTCTTTCTGCTGATTCAAATAAACAGGCCATTAATACTTATGCCTTAAGTCCAGTTTAGCATCTTCAGCTACCTGCTGTCACCTCTGTGGCCAAATTTCTTCTCATAGTCCTCTCAGAGGCTAATCTATCATCTCAGGTATTTTTAAGGACTCTCCCTTATCCCAGGTCAATATCTCAAATTCAAAACTTTATTGTCAGAGTATGACATGTGTACAATGAGATTGGTTGAGCCTCCCTTCATGCAACCCGCCCCAACACAATACAACTACAGTGAAAGACAGAAAATCCCTAGTCCAGTGAACCCTACCAGAAGTGAAATGCTCTGAATTCTGCTACCGGGTTCGTTTCGCGCACACGGCGCACGCACCCTGTAGGTGCTAAGAAGCCTTACGAGACTGCAAAGATAAGTAGAACAGTGGGGGGGGGGGACAGCTGTGCCACACCGATTTAGATTTGCTAGAAGCAGCAATTTCCTACATATCGCATTATACAACTGATTGTCGACACAGCTGATCATCGGAACCTTTTTTTCTTTTTTAAAGCATTTTTTGCTACCGGTTTGGGTGAACCAGCCCAAACCAGTAGATTCACCCCTGAATTCCTACGAACAACACCCAGTCCTATTGCACCATCGTGAACTTATTGCATGTTGCCGTGATGGGATTCAATTTTTTACTACTGGTTCGGTGGGTGTGGCTTGGTGGGCTGGCATCGTTTGGTGAGCATGGCTTGATGGGGACGGCCAGGGAAAGTTACTGCAAAATCCCCATTTCCTCCCGATCAGCTGGGACTTGGAAGACAGAGATAGATGGGGCAGGGCCGTCAGAGATGGCATTTACCGGTCCTCTAAACTACTCAAATTTTCCGCTACTGGTTCTCCAGAACTGGTCAGAAACTGCTGAATACCACCTCTGCATGTCGCAACCGTTCCGCAAGTCAACGTACTATGTTGTTGTGGAGTTATTTTTCAATCAGGGAGTATAACAGCCCGTAGATAAAAACTGTTTCTTTGGCCTGTTGTTGGCTGCTTATGATTCTATATCTGTGGTAGGAGACTAAAGAAGGACTGACCAGGGTGGAGTCATCCTGAGGATTTTCCTCACTCTTCTAAGACAGCGAGCTGCTAGCGATGTTATCCAGTGTCCTTCTGTTGTTCATAAGCACTTTATACTATAAGAATATATATATATATTTATTTCAAGTGCTTAGTTGCAAAGCAGACTACAGAGACACTGTACGATAGAGCTTGTCTCAGTGACCGCAGGGAGATATGGACAGCCAGGAGATGCTTATCAAAAGACCTTATTCAAAGCACACTGTGAGCATTGCTGTTAAGACCAAGACTTAAGCATCAGTCGCTGCCATTTCTTTTCCCTCTCTCTCGCCTTGGGCTCATAATACTTCTCCAGGGCAGACAACAAAGAGGGACTAGTGATGCCGAGCAGATTCCCCATTAGTGCATCATCACAGATTCCCCAAACATAGTGCATTCATCACTGTTCATAAAGGATCAAACCTCCAGTTAAGACCTATACAAGCCCTACAGGGGGGAAATGACCTCAAAGGTTTTGTACCCATTGATAGTCCAATACTTTGGGAACATTTTAGCATTTTGGTTGGCAGAAGAGCCCTTCAGGTCTACCAACGTAGAGAAGTAAGGGAGCCTCAGGACTGTCTTGCCTCCACTTAGGTTTATTGCTTTTTTATGTTCAAAGGGGAGATTTGGGAGTAGATTTTAAGCAGGTTCCCTTGGATCTTCATGGTATGATCAAGAGAGAAATGAAGTGGGTGAAAACTGGAGCTCATATTTTTCTGCTGGGCATTTGAAGCATAGTCCAACCAATGAAAGGGGGAGAGCGGGGGAAGGAAAGAAATGAAGTAACTTTTAGTACTCAAGGTCCACTGAAATCAATACCTATCAATAGATGTTACCATTGATACTTCATTTTCCCTTCTAATTGTTCTCATCTAATTTTAGTTTATCTTATTCTTAAAAAAGTGATAATGAGGTCAGAATGGAGGAATGGTTGAAGTGAATTTCCCAGAGACACCTACGTATGTGTTTGCCGTAAGTAGACATTCACAATCATAGAGCTAGCTTTCTTTCTTTCTTTCTTTCTTTCTTTATTTCTTTCTTTCTTTCTTCTCTTTCTTTCTGTCTTTCTTTTCTTTCTTTCTTTCTTTTCCCTGTCTCACTCTTTCAACTTCCCTCCACGCTCTCTCTCTCCCTCCCTTCCTCACTCCCTCCCTCTTTCTTTTTTTGCAATTTTGTTATAAAAATCAAACCTAGGTATATTTTGCATGTGATTGTTTTGATTCCAAAATTTCTACCCATCTGGACTTGAGAAGATCAGAGTTCTGCCTAAAAGAAAGTCAAAGAATTTGGTTTGAATGGGATCAAGATGTGGGAGGAGAATATTAAAATCAAAGATAAACTCTTAGCTGGGCTTCTGTTAGTGGCAACATATCTTCTGTTTCTAAAGATCTTTGCTGCACTTCCATCATGTTGTTCTTCCCTATTCCTGGACTGAGATTGCTCCTGCAAAAGACAGAAGGAACCAATGTATTTTGAACAACTTGACTCAGTTCATTAGATTCATCCACCTTTACAGTTATGACAAAGCTTCTGGTCTTTCTAATGTGTTTTATTTAATTCTGTTTACTCTAGAAGTAGCAGCAAAACATAACTCTCCTTTCTGAGCTTTATCCAGTTTGGAAGGAATATTACATATAAAAAAAAGGAGATTAAGTATCACACACCAAGATTTCTAGACTCTGCAATGAAAGTAATTTTTCCATTCTGTGACAAGGTGTATATGGGATGTCATTACCAATTTTGGTTATAATAGATAGTGTTATTGTTAAGGTCAATAGCTCCATTCCATTTGGCAATTCCAATTTATGGCAATATGGAACAGGTTTTCTGTCTGCTTAACTTTACAGTTTTTCCCACACTGGAAACAGATGGACCAAGAATCAGAGATTGTTTTCATTTTGTTGTTTTAACAGAGCAAAACCCTTAGATGTTATAAATCTTTGCCAATGAATGATAGAGTGATACAAAGAGTTAATGTGCTGCAGGACATGACTTTTGAATTTTTGTCATACATCATTTTTGCAGGTCAGAATGAAAGAAAATAAGACTGCAAATCCACTATCTCATTGCAAATATATGATGGCACAATTTATTTTTTATTTGTTCAGTAGTTTGAACAAATGACTGTTTCAAGGTAAATACAGGTAGTTTGTCAGCTTGTTGTTTAGCCTGTTTAGTAACAATACAGGTTTGCTTCTTTATCTCTGTAATTTGAAACTATAATACTCAATTTACCATTTTATTTTTAGATGGCAAAATGTGTTATAACAAATGGAGAAACAAACATCATCCTTGTTTCTGATCTAAACCTGCTATAGGTAGGTTTGAGAATTGGACTACCTGAGGTCAAACTAAAAGTAATGTCAATGAGATATTAATGTGCTAATAGGCACTCTTTAAATATATAAAAGCTTTGTGTTATACGGTACAGGAAGAAACCATACAAAAAAATAATAATGAAAAGTCCTTCACACACCTGTGATCCTGAAACTTTGGGTGGGTGCAGGGGGAGTATTTGCATTTTTTAAAGTTGCATATAATTCCACCACACAATTATAATATTAATTATGTGGATGTGATTAATGTGCAACTTGAAAAGTAATTTAATCTGGAAAAATAAGCACCCTCCAAGTTATTTCATGTTAGCGTATGGCAGCAATGTATAAATGCCATTCATGTTAACTGTTCCTTTGCAATAATTCTTTTGAAATATTATGACTATTAGATTGTAAGTGAACTGAATAAAATTAATTATGTTCTATAAAATGACTTTGATCCTGCTTCTCAAGCAGCGTAAATGAAAACTAGAAATTATATTTTATTTTCCCTGGAATTCATCATTTTTAAATCTCTGTCTTCCATGTCTATGTGGGACAATGGGGAGATAAAGGAATCAAATAGTTTGATTAAAAAATGTGGCAATATGAAAGGGCATTTCTGTCTCCAGCTTTAACCCTCTTGTCTCCATTATGGTATTTACAATAGCCATATAGGTTATCAGACTGCCCAGGTCAATAACAAAACAAAACCATCTGTGGTTTATTAAATGTTTGTAGTCTTAGCAAGCAATACATCAGCATATCTTGGTTTATTTGCAGATAATGTCATAACATAAAGCAGCATCTCTCCTCCCCACAATTATGGTCTTATGAATTTCATATGTGTTAGATCAAAGTATGGCAGAAGGCAAGATAATAACTCTTTAGTTGAAACTTTACACATTTCTTTGTGCAGTAGACTGGATAGCAGAAATGTGACAATCCTGTCACTTCCTAATGCCAGTAACTATTTATCTTATAAATCACCATATTAAAATTTAGTTTCTTGCATAGTCATCTGAATGGTAAATATTTTATAGCACTAGTTTATTGAGAATCCCATTTTTACATGTGGTTTAAGTATCAGTAGTATCAAAACTGACTTTGTACAACAATGCACCCTTGCAGATTCAACTTAGATGAGGTTCTGAGATTCAGATGAAGTTAGATTTGGTGCAAATGAGGGGATGGAAAGAACTGGGTATATCGGTAAGCACATGAAACTGTGGTAATGATGAATATTGGAGACTGAAATCAGTTCTTTCCAGCGCCTGAATTTGCTTTGGAGTTAGAAAAAGAAACAATATTGTTCAGTTATAGTATGAGGCAATCACGGAAAAGAGTTTTGGGCAATTATTCCATAAGAATGCATGGTCTTTTCAAATCACAGTACTGTGAAACCAAAGAAGTACTGAAGTTGACCCATAGTGTCATCCAGTGGTGGGTTTCAAATTTTTTTAGGACCTCTTCTGTAGGTGTGGCATGCTTTGTGGGAGTGGCTTGCCGGCCATGTGACTGGGTGGGAGTGGTTTGTCAGCTATGTGATCGAGTGGGAGTGACTTGGCAGACATGTGATTGGGTGGGCGTGGCCAACTTGTAAAATGTGGTGAAACTCACTTAACAATGCTCTTGCTTAGCAACCAAAATGTTAGCTCAGAAACTCTGGCATTTGAAGCATGCAAGTCTTAAAGCTGTCAAGTTACAAGACCCTTGCCTCCCTAACCCTTTAGGAAAAATCCCAAGGGGTGTTCAAACTTGACAGCTTTAAGACTTGTGGACTTCAACTCCCAGAATTCCTCTTCCAGTCATGTTGGCTCAGGAACTCTGACATTGAAGTGTGCAAGACTTAAAGCTGTCAAGTTACAAGACCCTTGCACCCCTAACCCTTTAGAAAAAAAAACCCATGGGTGTTCAAATTTGACAGCTTTAAGACTTTAAGGTTTAAATAGGACTCTTAGATGCGGGTGGGGCAATTGGTGAGCCAGCCAATCAGTGAGTGGTGGTGGGGCAAGCGTTGTGTGGACAGGCGGTGGGGGGGAGCTGGAACCGGTTCTAAATGGCACAGTAGCTTTGTGGAACCTCTTCTATAGAAGAGGTTAGAACTGGCAGAAACCCACCCCTGGTGTCATCACATAATCTAATTCCTCTTAGATCTCACAAATAGAAAATTGAAAAGAACAACAGTAATAACAATCCTAAACACAAAACACAACTGGTGAAAGAAGAGGATTGCTATAAAACTCTTCTCGGATGTTTTCAATTTAGAATTATTCAGGTGACAGGTTAGAAGAAAATGTGGGTCCAGTTCTATATTCCTACCTGTCTTCCAGGGGTGAAATCAATTTACCTTCACTACTGGTTCGCAAATGTGACTGCATGCGCATGAGCCACCTCTGCCCATGTGCAGGATCTTCCGCACACACACAGAGCATCAAAAATGGGACATGATGACACCTGGGTGGGTGGGTGGAGCAGGCTTGCAAAGGTAAGTAGAACAGTGAGGGGGTGGAATCAGCTGTGCCATGCGATTTAGATTAGCTAGAAAGCAGGAAATCCGATGATTCTAGCTAATATAAATCGCACATCAGAACTGATCATCGGAAATACCGGTTTGCCTGAACCGGTAAAAATTTTTACTACCAGTTTGGGCGAACTGGTCAGAACTAGTAGCATTTCACCCCTGCTGTCTTCCCTGATCCTGCCACATAGCCTGTTTCAAACCTCTGCTCATACTTATCTATTCTGGGTGTTTAGCAGTTTACCTGTCAGGAGTTAGCCTTACTCCATTAGTGATCCTGGGTTTGAACTGAGAGCTGCATGCAAAGCATGTGACTATCACTTTAATACTATTGCAATCTGTCACTGATTTACCCATTTTACTTTAATTAGATGAAACATATCAGAATACATTTCTTCTACAAGATTGGGAGTCCCCACCATTTGAGTTGAGCAATGACAGTCAATCAAAGTTTCTCTTAGAATGGATTTACTTTTACAGGATCAAATCTGGGCTGCAAAATCCAGATGACCAACAGATGGCAGCAAAAAGTTAACATGGCACTATCTCCCGGCTGCCATTTAGCTGTTGTCCTCCTTTATGCAGCCCAGACTTGCTAATCCTATGCTAATTAATGTATCCAACCACTTCATGAACCAGGAGTAATTTATTGTCTGGAAATCTTTACTCGTTTCCATTTTATTCCATGTTGTGTTTCATTTCCATGTCTTTCTCTTACTGGGATCATCTTTTTTTCTTCGAAAAAAAAAAGACTAAATCCTTCCAGGAGCAGTCAGTTGCCATGGCTTCTTTTAATGCTGCTACTGGCCTGCCATCAAACTAAAACAAAAAGATTAATTATAGCCTAACCTCTATTTTATTTTTCAATCCAAGGTGCTGAGAGGAATGCAAATGAGCATTCTGCAGGATACAAATTCAAAAAGAAACACACATTTCCTCTAATCTCCCACTGCTTTGACCAGGAGACAAATCAGCAGTGGGCTTATAATTACTCCTTGCTCTTGCTAGAGGTAGGACTTACAAGAGAGGGCCATGGTCTTGCAATGCAGAATGTAAGGAGGCAGTTTAGGATTTTGATCAGCTCTTTTTTTCTCTCTCTAAGAGAGAGATTGGATGGAGGCTCAGCTTTAAAATGGAACAAGTTTGTGTAATTAAGCAACCAGAATGACAATTCTCAATTGGCTTGTAAACAAGACTGCTTGACGGAGAAATAGGCAATGATGACCTTTGGAGCAGGAGAGATTGTGGTGACTGTATAATAGCAGCCTGATTTTAATATGAACTAAGAATTTATAGCTCCTTTGAGAGGAAATTTCTGATGCCTCCCCTCTGCCTTCAATCTTTGATTGCCGTCAACACTGCCGGCTATTAGATGCACCCTAACCTGGCATAATTACCCCTCTCAGGAAAAAGAGGCTGCTTTGGGTACCTTTAATAATGCCATTTTTATTTTATTTTTTTGGACAGAGGTCATGCTGGGGACATACGAGGCTTTACAATACTTGGTTGATTTACAAATAGACAAACATTAGTGTATGAGGAGATAATTGTAGGGGCATTATCACCAGAGGGCTTGCTGCAAGTTCAGATTATTCTCCCATCTCTTCACTTTGAGCAGAGAAAAAAAAACATACACAAAGAAATGCAAACAGTGACAAAATATAACAAACTCGATTCACCAGAGTAGCTTTGGATAGTTACTTTGAGTATTTCATCAATCCATTGTCTTGCAACCTGGCAGTTGGAGTTTTACAATTTCAAGAATTAAAGCTAAACGCTTTTGCCGGACACCATATTGTGGAAGCAAATGAATTTTGCTGACCACTTAAGGAATTCTACTATATTCCAAAGATAAAACTATTAATTTAAAAAAATAACTATTGTAGCCCACCGACGGAGCTGGCAACAGAGTCAGACAGTGAGGAGGTTGGGGAGGAACATGGGGCTTGCCTGGGGTTGAGGGAAGCTCAGATGAGGGCTCTGCATTGGAGACAGAGAGGGAGTTAGATAGCAGTGAGGTGGAAGAACAGCTGGAGCCTGTTTCCAGTGTGCACATGTGCAGAAAACAAGAACAACTAAGAAAGCAGGGTTGACTTAAGAGTAAAGCCACACCTTGGAGGTGATTGGCCCCTCCCAGAGGAAACAAAAGAGGAACGAATGGGGAGTGGGCTTTTATAGGAAACAATTTGTTCATTCAGTCTGGAAAGTTCTGTTTGTGATTATAAGAGCCTCTGTGCCAAATTTTGCTTCCCCCTGTGTTTGGAAACTAGTTATCTGGTAGCATTCTAAATGAGATAAGGTGCGTATGGATTAACATTCCTCTGAAAGTCTGTTTCCTAAAGCCTTGCTGACTGTGAATGAAAGGAATTCACAGTCATGTAAATAAAAGAAGTTTAGTCAGGGCCAAGACTTTGCTTCTTGCTTTCTAAGGAAGCCTGGGTCAGAACAATAATAAACAGATTATAATGTGACTTTCTTCCTCTTCTTTTTCAGTGTTTTACTTGTACAAAAGTAGTGCTCTTTTGTTATGATCCTAATATAGTGAGAGTAAATAACATGTCTTAAAATTCCTTTTGCAAGGTCAAATTCATTTCAACACCCCAAATATTATTTGGCATTTTCACTTTAGTGAAAATACACAGTGAAGGTTGAAACAAGTAATTACATATATTTCTTACTTTGCTTCCAAGAAGGGAGAATGTAGAAAATTTCCTTGTACCCACTTAAAGCTTTGGCAGCAGCTCTCCAAAGTGTCAGATTCAATAATTTTCAGATTTACAGGGAGATGTTATGAATTGAATATGAGTGATTTCCCCTAGGAAAATCATTGAACTATGTTATCAGGACCAAGTAAGTGTTGCCTTCCCTGTAGAAGCACCTGCCTTCTGGAATAAGATTTCCTACCCACCAAAAGATATGGATGGCCCCAACACTGCCGTTCTTTAGAAGTCCCACAAAGACTTCTTTCTTTACTAAAGCCTTTGGCAATGGAGAGTAATTGAGACCCTTATTTTAGCATGCTGGCCTTCTTCTTTACTTTTTTTAAAAGTTTTATTTATTTTATTGTTATTATTTGATTGTTCTGAGCTTCCCAGAGTTATTGAGAATTGGGTGCCATACATTTTTAAATCATCATCTTTATTATCATCACCATTAAAAGATATCGCTTAGGGAGAAAGAAAAGGCATGTGGTCTGGTTATGTCACAAGGTTAAATTTTAGCTGGTGAAGGCAAAATGGGAAGAGGATTTAATTCCTGCCTTTCCTACAGGAGATCAAAGCAGCATATAATGCATGTCTCAGCCAATGTATCCTATAGTTAAGAACTGACAGTGAGAACAATTAACTTGCCTCCAGAACTTGTGGGTGCTCCAACACTGGATGTTTTTAAGAAATGGTATAGAGCCTCCTCTTGAGCAGGGGTTGGACTAGAAGATCCCCAAGGTCCCTTTCAACTCTGTTATGATAGTTGGAACCATATCGATGGGTTGAGTGAGAAACAGGGACTGGTCTCAAAAAACTTGATATACTGTATTTCTTGGGCTGCAATTGAAATTCCAGTTGCAATGTATGGCTGTGAAAGTTGAACCATAAGAAAGGCTGAGCACCAAAGAATTGAAGCCTTTGAACTATGGTGCTGGAGAAGACTCCTGCAAGTCCCTTGGACTGCAAGGTGATCAAACTGGTCAGCTCTGAGTGCTCTTCAGAAGGCCAAATCCTGAAGATGAAATTTAAATATTTTGGCCACCTAATGAGAAGGAAGGACTCACTGGAGAAGAGCCTAATGCTGGGAAAGATGGAGGGCAAAAGAAGAATGGGATGACAGAGAATGATGTGGCTGAATGGGGTCATCAAAGCAGTAGGCGTGAGCTTAAATGGACTGATGGTAGAGGACAGGAAGACCTGGAGGAACATTGTGATGGGTTGTGATGGGTCGGACACGACTTTACAACTAACAACAATTTGAACATGGATCTCCCCAGTGTACCTTTAACATCTTCATGGTTACATCATATTAGCTCTCCACATAACGGATTGTCTGACAATCATAAAATGCCTTTTGGTTTCGTTTCGTTTTATTGAGCTTGTATGCCGCCCACTCCCGAAGGACTCCGGGCGGCTTACAATAAAACAAGGGAAGGGGATAACACACAAGACAACATATTAAAATATACAACAGTCACAATTTCCGAGGGGCTGGATATTTTGAAAGCCTCCCGGCCTGCTGGAGCAGCCAGGACTTAATGGCTTTGCGGAAGGCCGGGAGGGTAGTGAGGGTCCGGATCTCCACGGGGAGATCGTTCCAGAGGGCTGGAGCTGCAACAGAGAAGGTTTGGAATGTGATAAAATCTAATTTTTTGAGTTAGGATTAGATGTTATTTGGTTTTCAGAAAAAGATGGATGAACTAGATCGACTATTTTCCCACCACCAATCTTTTTCTCACATACCGGTTAAATACAAAAATGATGCAGTCTTGTAATCTTGATTTCCACTTTAGCAGCATGGGAATTTTGCTCACGCTGGGTTTAAAATGGACGTGGAACATTCTATATTGTTCACTGTCTAACTCTGATGTAGATTCGTGAATAGGCTGGCACAGGGACAGACATTTCATAGATACTTTAGCTCTAAGTCAGATATATAATGTTTGCATAGTGTACAAATGTAACAAAATATTACTGTACACGCTCCAATTTAGTTTATTTCTTTGTTTCCTTTTAAAAGGGGTAAAAATATCTTTGGTTCAAAGAGTTAAAGTTTTTACAGAATCAGGCACCGTAAAGCATGAAAATTATACATTAATGTGCTTGTCTGCCTGTTTATATATATATGCAATACAGGGTATTTTGCAATATTCAGTATTTTGGTATTGAGCCAATCTAATTCAGATTTATTCATATATAATTTCTGACCATCTCCATATAGCTTAATTCACAAGAACATTGACATAGGACTGCAGCCATAGAATAGTATTCGAATTTCTATCTGTTAGGGTCTTTGCATTTCATTCCCTGAAAATTGCTATGCTTATACAGATAAGTCTGCTATGATTTGTTGAAACAATTCAATTACAAAATGGATGAATCCATTTTAGATTATCTCATCCAATCTGAACATTTGAATTCATTTAATTTGAATGCATGACTTACATTGTTGATTCAAGCATTATTTTTCTTCAGACAGAAACATCTTCTATGCAGTTGCAGGAATCTTTTTTTTATTGCGCAAATATCATTCAACAAACTAAATTGTTGAAGCTCCTTTAAACCAAATAGAGGTGGTGAAAGCCTGCAGAATCCCCAAAACTGCATTTCCCAGGATAACCTGCTCCTCCATGCCTATCCACTTCCAGGAACAAGTAATAGAATAGGTAAGATTTTTAAACCTTTCAGTCTCTCAACTTTGACATTGTGTGGCCTGATTTTAATTTCGCCAGGATTTTACTGACACTCAGGGAAGCTTGCCTACTATCTGAGGCAGAAATATACCTCCTGTTTTCCCTGATGTTCTTGCTTATACAGTGTTTCCAACAGATATTTTCTCCAACCACAGCAGATTTGCCCTTGGGCTTCAGGTTGCGGGCAAGGGGGCATCTCATGATGATACATTGTGAAAGGGCTCTGGTAAGAGTATTTTCAGACAGATGCCATGATCGTCCCACAATTATCATTCTGAGGACCCCTGTATATTAATTCTTACAGGAGATTCAGCTGAAAAAAGTCGCTGTAAGATTTCCTGACTGAGCAGGGGTTGGACTAGAAGACCTCCATGGTTCTATGCTGTTTTGTTTTGTTCTGTTCTTTAAGTACAAAGAAGCATATGTTCCTGGACAATACAGGAATCTATCTGCCTTGATGCTCCTTCCCCTAGTCCCTGCTTAAAAATGACTGCTCCACTGTATTGAATGATTGGGGTGAGATTGAACTGGTCGGTTCAGTGCCAAAGCCCTCCTTGGCCTCTCTGCTACTGGATATAATGGAAGGAAACAGAAGACGTTAATAAATCACAAACTAAACCAAACAGCTACTTGCCTCAAGAGGAACAGAGCAGTTTTCCCCAGGCCACTGGTCTCCAGATATATTGGAGTGTGACTTTCAAAATTGCTAGATAACAGGTTGTGAAGGCTGGAATCAAGGCAGAAACTCTTTGAAAAATCTCATAATAACCACAATTGCATCAGCTTTAGGGATCCAAAAGCATTGCCTTTTACAAAGACCTGACTAGACTTGCTTTAAAGCATATATAGTCAACTCTATATGTTAGTTCACAATCTGTACTTGGAAAGTCATTCTTTGCCAGCAAAAACAAAATTTGCAAGTCATCTCCAAACCCTGCTTTGTTCACAAATGGTACTTTGGAAAGCACAAAATCATCTCTGTGGAGATTTCAATGAAAGCACATCAACAATAGCCAGGGCTCTATTACTATTAATAGTTCCTGAAAGAGATGCTTGCAAAAAAATACTGGTGTGTGACGAAAACTAGAACTGTAAAGCTGCCTCTTTTCATAGCATGACAATCCTCTGAGTTAGGAATAACACACTGTGCTCCTCCATGACAGCTGCTGCATCCCAAATCTATACAGTCTTGTGCATCCTAAAACAAGGGGTGGGATGACAGTTCCCCTTTAAAAAATGTTGCTTGTGTCTTGTGTGTGGTATTTAATTCATGAAGCCCAAAAGATCAAGGGGACAGGAGCAAGCTATTAGGAGCTGGCTTTCCTGCTGCAGTTTATTTTAATCAGCAGCATTTGAAACAAATCACCGCTGACTCTTAATATACACGAGAATGATATGTCCTCCAAAGATAAAACAACTCCAGGATACTAAGTCACAGTACTAAATATAGTGAACATGCATCTTGTAGGGGGAAAATAAACTTAGCAAACAAAATGGAGGCTGCACCTCTTTGCTCCCTATCTTATAGATATGATGAGGGTTAAGACCCAGTTCATCTGTTTGCCTATTTCTATTAGACCCAACTATGGTCCATGGGGTTGTGAAGGGACACTACTTAGTGATTGAACAACAAATCAGACCCAAACTGACTCTCCCTGCCTGGAGACAAAGCCTCTTTGGAGACAGTCCATCTGAGAGCAGAATTTATTCAGCAGCTTACAAGCAAATTGCTATCAAGAAAAGTTCCAAGTTCCACCCTCAATTAGTCTCAACAGTCCATCGCCTTCATGAAGGGTTTCCTCAGCTCTGCTGTTAGACCCGTTTTGGCTAACAATAGAACTTGCCCCCAGAGACTCTGACAAGGTGACGCTGACCTGCCTAACCCAAATGTTGCCAGGCAAGCAGATCCCTAGGATTTCCTGCCTCATAGCCCTCAACCTCCACAAAAATCTTTGTTTTTCCATTGTTCCATTGAGCTGCAGACATCTATCACATAAAGACACTGTTCTTTACCTCTCACATCCCTCTTTTTGTAAAGCAGGCACCCAAAAAGGCTTGCGGTGAAACTTGTTCCTTCTCCTCAGTGTTGTGCTCCTTCTTCAGACTGAATCTGTGATCAATTTTATGATGTTGCCATAGTTTGGTGCCCAATAGAAGAGAGCCTGATGGTCTCTTCTCCTGCACTAAAAGTGGCAAATGATTTTATTTTAACACTGGATGTGACATATTATCATTCACCACTACAAAGACTGCAGAGCAAGGTAGGTGCTCCAGCAGAAAGGTTTCAGGTTTGTCTTTGAAGAACAAGAGACATCTTAACAGCTGACAGGGTGACCTCTCAGAATGTGCTGCTTGCTCTGTCTTTCTCTACCTTGCAATAAGGCCAGTCTTATGTATTCATTTCTCCTGTAGCATGCCAATAAAGTAGGAGGGCACAGAGTAAGGGCTGTTGTGTTTTATGTAGAACAAACGTCGCAGATCAATTATCTTTGTGGAGGAAGCAAAGCCTTATCTCAGCTTTTTTTTTTAATGTGGAAAACAGCTACTCAAAAGTTATTGCTACATAAATAATTCAGATTGATCATTCACTCGGGCTGCAATCCTGGGTGCTCCCTAGTTCTGATTAGTTGTTCAACTTTTTTCATGTAGTTGGCAGCTAAGTACATTAAGAAACCAGTATGCACCATCTATCAGTGTAGTCCCCTAAATTCATGCTAATCTCTTGGCTGCTATCAATAATGTGTTAAATGTAAATGGTATGCCAAATGTAAGCTATCCAGAGTCTTTGGAGTCAGGAGGCTTCTACTTCCAAACAAACAATATTTTAAGAACTGTGTGGTGAAAAAATGCCAAATAATTTCAAAGAACCCTCTTCTTAAGATGTTAACTATTGGTTTAGTCTTCTTTTCCAAAGTATAAATTTCAACAAGAAAGCTGAAAGCTTTAGAAATTAGCAGAAACGTGGTCCTCATTTGAACTTTTCCACTTATACAAGGAGATATAGAGATTTCAACATATTTTCTGAATATTAGAAGTTTCATGAATTCAAATGAAAGATGTGAAAGACATATATAGAATGCCTAATTTGTAACACAGAGATTCATTTCTACTGAATTCAAATCAATATCCACCAAAACAAATCTAAATAAAATTTTCCACTGGCTTAAAAAACAAATTGGTATGCTTGATCCTCAAAAGTGGTGTTTGTCAAGCAACACAACTTTTAAGATATGTGGATTTCAACTCTCATAATTCCCAAGCTGAGGTCAATATATCTTAGAGTTGCAGTGGTTGAGAAACACTGGTCTAAAATGTAAATGGATAGGAAGAAGCTGTGAGTCGGTGGAGAGTCTCAGTCATCCAGTAATGGTTGTCCCAAAGGTGCTTTTTCAGGAGGCAATTGGACTTTCTTTTTTTTCTTTGAAGGCATTTCACTTCTCATCCAAGAAGCTTCTTTTTTATTATTATTATTATTTATTTTTTGAATAGACACAAACAAACAAGACACAACAAACACCATAAAAATATATTACATTATAAATTATAAAAAGTGTGTCAATTGGTTACAAAGAACTTTCGTTCATCCCTTCCACAGTCATCACCTATAATCCATATCAAATTATATATTTTACATCAAATATATTTATATATATTACTATCATCATACCTCATCCTTCATATGACTATAGTTGTTTTAACATCCGTTTATAACAAATATTCCAAAATTCAAAGGAAAACCACATAATGGCATTCCATTGTCTATTTTCACTATCATCCAACAACATTCTATCTTTGTGAAACATTCTAAATAAAAAAATAATTGTTTGATAACAAAGTTTCTAAACCTCCTTTCTTAATCATTGTTTACAATTTATATCCAATTTCAATATTGAAATATGGTAGGTATTTCAAAACCAAATGACCTTATATTCTTCTTTCAATCTATATAGCATGCTTATACCCCAGGTTTGCTATGTTTTCAAAAGAACTAATTTAACTTAGATTCATATATCTCAGTTCCTTTAAAAATATTTTATTGGTTTTAATAAAATAAATAAAAAGTAAGCATAAACAATTTCAATATTATAGGCTTTCATACATAACTAAGTTTCAAAGCTTCCTTTCATGGTCACCATTTAAAATTTATACCAAATTTCCTCTTGTTGAACCTATATATATATGTATACATTAGATCATTATCAGTTATTTATCTAGCTATATTCATGATCAATCCAATTTCAATATTATAGGCTTTCATACATAACAAAATTTCTAAACTTCCTTTCATGGTCACCATTTAAAAATTTATACCAAATTTTCTCTTGTCAATCCAATACATATGTATACATTATATCATGATCAATTATTTATCTAGCTATATCCATTATCACTTCATTTTTAACATAATGCTCTTATTGTCTTCATGTATGTAACTTGTTTTGTCCTTCCCTCCCCCTGAATTGTGAGCCGCCCTGAGTCCCCTCAGGGAAAAGGGCGGCATACAAATAAAGTAAAATCCTAAATCCTAAAATCCTATTTTAACTATTTAGCTAGTATTTTGTTAATAGTTTTCATGTCTCAACCTGTCTCTTTCTAGTAGTAGTACAGTCTTATTTCTTTTGCCTTATGTGGGATTAATCTTCTGGTTATTTTCTTAATCAACTTTGTGTGGACTTCTCTTCGCACCTTGTTGCTTGTTGCATGTCTTATAAATTCTCGAAACCTTCCATCAGCTTCTTTAATCAGCTTATCTTTGGTTATCAGTAGTGCTTTTGTCAAAGTTCCTCTCCTTAAATCCATCAATTCTTCTCTTTTTTCCTCCTTCTATACCTTGAAATCTGGGGTAGAGCTCCTTTCCATATCTCTTCCCTTTCCATGTTCCATTCTTTCCATTTCCAACCATGCACAGATCACTGTCAATATCCACAGTTATCTTGTCTCTTTGTTCATTTTTCCCTTGGGTTTTTGAGACTCTAACCTCCACTTTTTCTATTACCTGGCTATCTTCAATTTCATCAAAGTTTGCTATATTACCATCTATATTTTCCAATTTCTTCTCAATTCTCTCTGATGTTTCTAAAAAAATTCAAATTTCAAACATAATCTGTTGTAATGTTGTGGTTTCTTCTTGGTATTGTGTCATTGTCCAATTTATAAACACTGCCACTCTAGTTGGAAAACAAAGCTTTGTTTTTCACTTCTCTCTCGCTGCCAAAGAGACATCCAAAGGGCACCTGCATAAATAACACATCTTATCTCTTTGCAAGCTAAAACCTTTGAAGTGCAAGGTCAAAATGATCAAAGAAAAGAGAGAGAGAAATATTTCCAGAACTCAGCCTCCAACCTCCAAGTGGCAGTGTAACTTCTTTTCCCTCTGATGTTACTGCTTTTTTTATATTCCTTTTATATCCTCTTTATATTCCAAGCTTAAATGAAACAAGGCTCTTAAATAGAACAAAAGAAAAAGAAAAAAACTCATCCAAGCCAGTATTGTGGAAAAAAAAAAAAAAGATTTAATCCATAGGTAAAAAAAAGTAGAAGAAAAGCCAATACTTTCACTTTAAAAAGTAGGAAGTGTTTGCAAAACTTCCATCCATAAAAGACAATTAAAAAAAACACACTGTCCAAAATAGCATAAATTTGCCACTTCTTTTCTTTTCTTTACAAGTTTGATTTGGTTTTAATCTTTTTTGGGCAGTCTCTTTTGTAAAAATAAAATTTCCTCACCAGATGGACACACTTTCTCTTTCCGCTTTCCTCCAGTTGCGGAACTGTCCCGAATTCAGCAGCTTGGGGCTGCGCTTCTATCGCCTGCTAGAAGAGATTTTCTTGGATCAATCAGGGACTTTGCGATGTCCCTGAGATCAGCAAGACGTACTCTTCCCTGTCACCGTCTCTTCAGGACGGTTTAGGTCCAGATGGACCACCCAATGGTAAAAGTATCGGCTGTATTGTCGAGACGTCAGCTCCTTTATCATCCAAGAAGCTTCTTCAGCTCTGACAGGATAAGATAGAAATGGACAGGATCCATTCTCCACTATCCTTTCGGAGCTGAAGAAGCTTCTTAGATGAGAAGCAAAATGCCTTCAAAGGAAAAAAAAAGCCCAGTTGCCTCCTGAAAAAGAACTTTTGGAAGAAGCGGTGACTTTTCAATAATGACAAAAACCAACTGCATGTGGTCAGAATTATGATTCTACCCCCATATGTTCTGGGAATCTTCTGAATCTGAACCTGGCCTTAATTACATCCTCCTTGCAATTCCAGATCCAGCAGCCTCCCATAGAAGAGAAAGCTGTAGGCAAAGCCAGAGCAGGGAAAGCACATGCTTATTAGTGGTTTAAGTGTGCTTTGAGTGAGACAAATGCATGCACATCCATTTGCACACAAATCAGGCCTAGTCAGGGAAACGGCACTCTTTATGGGCAACATCTGGTAATGTCATAGCCCAGCAATCAGCACAGCTGTGTCTTCCTATGGCTGCAGCAAGCATTGCCATTCCTTAAATGGGTGTCGGAGAGAGATGGATTCCTCAGCTCTTCTTTCTTGAATTACAAGGTCCTCCAATTAACATTAACTCCTCTCTGGGCACGAGCTCATTATCTGATGCATTACCCTTCTGTAATATATTCTCCAAAAGGCTTCTCATCTTCTGAGCAAATAGAAAGAGAATGGAGGTGAGGGTGGCCATGGTGGGGAATGAAGAGAAAAAAGGAATCCAGGCTAGTGTTATATTTTCCTATCGGCCCAGTGTCTTTAATTTGCAATTTGGTGCCTCAAAGGAATCTCTGGAATAAAATTAATTAGCCTCAGGTAATGGGGATTATTGCAGTATCTGCCAAGTAGAATTTCATCCATACAAATGAATGTGGCTTCCCTCTTGCATGGCTGCAGCTACGATATCTTGAGTTGTACTTGAAGGATAAAAGTTATCACTGCAGCTCTGCCTGTCAGAGATGGCTTCACCTCTACATTTATTACCCTTGATAGTCATGCCTGTCACGTTATCCCCGTTGCTTTGAATATAGTCTAGCCTGCTTCATCTTAGAAAATTGCAGTGGGAACTCTCTCTGTATGTGCATGTGTGTCTACGTTCATTCCCTAATACTGTTCAAACATCATAGTAAAAAGAAAAAATACATTTAATTGTTCATGTGCCCCTCTTTCTCTATGTCAGTCAGTCTGTCTATGACAGATAAGTGTAGAACAGCGTAATAAGTTGCTTAATCATGACATATACTGACTGCTTTGTCTTTAGCCATTCATAACTAAATGTTCATGTTTAGTTGCATGAAGATGGCCTAGATAGAAGAGAGCAGTGGACTAATACTAGCTATCTAGTTATTTGCATACTAGTTATCTCAGTGGAAAAATCATAGCGTTGAAATACCATTCTTGGCTGGTAAATAGGACTCAGGAGAAATGTCCTCCTTCCTTCCTTCCTTCCTTCCTTCCTTCCTTCCTTCCTTCCTTCCTTCCTCCCTCCCTCCCTCCCTCCCTCCCTCCCTCCCTCCCTCCCTCCCTCCCTCTCTCCCTCTCTCCACTAGGTGATTGCATTCTAAGCACATTGTAAATCAGGAGACAATTATTTTGTTTTATTTCATACGCCCCATCTTTCAGGAGGATTCACAAATAGAAATCAGTGGATAAATAAAAGTTTTATGTAATAAACTCAATTAGGACTATGGGGATGTTTGATTCAAAGGCAAGTCAATCAAACCACTCTTTCAAACTGAATTTCTGAATCAGTGTTGATTCTTTTGAATCAGTCTGATGATTCTGCTCGAATTGGGCATTGTAACTGACTTGACATTTCAGATAATTCTGCTAAGATTTTGGATGATTTGCAAACTCCTGCAACCAGTTCCTCAATAAGCAATAACAAAATTGCATCAATTTCAGACAATGGTGGGATTCAGCCAGTTTGTGCCGGTTCGGGCAAACCAGTTGTTAAATTCCTGGCTGGTTCTGCCCCTTCCCACCCCTCCACTTCCTGCCTCACCCCTTTCAGGAGTTCTCACATGCTGACTTCTGGTTGATGTTGTGGTGGAAACGGAGTGTGAAATAACGGAGCTCTGATGAGCCCCAGAAAATTCAACTGATACCTGCTGCTGGGAGGCCTTCGGGCCATAGCTGTCTTGAAGGAACAGAGAGGCATTTTGTGGATGGCGAGGAATTGGCAATTTCCTTGCCAGTACAAAAGCAGCTCTCCTGATCGGCAGCAGGAGTGGTGACCATTTTCCAATGGTTGTCTCGAAGCTGGGACAATAGGAGTCCCCACATGCCCTGTTTTGGCTTCTAGGAAAGTGCAGAAAGTCGTACTAGGCCCAAAATGGGGTGCAGGGGTGGTGTGGTGCAGCCCTCCTGCAGCTCATTTTTGCTCCCATGAGGCTACAGGGAAGCCTACGAGGCCCAAAATGGGGCACGGGGATGACAATACTCCCTCCCCATGGCCCATTTTTGCCCCCAGGGAGTGCAGGAGGCCGAGTACTGCCTGTCACACTCCTGGCCATGCCCACCATGACCATGCCTTCCCAGTTGGTCATTAGGGCAGAGAACCGGCCTAAACCAGAATTAGTTGAATCCTACCACTGATTGCAGACTTGATCAAAATTCGACTGTTCTAAAGTTACACTGTCAAAAGTGTCATGGTAAGCCTTTGTCAGCATTGTTCAATGTGCATGATGTTCCTCAAAAAGACGCTTTTAGGGGTTGCCTAAATGTCCAGCATGCTTACTTTTAGCATAAGTAGCAGTCACCTAGACAAATTATATTTCAATTTGAATTCTAGGGAATATGTTCAATGTGCAATTATATGCAATTTCATCAAATCATACACCTTCAAATGGCTTCAGGGCAATTCAAATTAATTTAATAATTCAGTGGAATTTTCTGAACTTCACACATTGGCAGCAATATGCCAGTTATTCCACATATAGACAAAATTTAAGGAAAGATGACCTGTAATAGGTTCTCTGACAATGATGAGAGTATCTAATTCAAAAATGATTTTTATTATCCATTAACCTCATGCCTATCAGAAACCTTTTGGAAATCAGACACATTTTCCCTTTTCTCTCTTTCCACATTGCAATTTTCTCTCTGTCTCTACTGAAATCTCTTAACTCTTGGCAGCAGCTTTATTTGGAAAGAGACTGAAGGGGGCAAGGCTATTCAATACTCTTTTTGGCTCTCACTTTTTACATAAACTTCATGTCTTCATGTAAACAAAATGCATAATATAAAAAAAATAAAAAATATATAGCACTTGGGCAGAACAGAATAATTATCCATACAACTTTGAGGCATTTAATCCATGCCCAGACACCCAGGACACTCACAAAGCCAGGTTTATCAAGGACCACAGTTGATGCAACCAATCTAATTTTAGCATTGATGATGTTTCCAAAGAGTGGAGGAAATGGCAGAAAAAGTTCTCCTTCTGGGATCCAACTGACAACATTCCCTAGCTAATGGCACCCAGACCAGATTGGATAGAAAGAATGGAAAGAGACGGGTAAATAAGCAATAGGGTAAAGGTAAAGATTCCGCTTGTTTGTATGTGCTAGTTGTTCCTGAATCTAGGGGGTGGTGCACATCTCCGTTTCAAATCTGAAGAGCCAGCGCTGTCCGAAGATGTCTCCGTGCATGGAATGCTGTTACCTTCCCAACAAAGGTGGTCCTTATTTTGCTATTTGCATTTTTACGTGCTTTCATACTGCTAGGTTGGCAGAAGCAGGGACAAGTAACGGGAGCTCACTCCATTATGCAGCACTAGGGATTCAAACTGCCGAACTGCCAACCTTTCTATAAGGATACCATTTTTTTAATCAGAATGCTAGTTCCAGTTACTGAAAACTAAAAGTTTTCAATTAAGAAAGTGCCCATCTTGTCAAATCCTACCTGTCGGATAATGGCAGCTTGATTGATCCACACTCTACCAGGCATGAAAAGCTTAGCAATCAATCATCAGATTTGTCTAATCATAGAAGAATATTCCTCTCTGCTTGAGAGGCTGGTTGATTGGTTGTTGGTTGGTTGATTGCTAAGACCACGCCCTAACTATCAACTTTTGGGGAGCTTGGGTTCCAATTTCCATGCTGCCAAAACTGAAAAGGCACACACATTGTGGCATTAACAATTGTACAGATATCAATTTCATGGAAATCATAGTCTAGGTCACTGATGGAGAACCTTTTTGGCACTGTGCCAAAAAGAAAGCACATGCATGCACACATACACATGCTTGTGTAGGATGGAACCCAGAAGAGGACCTGCCCAGGGAGCATGCGCGCACTGCATGTTCACACCGGAAATTGGAAGACCAGCTCTTCCAGTTTCCGGCACTGCCACACGCACAAAGGCCAGCTGATCGTCGCACACACATGTGTGGCAGAAACGGGTAATGCTGCATGTGCCAGGCGACATAGCTCCATGTGCTATTTTGGGCACGTGTGACATAGGCTCGCCACCAAGGGGCTAGGTGCTGTTGTCCCAAAGGGAGGATTTTGCTCATGTGTGCCCTTCTGCTGTGAATCACACACATCCAAAGCTTTAGCCTCGAGCCTTCTCTTCTTTCATCTAAAAGAGAGGGAAAAGAGAGTTCCCACACATTATAATCAGAATGAATGTCAGAAATTCTGAATTCTGGAGAAAAAAATGGCAGTATTTTTCATTTTCTTTTGTGAATTTCAGAATGAGACTGTCCAGCAGTATCCATTAAGCTATCAGCACCTTTCTTTTCAACACTGAGATGTTATTCTGTAGCCTGCAAGCAGTAATTATAATCTTAGTGCATTCAGAGTGATAACAGTTTAGCTTTTACTTGATTGGCATCAGCTGTTCTCCTTTGAATTGCTTGCTGCAAATGATGAAAACATCCAGATTTGCCTAATTTTTGCCTAATCAAAATGCTTATTGTTTTGGGAGTTCCTTTGCCTGGCAACTCCCTTAGGGGCTCTTTCCTAGCTTCACATGCTCCAGAACCATTCTGTAGGTAGAAAACAAATAGCATAATATTTTTTGGATAAGCACCAAGCATCTGAGACATCTGAGCATCATGCGAATGTTTACATTGCAATACCGTTGTCCCTAGAAGATCCTCCCAGAATTGTAGGTTGATTCTATGGTTGAAGAACATATTTTGATTTCTCTGATACCAGAAAATCTTGCTAAAACTGGTTTGGTGACTGGAAGGACCAGAACATATGTACAAGGAGAAGGGAAGGGAAGATCCAAACTCTTCCTAGTCCCTTATCATTCCCCCTGAAGAGCTTGAAATCCATGCCAAAAAGAAATTCCTTCTCTGAAATAAACAAAGGAATGAATTGAAATTTGCCGGACACAAATCTTCTCCTTTACTCTTTATCCTACTCAACTGAGCTCAGCACTTTGAGGCAAAGAACTTGAAATGCCAGATTATATATAATGGTTCAGCTGTCATCAGAACTGGAGAGATTCAGGTTTGGATTCACCCTTAGCAAGGGAAATATACTAGAGCATGGGTGTCAAATTCAATCACATCACATGACGTATCGTAACATATTGTGACATTTTTTTGCCTTTGAGGAGCTGGGGTGGGCGTGGCCTGACCGTGAGGCATCCAGTCTATGGGATGCCAGTTGCAGGCCTGTAACTAGAGGCTTTGGGCCTAGCATACTCTTGTAGCTTAACCTATTTTGAAGCTAGAACACAGTGGCTTGGGGGTTAAGACGCTGAGTTTGTCAATCAGAAAGGTCGACAGTTCAGCAGTTCAAATCTCTAGTGCCACATAACAGAGTGAGCTCGTTATCAGCTTCTTCCAACTTAGCAGTTTGAACGCATGTAAAATGCAATTAGAAAAATAGGGACCACATTTGGTGGGAAGGTAACAGCGTTCTATGAGCCTTCAGCATTTAGTCATGCCAGCCACATGACCACGGAGACATTTTCAGGCTCTTCGGCTTCGAAAAGGAGATGAGCACTGCTCCCTAGAGTCAGGAATGACTAGCGCATATGTGTGAGGGAAACCTTTATCTTTTTAATTTGAAGCTGCCATTTGGATAAGATGTGTTCTCCTAGAGTAAAAGTAGAAAAGAGATAGCCTGGAAGATGCATGATTCATAGTTTTAGAGCTTCTGGCCCAAAAATGATACAAGAAAAGCTACTGGAAATCAAGGGATGGTCTGGGACATGTTGCTGAATTAAATGGCGGTTTCATCAAAACTCAAGGTGTAATCCATTCTCTTGGCAGAAATCCCACAAGCCCTTTCACTGACAGCAAGCCATCAATAAAAACTTATTAAAATTGGTTGCCTTTTTTATGCTACTTACAATAGACTGTAGGAGGATGACTTCTTCCTGTTGATTAATGGCAGGGGCTAGTACAAAATCAGCCCTTTCTCCCACATATTAGAAGTGCCTGCAGAATGTGCAAACATTCCCAGTTGCTGCAGACATATCTATCACATAAAGACACTGTTTTTTATCTCTCACATTCTGCATTTATTATTAATGTTAATATTCAAGGTTGAACCTCGTGGAATTCCATGTCCTTTTCTGCTCCAATTTCTTTCTTTATAGTCTCTCTGTGTGTGTGTTTGTGTGTGCATATGTGCAATGAAGTGCTGAAAGCAGTTGATGTTTGAAGGAGGTGGGAATTTGTATTGTAAAATCCTTAGAGCTGTGTTATCACTTGCTTGCTAATCTGGAAGCTGAATGACAACGTCTATCTTGCATCTCCCATTATGGTTCCCATTACTCTTTTTGTGACACTTTACACAAGGGCTGACCTTGCCTGTGATTAATATCTCCCACTGCTAGCTGTTTGTTAGCTGTGGATGGACCCTTCCAAGATCTTTAGTTAACATTTGACTGCTATTAACCTCACTTCAGAATGGATTGGTAGTCACACACATATTCATTGCTGTGTACACCATTCATCAAGCAGTCTCCCACTTTCTGTTCTTTTTCCCAAACTTTCTTTTGAGAAAATTGCAATAATTTCAATACCGTTACAGTTTCCTTAATCAAAGTTTTGTTTTTAAATGCAGAAAAAATATGATATAGGGGCTGACAGGCAGCTTGTCAAAATGACAGTGTTGAATAACTTGGTGCTCTCTGAGTTTACTTGCTTGCTTGCTGTTGTTTCATTACTTGACTAGTGCCAATGACTATGGGGCTTGCTCCCTGTTTAACCACAATAGCCCACTAATGCTGGAATGGCAAACTGCTGCATATAAACAGGAAGCAAACACCACACTCACTGGCACTGATAATGTTACCTAGTCAGGTAATGAAATGTCTGCAGGCAAACTGTTACGCTGTAGATGTGGTGGAATGTAGTCTGCATTCCCAGAAGGGAGAGGCTGCATTCCAGAGGGCCAGGAGACAGTGAAGTTTAGATAGTTTGGTTGGAAGAACTATCGGTTTCTCTCTAGCAATTCCCAGAATATATCTTTAACAATGCAAGTAGTTGCTTTGGTTTGCAAGACTTCTGTCTATGGGTGAGAAACAGTAAAGAAAATTGCTCAAAAATAATTCTACCTGTCTTTCCTTGATTCTTGGGACTTGACACAAGGAATGTGTGTGTTTGTGTGTGTGTGTGTGTGTGTGTGTGTATCCTCTAGAAGAAGGCCCAAAAGATTGTTGGAATAAAAAGACTGTAATACATTAACCACCCAATTTGCTTTTAAAACACTATTGGGTCAAAAAAGAAATGAACTCATGAGCATATAATTTGGAGAAATAATCAGGAATTTTGTCAGTAAGATTAGGAGAAGATGTACATTAAGTAGTTTTTTTTAAGCAAGGCAGATTTTTTTCCAGTCTTTCTCAACCTGATATCTTAGAAATGACTGGACTGCCCAAATCTCAAATATTTGTGCTAATTTGAAATTCTGGGTGTTTCAGTTCCAGATACTGACTGGAGTAGGATAGGAATAGCAATAGCACTTAGACTTATATACTGCTTCTCAGTGCTTTACGGATCTCTCTAAGCGGTTTATAGAGTCGGCATATTGCCCACGCAACAGTTTGGGTCCTCATTTTACCAACCTTGGAAGGATTGAAGGCTGAGTCAACCTTGAGCCTGGTGAGATTCGAACTGACAAATTGCAGTCAGCAGAAATAGCCTGCAGTACTGCATTCTAACCACTGCACCACCAGGATCTTTTCAGTGATAGTATATTGATTGAACTACATGACATATATTGAGAATTCAGAAGGATATAATAAAGAGCTGCTATGTGATGAAGATCTTGCTAATTTTCTGACTATCTCATTGCTATGGTGGTGAAAATGAATAAAAATAATAAATAAATACCTTTAAATCAATTGTACAGAAACGTAGGCTACATATAAACTTACATTAAAATAATGGTTGCAATTGCTGTTATTTTAATAAAGAAAACAAGATAGCCAGTTTTTTTTTATAAATGCAATTCTGACCTATGATAATTTATATTTACAAAGTAATAAAAGTGGGACTGTGCTTGAAGGATTGCACAATATTTTCTGTCCTCCCTCTAATTAATAGACCTTCATCGCCCTCTACAATATTACAGTTTGTTTTATTCTTGCACTAAAGCTTTATTCAGATGCAAGGGCTGTTCAGATAATTTAGTGGCCAAGGTTTTATTATTATATTAAACTGTCCAGCTCTATTTGTGCATTAGACTTAGGCCTTCTTTTGATTGCAAAAGTGAACTTTAGGAGACTTTATAACACCTAAATTGGAATTCGAGCATCAGCTAGTTTTTAGACATGGACAATATATACCTGTGATGGTGAACCTATGGAACGTGTGCCATAGGTGGCACGCAGAGCCCTCTCTGCAGGCAGGCGAGCTGTCACCCCAGTTCAGCTCTGCCGTGCATGCAGGGGGCAGGACAAAAGCGTGGCGATCATGTGTGCATGTGCGCATGTATGGGGGTCACACACGGGGAGGTCATATGTGCATGCAGGGGGCCATGTGTGCATGCATGGGAGTCATTTGCACATGTTCAGGGGTCGGGGCACACCTGGGGAAGTCATATGTGCATGCAGGGCATCGTGTGTGCATGCAAGGGAGTCATGTGCGCATGTATGGGGGTCACATGTGCATGCATGGCGGTAGGGCATGTGTGTATGGCATTATGTGTGCATGTGTGGGGTGGGGCACACATGGAGGGGTTGCACACAAATTGCATTATGGGTGTGTGCATGTGTACATGCACATTTGGCACTTTGTGCTGAAAAGGTTAGCCATCACTGTTATATACATTCACATTTTTCTAGTGGTCACTTCATTCTGATGCATGTTTAATTTGCACTTTGTCTTTCCCTTTTAAACAAGTAAAGAAGCATGCATTTTTTTGCTTGTTTGGGCATTTATTTTGTGCTTTTCTTCCAGTATCTTTTTTTTTTTGTAATATTTCAAAAATAAATAAATAAATGGGGGTAGCATTTTTTTTCAACAGATTTTAATACTTATAATATTATAAATAGTATAATATAATATTTTCTGCATGTGGGGTAAGGTGAGTGCTTGAAAGACTGCAAAACCTGGAGAATTCTGAGAGAGATTTTTTTAATGTTGTTTCGTATATTGATTGAGGATGTGTTCATTTGATAAGTTAATCTCACAATTCTGACTAAGCAGCTTTCTCTCCGGTTCCTTTATTCTGAGGCCTGCAGCAATTTTGTGCAAAAAGAGGCTTCATAGACATTATTCTACAATGTGAATACACTTGGGTGCTGTGCCAAGAGTGTGACTGCATCCTGCAATTAGTTAATGCATCAAAAGCTATACTTGCGCCTAGGAATTCAGCAGATAAAGCTGGATGCTCCCTGGTAAGCAACAATTTAGGTATTAATTGAGCCATTTATGTAACGGGAACAATTCTGAATCAATTTATCCTTTGTTCCTTTCCAATGAGTCATTAACTTAAAAATAAATGGGGGAAAGGGCTAATTTAATTTTGAAAGTCTTCATTATGAAAGCAAGGAAAATTTAGTTTAAAAAATGAATTCTTGCAAAAATCAAGAGTGCTATTTATGTTATGGCCTTCAAGTGTTTTGTAGAGCTTGTTGTCTCACAAATGGCCACAATGAAACAGAGTTACTCTGGATGGTTTTTCAATGATTTCTTGGAATATGTCTTGTGATAACCATTTCTTCAGAATCCCTCAGAATTTGTATGCAAATGAACTTGTCACTGTGACTGCCTGTGGACTGGCGTAGTAATCCAGAAGTAGGCAGCCTTTTTATGGCCCAGATGTATATGACACACTAAAAAAATAATCTCTATTGTGGCAGTCTCACTATTCACAAAATGGCTGCCACAATGATCCCCGGCAGTCCCGAACCACTCATTTATTAAAAATAAATTAGCCCCTTAAGAATTTCATTCTTTTTTCATCCATGAAATCTTGATGGACCTAAATGAATTTCTACAAATAAGTGTAATTGCTACAGGACATGCTAGTTCCCTATTTTGATTTATTAAAATAATATTTGAAAAGTAAGATGGGCTAGGAAGCATGGAGGACACTCTCTCTGGGGAAACCACAAAATTTACCATTATATCATTGTCTTGATATACTTCTAATCAGCTTATCTTAAGGATAAAGAATTCTATATAACACTTAGCTCATAACTGCGTGTTTAATTCCTTACATTTGTTTGACAAATGAAATTGAAAAAAGGTCAGGTTTATTTCACCTATAAATAAATTATTTCTTCCATAAGCAGAAGGTTCATGCAAAATTGTGAATCACAATGATAAGAATTTGGGGGAGTTGGTTACCAAGGTAATATTTGCTTAATGTGATTACATTTCTTAAATCAACTCCATATTAGTAAATATATTTTTTCTATGAAAATTGAAAATAGTATGTGTGTGTGTGTATGTATGTGTATACACACACACACATACACAAATACACATATATATTCAATCACTTTTACTTGTGCATTTGCTGTCAACTTTCTACACGTACTTATTTGATCGACCACTGCACCAAAATTCTGAAAGATTTCTGTATAATTCTAGGTACACACTGTTAATAATATGAATAAATATCATTTCTGCTGAGTATAGCTCAACAGATTAATCTCTTGTAGGACATGATCAAGTCATTTTCACTAAATCTATGATATCATTTCAAGTACTTCCTATATTAAATTAGGAAAAAGCAACACGGTGACAAGAACATAGTTTAGAGTTCAATTTCAGTTAATGCCAACCAGTATTGTCAATGGAAAGATTATCTGGCAAGTACTAGATTGCATATTCATGAACTTTGTTGGTTTAGTTTAAAGATTAAAACTCTCAACAAGATCTCTACCATTTTGTGTCATAATTTCTTACTGATTCACAGAACACGGCGCATAACTTGACATTCTTTTTAAAAAAAAGGAGCTTTGTGCTATCTGTTATTTCCCAAAGAGTCTTACTGTTTCTGTCTCGATGCCAGCAGTCTGTCTAAGATGATGAGTTACTGCAAGATGATGCTAAGCTAAGGGTCTACCCATAAGGTATTCTATAAAAGCCAAATGATTTGTGTGACTGCTCTTGCATTTCTCAAAAATCCTGACCAGGAAGCTATTAGACAGAATCTTGTGAGAAATCAAAGAGCATTTCTATCTGGGGATAGAGTCTGGAGAGGTAGCAGTTTTCAGTGATGTGCAATATTATCTGCTCCCACATATAGTAAGTTTGAAGAGTTTAACAGTTTAACAAGATGTTGCAGATTCAGCTGTCTTCTGTAAGGCATTGTAATCTCTCACCTTGAACTGGAAGGTGCAACCCATGAAACCACAGCAGATGGCATGTGGAAAAGACCTTGGGTTGAAGAAATGCTGCCCAGGCAACCGACTTAGTTGTTATCAAACTCACAAAGTAGAAATATGACCAGATAAGCTAATTAACATTAACAGAATATTGCTAGTCTAACAGTACCATTCTCCCGTTGTCTCCTTTACAACTCAAGCAACTATGCAGGGCCCCTCCTGAGCTTCTTGCCTTGCCCACTATCCAATTGTGGGCTAAGCTCTCTTTTATCTGACTATTCTCTAGGTCAATCTCTCTCTTATTTTAAAAAAAAAACATATTTTTTATTATTTACATATAAGTATATTGAACACAGTGTGACTGTCCTGGCATTTCATCCGCCATAAAAACCAAAGTGGAAGACAAATAACATATATACTACTTACACAGTGCTAGTCTTGTACAATTATTTTTGACTAACTAACTTTTGACTTTACTTATTTTTTTCGTGCTCCGACTCCCACCTCATGTTTCCAGACATTGATAAAATCTATTCCACGTGTCATCATATTCTGTCTCTCCTTTGTCTCTATAGGAAAATATCTAATTGTCCTGATTCTCAAGGTCTTTCTCACGTATCTTTACAAGGAGCATAAGAAATTCTCCCAGGATGCCTGTTTTCAAAGGACATTTGTCAACTTATGCAGAAAGGTGATCATGAAGAGATGAAGAGCGGGGTCCTCAGACAAAGAATTTAGGATTAAAAACAAACACCCATTCTTCACACACTCATCCTTCCAAAGTCACATATTTGTTTGACAGAGCAATTGGAGTAAAATGAATGGAAGCATTACCTTTGTTTCTCCAAAGCTTATTATATGCTACTCTGTGAGAGGCAATTGAAGCGAGCCAAAATGGAATCCATTCCCTTTCAATTTAGATTGCTTGAAATGGTAGGATAGTTTGTAATGAAAAAGCCATTTCTGTTGAGCTAGTTAAATCAATTTTCCATAAGGAATTGTCAAGCAAAATCCTGTAAACCACTGGATGATCACATGATGACAAGAGATTTAAAATGTCTAACACTAGAAAAACACAAAGAAAAAAACTCTCTAGAGGTGCAAATACAATTATTCCCTTTCCCTCAGAGGAATATATTTATTTATTACAGCTAGTAGATATGTTTAAATAGACCACTTTCTCTATGACTTACTTAAGTACCCTGTGCATGGTAGCTATTATTACAGTTTACAAGATTTTCCAGATTAGCTCTATGCAAGTAGGCAGAAATGTAGAAAAAACCTGCACACACATTGCTGTATTTGTGGAAGAACCACCTATCTTTGATGGGGTCAGATGTGTTAGACAGCTAAGGGGCCTTTCTCTAGTGATGAATTGAAAGGCTCTGTACCCCATGTTTCACTTGGCAGAAAATTACAACAGCGCAACGTTTTCTGTTTCCATTGCTGGGTTCTATTCTGCATCTGCGGCATTTTATTAAAATCCTCAGACTTCCTCCAAGGTAATAAATAGCAAAGTCTAAGAGATGCTACACTCTTGAATAGTGTTTGTTTAAGTAGTGAAACCTTGCTTTATTGGCAATACAGCTAAGGATTCCTTACTCATTGGCTAAGGGCAAGATGAAAGCAACCTCATGGAGACATGGAAAAGGCATATTTGTATTTAATGTCTATGCAGGTAAGGAAGGCTAAACATTGGTTAGACTCTCTTTAGATTCTGAGAGAGGACTGGATTGTCCAAGCTAGTTAACAGTACTAAAACCACCTTAGCTAGAAGTTTATTTATCAAGCTGTGTGCTTAGTGCTGACCCTCAGGATAGATCTGATGACCTGGTCTTCCAGTTTCTGGCACGCATGCGTGCACGAAGACCCGCTGGCTAGTGCACATGACGGAAGCTGGAAGATTATCTTCCCGGTGCATGCCAGAAACTGGAAGACCATGTGGCTGGTACACATGCACACACTGGAAACCGGAAGAGTAGCTGCCCAGTGTGCATGCATGTGTCAGGAAGATGATCTTCTGGTTTCTGGGGCGTGAGCACTCCCATTTCAGTAGTCAGTTCTGAAAAGGTTCAGCAACACTGTCCTATACTGTGCTGAAGTAATGAAGTAGCCTGGTAACGGAACATTCAGAAACCAACCCACAAACTCCAAGAATGAACCTTCACCCTCAACCTACACCTAAGCTACAGATACATACCACCATTGCAAACCTTCATCTGATCCATTCTAACTTTTTCTCTTCAGAAAGAAAACTTTGATGACCTATTTTTTAGGAAGAACTTTACAGTGAATTGAAGTTTCCTATGTAAAGGCTGTTTTTCAAAGGACTTTCTATCTCTCCTCCTTCAAAACAACATGGAAAGGCATCTTTATTTATAACCAATGTTATATGGAGGATATTGCTGGCGGGGGGGGCAATCCATAGCTGTGGCTTGAAGGACCATACAGTTGCCCCAGACACCTTCTGCCCTCAGATGAGATAGAAGACACCATCTCATTATCTCTGTTGAATTAAGGTTGAACTGATAGTCTGGACAGCTTCTGTGCATGGAACAGTATGCTTGTGTTAAGAATGCATCTCATTTTTTTCATTCTCCTGATGCAGCAAAATATTTGGGATTAGCCAAGTAAACAGAATTGTGAATTCCTGCAGCAACTCTGTCAGGGGGGCTAGAAATGAAGTCTTTGTCTTCTGCTTTTGCCTTTGTACATTTTAATGGGTGTATGTGTGTGTATGTGTGATCTCAAAATTCAGCTGCAGAGCCAAGCTGTCTGCTGCTCAATATAAAGTGTGAAATCTGCAGGGGGGGTGTGTGTTTGAATGTGAGTGTGTTTCTGTGTGTGTGAAGAAGGGAGGAGGCACCCTAGACTTTTAATGATGTTTTGAGGATTTGCCAGGAAAGGAAATCTTCAGCAAATGATAAAGAAAGGCAGCTGGAGACTTGTTTATCATCTCTAAGGACTGCAATGAGATAAGTCTAAACCTCATTTGAAAACCATCACCAGGTGGTCTTTTTTTCTCAGTGGTTGTATGGGCTGAAGAACAGAGATGTTTATGGGGAGGTTGGTTGTTCCTTCTTTCATATTTAGATCCTTTTCTCCCTATCTTTTCATCTATTTTAGATCTCAGATTCTGATGTTTGAATAGTTATGTTTGAACTTCTTACCCTGCCTCTCCCCTGCTTGCATCATGGCAGTCTGTTATAAATGAGAATAGCAGGCATTGCAAATCAGTAGGCTTTGGTCAATGTTAGTACTTGTAGAGCAGGTAGCAGCTTGGGTGGCCTCTGCACAGATTTATCTTGTATATCAATTGTGCCCATTCCTGGACCAGAGGGCCTTGCCCACAGTCCCTTACTGCAGTACCTGGGGTTGCCTTTGGACACCATCTATAAATTACAACTAATCCAAATGCAGCAATATGTGATGGCTCTTTTGGGTGCCAGCTCGGATGATGAGGAAGAGCCAGTTCCAGGAGGCATCCAACAGGGACTATGGGGAGCGCCAGAGGGATGTGGCAGGTTTGGATGGTCTAGGTGAGGCCATCCCAGGAATGTCGAAGAAAGGAGCAGGGAACAGCCAGATGAACAGCTGGCTATGCAGGACGGAGATGAGGCATAGCTGCAGCTGGCCAGCGAAGAAGAGTTACTGCTTCTGCCCAATCCAAGGGACCATGCAGAGTTGAGTGAAAGTAGGGGCAACAGAGGTTGGTGAGGCTACTCACAAGGAGTCAACCTCACGCCTAATGAGGTTCACCAGTCGGCGCCTATTTACTTGACTGTTTGGAGCCTGGTGTTGTCAGAGACAACCATTCATAATCTGTCCAGCTGCTTCATTGTACCTTGAATTCATTATGACTATACTGCTTTCATTGTGCCTTGAACTCTTTGATGCCACGTGCAGGCGCATTGGGGCCTGGAACCTGCTAGGGTTATGTGGCTTTCATTATGCCTTCAACCCAGGGAAACCATGTTTGCCTTGCCCGAGCCTTGAATCCTGAGCATCATGGGGCTATATAATCCTGCTGGATGCCATTCCAGTGCCTTGGGTGCAAAAGATACTGTAACTGGAGCCATCCACTGTGTTACCTGTGCTACATCTCAACCATTTGATACAGATTTCAAAAGACTGTTCACATGGAGCTGGGAACTGAGAAATGACTATGGGTTGGTTGTATGAAATAAATAACTTACTCCCCTTGTGCTCTATATGTGTGTGTGTGTATAGTTGTCTCAAAAAAAAAATCCTTCAAAAGGCAGCTAGATTGTTTTTCTCCTTGAGGAGGAAGAAGAAAACAGTCCACTTCTAGCAAATCTATGAAATAATTTGGTACTTCTACTAGGTATGGCTAGGTGAGTATTGATTTGAGTAGATATGGGAAGTACATATTGTACAAGTGGGCATCTGAAAGAGCAGAATGATTTGTATCTACATTTCCCTTTGCTTTAGTCATCCATAGGAATTATTTGTCTTCTAATATAAGAGAAAGAACCCAGGAAAGTTTGCCAGATGCATTCATTTTTAATCAATATGAAGCCCTGAAAATAATTAGAAGTGCCCTGGGAAGTCCACTTCATGTCCTAGCCTACGGAGATACTTGAGAGCTCTGGTTTGCCTGAAAGCTGGTTTATAAATACTCTTTTTCTATATATCTCTATCCAGTGTGGGATTCAAACATTTTTACTATTGGTTCTGTGGGTGTGGGTTGGTGAACATGGCAGGGGAAGGATACTGTAAAATCCCCATTCCCTCCCCACTCCAGAGGAAGGATACTAAAAATCTCCATTCCCACCCCACTCCAGGGGAAGGATATTGTAAAATCTCCATTTCCTCCTGATCAGCTGGGACTCGGGAGGCAGAGAATAGATGGGGACAGGGTCAGTCAGAGGTGGTATTTACCGGTTCTCCAGAAATGGTCAGAAGCTGCTGAATACCATCTCTGTAACTATCTCTATATTTATATCTATTTATATCATATCTATTTATATCAATCTATATCATCTCCATCTCTCTCTCTCTCTCTCTCTCTCTCTCTCTCTCTCTCTCTCTCTCTCCTATCTATCTATCTATCCCTCTCCTATCTATCTATCTATCTATCTATCTATCTATCTATCTATCTATCTATCTATCTATCTATCTACCTACCTACCTCCCTCCCTCCCTACCTACCTACCTACCTACCTACCTACCTACCTATCATCTATCTATCTATCTCCACACCCCTCCAATTTAGTTTAGTTTAAATAGAATCCTCAGATGTCAAAGTGCTGATATGAGAAAGGCAAATATATCCAATTAAAAAAAATAGAACAGTTCAAGGAAAACAAAAACTGCTTGGAAAAGGCTAGGCAGCAGAAGAATGGGAGGTAAGCAAGTTCTCTCATGAAAATCACCTTTCTGCTCATTTACACTCACTCTGAATTTAGTTAGTGTAAACAGACTGTCAAATGCCAGTGTGTGGGGCCTTTGCATGTTTGTATATGTATTACATTGTTTTGCCATCTCTTGTCAAGATGATGTCATGTTGTAAAGCCCCAGCTTAAATATGAAGAGAGACATGGAAATGAGCTAGAAAAGCATGTTCCAGGCACCTCCCTAATTGGAAACAGCCTCCTTTAAAATGTACTCCCCAAGAAAAAACACTGGAGCAAGCTGCACTTTTATTCCTCCTCAGACACATACATTTCTTGTTTTCTGCAGGAGATGAGTTGCAGTAAGATGGCTTTCAAATTCTTGGCAGTGTAGCACTTATGTCGAATCTGAACACCAAGCTGTGCCTTCCCTTCTAAGCCGCTTATGATCTCTTTATAATAGAGACTCTGGAATTAGAGGCAGATGATGAGATCTCACCATCTAAGTGTCAGGTGGGGAAGCAACGTGCACATCTCTTCTGTCCCTCACTTGTCATAGCTTCAGCATTACTGGCGGTATGAAAATAGATTTTCTGTTGACCTGGAAGCACAGAATTTTATGATCAGAAAAACAAATCAGAAAATGAGGACCTAGTGAGATGGGAGACACTCTACGTGCTGCACGAACATCTGACCTTTCGTGGACTCTCACACCCGGCTTTCATTTATTTGTACAATAAAACACAGCAGATGTAGAATTAATTTGTTTGTTTACTGGGCCTGCAATACTCTCCCCACACTGCTTTGCGATGAGCTCGTTTGGCATCAGAGCTATAGATGACTTTGCTGCTGAGTTTGCTGGAAACCACCACCCCCTCCTTTCCTATCTGTATGTCCAGCTACTCTAAGGCCTTCCTTTCTTTGTCATAATAAAATCACCCAACCCCGTACTGTGTGAGGTAAAAATGAACTAAAGTAGGGAAATGCAAGCAGGCACATAGAATTACTGGGTCAAAAAAGAAGGGCATACCTGATTTTTGTAACTGTTACATAATTCTACAGGTAGCCTTTTTAAAAGGTTTGGTTTTTTACAGCAATAGAGAGCACTGGATGCTTTCATTTTAGTTCTACCTAATGGCCGAACGATGCAGAGAATCAATGTGCCACATGACTGTAATCATTAAAATATTATCAATCTGCCATGCTTATTATTATTAATGCATATTTTTAACAGTCTGTTGGGTTAAAGATTTGTTCATTGAGGTATTTTTAGGGATGCATAAAGGCCACAGTTTAATTTGAGCAAGGACCCACACTGATGCAGCCTCATTTCAGTTTTCCAATAGGGTGTTTTGTAAAATAATTTCTAAAACATTGCAATACAGAATGCTCTTTCCCTTCCATCCTGTATTCTCTCCTAGCAACTGTCCTAATCAATGCAGCTTAATATATTTTGTCTGTCTCGATTCCCCAGAAGGATACCTGCATGGAGACAAAAGGAGTAGGGAAATGTTAATCTTCATTTTCTTTTCTTTTTTTTTATTAAGCTGAGACAGGTATGTAAAGACCACACTGTCTCTTACTGATTTCCCTACCTTGACCAGTTCTTATGAGTACTTGGCAGCAGATTTGACTAAATCTATTTATTGTGCTTTACAGAATAGAAACATGGTGCAATCTTCTTTTCTATTTGCTGCAAGCGAAGTCTGTGCTAAAAAAAAAAAAGGAAATGTGTACTATGATGTCATGATCCCCAGCATTCCCCTTTACGTGCTTGCATCCAATGTTGCAGCACAAATCCCAAAGGGATGGACTTTGCATCATAACCCATTTCATTTACATTCACCTGAATGCAATCGTAGGTACTTTGCAGACCAATTTGTTCTTGGGAAGAAAATATAGCTGCTTTAAAGAGTTGCAGAATGCAATGATGATGCTTTTGTGCTCCCCAGAGAAACTTTATGGAATCAAATCTGAAATGCTGGGTAGCCTTATTATTTAAAAATCTGAAATTATTTATTTACTCATCAAATTGTACAAGTTATCTCAACACCACCACCCCCCAAATCTGGGCAGCATTAATTTAGTTATTTTTTTTAAAAAAACAATAAATATATAATATGTTTATATTACAAACTATAAAAAGCAGAAGAACAAACCAGGATGATTACCATGTTTCCCTGAAAATAAGACAAGGACTTATTTTCTTTTGACCCCCCCCCCCCACCAAATAAGTGCTTGGCCTTATTTTCTGGGAGGTCTTATTATTTATGAGGTGCAGGAGGTGGCACCTCAATAACTGCTACTGTGTTGCAATATTTTTTGGGGATGGCTTATTTTCAGGGGAGGGCTTATTTTAATGCATGCGCTCAAAAGCCTGATTTGGTTTGTTATCCGGGGAGGTATTACTTTAAGGGAAACAGGGTAGCTACAATAAGGGAGCCATTGCAAGATCTCCTTGTTACTATGTCATCCCAGGCTTATTAGCACAGCCTGGCTTTTCAGGGACTTGCAGAATGTTAAGAGGGGTGAAGCCAGTGGTGGGTTTCAAAAATTGTTCGAACCTACTCTGTGGGTGTGGCCTCCTTTGTGGGAGTGGCTTGCCACCCATGTGACCGGATATGAAGATGCTGACGACACTTGTCAGAACCACCTTAAATGACCTCACACACAGCACTGGCATGCATAAGAATATGATGTAAACTTGCTTTTTAAAAGGCATCTTTGGTTTGCGTTAAAACAACTTCAACACACGCAATGTTCTGATTGTACCACAAACGCAGTAGTCATCCTTTCCTTTCACAGAGGCATTGAGTTTTATAAATATGAGCATGATAGTGTAGAATAATTATATCCAAGGACCAGTGATGGGTTTCAAAAAATTTTGGAACCTCTTCTGTAGGTGTGGCCTGCTTTCCGGGTCCACTGGTGGAACCTCTTCTAACCGGTTCGGTAGATTTGACAAACCGGTTCTACCAAATAGGTGCGAACTGGCAGGAACCCACCTCTGGGTGAAGCTAATGTCAGTTCTGAGGGAAGAAGATTCTTCACCAGGGCAGATCCACATGTTACGTCCCACCAAGTGTAACTCCTTGATAGGGACCCAATCATATTTTCTCTTCAGATCTAGTGGGATGGGCAGATATAGTCAGGAAGAGGTGGTCCCTCAGATAATCCAATCCTGCTTTAAAGGTTAAAACCAGCACTTTGAATTGGACCAAGAAGCAGACTGGCAACTGATGCAGTCCACAGAGCAAAGGTGTAATGTGCTATTCTAGGGGCATACATAATTGTGCGTAGTAGTGCATTTTGCACCAGCTGAAGCTTCCAGATACTCTTCAAGGGCAGTCCTATATAGAGCACACCTCAGAAGCCCAATTGGGAGGGGAGTGACAGTGAGCAGAGCTCCCCCAGTCCAGGAACGAACATGAAGCTATGAAAAGGACTTCCTAGCCATGACTCTCACCTGCTCTTTGAGCAGGAATCGTGACTCCAGGAGGATCCTAAGATTCTGCCCTGTCCTCACATCCAACACCAATAATGGCATAATAATCCTACAACCCCCTTACCTTTCCCGAAATACAAATCCTAGAAGGCTAATTCAGCAAGAACTACTATCAGTCTTAATTTTGTATTGCTGATAAATAAACAGATAGTAGCAAATTGCAGTCATCCCTAAAGTCCTTATCTGCAGTGGTTTAATTGAGCTGATTAAAGGCTCCCTAATAATTCAAGACAGAGAGCAGAGACCCCCTTTCTTTCAGTCATCTTCTGTCGGCAGAATTTGTTGAAAATGGGATTCTATTTTCATAGATGTATAGAAATTTGCACCCATGAGGAAACCCAGTCTTTTTTCTTTCTTTCTTTCTTTTTTGCCAGAATGATTGCAATTGGCAGCCACAGTATCCATGGCAATAGGATTACCAAGAGATGCTTGGGAGGCTGTCTCCGGCTTTTAGCTGACAAACAAAAACAAGAGAGAGGAAATGCAGCAGGGGCAGGCATTACTCCAGATGCCGAGAAGGATGAAAAAGAAAACACAAAAGCCAGATGGCAAGTTGCTAGATTACTTCCTATTACTTATTACATCATTGGCTCATCTTTTCTCCAAGCAGCTCCAAATGACGTTGTTGTTACTGTTGCTATTGAGCATCCTAGTGAAATGTGTTAGTTAGAGCAAGCAGACCCACTTTGCTAAAATAAAAGATGGAGGAGAAATTCACTGGCTTTATATTTTCCTAGGAATGTTCTCAATTTGCAGCAGCTGGATTTGTATGGCATCCTTAAATGCAGCCATATCCTGATAACAGCATTTTTCCAAATAGTCTGATGAACAGTACAAATTTCCAAAAAAGCAAGCAAGCACATATAAATGTACTGTATATGCACAGGGAAATTTGAATATGAACAGAAACGTGCAGACAATGAAAACACATTTTCATTGTTTTTTAACCCAATGAAGTGGGCTGCAGAAATGGGATGGAATTAATTGTTAAAAAAAAACAAGTAAAGAACAGAATCCACATAACAGATTAACAGAGTTGGAAGGGATCTTGTAGGTCATCTAGTCCAACTCCCCACCCAAGCAGAAGACCCTACACCGTTTCTGACACATGGCAGTCCAGTCTCTTCTTGAAAGCTTCACAACTGTGAAATGATTGGAAGGGAGAAAAATTTGAAGTGAAAGTGCCCTCTCCCAAGAAGTACTATTGCAAATTCAGCTCCCTTCATGAATCCTTTATTATTATTACTTTTAAAAAGAAATTAAATTTGTATTCTAATATAATTTTATTTATTTATTCATTTATTTATTTTATCTATCATCTATCTATCTATCTATCTATCTATCTATCTATCTATCTATCTATCTATCTATCTATTTATTACATTTATATGCCTCCCATCTCACTCTCAAGTGACTCTGGGTGGCTTACAATATCATAAATCACAGTATAAAACAATGAGAAGGTTCAAATTTTGAAAATACAAGGCATTAAAAGTTAAGCCATTTAACAGGAAACAGAATAAAAAGGATCAGGGTGGAAATTGAATCTTCCTTTACTCTATTATTCACCTCCAGAATGGGATGTCCCAGTGGTGGGTTTCAAATTTTTTTAGAACCTCTTCTGTAGGTGTGGCCTGCTTTATGGGAGTGGCTCGCTGGCCATGTGACCAGGTGGGAGTGGCTTGCCAGCCATGTGACTGGGTGGGCGTGGCCAACTTGTAAAATGTGGTGAAACTCACTTAACAATGCTCTTGCTTAGCAACCAAAATGTTGGCTCAGAAACTGGCATTTGAAGCACGCAAGTCTTAAAGCTGTCAAGTTACAAGACCCTTTCACCCCTAACTCTTTAGAAAAAAAGCCCCTAGGGTTGTTCAAACTTGACAGCTTTAAGACTTGTGGACTTCAACTCCTAGAATTCCTGCTCTCGCTCTTCATCTTGATGATGTGCAGATGGGCAGGGGGAGGGAGCTGGAACCTGTTCTAAATGGCAATGTAAATTTGTGGAACCTCTTCTATAGAAGAGGTTAGAACTGGCAGGAACCCATCCTTGGAATGACCCCATTTGGGGCCACAAGCTAGTTAGCAGAGCCAGGTTTTGAGGCCAAGAGGTTGGGAGTGCATCTCTCCTTGTGGAGTACAAAGTCCCAGAGTGTAGGAGCCATGGCAAAGCTCTTCTCCTGGACTCTGCCAGTTGCAATGCTTTGGCTGGTATTTGCAGCATGGCCTTTCTGCTGGAGGGAGTGGGGTGGGATAATCCCATGGAGCCTTAGTGGATGCAATAGATAGAGATGGAACAACATACAAAGCCATCTAGAACAGGGGTCCCCAACCTGTGGGCCCCAGCACACTACCAGGCAATGGCTTATTTTCAATTGGTCCCCTTGAGTGATGGGTCAGTGTGTGCGCTCACAGCCCAACTTGCATGAGCGGTGGGCACCAGCACTCACAGCACCACTTGTGCGAGTGGCAGGCACACATGCCCACTGCTCACACAAATGAAACTTCTGCTGCCCCTGGTACAAAACCATCCCTTCTTCCCCCCTTCCCCCCGTCAGGCCGCCAACCCAGAAAGGTTGGAGAATGCTGATCTAGAGAAGACACAAAGCCCTCAAATCTGTCTCCCTCTGACCTTCCTTTTCTGCTGTGATGTTATTATCAGTGGAGTTTTACCCCCAGCTGTTTTTGATGTGCAGAAAAAGAAGGTTACTGATCGAGGGGAATATTTGTAGCTCAGAGTTGAACTGTTGGATGCTTGGTTGTTTTGTTACCCAAAGTAGTAACATTGTCAGTGCACAAAAGAAGGCAAGTAAGCTAAGGGATTAAACCAGGCATTAAACTGGGCAGCCGGGAAAGAATCAGTAGTGATTCAGAGGAAATGCAATAAAGCAATGTGGAGTGCAGCAATGGAAACAGAAAATTCCAGGCCAATTTTGTTTTCTACTGACTAAAGATGGGTAAATAGTACTTTAATTCCACTAATACTGGGAAAAATATTTGAGATTAAATCAAATTTCATTAAAAGCTTTGTGAAATCTAAAAGTTAGGAAGACGGAGAATTTAAAGTGTCTCATTTCACCTCTTACTGTGCCTTGCCTTTCAACATGATTAAAAAAATATTTTCCTATGTGTCTGATGGACATCTGACCAGCTGTCTCTTGTTTGACCAGTCAAAAGTTTCATGGTAATTGAAACTATGAAATGTGTGCCACTCAGTGGTGAGATTCAGCCAATTTGAGCTGCTTCAGGTGAACAGGTTATTAAATTGCTGGCTGGCCCCACCCCTTCCTGCCTCCAGGAGTCCTCAAATGTCCTGTTTTGGCTCCCAAGTGCAGGAAGCCTACAAGGCCCAAAACTGGTTGTGGGAGGGCAGTGCGGGTCTCCTGTGGCCCGTTTTTGTTCCCAGGAGGCTGCATGAAAGTCTACTAGGCCCAAAATGAGACCCAGAGGGGTGGGGTATACCCCCCACAGCCTGTTTTTGATCCCAGGGGTGTGCAGGATGACAAGTGCTGTCTGTCACATCCCCTGGCCACTCCCACCATGGCCACACCTGAAGTGAACCGAGGGATTGATGAGATGTGAGGCGCCTGAGGTAAGTTTGAACAGCTTTTTTAAAAAAGAGAGTCAACTATAACAAGTAAGTAGCGATTCAGCACCTCGCCCTGCTTGACAGCTATTTATATGGAGCTGTCAGGCAGGGCGACCAATAGGCGCGCTTCTGACAGCCCACTCTCAGCCAACCGCACTTAGCTACTCAAGCGCGGCTTGGCTGTTGCCAGCTGTCATTCGTAAGCATGAGGGCTAAACACTTCTCCCCCACTAGCGAGGGCGCATGCGGAAACATCGCACATGCGTACTTGCGAAAGTAGGTGGGTCAGCGGCGGACACGCCCAGAGCTCCTCAGTTCAGGAGGCGGCATCAGAAAGGTAAGACATCCCTGTTGCAGCTCCTCCCCAAAGGGAGTGTAGTTCCGGGTGATGTCATCCGGGCCTGCACCAGAGGGTGGAACCGCAGACACATGTAGGCTGGGGCGAGGGGGCATGGCAGTTGGAGGTGGGTTTGAGAGTAACTGCCGGTAGGCGGTATCTGGACAGGTGAGGCCTGACTGGGGAAAGGTCTCTGGATGGGGTAAATCTGGGGGTGCGAGGCCGGAAGGAGTCAGTGGACAAAACGGCTGCCCATAGTAGCAGGGTAGGAGATGCCTGACTGGGGGAAGGCCTCACCCAGAATTGAGGCAGAATGCTGCGGCGGAATGGAGGCTGGCTGCTATACGATGGTGGCCCGGTTCGACGGGCTGGTTTGAGTGGAGGCCTCAGGTGGTAGGCAGTGCCTTAGTTGATCCACATGGCTCCACCACTCGGTGCCATCTGGGAGGTGGACCCTGTAAGAACAGGGACCAGTTATTGAAGTGATGGTGGCATGCACCCACCTAGGATCCCCGGAGTAACTCTTGGCCCAAACGAGATCCCCCTCCCTGAATGTGCGGGGTGGGGCCCCCAGGTTGCCAGGCTGTTCCTCAGAATAGAGGGGGTGCAGTCTATCCAGGATAGTCTGCAGGAGCAGGCCCATCAGCAGCTCAGTGGGGCTTTTTCGTGTGATATGGCAAGGGGTGGAATGCTGACCCAAAAGGTAAGAAACCACCCTTGCAGGCCAGTCGCCTCAGTCCATTCAGCCCAAGGCCTCCTTGGCTGATCAGACCACCCTCTCCACCCGGCCATAGCTGGCTGGATGGTAAGGGGCGACTGGTGCGGGGCGGATTGTGAAGTTTCCGCTGTTCGCCCATGAGGCCAATGTTGAGAAAAGACAGGAGACAAATTTTCTCGGGATGGAGCGACCCAGATGAGAACCTGAGAGCCGCTTTTATTGAGATAGGACAAAGGCAGGAGGAGCAATAGCATGTGATAAACAACAGCCTGTAAAAGTACAATTTCTAATCTACTGCTTCAGGAAAGTTCTTTCTATATATGGTCAAATCCTGGACGTCAATGGTAGGGCACATCTCAGAATGTTATGTTATTCACTATCAGGATGTTATGGCTTTCTCGGAGCCAGTTGTCTCCTGTGTGATTCAGTGTGACTCTGCAGGCCCTAGTATGAACTAGGCCATGGAGAACACACACCTACACAAGGAACTATATTACAACAGCGGATGCCCTGCATGGCCAGGAACTCTTGGAACATCGTGGATGAGAATTGTGGGCCGTTGTCGGACACGACAATGTCTGGCAAGCTGTGGGTGGTGAACAGCCGCCGCAAGGCTGTACTCTCAGCTGTGGTGGACAATATTAGGATGAGTTCCACCCAGTGAGATTACTCATCCAGGACCACCAGGAACATCTGGCCACAGAAGGAGCCCGCAAAGTCCAGGTGCAGCCTCGACCAAGGTCCCCTGGGCACTTCCCACTCCCAGGGGGTGGTGGCAGGGACATCGGGGTGGGACAGTTGGTACGGGGAGCACCGAGCCACCCAGGTACTATCTCGTCATCCAGATGGGGCCACCAGACATAGCTCCGGGCGAGTGCCTTCATGTGCACTATGCCCAGGTGGTCCCCATGGAGGTGAGTCAGCACCTGGTGGCAGAGGGTGGGGGGAATAACAACCCTGTCCCCCATAATAGGCACCCAGAGTGAAGCAATAGCTCCAGCTGATTGGCCTTAAAAGGCCGGAAGTCTTCAGAGACTCCGCCTGTAGGCCAGTCCCTCAGGACCCAAGCCATGACCTATGAGAGGATGGGGTCAGTCCTGGAGTGGGCTGTCATGTCAGTGGCTGTCAGAGGCAGGTCCAGGTCAGCTATGTAAAGGACAGAGAGACAAGGAACTGGCTGTGGGTCAGTGCAGGGAAGGGGGCAATGGCTAAGGGCATCAGCATGTCCCAGCTGTTTGCCTGGATGGTACCTCAGCGCTGCCAGGAACTCCGTCCAGCGGGTCGTCCTCGCCTGGCTAACCGACTCTGCAGGGGTGATAGGGAGACTCTTGTCCATGGCAAAACAGTCGTCACATCTGTGCTGCTGGCGGCGGGGCTGCTGGAGGTGCTGCTGCACCTGCTGGCCATAGGACTGCTGAGGGGCTTCAGGTTGTTGAAGAAGCAGCAAGGTGGCCCTGCAGTCCTGCGCCAGGTGACCTTTTTTATTGCACCTGTGGCACACGGATGCCTTGAAGGGGCAGGAGGTCCGGACATTGTTGCCTCTGCAACCAAGGCAAGCAGCTATGGCTTGACGAGCTGGTGGCTGCTGCTGGCGCCTGGGAACGGCCCTCATGCGGTCAACCTGGTCCTCATTTTTGGGCTCATTCAGCAAAGTGAGCTTGTCTATTAGGCAAGCCCTGTGGGTCAGTGGTGGTGGAAGCTGGAACCGAGACATCTCAGCTGTAGACTGTTCAGACAGCTCCGCTGCCCTCGCCTCATCCACTGCTTGCGGCAAGGTGATGTTGGCTCTGGCCAGGAGTATGCATTTTAGTCTGAGGTCGTGCACCCCACACACAAATTGTTCCACTAGCGAGTCATCCAGATCGATGAACTTGCACTGAATCACTGCCATCCGCAGGGACTGGAGAAATTGGCTGACAGTCTCTGTCTCCTTTTGCACACATTGCTGGAAGGCATAGCGGCGGGCGATCCTGGATGAGGTGGGCGCATAGTGGTTTTTTAGTCCCACAATTAATTCATCCCAGCCAAGTTCGTACACAGGCTGGGGTGCTGCAAAAGCCCGGGCTGTGCCGAACATTTCTGGACCACAGGCACTGAGGAAAAAACTATACTTGCGGGCTGCCGACAAGATTTGGCAGTTATTAGCTATTAGAAAACACTTGAACCACTCCAGGAACCTGTCCCACGACTCGCCAGCAGTTCCGAAAGAAGCAAAAGGAGGCATGGAGGCCATTGTTCGAGCGTGAGGTACTCGTTCCTTCGGCTACAAGGAAGAGAGAAAAAAAACCATAGTTTTCTGTGCTCTCTATTCTAGGCTGTTAAGTCAGGGCCTCAAAATCCCATCCTCATCGTCAGTGAAGTGAACCGAGGGATTGATGAGACATGAGGCGCCTGAGGTAAGTTTAAACAGGTTTATTTAAACAGAGAGTCAACTATAACAAGTAAGTAGCAATTCAGCACCTCGCCCTGCTTGACAGCTATTTATATGGAGCTGTCAAGCAAGGCGACCAATAGGCGCGCTTCTGACAGCCCACGCTCAGCCAGCCGCGCCTTAGCTATTCAGGCGCGGCTTGGCTGTTGCCGACTGTCATTCATAAGCACAAGGACTAAACAACACCCACCAAGAGGGTCATTAGGGCAGAGAACCAGTTGTTAAATTATTTGAACCCCACCACTGGTGTCACTGTATTGTAGATTCTAACCTCTGCTCTTTCTTCTTCCAGCCATGAATGTGCCAAGAATTCAAATGCCTTGGAGTCTTTGGATGGTTTGATGTACATAAAAAAACAAGGGGAAAACAGGATAGGAATACGCATAACATTTATATATAGATACAAAATTAAGGGAGGAAATCCATTCTTTTAATAAAAATAGAATTCATTTTTTTCAGAAAAGAGCCCATTGTGACCAAGCGACCTCTGTTATTCGGCGTCTGTTAACTATTAATGGCCAGTTTCAAGATCCCTGCTTTCTGTTTCTGGAGTCTTGATTATGAAATGAGGTTTGAAATACATAGCTATGCAGATAGAAGATATTTTCAAATCTTCTACAAAGCTTGACTTTAAATTCAGCCATCTATAAATCCAAAATAAATAAAAAATTTAAAAAATTGAATTTACGTCAAATTTTACTTTTTTTAAAAAAACAAACAACTCAGAGCCTGCCTTCCATGCAGAGGGCAAATCAATCAGAGGGTTGGTTGTTTTATTTCAAATCTATCTACTGTACTGGGCAGTTTGGCTTTCTTCTAAATGTTGCCTTTTAGTTGTTGCCTACGCTCCCGGCTTATATCACTACAGCAAGCGTTCATAACACAGTTTTATTTTGAACAACTTCAGATGACAACCTTCTATGCTCACTCTCTTTTTCTTTCAGTGACATACTTGATTTCTCATTCATCTTATTCATCTCAAAAGATATTCAGGTGTTCTGGGCAATTTTCCCGAAGAAAATTCTCTCTCTTGATATGACTGAGTAAACATAACAAGATCATTTTTTCCCCTTGAATTTATATCGGATTTCAGAGAAGAATATTGAGGAACATGTAGAATTACCTCCTTTGGAAGATAACGTGTAGAAGAAAGAAGGGGTAGCTAAGAAGATGGAGTTTAACTATGCAGAAGGCAACAGAGGTTCTAGTTAATGGCTTAAAACTCTAAAAGAGTAGTGGAAAATAGATTTGAAGAGATCAGCAAACATAATATTTTTCCACCAAATTCAAATGTAAGTTTCTAAAGAATTCATATTGTTGCTTTTGTCCTTGGCCCACCATTAGAATATCCCAAAGGTGCTTTATTTCTAATAGGCAACTGGACTTTCTGGTTTTTCCTTGAAGACATTTCTCTTCTCATCCAAGCAGCTTCTTCAAAGAAAAACAAGAAAATCCAGTTGCCTCTTTTTAAAAAAAAGCATATTTGGGACAAACCATAGACACCATTAGAATATTTAACCTTTCTCCATACCGTTGCTGTTTGTATGAACATTTAAGTTTTTATTTTGTGCATGGCTTAGATTCATGATTAGTGCCATTTATTTTGTTTTGTATTGTCTGTGTATCTGTGTGTGCATGAGAGAAGGGGGGAGTGAGTGAGTGTGTGTATGTGTACAAGAGAGAGACAGAGAGAGAAGAGAGAAGAGAGAGAGAGAGAGAGAGAGAGAGAGAGAGAGAGAGAGAGAGAGAGAGAGAGACTGCACTTGCTTGAGCATAATTAATGTCATCCAATCTGATTTTCATTGGGCTGATTCTTTGTGGCAAGTGGTCCATATCACCCACCTGTCTTCATTCTTCCGTATGATCACCTTTGAACAGCTCCATGCTGCAGTGGCACAATGAGTTCAGGCAAGCCTGCAGAGCGGCTGGCTGCACTTTTGGGAAGTCCTTCAAGCATCACAAAAAAGGAGGACAAAAACATATTGCCAGAGTGCGCTCATAAAAATAATTGGATATGGTTAAAAAAGAAAACCATGAAAACTTTTGTAGGATGTAACAATGCTATTAAATTCAAGTAAAGAGATGTTGTTTTTTCAGACTAGAAACTGAGGGAGGGGATCCAAGAGAAGCCTTGATTTATGCTAAATGCTATATTTTATGGAGCTAGAAGAATTTCCTGGCAGATACTCCTTTCCAAAATCAGAGTTGTTGTTTTTTTTTAAATGTCTGAGTAATATTAATTCTTCTTGGAAATTTGAACAGGTTCTTCATGGGTATACAAGGGCTGTTTTCAGGGGTGGGCTGCTGTGGGTTCACCCGGGTTTGGGAGAACCCATAGCTAACATTATGACCGGTTTGCCCCACCCCTCCCAGGCCTGTTTTGAATGCAAGGTAAGTACAGGCTGTTGAAGCCTCGTAAGTCTTCACACTTACGAATGACAGCTCGGCAGCAGCCAGGCGCGTCTTAGCCAATCAGACGCGCCTGGCGGTTGCCGGGCTGTCATACGCGAGGCTATTGGTTAAACAGTTTGACAGCCGAGTATAAAAGGCTGTCAAACATCGGAGACTTGCCGGTCTACTTACTGATACTGTTGCTACTCGTTCTTGCTTGAATAAATGGTTACTGTTACCTCAGATGCCTCTGTTTCTTCCTACTACCAATCTAACACAGGCCCCACAGGGAGGCTTGGGGGGGGTGGGGAAATAGGCCTCCCAGAAGTTCCAGAAGGGTGGAAATGGGCCTGAAAACACCCCTCCCCAAATGTGCTGTAGGAGGCAGACTAGGCCATGCCCACCATGGCCATGCCCACCCAGCAACTGGGCAAAGAACCCATTGCTGAAATTTTTGAAGCCCACCACTGGCTTTTTTTAATGCTAAGGTCCACTACTCAAGGCTTCTGCATCAGAAAGACATTTCTTGGTGTAGGCCTGTTAAATGTTTACTACATTTCCATCAGTGGTGGGTTACGACCGGTATGTCCCAGTATGGGTGTACTGGTGCCTGCTGGGAGCACCAGGTACCCTTCCGGTATGGTGCTCCGGAGAGTCCACCCACCCATATGGTGCCTGCCGAGCAGCTGGAGGCGTCACGGAGCGTTGCGGGTTGTAAGTATGCATGTGCGCACTTCACCCATGTGCTCTTACGCTACACTCATTCATGTGGTGGACACCCAGCCTCGTTGCACCATACCAGTTGCACTGGGATCCGGAACCCACCACTGATTTCCATACACCATTAAAGAACTCAGAGTGCCATACCATATACTATATAATGCTATCATAACTTCCTCACAACAATCCTGAGAAAAACGCTTGGCTAATGTCACCATGTGCCTAACAGAGGATTTGAACCTAGTTTAGGACTCTAACCCCTCTTGTGTCCTTTTAGATATGCATAATTATAATATGAAGTTCACGTTTCACATTATTTTTCCAGATTTAGTCATTCTGGTATAACACAGCTTCAAGGTTACAAAAAACATGAATGATAATCCCCGGAGCTACATAAAAAAAAAAAAAAGTATTCTCCAATGAGTTGCAATCTTGGCATAGAATAGTTTTCCATCACAATCTGTACTCTCCTAATGCATGGGATTTTTTTTCTTGTTTTACAGTGTACTGAAACTATTCCTGCGAACATCTGTGAACTGTTGAGATCTATGGGGCTGAAAGACCAGTCAGCCTCAAAATAGAATTAGACACTGAAATAAATTACTTTACAGCAACTGTTCCATCTGGTGAAGAAAAGGAGGAGGAGGGGAGGAGGGGAGGGGAAAAGGCTTATAAATCTTCAAATTTTGAGTATATTTCTCTGTGCACCAAGATCAAGATGAAGTGCTGTTCTATTTGTGTGAACTAGCTAAAAGTACTATCAGGGTATTTCATTTACCTAAAATGTATGAGCTTTTTAAAAATATTTTATTTAAAATTTTAATTTAAACAAATACATCATCCTTCTTTACATGCTATAGAAAGTGTATCAGTTGGTTACCAAAAAAAAAAAACTTTCATGCATCTCTTCCACAGTCAACAAACATAGTTCATATTAACTTAAGTATTTTATCTCAAATATTTATTCATGTCACCATCATTATATCTCCATTTTCATTTGACTAGAATTGTTTAAATGTCCTTCATCATAAAATGTACCAAAGTTTAATACATAACCACATACTGGCCTTTCAATTACTATTTCTAAAATCCTCCGCTAACACTAAATCCTTTTGTCCTGTTCTAGCTAAACATCCATAATATTTAATAACAAAGTTTTCTAATCCTCCTTTCCAAATCACTGTTTAAAGTTTACATCCAGTTTCCTTATGTTATATCCTTTTAAAAAAAATAAACTTTAAGCATCCAAATATGAACTGTTAATTATTCTAAAATAAGCACTGAGGTTTGGAAGGAGAGATCTAAAATATATTGATGCCTTTAAAGACTCAGTGAAAAATTGATGAGGGTTCTCTTAAGTAGTTCTACAAAAGCTGGGCTGCATATATGGAATTGACCACTATAGGGCAGGAAAGATATACAATGAAAAAAAATATGGAAATCTTGCTGCCATCTAGTGGCTGTACAGATTCTTCCAGCTCAGATCTGATTATCTCTTCTTAGGAAAACAATGATTGAAGCCAAATATATTGCACAGTGATATTGTTTATCTTCACATCCCAATCATCATAGAATGAAGATGCCTTGCTAATTATTTTTAAAGGATATGTCCTTCTGGCATTCCCTTTATCTTGTCCGTAACCTGCTGCAGAGCTAGCCTAAATGAATCTTTAGCAGTTTAGGCTTTAGTTATGTTTTCTCTCTTTTCTCAACATGAGCCTCACTATAGCAACCACCTATGATACCCCATTGACAATAGTAATGATGAGATGTGGGATCTATTCAACTCCTGTCAGCCCCACTAAATAGAACAGACTGAGAAATCAATTCTACAGGAAGGCGAAAACTATTGAGAGTGGCTATAATTAAAGATTCTTGAAAGTTGTATATTATTCCTTCTCCGACTACTGATATTTCAGTTAGTTAGGAAAGTGTCTCTCTGAGCTTCTTCCAAATATGATCTGTTGTGACCTAAAATATATTTTGGCCCTTGTTTTTATGGCCGTGGAGCTGGCATAACTCTATTAAGATCATCTGTCTTACCCGCTAGAGCTTCTTTGGTACTCTGTGCTTCTGAAGCATATCACATTCTCTCCAGTTGCTGGCATTGCCCTGAAATGATTTAATATTATCATAGATTTGAAAAATATAAAGTAAATTCAGAGGAATTCTTATTAGATTTGAGCATATCATGTGAGAGCTTGGAAAATGGAAGGGTGTGTGGAAGTGTCATAATATATTTTCACAAAGTATTTAATAAGATCTTCCACAAAAGAAGGAATAACAGAAAATTAACCAACTACGTACATTCAAGACTGCTGGATTCTTGAATAATTTTGTGTCAATAGAGACCAATTCCTGAGTGAAGGGTGATGATTGGGGGGGGGGATGATGTATTATAACTCTTAGACTCTTTTTTTTCAATCATTTTTTTATTCCTGTAGACTGCCTGGGCGAGTCCCTGGAGTTTTCTTGACAAGGTTTTTCAGAAGTGGTTTACCATTACTGCTTTCCTAAGGCTGAGAAAAAATGACTGGCATATAGGGTTACCCAGCTGGCTATGTGCACAAGGCAGGACTAAAACTCACAGTCTCCCCGTTTCTAGCCTTGTGCTTTAACCGTTGCACCAAACTGACTCTTAGCTATTAGGCCATCTAACAATTGATACCCAAATAATTTTAATGGTGGTAGGGTTAGGGCTTGAAAGATGCAGATGACCACTAGATGGCAGCAAAAGAGACTATCTGGATGCCCAGGTCTTTGCAGATCCAAGTAGTAATCTTATGGTTTATATTTTAATAAATATAAAATCATGTGGTTGGAAGTCCCCCCTTCCCCCAATGAAATATTTTAGGGGAATATTAAAAGAGGCAGAATATTATATTTCCCCCAAGGAGAAATGAAGAAACATGTTCTTAAAGGCAGAAAGCAACCCTAGTCTTCCTGCCATAGGAAAACAACCTCAAACAGAAGAGATTGGTCTTTTGGAATGGAGATTTTGTATCGGTTCAGAAAGACTGGGCCAATCTATTCATAAACAAAACACCTTCAGTAACAAGCTCCCACAGAAGGCTGGAGTTTATGGGATTTAAAAAATGTAGAAAAACAAAGACTTCTAAAAATCTACGTTCCTCCATCCAAATTCTGAGGACAGGACATGATTTTTAGGATATAATAGGATTTACCCATCACTATTAGAACAGAAAAAGGTACAAGGCTCATTGCATTATTTAACCCCCTGGAGCATCTCAATCACCAAACTCCAGAACCCCATACAAATCCATCTACTCACCCACCCAATTGGTCAGCCAGCCCAGAAATATGTTGCTTTCTCTGAAGTTTCTGAAACACCAAATAAACAGAGACCTTCTTTCCATGCAACCTGCCTCCATTTTATTTCAGCATCTTTCTCCTGGCTTGGAACAGGACCAGATTTTTCTTCCAACAATGTTTTGTATCTTCATTTGATTTATTTTTGTTTTATATATTTGATTTTTATTTTATTTATTTCTATAGTTGTTATATATATACCATGGTAGTTATCCTGAATAGAGTTAGGGAACTTGGGCATCCAGATGTTGTTTTCCTTCATTTCTCATAACCCTAATCCTTACCACTCCCTGGGCTGCTTATAGAGTTATAGTTCACCAAGCCTGAACTCTTCCCTTGATATCCTTCTCTTTTTTGAAAAATTCATAGTTAAGCAATATGTTCTTTACCTGCAAGGTAAGGTTGTTCACCGCCCTGAGTCCCGTTGGGAATAGGGCGGCATATAAATAAAACAAATCTCTCAATCTCAATCTCAAGGTGCCATTCTGTGTTAATTTATTTTCTCAGTTTGGATGTGGGGAGACGTTTCATGCCATTTCTGTGGGCCATCAGATGCAAATGAGGAGGAAGCAAACTCTGTGTTCACTAGATTCATATTTAGTGACCCTCAGCCAGGAATGAAATCAATTTACCTTCACTACCGTTTCGCAAATGTGAGTGCACCCTCCATGCATGCACAGGACCTTCCGTGCATGCACAGAGCATCAAAAACAGGATGTGATGACATCCGGACAGGTGGGCGGAGCATCCCACCACCACTGCTACCAGTTCGCCTGAACTGGCTGAATTACACCACTGACCTCAGCCCTTGAGGCTGGGTGAACAAAACCTGAATGAATGTGAATATATATTCGGGTCTTTTCCTGTGTAAGATTGAGATTGTCTTGGCAACGTTTTGGCGAGGCCTTACTCACCAAGCCGAAAACACCAGCCTGAGGATGGCAAGTGAGACCTCACCGAAACGTTGCCAATGCCTCATGCCAATCTTGGGTGTAGTTGAATGCTGATGTGCTGTGTTTCAGTAAAGTGGGTGAAAATATTGCCACTCAGCCTCAAGCAATGAGCTCCATTTCTCTCTTTTCTTTCTCCAATAAGCCAGCCAAGCCTTATAATAGCACAGAGCTGGCAACGTGCTCGCTCACTCTCATTTCACTAACAGCTTTTGTTCTTCCCTGCTGCCTCCCACACAATGCTGCATTTAACATTCTGAACCAAAGGGAAAACATTGCTACCCATACAGTCAAACTGCTAGTAAATCTGTTCTCTCACGTCCTTTCCCCCTGCTTCACATTTCAGCTGAACAGGCTGTCCTTGTACTTCAGAATAGGATTTAGAGCATTTCGTATGTCTCTGAATCTCAAGGAAAAGGCTTGAGCCCAGATAATATTGCCTTGCCTTAGCTGTTTCGGCAGTCACTGTGGAAAATAATTTAGGGTGGTGTTGAAACAATTCTTTATAAGGAAGGCTTGGGGTGGAGTTGCTTATGTTGTTTATGTTTCTTCCTGGGATCCAAAATGATTTTCCTCCATTTTAAAAGGGGCTGTTTAACTTTCCTAATATATACTATAGAACATTTTTTGCTTTCCCAGCCAATTTCTTGGCTCCTTTTTCATGAATTTTGGATAAAAACTTCTTTTGCAGACCTATTCAAAAAATGTGCTTGTATGTCTTACAAATCTGGAAAAGGTAAGGCTGTTTAATCCATAGCTTCCTCTGGCATCTTCCTCCAGCTTCCCCCTGGCTGTTTGAGTGAGATTCAAATATATATTTTGAGTATGTAAGGAAGAAAATTCAGCCCAGATTGCAGTCTTCTAATCAAGGTCTTATATGAGAACAGTTGGAAAATAGGCAGTGTTGTGTAATTGGAATACAGACAATTTCTTTCACCCACTTCCTCAGAACAGAAACCTTGATTTTTCTTTCAATTAAAGCTTATGCAAATGTTAATGAACTCTGACAATATAAATACAGTATAACGTTCTGCCTTGCTGAATTATGTAGTTTTTTTTACATTACAATAAGAATAAAATCATATATTTGTATTAGCTCCATCAGATCCAAGTGATTGGAGCCCATTGAAGGGGAAAATAAATCCCTTTTCTGTGGAACCTAAGTGAAAGAACATGGAGGCTGATTAAAAATAAATTCCAGTGTGGCTTTTCCAAAAAAAATGAAATAATCCAACTTGGAAGAAAATGCCTCTGAGAATACAGTTTAGCTTTAAGCTGTTGCATAATCCATCTTTAACTTTGAATAAGTTTCACTCCAAGCAAACAAAATACTAGAATCGGAGAAGGGATGTGTGGAAAGGCCAATTGGATTACCTATTTCTTTTCCTAAGGGAAGGGTCATCCATCAAGTAATCATACATGACAAAGAAACTTCCTATTCCTCCCTTAAGGGTTGTGGTTCAAACACTTAATTCAATAATTTAGGTAAGTGAACAAACCAATCTGCAAATGCTACAGCAATAGGAAAGCATGGGAATTATTGTAGCTATCATTCTTGTAGCTAGGATTTAACTATCTTTGCTTGGATATAAATCCCAAACAAATGTTTGTGCAGATTCTCAGTTATCCAGATCATGGTTGCCCCAGAGGTGTTTTTTTTTTCCAAAAGGCAACTGGACTTCATTTTTCCTTCAAGACAATTCGCTTCTCATCCAAGAAGTTCTTCAGTCTGACTTCTTCAATCAAAATTGAAGAAGCTTCCTGGATGAGAAGCGAAACATCTTCAAGGAAAAACAAAGTCTAGTTCTCTTTGGAAAAATCACCTTTGGGATCCTCAACTAATGTTGGCTTCATGCTTGGAGGCATGGCTTGGAGGCAGTTGGCACTGAACGTCTATCAAATAGTAGGGATGATCAGAAACTTTGCTAACACACAATCCAACACTTCTGCCAGGTTTTGAGCTTGCAGAAAAATATACTGATGAACATTGGCTGTCCTAGAAGCTGGACCCTATTTTGAATCCTTAGGAATGAGGCTGGTATGTGTGCTAGTGTGTTGTTCCTACACTTTTAACATGAGACGGAAAGGGAAATAAATTGGTGGAGTCTATTGATTTAATTTCCCTCCCACTGATAAAAAAGATGGGGAATACCAATCATTTTCCTTAATATGTAAGGTGGAATGATGGGTGGGGTAGAAGAAGATACTTCAGTGGTACCACTTTTCAATTTTCCTGATTAGAAAATGCCCAGGCTATGACCTATCAGTTGTACCATATCTGCGTAAAGTCTAACTCTCAGTTGGAAGAGCACTCAATCTATGTCCATTAATATCCTCGCTGACAGGTTGCAAGTGTGGTATGGGGTGAAGTGAGAAGGAGTGTCCAATAATAAGCCAATCCTTGGCTAGCATTGCAAGGGAATGGCAATACTAGCATTGAGTGATCCTAGCTGGCAGTAGACAGAAGGAGCTCAGGGAGCAGGCAAAAAGGTAGCAACATCACCACATTCAGAATGAACCCTGATTCTTCGCTGCCACAATGAGCACTGAAAAGAAATATATGTGGCTCAGGATTAAACTGTGAGTTCTTGGTACTCTTGTTTGCTTGCAGATGTTTTATTACCCAACAAGGTAACATCATCGGGAACATCAGGACGCAAACAACCAAGCCCCAGGTGCTCCAAGAATTCCATAGCACCAGGCACATGAACTGGTTTTGATTCTCAGGTAACACTATTCAGGCAAATGTCAGGTCCAAAGTGGTAGTGCCTTGAAGGGCAATGCCTAGCAAAGAGAAGAGAAAGGACAGGCTACCAGCAGCCTAAAGTGGCCAATAGGTGATGGCAGATGCCATCTCTAACAAACTCAACCATATAGTTTGTAATGTGTGCTCAAAATTCATCCATTGCAAAAACTGTCCAGAGAAGAACAGCAAAATGCATCCATGTCTTCCTCCCTCCCTCCAATTTATATATCAATGCTATGATAAAAGTAGGACAGGTATAGACAATATTAAGCTGCTACATTTTTAAATTGTTGTCTTTTAAGCTGAGACAACATCACGAGCACTTGCTGGCATCGATTAGGTAAAGATGAACCCTATAAGATGAACTCTCAATAATACTTGGACAAACAATTGATACAAACTCAAAGTAAACCACTCCAAACTTGATTGCAGAAAATACGACTTCGGCAACAGAGTGGTCAACACTACGTGACTCTGTTGTTACATCCCCTAACCCTCACAGCTTCAACCTTAAACTGTCTACCGTGGGCCTCACCCCATTCCTAAGAGGTCCGTAAAAGGAACATACATAAGTACACCAGCATGCCTTTAGTCACTGTCCTACTGTCCCCAACTATTTGTATTCATTTCTTTCATTCATATGCATGTTTATATTTATACCTGCTAACTTGTACATGTTCGACAAACTAATAAGTACAAATACAAAATACAAGTATTGTTTATATTAGTTGTGCCAGGAACTGACCACACAGTCCACCCCATGACACAAATTATATTACTCAGTTTTATTACCATGTCAAGGCAACCTCAACCCTCCATGACAATATTTCTATGCTAAAATTAGCAAAGCTTCTGTTAGGGTGAATGGTATAGGGAAAGAAAAAAGAGACTTCCCCAAGCTTATATGACAGACTTTGTTATTTGACTATACCCCAGAGTAAAAAAAAAAAGCCCTATTTATATTAATAGGCATAAATCTATGCCTTAGAATATTAGAATTTTTATGCTAATTAATAACTATATCCTTTTAGGTGGAGAAGGTATTATAAAAAAATTCCAATATTCTACATGTATTCAGAAGAAGAGTGATAAATGCACTCCCACTGCTTTCTGTCATTTGGAAGAGTCATTTGTAGAAACAAGCAAGGTACTCTTGGGTGGTTCAGATGAGCCTGTGCAGAGGGATAATGAAACAATCCAGGAAATATTAGAATAATATAGGAACAAATCCCCTGCTTTGTATAAGGCCAATGAAAGGCAAAATAAGACAATAATAATAAATGTTTAAATAAATTACTTGGAAAGAAAAAAAAGTGGGAACTTCTTATTTTAGTTGGTCTCTAATAATGCTAACAAATCTGCTATATTCACACTGATAATTGCAGAAACATTTGCTACTTCCCTGGAGCATTCTTCTCACCACCCTGAAACATTTCACAAAATCAAACTGTAAAAGAAAGCAGGCAGAAAAGAGGGAATGGCAAGCCAAATACAAAACATTTTGGAATTTTTCTACCTATTCAGTAAACATCCTGGAGGTGAAAAAAATGTTCATGTTTTAACACCAGCAGCCAACAGTATGGAAAAGGAAGAAGAGCATGCCCTTGACCACATGTTTAGACTATGCCCTGTGTAGAGTTTCAGATATTTGTGCATCAAATGTAAAGAAGCACATCTTTTGTTCAAGTGTACATAGAACACAGAACATAGAATAACAGGGCTGGAAGGGCCCTTAATGTCTTCTAGCCCAACTCTCTGCTTGAGCAGGACACTTTATACCAGTGATGGTGAACCTATAGCATGCGTGACACAGGTGGTACGCGGAGCTATTTGTCAGGGCACATGAGGCATGCGCGCGCTGGCCAGCTGAGTTCACCCTTTTTTAAAGCCATTTTTCACCCTCCCCAGGCTCCAGAAGCTTTATAGGAGCCTGGGGAATGTGAAAAGCGCCTCCCCCGCCTCCCCAGAGGCCCCCCGGAGGCTTCATGAGCTTCCGTGAAGCCTCCGGAGAGCAAAAACCAGCCCTACAGGCAAACCGGAAATTCAGGAATGTACTTCTGGTTTGCTTGGAGGGTCATTTTGACTGCACCGAAGGCTTCAGGGAAGCCTCCTGAAGGTCCCTGAAGCCTCCGAAGAGTGTCCAGGGGGAGGAGGCTGTTTTTGCCCTCCCCAGGCTCCTATAAAGCCTCTAGAGCCTGGGGAGGGCAAAAAAGGCATGCAAAAAATGGGGGGCACCTGTAGTGCACACATGCACACTGGGGGGTTGCGCATTGCATTATGGGTGCGGCACACCCACACATGACCCCCTTGCGCTCCCCCCCAAAAAGTAAGCTGCTTTATACTGTTCCAGACAAATGGTTGTCCAATCTCTTCTTGAAAACTTCCAGTGATGGAGCCCCCACAGTTTCTGGAGGCAGGCCATTCCCCTAATTAATTGTTTTCACTTCCAGAAATTGCTTCTTCATTCTTGGTTAGATCTCTCTTTAATGATCTTCTACCTGTTACTCTACTCTTTCCAGAGTCTTAGCATCTTATTTTTGTATCGTGATGATCAAAACTGGACACACTATTCCAAGTGTGGTCACTAGTGCAGCATAAAGTGACACTATCACTTCTCATAATTTTGATCCCACCCCCTGTTGATATAGCGTAAGACTGTGTTGGCTTTTTTGGCAGCTGCAGCACACTGCTAGCTCATACTTAAGTGGTGGTTCACTAGGATACCTAGATTCTGCTCACAGTTATTCCTGTTGAGTGAGCTACTTGCCTATTGTATACATGTGCATTTGGTTTTTCTTGCCTTAAGTATAGCACCTTACTTTTCTCACCACTGAATTCCATTTTGTGGGATAGGGCCCTGTGTTCAGGTCTGCCAAGATCCTTCTGACTCTTGAGTTTAACTTCCAAAATGTTAGCTATTTTCTTTAGTTTGGTGTCATCTGAAAATTTGACAGGTTCCTCTTCTATCCCCTTGTCTAGATCATTTAGGAAGTTGTTGAAGAGTACTGGGCCTAAGACAGAACCTTGAAGTACCCCACTATATGCTTCCCTCCATGTAGATGTAGTTCTGTGAGGGCTACATGCTGAGTGCGAATGTCAACCAACTGCAAATCCCTCTGCAGTGGTGGTAGTATTGTCTACCCCACATTGTTATTTTCTTACCATTTTCTTACCTATGTTGACTTATCAAGTAATAGGCTGTAGTCTACTTTGTCAATTTTCTTACTAAAGCCCAAGTATACTATGACCACAGCATTTCCCTGATCCACTCATTTAGTCACTTTGTCAAAGAAGGAAATAAGGTTTGTCTGGCATGAACTGCTTTTAACAAACTCATGCTGTCATCTAGTTACAGCCTTATCTGTTTACAGTGCTCACAAATCTGCTCCTTGATTTTTTGCCATGACTTTTTCCAAGTATTGATGTCAGGCTAATTAGTCTGTAGTCTTCCCTTTCCCCCTTTTTTCTTTTTGAAGATTGGAACCATATCACCTCTTTTCCAGTCTTCTGGTAGTTTCCCTATGCTCCAGGAGCTTGAAAAGATGTTCAATGGTTCCAAGATGACATCTGCCACACCTTCAGAATCTTGGGATATAATCCATCTAATCCTGGAGATTTAATTTAGTCTAGAGAAGACAGATATTTTCTTACCATTTTCTTGACTATGTTGACTTCTGTCTTCTATGGTGCTGTTTTTGATTGGATGTTACATATTGGTTGCTGTTCACCTCATGGAGTAAATCAATTAGGAATCACAACCAGATGAGTAAATTCTGGTTTGCAATGCTACAGAGATAACCTTGAATGTCCGCATTCCCATGTCTTCTACTGCCTGAGAAACTAGAATGGGTATTTTCTCTTGCCCTACCAACTATCTAGCTGTGGGCTATGCTTGTCTTTATCTGACCATTCCCTTGGCAGCATGTTTTTTTACCCAGTCCCCCCCAAGGTCTTTCTCAAATTTTATTATAACTACTGGAAACATTATATGAAAAACAAATTTGCCAGATTGATTGTAAACAGGCTCTGATTTTAAATAGCAGTCCACTTCATTGACTCTGTTATTTAATCTTACTGACATCCTTTTGAACTAATTGATTGAGTTGCTATAATTATGATGGGACTATGGCTTTTCAGTTGCTAAAAATGAAAAGATTTCCATTTCAGTTCATTAAGTATGTTGGGGAAACAGTTTCACCAACTTTTTACTGAAAGCATTATAAGAGATGACCAACTTTTTATAAATCACTTACAGTCACTTATGCAAGATGGATATGTTTGTGTGTGTGTGTGTCCATGTCATTTTCTGTCTTCCCTCTCTCCCTCTCTCCTCCCCTCTTTCTCTTCTTTTTTTGTAATAAGTTTTTATTTTATTTTATAACATACAAAAATTCCAATTGCAATTGAACAATGCGTTGTCTGGGTACAAATCGTTTTAAGAAATAACTAAGTGTTTATAACAATATTCACTGCATTAATATCAATTATATTAATATTGGTAGTAATAATAATCATAATATTTGTTTAACATAGCTTCCTTATATCACTGATCCTTCCATATATTTCCCTGTTTCTAGCTCCAGTTTTTGTCAGCTAGCCATTGATAAAAAAAGTCCCAAGTCAAAAAATATTAAATTTCTTTCTTTTCCTTAATTGTAAGTGTTAACTTATCCATTTCTGCACATTTTAATATTTTTCTAATCACATCTTCATCTGTTGGGATCTCTTCATTTCCACTTTTATGCAAATACTATTCTCGCTGCAGTCAATACATGCAAAATCAGATATACATTCCCTTTGTTGTACTTGTCTAGGGTTCACCGACAAATGTGCGCTCGACAAAAGCACGACCGACAAAACCGCAGCGAGAAAACAGCGAGTTCAAAATTGCGCCGACGAATAAGTGCAAAAGCGTGCCGACAACAGCGCACCGACAAAAGCGCGCCTTCAACAAACAAGTAATAACAACCTAATAACCCTAACCCTAACCCTAACCCTAATCCTAATCCTAATCCTAAACCTAAACCTAACCCTAACCCTAACCCTAACCCTAACCCTAACCCTAAACCTAACCCTAAACCTAATCCTAAACCTAACCCTGAACCTAACCCTTACCTTAACTTAAATCGCGCTTTTGTGGCATGGTTTTGTCAGCACGTTGTTGTGGGCGCGTTTATGACATCGTGGTTTTCTCACTGCGGTTTTGTTGGCGTGCTTTTGTCTTGCTCGCATTTGTCGCATCACGCTTATCTAATAAAATGCCCAACAGTAATGTCTCTGGTTTCAAATCTATATCTTGTTTTATCATTTTTTCCAGCCATGTATATATTTTTGTCCAATTTTTTTTTCGTTTTTTGACATTCCCACCACATACGATAGTATGAACCAGGTATCTGGTGTCATTTTCAACATTTTTCAGATTTATCCTTAAACAGATTTGCTAACCTTGAGGGGAGAAAATGCCATCTATAAACAATTTTATAAAGATTTTCTTTGTATGCAGTAGACATTGTTAATTTATAATTTCTATCCCATAATTTCTGCTCTCTCCATCCATCCATCCATCCATCCATCCATCCATCCATCTAATAAACACATACTGTAAATTTAAGAAGTGTTGTGTGGCTTTATGATGTATGAGAATATGGCAAGTACAAATCAGATTTTTATTCATAGAGATATGTTTGCAGCTGAAAAATAATATTTATTCATGTTTGTTTATTTACAGAAATCCCATGAATTATCACAGGTCTGTAAAAAAAAGTTTTTTCGAGAGCTGTTTTGGTTATTCCACATAATCTTTATGTTTTTTGGTGCGCTGAATCCAAAATTGACCTCCATTTTGTCATAGGACATCACGTTTCCTGACAAGTTAGGTAACTATGTTAAATAAGGCAATACCTCAAAATAAATGAAAATAGACTTATTTAATAGACTAAAGTTTTATTACAATGTTTTCATGAAAATCCTTTTTTGAACTGAAATGAGCTCACCTACACACACTAAACTCGATTCTTCTTCCTTGTGAGGCTCCTCTTGGTGCATTTACGCTTGTGAGTAGCATCTGGAATGTTTCTCTGAAGCATCCAACGGTAGTCTGCCATCATTGTAATGCTTCATTTTCCCTGGTATCTCCTTTCCATCTCTTTAATGTCTTAGTGGAATCGTTCACCTTGTTCCTCACTCACAGCTCCCAAATTTTCAGGAAAGTAGTCAAGGTGGGACTGGAGGCAATGCACTTTCAAACTCATCAGGCAACCTAAAGCTTGAAATGCTTTCAGCATTTTTCCGACGATCTTTTTGTAGTGAGGATCTTGGTTATTGCCTAAAAATTTGTGTAGAACTTCTTTAAATGCAATCCACCCTTCTTTTTGAGGATCCGTCATGGTATTGACAAACTCTTGATCAACTATAAGCCTTCTAATGTCTGGTCCGATGAACACACCTTCCTTCAATTTTACCTCCGACAGGCATGGAAACTTGGTGACCAAGTATTTGAAGCATTCTCCATCTCTTGGAAGTGATTTTACAAATTGCTTCATCAATCCCAATTTTATGTGGAGAGGTGGTAGAAGTACTTTATGGGAAGGTAGCAAAGTTTCTCAGAGGACATTTTTTTCACCGACTGTTAGCACCCTCGGCTGCCAACTCTTCTTGGTCCAGTGATTTTGTCAGTCTCGACTGTCCCATAGACACCAAAAACAAGGGTATTTGGTATACCCAGTTTGTTGCCCGAGCAGCATGCACAAGACCTTCAAGTCCCCACACACTTGCCAACCATGGTCTTCATATTTAAGTTTATGAAGAACCAATTCCAAGGTCTTGTAGGTTTCCTTCAAGTGTACGGAATGACCTACAGGTATGGAAGCGTAAAAACCATTGTGGAATAAAACTGCTTTGAGACTTCTTTTTGAAGAATCTATAAAAAGACACCATTGCTCTGAATCATATTGGATTTTAAATTGACCCATCAGACCTTTGACATCAATGCAATAAACCAACTTGTCTTTCTGGGTGAAGTGAGGAACGGACTCCTTTTCACGATGTCTGAACCATGAGGGTCTGGATGGGAGCGAACAAGCTTGCACTCAATCCAGACAACACCGAGTGGCTATTGATGTTACCTTCCAAGGATGGTCCTGACATTCCACCTCTTAGCCTGGGGGGTGAAATTATTCCCTCGGAGAAGGCCCGCAATCTGGGTGTCCTCCTGGATCCACAACTGATGTTAGAACACCATTTGTTGGCTGTGACTAGGGGGGCCTTTTCCCAGGTTCGCCTGGTGCACCAGTTGCGGCCCTATCTGGACCGGGAGGCACTTCGAATGGTCACCCACGCCCTCGTCACCTCAAGATTGGATTACTGTAACACACTCTACATGGGGATGCCCCTGAAGAGTGTCCGAAGACTACAGCTGGTCCAGAATGCAGCCGCGCAAGCGATAATGGGTGTACCTAGGTACACCCATGTTAAACCTATCCTCCGCGAGCTGCACTGGCTTCCTATTGGTCTCCGGACCCGCTTCAAGGTGCTAGTTGTTACTTTTAAAGCCCTACATGGTATTGGACCTGGCTACCTGAGAGACCATCTCCTGCCATTTACTTCCCAATGACCAATAAGATCACACAGGTTGGGCCTCCTCCAGGTGCCGTCGACCTGTCAATGCTGGCTGGCGGCTCCCCGTGGGAGGGCCTTCTCTGTAGCTGCACCGGCCTTGTGGAATGAACTGCCTGCAGAGATCCGGACCCTCACCACTCTCCCGGCCTTCCGTAAAGCAACCAAGACCTGGCTGTTCCGGCAGGCCTGGGGCTGTTGATTAATTTCCAGCTCCACTTGATGGAATGGATGTTGCGTTGATTATAATTCTGTATTTTAAAAAATATTTTAAATGTTTTTATATTGTTGTAAGCCGCCCAGAGTCCCTAGGGAGTGGGCGGCATACAAATCCTATTAAATTTGAAATTTGAAAGATGATACTCCTGGCAACAATAAATTCCTGCTTTTCAGCCTTGATCTGATTAATTCAACGGCATCTTTGGGAAGATTCAAGTCTCTTACCAAATCATTCATTTCCTCCTGAGAAAACAATTTTGGTCTTGTATCATCTTCAAAGTCAGAACTTTATACGTCATCTGGTTCAGGTATGACTTCACCTTCATCGGAGCTAGGTATCTCTTCTAAGGTAGCAGGGGGCTTGGATACTGGTATATCTGTGCCATGGGGGATGGGACAAATTGCTGAGTGAAGATTGGAGTATGAAATAGAATGCTTCCATTTGGAATTAAACCCTTTCACATTGCATGAACAAAGTAACAGTCATCACTATGGTTCTTTTGCTCTCACCATACCATAGGAATCCCATAATGGAAAGATTTTTTCTTACCCTTGAACCAGTTTCGGAGGTCCTCAACACACAGTTTGCACACATTATGAGCACCCAAACTTTAACTTGATCTCCAATTTTTAGTCCAAAGTATGTAAAGTATACTTTTTCACAAAGTCTGATATTCTGCTGTTGCTTCAACACTGTATATTTACCACAGATGAAACAGAAACTGTCTGGCGAATTAATACATTTCCATGGAGCCATAACATAATGGTTGAAGAATGACAAGCTAACACGAATTGCGATGAAAAAGTGTGAACAGCCTAGAACCAAGAACCTGATGATGATTCGTGCACAAGTGTGGCATGCAGGAGAGAGCAGCTCTGTGTCTGTACATGAGACGTCACAGTGCTGGCCATGCCCCCTGCACTGACCGGAGATGCTGCTATATGCCCTGTGTCTCCCTCCCACTGGATTCTTCAGGAAAGATTAACCCCTTCTACCATTAGAAACACAGACTTAAACTTGCTTAGTTTATGTATATATTGCTGACCATCAGATTTACACTGCTATATTTTTTTTACATAACTTGGACAACCCTTTAAGATTTTTTTTTGACATTTTATAGCTTAAATGCACTTGTGTGAATTAATTAATAGTAATTTGGACTTTAAATTTGGTTAAAAACCCATAATATAAAAAAATTACCATTTTTTAAAAAAAAAGATAAATTTGAAGACAATTTTGCATGTTGTGGCAAATCATGACATCTAAGAGTTTTTTCAATATTTTATTTGTTTTCAGCACAGCAAAATTCATGGAAATTAGATGAAAATAATCAAACAGCTTTTTAGTCGCAGACCTGTATTATGGAACATTCCACACAAAAATGGAATTGAAGATTTCTGAATGAGGTAAGAATAGCATATGATGCAAATAAAGCAAGTGTGAGAATAGAAGAAATATAAAATGGATAATTCAACACTGAACAGGAAATAGAAGAGTGTGTGATGCCCTCTTGGTTGTTTACTGTATTTAGGCATAAATATATCCGGTATACTTGTGGTGAAATTACAGTGCTGGAGGCTGTGAATGTACTGTATGTGTACTTTGTATGCAGATGATGCTGTGTTACTGAATGAGAACGCAAATGATTCAAAGTGAGTGACATACAGATTTAAGATGCAACGAGAAGTTTAAATCTGAAAATTAACATATCAAAGTCCAAAGTATTTACATTTGATTAGAGAAAATGGAACAAACAGTTGCAAAAAATACCTAACTGGTTAAAAATAAGTGAATGGATTTTTGTACCTTGGGAATATGTTTACTAAAAGTAGCATAATAGATGAAGAACTTTTAAGGTGTATAAATGTTGTAGGAAATAATGGGTAGTATATATTCTTTTGCAATGAATGGCTTTTGGGCAAAAAAAGTGAACATGGTGATGTATAAAGGTGTATTTCTGCTGGTTTGTTAATAGGAAGTTACTGGTTTCATCATGAGAAACATAAAGGAAAACTGAACGCAGTGGAAATCAGATACTTAACTAGGAATTGTGGCAAAACAGGGAAAAATGGGATAAGGAATGAATGGATTCGGAATGGATATGCAATTGATGTAAAAGGGAGTGACTTGTGTGAGGTATGTTGGGGTGATGTAGAAAAAATAAATGAGATGATGAGATCTCAAAAACAGAGAAGTATTTATTGTTATTTAATTGTGTGAGCCATCCAGAGTCACGTATGTGAAAGGTGCAGCTGAATGAATGAATGAATTATAATGTATGAAATGGAGGGTTGATGTGCAGGAAGTAAGATAGAAAGATATAGAAAAGTATAACAAATGATGTTTGGGTATAAACTTGGTTTAGATATTGTTCTTTCCTCTCATGCCTTCAATATCTTCCTTCTATACATTGCATAAAGATCCTTACCTCAAAAGATAGTAAAGTTATAAGCGTGTATCTCTGGATATGTACCTGTATGTACTTAACACTCATTTTTATCAAAACTCAGTCCACAACATCAATAACCATGGCCACATAAGCAGTAAACCTTTGAGTGGCAATGGAACTTTGCTTTGATAACTCACCACATGGAGCCAAAAAAGGACGCCCTCAAGCCTAGACAAGCATGTTCAGTAGATGATGAGTTGATCAAACCTCTAATTCATACCCTTTGCTTAGCATAAACCCTTCTAGCTATTGCAATTGCCAACTAAAGCCAAGAAACAATAATGAACAGAAACCATATGACTTCTTTGCTTTATTTTTAGAAGATAGGAACACAATGACACTTGGAATTCCACTAATTTTGTGATTTCTTTTCTTCTCTTTTCAGAGAAAACTATTTAAGAATAAATATAAGAACAGTCGCAAAATATCTCGTGACTCCAATATTTGCTGATCAAATGTTAAATGTTGCTAAGTTGCTTCAAGGTCCAGTTTGGATAATAATAGCCAAGATGTCCCACTCTAATGTAAGACATATGGGCAGCTCGCTATCAATAATGAACTTTTCTGTTTCAGCTATCAATTGTCGATTTCTCATATTGCTCAGTATGTCAAGCTGCCAAATGTTAAGTATAGAAATAAAAATAGCTAGAGAATATTCAGCAAAGATGCTAATTGCTTCAAAGGGATAGAATTAACAACAAATTTGGCAGAAGTCCTTCCTTCCTTCCTTCTTCCCTCTCTCCCAGTGAGTTTATTTGAAATGTTAAGATGCCAAACATTCTTTGTCTTTACAGGATAGATCACACAAATGCAGTCCTTCATCAATCTGTTCATGCTTTGATTGGAATGCCCATGTTTATTTGTTTACTGCATCACAGTGTAACTTTTGAGACATCTAATACAGGGTTTATAATGAAATCATTCCCCATAAGACAAAAAGAATCACTCCCCCAAAACAGCTCGAACAGGAGACATAACAGAAAGGAGTAGGGGGAAATGAGGGAGGGAGAATCCTACCAACAAGATTAGCTACTAAGGAAGAGGCTTTACATATTAAAATGTGATTTGCATATTTTATCCCACATCAAATGAGCAACCAGAAGGTTTCATGAAAGGAACTAAACACACACACACACACACACACACACACACACACAGACATGCACATGCACATATACATATACATACAGACAGACTGCCTAAGCCCCAGCTTTTCCAGAAGAATTGGAAAGCTAAATTGTTATTTGAGAGTTCATAAAAAAGCAATTCTAGATATTCAGAGAATAATAAGAAGGGATACAAACGAGATCACATCTTATTATCATCCTTTGCCATCCAACCATGAAAGAACTTAGCAGTTAGCAATAGTAATAGCAGTTAGACTTATATACCGCTTCATAGGGCTTTCAGCCCTCTCTAAGTGGTTTACAGAGTCAGCACATTGCCCCCACAGTCTGGGTCCTCATTTCACCCACCTCGGAAGGATGGAAGGCTGAGTTAACCTTGAGCCAGTGAGATTTGAACCGCTGAACTGCAGATAACAGTCAGCTGAAGTGGCCTGCAGTACTGCACCCTAACCACTGCGCCACCTCGGCTCTAGTAACTTCAGACAAATACTGACATGGGACCCCAGTTTCTCCTCTTTTCTCCAAATTTGGCTGTATTTTTATTTTTATTTTTTTATTTTTTTAGTGAGAAGAGCCTTCATCAACCTTCAGATCCTCGGCCTCCCCATCCTACTTCTTATCTACTTTCCACTACAATCTGAATCCAGATTTTTCCGTGGTTGGAATTTCCTCTCCTTAGAACTGGTGGGGAAGACAAATACAGTCTTACAGCCTTTGGATCTATTTTGAGGACCATAAGATTGATCTGTTAATCTGATGTATGCCCCATGACTTTTTTTTCTTTTGAAACACCTACGTAGAATTGGTAGACTCATAAAATAATCTTATCTGTTAGACTTTGTATTCCCAGTTTTCCCGTCAGAGAACTGTGGAGAGTTTTTAATTGTGAATGTTGTCAATTCTGCAAAAACAAGGCACTGAGCATCATCTTTTAGAGCTGTCAGCTTTATAATGTGGCCTTTAAGTGATAGAATATAATTTGCCTTTCTGTGTTTTCACATATAAACCAAAGCATTTTAATTCCTGGAATCCAATGCAGGTAATACTGATGTTTTCTATGCTACTTATTTTGGTAAGCGTAACAAATCCAAGAGTAACATAATAGCTTTCTAAACTGCTTTGATAATTTAGGTTAAAAAATATAGATAAAGCATGCACTGAAGATAAAACTGGTTAGCATATATGAAATTTGGTGCATTTTCCAAACTTCGTGGGAAATCTAATTTCATGCTCCTGACAAGACTCTTAGTGTAACAAACATGAAACCAGAATAGAAATATATACATTACCTATCCAATCTGTTATGGAAGGATTTCAGAAGTTTCAGACTTCATTCAAATTGTTCAAAGCTGGTCTACTTCTTGTCCCATTTTCAAGATGCATTTTGTCTCAAAGATTAAACCATGGATGAAACTTCCAGCCATGAAAAGCTGCACCCATTTTCATTGCCTAGGGTCATTTTCTTTCAAAGAAATGAAACATTGAGCTAGGAAAACTAATAGTTAAAAAGATAGGAGAAAACAGAATTCCAAAAGAGTGTCAAAAATCTTGGATGGAAAAAAAATCTAAATTTTCTATTAATCATTTATGAATTTGTTTGGGTAGCCTTTTCTGTTTTTTAATGGATTATATTTGGAGTAGTAAGGGTTGGAATAAGACATACCCTATGCTCTAAAAGTGTAAATATTTAACAATCAGAACAAAAAGACCAAATTTAATAGAAATAATACAATCTAATACCTTTATGGGTCAACTATTATTCCGAATATTTGTAAACTTTATAAGTTGCCAAGATCTTTTTCTCAAGCAAGATGATAAAACTCATGGGGGAAGAAAGCAATATAATAACAAAGATCTGTTGAAAATGGATTACATTAATACATTGAATAATTAGATATTCTTTTTTGGAACTACAAATGCTATAAACTGGGAGATGTGCAGAAAAACCAGTTTTGAATAGCTAGAATTAATGTTTACAAAAATCGAGACATAACAAACATTTGTTTATTTCTTCTTTATAATAATCTTTGGTGGAGATTGTGGCATAACACAAAAGCACATCTCTATTTGATAAAACCCAATTAGGATATATTATTAATTTTTGTTTAATAATGAAAAAAGTGTATTTATATGGGTGCTAACACTCAATACCAACTTGATGACATTCATTCATTCATTCATTCATTCAATCAATCAATCAATTGTCATTTTCATAAATCAATCTATTCCAAGAAGTCTGATACATTAACATTATATGGACATTATAGTGCAGTGATGGTGAACCTTTTTTGGCTCACGTGTCATAAGTGGGGGGAGCACAGGGGGGTCACATTCAGCCGTGTCGCATCCATAATGCAATGTGCGACCCCTCAGTGCGCATGCATGCACTACAGGCACTCCCCCCATTTTTTGCATGCTTTTTTCGCCCCCTGCAGGCTCCAGAGGCTTTATAGGAGCCTGAGGAGGGCGAAAACACCCTCCCCACCCTGGACGCCCTTCGGAGGCTTCAGGGACCTTCAGGAAGCTTCTCTCAAGCCTCTGGAGCAGTCAAAATGACCCTTCAAGCAAACTGGAAGCCCATTCCTGAACTTCTGGTTTGCCCATAGGGCTGGGTTTTTGCGTTCCGGAGGCTTCATGGAAGCTCATGAAGGGAGGAGGCTCTTTTTGCCCTCCCCAGGCTCCGATAAAGCCTCTGGAGCCTGGGGAGGGCAAAAAATGGCTTTAAAAAAGGATGAACTTAGCTGGCCAGCGCGCGCATGCACGCTAGCCAGCTGACAGGGCAGCACCTCGCGTGCCCTGACAAATGGCTCCACGTGCCACCTGTGACACACGTGCCATAGGTTCGCCATCACGGCTATAATGTCTTCCCTTCTTCTGCCTTCTATCTTTTTTGCTCTTTTTTCCTTATACTTTGTGCCTTGCCTTGCACCTTCCCTTCATGCAGGCACTTAGTTTAATCTTTCTGTCAACTTAACCTGTACATTATCCTAGCTACTAAAACCCAGATAATAACAGTTCATTTTAAAACTCTCAAAAAAGAGGGTGCATATTCATTTGAGATGAGCATCATGCCTTTCATAGAATCTGGAGAACAAATAGCTAGATTTCTCAACAAGGTGCACAAAAGTTTGGGTGCGTTTATATGACAGAGACTGTCTTTGTGTATTTCATATAAAATATGAAACCCAAGACCTGAAACATTGGACTTACAACAGTGTGCAGAGCAGAGATTGAACCCTCTTAGGTACAAATATATTTCCTATTGCATTAGGAGTAGGGGACAAAAATGGAAATGGTTGTCTATTTTTTGGAAAATAATAATTTGTAGATTTTGCATCTATCTTCAAGAATAAGTGGAACATACATTCTCTTGTTTTGAGGCAGGGAATGAAAATAAAGACAGAACTTTTAAAGACCAGATCACACAATTAAGTACATTTGAATCCTTTGCTTCTGTCTCCCTTCTCAGCAACTAATAGAAAAAACACTTCTTGGAATCATGAAGTTTGTTTCCAATTTGTTACACCTTGGCTATTTCTCATAAAGTTTTTAATCTCTTTGTACTGGCTCTGGGATTTTCTTTCCTAGCAAGAATTATACCGTTCCGGTTTGAATAGCCTGGGGGATGCCAGAGAGAAGGTTTTGCCAGGAACTTTTAGAAGAAGAGTTTTGTTTTTAATGGATGAACAAACAAGGACAGTTCTCTCTATAGTGAATCATGAGCCAAATGTTCCCCACAGAAATGGCCTGGGAACAAAGCTTGTTTGTTTGTTAACATTGCTGCCCAAGGGGGAAAAATGGTCTCACTAGGACAGGCCATCCATACCAAGCGGTACATAATTGGATGCCCGCAAAGCTTTGCTTTATGTTGTACATAATACTATTACTTTCTTAAAGGGATCCACATAACACTGCTAATGCATCAAGTCAATTTGATTCACTACTTGATTCTGCTTTACCAGAATAGCTACTAAGAAACTGTGGTGAAATTCATCTTCAAAGGAAAGGTTCTTATCTGATCATGGAAGGAACAATTGGTGGCAAAATACGTTTTATAAATTCTGTGGTTTTGCATCTTAGCAATTGCAAGAGATGCATTGATATTTATTTCACTTTTATAGGTGGAATAGTAGTTCACCATAATCATAGGTGGACCCTGGAGCTTATATAGGATTATATGTATAAAAAAGACCTTAAGATTTTGGACTTTTGGTATTTCAGAGAATTTGATATTATGGTTTTTACTTGTTCTCCTTCCTTCTACTGCCTGGAATCTTGCCATCTTTAACCTATTGTTAACCCAGAGCAAATGGGCCATATTGCTCATTTCACTAAAATACATTCTGTCACACCTCTGTTCTTCACAGATTAAGGGGCACCATTCCAATCAGGTCCCTTCTAGATAAGCAATACATCAATGATCAAAAGATTACAGTACTACTGATAGCCAACAAGGGCAATCCCATTGCCTTATTTTTCATGCATTATGAGCCATCAAGTCTTCAACTCTCAGTGAATAGACAAATGATAGATGATAGATAGATATGCTTTTTCATATGTCCATTAACATTTACTGTGGAACATGCAATTATGCAGTTAATTTTCCAGTTCCCAGCAGCAGCAGTCAAACCAGTGATCTGCTCATAGGGTTGTCAGAAATTGTCATTTGAACCATCTTCTAAAGACCTTCACGGCACTTTATAGAACATAGTATGATCAACTCTAGTATATGTCTATCAGCAAACTGCACATGGATTACAACATGTTTTGCCTGCTTTGCTGCTGGAAATTCCTTACACACATTCCATTCCATTCTGGAGCCAAGGTGGCTCAGTGGGTACAGTGCAGTACTGCAGGCCACTTCAGCTGACTGCTAGTTCAGCAGTTCAGTGGTTCAAATCTCACCGGCTCAGGGTTGACTCAGCCTTCCATCCTTCCGAGGTGGGTAAAATGAGGACCCAGATTGTGGGGGCGATAAGCTGACTTTGTAAACCACTTAGAGAGGGCTGAAAGCCCTATGAAGCGGTATATAAGTCTAACTGCTATTGCTATTGCTATTCTGATAAACAATTATTAGTCTATGGACAACTTCTATACTTTTTTCTATACAATTATTAGATTAACAGAAAGAGTGATATTTGTGAACATATTCTCCATATTTTATTTCTGGGGAATAGTAATGTTATTGTTCTATGTATCCATAGTGTTTTTAAAGTGGGAAAAGCGATTAAATTCTTCCTTTGGCTATTGATGTCAGTACTCTAATATCAAATTGAAGACTTCTTCCACTGTACATCTGGACACAATCATGGTAACTGAGATTAGAATGGGACATCTCCCTGCATGTTACTTGTTATGGTTTTTGTTAGATCGGTGCAATCAGGTACCTAAAATATACTTTAAAAAACAAACAAGCATGAATTTGGCCAGATTTCTTTCATTTGAGTCAAAATTTATAAAAGGCAACAATCTTAAATAAAGCATCTCTACCATTTTCTTCCAGATCATATTTATATGTCTTGAAGGAACTCAAGTTCCTTGAGTTCAGAAATGAAGGAATAGAACACTACCTCAACAAACTCTACCATCCATCATATAAAGCAAAGAAAAAAAAGGGTGGTTCATTATTTTAATTTGGGGAACCCATTGCCTTTTGACCTATTACTACTGATAAGCTAAATTTAGGTAGCAGTAGCATGGAAAGCAACAATCATATAAACAGCAACAGCTAATCAGACTGGTTTGATGTTGCCTCAGTTTTTCTTCATCCGTCAAGCCTGCATGTATCTCCTAATGTGATGGGAGGTGGGGATGGAAAAGAAATGTCCATTCCATTCTCTACTTCCTTGCTCATACATGAACCAGTCTTTTACTGCTTGTTATCCATCCATTAACTTGATTTCCCCTGGAAAATATCTTGTACCCAATGTGAGAACATAACAGGGAGGAAGAAATAGTTGGAATTGTTGAAAAGCTATTTACTACAAAGCAGTCTCCCATATCTGAACTTCCAGTCTCTTCTCTCTTTCTCCCATCCTTTGCAATTTTTGCTCAGGACCCACGAGAAATTGAATAATGAATTCACATTAATACATGTGTAAAATGAGATGAATTAATGTGTCCTGATTTTTATTCTTGGAAGTCTACTCAGCCTTTCTACTTAGATCTGGTAGAAAGTGAATAAGGAAGATGGATGATGAAAAAGGTGGTTACAAGACATTTGTTTTAAAAAAATGATAAAGAAATAGGGTTAGACTTGCTTGAAGGAACTTCTGGATTTTGAGAAAAAAATGTCATCTCAGGCAGGGTTGTTCGATTGACAGGCAGGAACAGGCTGCTTCCAGCATGGGTTCAGCCTGGTAGAAAACATCTAGAGGAGAGAAGGACAGGAACCCAAATCAGTTCCCCAGGATTTTTCACCATGCATTCACATTACTTGCATAATTTAGTGACAAATTCGTACTAAAGAACTAATTAAGAAGGAGCCCATGTCTTAAACCTTATGTTCTTCTTTGGCAGCTTTTACCAGCCTACAAAATGCATTGGGCCTTTAATTCTCATAATAAATTAAAATCAATCACATCTGGAGGGCAGATTAGTAAGCCTGTTCAACAAGATACTAGATCGATTTGTCAGGGCAGCTTTTTAATGGAACCCTCAATCTCAAAAATGTCACATATTTTATCAAGGCTTCTTGTATCACATGATTAGAGGCAAGGGTGCTGCTTGCCAAGTAAAAATCTTCCTATTTAATGAGAAACTGAGGCTGTAGATAAAATTTCTCGACAGCTGTAAAATAAAATTTTACAAAGTTTGTCACATACCGTGTAAGTTTTGAAAAGCACCCACAGTCTTTTCTAACCCAGTTCTCTCCATTCTGTTGACCTTCAAGTCCTGAATTCTACATCTAGGTGAGATACTAGTATGTGACAGTTACAAGGACTACAATGCCAGATGTAGTACAATGCTGTACACATATGAAGAATCTGGAATCCAACTACATGGTTGTGCCTATCTCCAGGCATTATTGTTCTTGCTTGGTTACTGTTTGCACTGAGACTTGAGCTTTTTTGTCTTCAAAGCACATAGTCCACAATTACAAAATCTGCACATCTTTTGGATGGTAATATACAGATATGTATATTGAGCCACGGGCATAGTGGTTAGAGTCCAGTACTGCAGGTTACTTCTGCTGACTGCCAGCTGTCTGCAATTTGGCAAATCGAATCCCATCAGGCTCAAGGCTGACTCAGCCTTCCATCCTTCTAAGTTTGGTAAAATAAGGACCCAGATTGTTGGGAGCAATATGCTGACTCTGAAAACTGCTTAGAGAGGGCTGCAAAGCACTGTAAAGCAGTATATAAGTCTACATGCTAGTGCTATGTTTGCCTGGTGGGTTACACATGCGTTAATCTATGGAAAGATGGAGGCTGGATTGGAGGCTGGACTATGTAATGGCCTGTGGGAATGATTTTTTAGAAGCAGCAAGGAGAGCCACACATGGGACAACCAGCATGCAAAAGCTGTTGTATCCCATAGAAGGGAGGATGGTGTGTGGGATGTTTCAAAAGAGACTCTCCCTAGTTTGCCAGAGAGTAAAGGAGGAGATAAATACCTCTGCTTTTGAAAGATACTGTTAATGTAACCTTATAATAAAGATAGAGCTAGAAGTCCCCTCCATGCTTGTTGTTGGGAAAACCTCACCAGGCTAACCAAGATTGCTTCTCCAATGTGGCACATGTGGAAGAAATCTAGACTATACGGAAGGCATCCAAGATGATCCTAAGGTTTCTTTTTCTTTCTTCTGATATAGTGGGAATCTTGGAAATAAACATGCAAAGACATTTTTAAAGTATTTGAGATGTAGATGAAAACCTTTGGCAGAATGTGTTTGGGCGGGGGAGTATTATTCTCTCTCCCTTTCCCTTCTTGAAACTTCATCAGATGCTACAGGAAAAGTGAGTTGTTAATTTCAGGATACGTATTCCCAAAGGTGTTCAGTAAAAGGCATGGTGATATCATGCATGTAATGTCACTGTATGCATGAAGCAAATTGCATAATTTACAAATGCCATTACTTACATCATTTGCTCAGCAAGATCGTTTAGCCCTGCTCTCCTAGCCCCCAGCCAGTGGATGCCGATGCAGAACGCCCCCTCTGTAAACTTCACACACATGTCATACTTATAAATGACTAAAATCTCTAGCAGGATAATTTTATGCTAGAAAATTATCTTCTATACTTTTCTCAATTCCCTCATGCAGTTTAGGCTCCCCAAAGAGAATAACAGAAAAACAGAGTCTTCTAGTTCAACCCCTGCTCAATCCTTATACCATTTCAGAAAATTTGGTTGTCCAGTCTCTTCTTAAAACCTTCCAGTGTTGGAGAATTCACAACTTCTGGAGGCAAGTTGTTCAACTGATTAATTGTTCTAACAGTCAGGAAATTTTTCCTTGGTTCTAGATTGTTTCTCTCCTTGATTAGTTTTTCATCTATTGCTTTTTGTCCTGCCCTCAGGTGCTTTGGAGAATAGGTTGACCTCCTCTTTTTTCTAGTGGTCTCTTAGATAGTGCAACATGCTACCCTGTCACCCTAGTCATTCTTTTCATTAAATTAGACATATCCACTTCCAGCAACTGTTCTTCAATTTTTTTAGCCTCCTGTCCTCTATTTCAGTCTCCAATCCCCCAAAACAGTATGGCACAACTACCTTCAACAAATTGTAGGTAATTCATAGAAATCCATGTATTTGCACCTTAACGCATTATGGCTCTCAAATCTGACCCCAGGTGTCTGCTTATTGTAACCACAGCTTGAGTTTGATGGGGAGGATCCAAGGTTAGTGTTGTATTTTGTATGAGGTACTTGGGCCTTAGACAATGGCCAGTTCTCCTTCCAAATAATTTACAAAACACATGCATTTGCATATTAAAATACCACTTGCTTCATTTACTGGGAATGTTAGACACTTATTACATTTCAGTCCAAATACATGTCTAATTGTCTGCTGTCCCCAGTAAGCAATTTAAAGAAATGCTGGTAGAGGAAGAATTGATTAATAAAGTCCTTTTCATGCAACACTTCCATGTAATTTACTTTTATATCATTTCTCCAGGGAGACAACACAAGCTATAACTATGCAGCAAATATTTTTAATGGTTTTGGCAAGGGCTCAGAACAGAAGTACTTTACCTTAAACCTCTAGTAAGCCATATATCAAAGTACTGGCCTAGGAGGGAGGGGGGAGTGGAGGGAATCAGTGGATGGAATTTTAAATGAAGCATAGCTAATTCAGGTCATTATCATCAAAAGAAAGGCTGGTGGAACAGTTCAACATGACTAAGCAGTGTATTGTTTAGTCTTCAAATATTATACATAAGAATAAGGGTGGGGGAGATAACTAGGTAGGCAGAGGAAAATTTGACTCATTTGATAATACAAAGAATACTTGCACATCCAAGAGCAAAAAGACCTGAGGAAAAGGCTATGTCTTCGATCTTCAGAAAATAAGCAAATAAATCTGTCCTATAATTTTAAATAATTTCAAAACATAAAGATTTTTTTCCCTAAACCAGTGATTTATTCCCTAAACCAGTGATTTCATTTACTGTACTTATTTCAAATATTTCTATACCCGTGACACGCAAACCATTCCTAAGTGACTAGCCTAACCAAAATGAATACATTATCATATGCAAGAAGATAAAACCCATACAGCAATACCTTATATAAAACCAGCAAAATGTCTGCAAATCACACAGCGTCAAATTCCTGGAGGAACAGAAAGCAAGGCAAAGTATATATTTTAAAAATTGAGCATGAAAGTAGAAGCTTCTCCCCTGCAGCAATCTTCTGTTGATATCTCCTTTCCTGATTTAGGAAATTGCATACATTAGTCAAATGAGGATTAAGATAATGAAGAGAACAAGCTCTTCTCTGATGGCGTTAGAATGGAGTTGATTATGATGCATGTACTTAATCAAACCTTCCCCAATCTGGTGCCCTCCAGATTGGGGTGGATGACAGTTCTCAGAATCCCTAGGAACCTGGCCAATGTCTGGGACTCCAACATGTCCTAAGGAAGATAAGCTTCTCCTTCTCCTTCTCCTTCTCTGTAACGTTCCCGTGGTTCGTCCATGAGGCCAATGTGGAGAAAAGACAAGACACGATCTTTCTCGGGATGGAGTGACGATGACCCAGATTGGGGGTCTAAGAGCCCCTTCTATTGAGATAGGACAAAGGCAGGAGGAGCAATAGCATGTGATTAAAAACAGCCTGTAAAAGTACAATTTCTAATCTACTGCTCAGGGAAGTTCTGTCTATATATGGTCAAATCCTGGACATCATTGGTAGGGCACATATCAGAATGTTATGTTATGCACTGTCAGGATGTTATGGCGTTTTAGGAGTTTGTTTTCTCCTGTGTGATTCAGCGTGGCTCTGCAACTATATTACAACACTTCTTCTCCTTCTCCTTCTCCTTCTCCTTCTCCTTCTCCTCCTCCTCCTCCTCCTCCTCCTCCTCCTCCTCCTCCTCCTCCTCCTCCTCCTCCTCCTCCTCCTTCTTCTTCTTCTTCTTCTTCTTCTTCTTCTTCTTCTTCTTCTTCTTCTTCTTCTGCCATATCCATCATTGGACGTGGTTGATCATGTTGGTGATCCTATTTTTATCAACAGTCACACGAAAAAGTGCTGCTGAGGTTTGTCCAAACCTGTTCCTTAGATTTTGACGCTTGGAAGAGATTACACATGGCTCCCAGTATTATATCGCCCCTCCATCAGACTTATTGAAGTATCAATGTTGTGTGAACTACAAGGTTATAGCACTGTAGCTGTAAGGAGGAACAGATTCACATCATTAAGCAGAAATATTCACCAGCATCTCGTCTAAGTAGTATTAAGGGGAATGGAAACATCAGCTTTCACAATCTTATAACACATTTACATAAGAAGACTGAAAAATAAATATTTTAAGAGTAAGGAAAAATATTACAAAGCATCGAAATTGAATATATCTTGATCACTACATACTAACAATCCAATGAAAGGAATATATCTGTGAGAAAGAAAGAGGGAAACCTTGAATATAATAATATCAAATATGGGCAATCAACTATGCTAAGTAATTAGCTTAAATAATTCCAGCAGTGTGGAAATTTTTGATATAAAGAATTAATTGTTGCCAAGAGAATACGATCATGCATTGAGTTGGTATTCTAATATAGATCACATGAAGGATGACTAAATTACTCACTCAGTTTTGTTTAAAGTGTTACTTTTTGAATAGTTCTTGATTTACAACTGTAATTGCTTGTAAGTTGTGGCAGTCATTAAGTGGGACCCCACATGACTGCCCAATTTTATAATATTTTTGCAGCAGTCATTAACAACACTGTGGTCCTTAAATAAATCTACTGTACCTGTTTGTTTGTTTTTTTGCCAAGAACAAGACATAAACGAATTTCTGGCAAAAAAAAAATTGTCCTAAATTGCAGTCTTATGATAGTGGAATGCTGCAAACAGCCATAAATGTAAGCCTCTTGCAAAGCACCCAAATTGTGATCATGTGACCATGGAGGCTGCTGTCAGAACTTTGAAAGTAGCTCATGAGTAGTTGGGGGGAGGGTCTGCTGTAACTTTGAACAGCTGGTAAATGGGCAGTCGTAAGGTGAGAACTACCTGTACTGTTCCACAACTCCAACTGTGGACTGAGAAATAAATGTAGGAAGTAGATTGAAAAGAATGCTAAGCAGGGACAACTTTTTGTCTCAATGCAAAGTCAAATCCAGAATACAATCTTTTCTGAGTCATTCATATGACTGGTAGACAAAGATGGTGAAAGGATTAACGCAGAGTGTTCAGCTAAAGTATTCAGATTTAAGAAAACAGATGTAATGTCCAGTTCCACACTGTTAGCCAAGGCACAATTAGTGTTTTTATCTGTAAAATTAAAAAAATGTACCTGCTTATGGTGCTGAGAAGTATAATATTTCTATGATTGCATGGTGGAAGAGGGAAAGAATGGGAAAGGATTTCCCCTCCCCATTCTGCTCTGTTGTACCCAGAGGTAGTATTCAGCCAGTTTGGACCGGTTCAGGAGTACTGGTAGCTCCGACGATCATCTGGTCCCACTCACCCGCCCCTGTCTTATCCTGTCCTTTATTGCTTTCTAGTGCATCTCAATCATGCAGCACAACTGATTCCCTCCCGCCACTCGCTGTTCTACTTACCATTGCAGACTTGGAAGGTAAGCAGCTGAGCTTCTAAATGCTCCATTTTCAATGCTGCATGCAAGTGCTTTAGGCGTGTGGATGCGAAAAACACGCTCACCGAACCGATTGTTAAACCAGCAACATCCTACCACTGGTTGTGCCCGATTCTCAGAGACCTCCTGGACAAGTCCTTGCACTTTTTTTGGAAGGTTTTTCAGAAGTAATTGTCATTCCCTGCTTCCTAGGGCTGAGGGAAAGTGACTGGCCTAAAGCAACCACAATCTCCTCTTTTCTAGCCTGGTGCCGGAAACACTACACAAAACTGGATCTCACGGAAAGGCTTTGCTAAACAGCTCAAATAAAATTTTGGAATATTATTATAAATGTCTTGGCAGAAGCCCTGGATTTTGTACTTTTGTTCAGATAATTATCTTAAGATAATTCTTAAGAAACGTTAATGATGCTGAATAAGTCAAGTCGCTTTCTTGCCAACATTGTCAATAAGTTGAATTTAATTTGCCATTTAGAGTCCTTCAGGTCTGTGCCTTTTCAGTTCTTGTTTCATTTCAGTAGATTCAATCTAGGCTTTAAATTAGCAATGAATCCCCAAAATGAGAATATAACAGCTGCTGGACCTATTTCAGAAGGTCCATCTTCAAGGTAATGTTGCATATATAATTTTCACTTGGAAAGGAGGGGCATTTATATATGCAAGCTGAAATGAATATTTTGAAACTTTGCAGTTTGCAGTCACGCAGTGATATTCCATATATAACCTGTGTTGGGTTTTTTGTATTTGCCTAGGTTAGAGGTCACATATATTATCAATACTATGTAGAACTTTCAGAATAAGGCCACAATTAGACTTAGAGGTGCTTTGAAGTTCAAAAGCATTCACCTAACAAATTGGAAATCCTATCCTAGCTAAATTACCTTTGTTGGGATTACGCTTAAAATTGCTGCCCTCAGAGTACCCTTAACATTCCTTGAATTTCATTGCAGGTAGTCCTCAACTTACAATTGGTTGCTTTTGGACCATGGACAGAAGTGGGTTCCTACCTATTTGATCTAGTTCGACCGACTAGGTAGTAACTCGGGCGGACACATGACCGTACCGGTTCTATCCTTGGCGGTGCCATATTGATTTTCTGTTCAGCACGTGCACAGAACAATCTTCATTGAAAAAATGTAATTTTTATTCCTTTTTGAATGTTGTGTGGATGCACAGATCGTTTTAAGTGCAAATGCATGCACACAAAATTCTTTGGGTGCCAAACTGGTAGTAATGGTGGTCAGAACCCACCCCTGACCATGGACCTTTATGAAGGACCCCCCCTCAAAAACCTACTTATGACCTAGTTCCCCCTGCCATCACATGCTCATATTTTTGGTGCTTGTCCTCTGATTTGTATTTACAGCTGTCCTCAGCACTTCACAGTCATGTGATTGTCATCCAGTTTCTAGGAAACAAAACACCTAACAGCAAGTGAACAATGGGTTTGTTTTCTGACCGCCACATTCACTTAATGATCACTACAAAAAATGGACTAACTGGATCTGATTTTCTCTAGTCAGAAAATCAGGTCCAGCTCATGATGATCCTCTTTACAACTGTCATGACTTACAGCTGTTATTGTCAGGGTTAATTATCATTGTAAGTCAAGGACTTTATATTCAAGAAGCCTTGAAGGTGGAGAATCTAACATTGAATTCCCTTACTTACTTCCCCTTCACTCTTTAAGCTTCCTCTTTTGGCTTTTTAATAACCCCACTGTCAAAACCTCTGTCAGGGCAGAGTGGAAATGAGACAGGTTCAGAAAAAATGGGCTGAGGATCCAAATATCACAAACCTGCCTGGCCTCTACCATTTGCAGAAGACCTAATTAATTAACATTTTTATACTCTCGTGATATATGACTCACTAATGTACTAGTATAAGAAACTAATGTGCTAACATAAGGAGTGATACAATTAGCCTTATCTAACAGCACAGACATAAATAAATGTAGGCAAGGTAAAAAAAAAAACTTGATAACTTCTTGCAGAGAGTCCCTGTATGTCATACCAGGATATACAGAAATATAAAGCAAAGGATCCCCATTTAGGACACATGCTGATCTCACCCAGGCATTTACTAAGAGCACCAACATGAAGTTATATAACATACTAGCCAATAACCCGGCACTGCCCGGGTTTTCATTTATAGAGGAGAAATGTCCAGACTAAATGTAATTTCTAATATTGGATTTTCCCCCTTACCAGAGGGAGCCCCCTTGTAGAGTACTGTGCTGTACAGTAGAAGCCATTTTACAGCAGTATCGTAGAAGGTATTTTAAAGCACAATAGTATCTTAACGGAACACACACCCTGACGGGTGTTGGGAGTGTCTTATCTCCACACTATTTGTTTCCAGAGAGTAAGTCATCTGGGTACCAAGTTTGGTTTAAATTGCTGGAGGCATTCCAGAGTTATGCTAGAACATACACACCCACAGTCATTTTTACATATATAGATAGTGCAAGTTAGCATACTAAGTCTAGCAGAATTCCATAAAACAGTGTTTCTCAGTCTTCTGAATCCAGCATGCTCACTGAGGAATTCTGGGAATTGAAGTCCACACATCAAAGAGATGCCAAAATTGAGAAACACTGCCATAGAGGTCTATGGAGATTCTCAGTCATCCAGATCATGGTTGTCCCAAAGCATCTGCAAGGGGTTTAAATCCTTCTATTCCACACCATCCAGGTAAAGCTGAAGAAGCTTCTTGGATGAGAAGCAAAATGTCTTCAAAGAAAAACCAGAAAGTCCAGTTGCCTCTTGAAAAAAGCACCTTTGGGACTGCCGAAGAGGAACCAGTAATTAATACAATATGATCTGAAAGGCAAGATGTCAAGGAGTTTTGCTAAACACTAGGTGGCATTAATATCTCTCCAGTCTAAACAACAGTTTTAAGCTTGTCTAAATATAGATCTAACCTTATGTTCCCCTTTGCTCATATTCTTATGGACTGAAACTGCAAAGCACTGCATTTAAGCAATACCCTTGGCTTTATTCCACAGTGGACTATAAAATGAGAGGTAGGTCAAGATATAGTGGAAAGCTAAGTAAGAAAGCAAGGTAATATAATATTTAGAATAGCCTCTTCAGGGAAGTTCATTGCCCAAACATTGGCAGTTTTATTACAGAGATTTTGCAACTAATGGTATTTAAGGCTGCAAATATTCAGTAACCTTTACTGACTGCAACTAGACATTGTTTTCAGCATGCAAATACAGAGCTGCATTGGAAGCCTAATATAAGTTTTTCAAAAGAAAATCCTGGAGATTGCAGTGACGCCTTTTCTGTTATTTGAGGAACCCACCAATATTGAAGCGAGAAAGATCTAGAGTGAAGGAAATGCAAAAATAAAGCCCAAAATGAAAGGCAGTTGGAAGGAAAACTGAAAAGTCTTCAGTGGCATCTCATGGATATTGGGTTTAATTTGCACCTCACCACCTGCCTCCCACTGACACATTCCTTGAATTCTGTGTGTGTTAAAGAAAGCTGCAGCTATGTACCTTTCCCAGACCACTGAAAGAGCTTTGTCTATTGAAGGAGAATACAACCTACAGCTTTGTAGTCCCTGGACTATGATCCCATAATTATTGGATTGTGTCCTAAATTATCTTCAGAAGGAAAGTACAAAGGTGATGTTTTTAACAGAGAAAGAGGGTACCAGTACTAATATTTTCTATAAGGCTTTTTGCAGATTACGTTTTAATCCACAGACTGTCTTGAATTCTTTCAAAACATAGGCTCAACAAAGCTACACTATCCTTGAAGAAACAAGGACTGAGGACAGTTCCACTGAGTCTTTTGGCAGCTGCAACAGCTTTGCACATTGCTCTTTGCTGAATGATTTGCCTAAGCCAGGGGTGTCAAGCTCACTTCATCATAGTGGCATCATGTGATGTATTGGGGCTTTCTTCCTTTTTGCTAAACTGGGTGCAGTCATGGCCAGCGCATGACACATCCGGCCCACGGGTCAGGAGTTTGACAGCCCTGGCCTAGGCCAATGGTAAAACTGCTGAGAAATGTGCAAATGCAATCAAGATACGATTTGCTGGAAAAGGGAAACGTTGAAAATAAAGGTATCCTTTCTTCCCCAGATATAGTTGGACGAGCTTATTTATTTATCTTTCAATGTGTCTAGGTTGCTTCAGTTGCAAACTTCTAATTACTTGACAAAGGTAAAAGCACAACAATAACATCATAAAACAAAACACTTAATGGTAAAAGCCATATGATAAAAGTGAAAAATACACCAAAGGATATTTGAAGTAACATAGTCCTTTCAACTTCCCAATAAATTATGAAACAAAAGGTTGGTGAAGGGCACATATTTTCATTTTGCTCTTGAACCATACCATCTGGGGTGGGAAGGGCTAAAAGTTAAGATGGTTGTGATCTGCCCCTTTGAGTGTGACATTAACACATGAATAAATGGGGCAAAAATTTAATCACCTACTTGCCCTTGCCATCTTGATTTTTTTAGAGCAGTAGATGCCTCTCCTGTTGTATAGTAACAGGGAGAAGAGTATGATACAAGGGTGACGGGAAGCTGTCCATTTATAGAAGCTCCTTATGCTCCACCCTTCACCTCCCATCACAGAGATATGGAAATTGGCCACATCCCTATGTAAGCTGATACATATATGGTGGCCAGATTCTACATCAAGACATGGTAAATTTTAATGATCTGTAAAGAGAATAGTAATATGAAAAAAACAATTCTAAAATTATTTGCATACTGTTCTGAATCAAGCTCCCGGTGCTATGCAACTACAAGGAATACTTCAATTTATAAGTTTATCAATTCAATACCAAATTCAGGCTATATTTATGTAAGGTTTGGGGAGTTCATTTCTACTACACGTAACATTCAAACAGTGATATCAATTACAAACAATGATGACACCAAGACATATTTATGTCTCATCTGACTCAACAAGTTATAGTAAAGACAAAAACAAAAACACCAGAACACATCCTCTTTGGCAATCAAAGCCCTGATAGACAGAGATTAATGCAGATAAACAGTGAAGCATAATACAATACCCTAATCAAAGAATTACCAAGGATAAAACAATGCCCATCCCTAATCAATTTGGCAAGGCAAGTGACTGTATATAAACAGGAAGTGAACCTCAGACTAACTAGCACTGATGTTACCTAACTGGATAAATGTCTGTAAGCAATCAAACATGCTCAGAGAACACTGATTTATCAACTACATAAGCCATCACTTTTACATGAGTACATCATACATTGCAATCACATCTGAACCTTTGTGGACATTCAAACATGTAAGCTGCTTCTTAGAACTCTGGTTGGTCAGAAATACATCTGTTGCAACCAAAATGATGCAGACAGAAGAATGGCTTAGAAAAAAATCTAAAAGTCACTTAGACTCACAAGAGCACATTCCTAATTTTTCCCCCTTTTTTGTTTGGTATCTAGATATTAAATATGTTGTCATATGAACTCAGGTCTTACCTAGCAACAGACACATTAAGTGGACAAAACAAAGAAAATCAAATAAAATTACATTGAAAGAAAAATGAAAATGTTTAGGAATACAACAATCGTGACAGACATACAGACAGACAGATGATAGCTCTCAATGTATATTTATATACATATTCATATATTATATTTTATACAACAGTTTCAATAAAGACAACAAATTTCGTTGTAAGTATCCAGGCATAATCTACATCTGCATGCATCTCATTCATAAGTTGCAAGATCATTCATAAAAGTTGTAACATTAGATCTTCAATGCACTAATTAGAATAGAAATTTTATCTTTCCATTATAGAAGGATTAAGGCATTTAACAAAAGCTTAATTTCCATTACTTAGATTAAAAGCTTTTGAACTGAATTTGTATTTGTCCAGGAAAAGCTCCTTTTGGAAAATTTCCATCAAAGGAAGAGGGAATATGTTTTTCCTATATATCTCCACATCATATCCTTTTCTCTTTCAAATTTCCAACCTTCTGATACTGTAAGTTTTTTGAAATGTGTATGGGCCTACATTGCAGGAAAGAGACCAAATAACAAGTTAACCTTTCTTTATGTCTTGTGGGTAGAACTCCATTCATATGAATACTGAATCCAGCCCAATGCATGTTGACAGAAGTTCTGTTGGCCCCTCTTTTTCAAAACCTAAGATTCATGTTTTGAACTTCACTTTAAAAAGTTGTAATCTCTTGTATTCAGCACTCTACTTTGGGTTCTCAAGAATTAAAGCAGTGAAGAATTGGTGATCCCAGTAATAATGTCTTAAATAAGAAAAAGAGCAGGTTTTCCTTTTTAGATTCTGCCTTTCAGATGAATGACATGGTATCAGGAGCTGCCATTCAGGCCCAGGGTGGCATCTTGAAACATGTCCCTTCAACTCCCTCCTCTTGATTGTTTCTGTATCGAAATGTTATAAAGGGGACTATTTTCTCAATGAGTTAGGAAGATGTAACAGCAAGAGCAGCAAATATCTCAATGCATTATTAACCTTAGTAAAGTTCTGGAAAAAAAGACCTGTGAGAAAAATGCTGCCAGTCATTCAGAAGAATTAATGTTGAAGTGCCTCCTTGAGAAAAAGTGAGGAAGCAGAGGCCACCCCCATTTCCTTCTAGAGTGAAAGATCCTCACAGTTATGGCCCTGAGAGAGTTCTGAAGTCTTTATCAAGACCTCATAAGCCGGATCTATTGTGAATGATTTGCACAGCTGTTATCTTTGCTTTCCACTGTGTATGAAATGAATGTCAGAGAAAGAGTCATCCCTTATCTATGGTTTACACAGCTTGGGTTTTCAGCCTGACTGCTCTTCACACACAAACCCACCATCCTTTCTTGTCCACATCACAAAAGAAAATGTAAGTTTTTAGGGAAAGTGGTAATAATGCTTATTTGGTGTCTTTCTTTTCTGGTTCCTTTTTTATCCTTAAGAATAAGCTGTAATTATAAGTGAACCAGCTAGATGTTTACTGTTTGAAAAGCTTCCAGTGAAGTCTAATTAATCCCATTGTGGATGCTAATGTGACTGTTTAAAAAAAAAGCTACATTGCAAAAAAATGTTTTGAACTTTATTCAGTTAATATTATTGATTTTTTTTAAAAAAAAGGACTGTATTCACCTGTACCTTCAGGAGAAGTAGAAATAGTATGTTAGGTTATCAGTCTTAGTCATACCCTTGTGATATGCAGCATTGATTGTTAATGTTAAGGACACAGTATCAGGCACACACACACACAGACACACCATTTTGGCTCAAAGCACAATCAAACACCACTTTTACGTCAAGCATGTTCATACCGTTCTATGCAAACTAAAATCTTTAAAGACTACTTTATATGCCAACTTATTGCACATTACACTAATTAGAAAGTACTTGTGGTGCACTGACATACCCAGGGTGCTAAAATGGGGAAATGAATGAAAAAAATTAAGACATGCAAATGCTGGTGTGTGGCCTTGTGTGAAGAAAAATTTTTTGGATGAACCACACACGGCTCTATCTAAGAGTGTGCTACCCTTTGTTTTGTTACAGTACAAGGAATATATTAAGTATGTCAGGAGACCCAACAAAAATATGCTACATTTACTGGGAAATGATTATTTAAGAAATTGTGCGGTAAAACAAGAAGGGACAAGAATGAATAGAATTTAATCATGAGATAAATATATAAAAGAAAGTGAATGGCTCAAAAGAAAAAGAAGGCCTAAAAACCTGTGATCGAATCTTCAGAAAGCGAGAGAAGAGCAGAGCTGGATGTCAGGTCTGCAATTATTTTCCTCTTAGAATTTTGGCCTGCCACACTTTCTCTTATTTCATTATGCTGTTTCTTTAGTATAGTTGATGGGAGGGGGGAATAGAGAGGAGTGAGATTGTGGAATGTATTGTTTACATTCTTTACTAGAAGCCAAGATCATTCTTTGTCTCCGCACAAAGAGTACACCTGACCGGAAGAAGCTGGGTATGGATGCCAGCATGGAAGAAGATTGGACCATATGATGGATTGTGGGTGTGGGGACAAGATCACGAATGTTTAACTGGGAGGAATTCTGATGTCATTTCCAGTATTGGGATTAACCCAGATGTGCTAAAATGTCTGCTTTATTAAATTGGAACTTTAAGGATAGTTTTGCCTTGGTCTCTGATTTAATTCTACATGATACTTGGAACGCTGACAGTGGGTTGCTCCCGGTTCATCCCGGATCAGGCAAACCGGTAGTAGTGGTGGCAGGAGGCTCAGTCCACCTGCCCAGATGCTTCTGTGCATGCACAGAAGTGTCATAGGTGCATGTGAGAACATGCACATGAACCAGGTAACCCATCACAGGAGAGGAGCCATAGATGAAGTGTTCTATGGCTATAGTAGAATCAAGGCTGGTTTGCATAGAAAGAAATATGTGGAATTGCTCTTTATTTACTGATATTCTAGTTTGCTTCAGGGTTGTCCCTTGCGGGGGGGGGGGGAGATAGGATTTGTAAGATAGTCGATTTGCAATTTGAAGGACTTCCTATATTACGGTTGCTGCTGAAGAGGTGATGATTGTGGATACTTGACCAGGTTTACATAAATCATGCCCTTATCACTGTGCAAAAAGATTTCTACGTGATCTCTATATGGAGCTCACTTGAAGATTATCCAAAAGCTACAGTTGATACAAAATGTAGTGGGACACCTTTGGACAAGGTGTACATCCCCTGAAGCACCTGGCATTATTAATTAGCACCTTGCATTGGTTACTAGTGGGCTTCTGAGTAAAATTCAAAGTACATCTGGAACTGTACATGCCTTGGCACCACAATATCTTCAAGAGCACCTTGTCCATCCAGTGTCAGTCATTCCCCTAGATAGGAGCTCTTAGTTGATTGGAAATACATACTCAAACCTTTCTGAAATCAAAAGAGTAGAAACCAGGATATGGAGGGTTTTTTTAAATTTAAAACAAGAACAGTATGGAATCGTATCTCTTATATAGTATCAGATAGACCACCCACTTTGCAATTTCTCCAGAAATTAATTAGATTGACCTGGGCAGATTTGGATTATTGATTGTCACTTTTCTCTCTGACATTGGACTCAGGATTTTAGTTTTTAATACTTTGGAAAATCTGTTCAGCTTTAATCCTAATCATAATAGCTTAGAATATGATTGAAAATCAGTGAAATTTGCAGAATATCAATAACATTTAGACATATACCACTTTACAGTACTTTATAGTACTCTCTAAGTGGTTTACAGAGTCAGCCTAATGCCCCCAACAATCTGGGTCCTCATTTTACCCACCTTGGAAGGATGGAATGCTGAGTCAACCTTGAGCCTGGTGAGATTCAAACTGCCAAATTGCAGGCAGCCAGAAGTCAGCAGAACTAGCTTGCAGTACTTGAAGTTTTAAGAAATAAAACATGTAAAGCTGCATCCAACACTTCTTGCCTTTTGCAGAAACAAACTCTGTGGAATGCTCTGCTACACCTAAAGGATTGCACAATGAATTAAGGGACTTTATTAAATGAAGGGACTTAGCTATCTTGAATATTATACTGAAAAAAGTTTATCTATCAATCTGAAGAAAGGAAGGTATACTGCAGACATATTTTGTCAAAATAGACATCAATAAATAAGCTAACAAATTTAATTATTTAAAATTTAAATTTCGTGAAATAGTTTTTTTAACTTTTTAAAGCACTTTATGAAAAGTTTTTGTGTGTATTTGCTTTTCTTTTTTGCTATTTTTAAATAATAATAATAAACATTTAATTTTTATTTTATTTTTTTAAGTGTAGTATATAGTGCAGTTCATTGCTTCATACAAATTTCTTCTGTATGCCAAGGTTCCCCACAGAGTAATTGTTCTAAGCATTACTAAAGTGAAAAGTGTTTGTTGGCCTGTTTCTACTTTCTCTTTTTCCTTGTGAAAGGCCAATCAATATTTACGGTTTACCCTTCTTTTCAGAAATACCAGATACACAACTTGTCAAGTGGAAATGAATTGGCAGCATGATGTGGAAGCAGGAAAGTTGCAAAGGTTGTTATGGATTATTTTATCAACAAGGTGAAGGGTTGGCAAATAAAATGGACACTATCCTAAGTCATCAGCGTGAATGAATAAAATTTTCACTACAGAGGCAAAGGTTTATTGTAATTAATACAAGGTTTCCAGGTTGTTGGCTGCACAAAACTTCTAGGTTCTGTATTGTAACTCTCAGCAGACAAAAAACCATTTTGTACCATGGTTCAATTTCTGCCAAAGCATCAAATAGGGTTTTAGTACTTTTCTAATGGAATTTTTGCATATTCTAGAGAACTACTGCATTGAAAATCAAGAGGATAGGAGAATCTGCAACTACTTTTCAACTTAAAATATTTATATATTGCTGAGGTGTCTAAAACAAAATTATTTTTAAAAAGTTATTAAAATAAGAAGTTAACAGATGAAGCTAAAAAATGTTTTATTTTAATTTATTGAATACAATAGACTGATACACCATACCATAACGTTTTCCATGCCCTGTAAACATATCAGTCCTAATGTAAGAAGGTAGGGTTTATAATAATCTAAGCAGGTAAGCAGCTTAATACTTTTCAGGGGTTCGTTTTCCAAACCTTTGGGGGCTTAGAAAGTAAAAAACATAACTTTGAATGAATTTGGAGATAAGCCAATAAAGATAGCACCATTGTAAGTCATAGACTCTGAGAAATACATCATTACCTGGAGGATTCTTCTAGCTTCTACATTCAGAACCTATTCAAGTTTCAAAGTTGTTCCTTTATAGAGGTCAATCACAATGATTCAAATATCCTATAAGTGAGATATCTGTGACCATGGGCAAGTGTCTTTCTCCAGAAGTAGGTCCATTGGTGCAAAATGTTTTTTTAATTATTTTTATTTATCTATTTTGGTGTGTCATGCATGTAGGGTGCAGTACTGCAGCCACTTCAGCTGACTGCTAGTTCTGCAGCTCGGTGGTTCAAATCTCACCGGCTCAGGGTTGACTCAGCCTTCCATCCTTCCGAGGTGGGTAAAATGAGGACCCAGATTGTGGGGGCAATATGACGACTCTGTAAACCGCTTAGAGAGGGCTGAAAGCCCTATGAAGCGGTATATAAGTCTAACAGCTAACTGCTATTGCTATGTATAAGAAAACAAGTATAAGTATGAATATAACATATAAGTATAAGCAAGTATACTTAAGAAATGAGTTCAAATAAATATTTATGTATACTTAAGAAATGAGTGCAAATAAATAGGAACAGTAGGACAGGGACGGTAGGCATGCTGGGGTGCTTATGCATGCCCCTTCCAGACCTCTTCGGAATGGGTGAGGTCCACGGTAGACATTTTAAGGTTAAAGTTTTGGGGGTTTGAGGATGTAATTAGGATGCCATCTCCTTGCCATACAATACAATCCTCTGACTTCAAGGGAGTAAACATATTAATGAATGCACTGTTGAACTGTTCTTCTCTCTCAACTAGATTAAATCTCTGTTACCTCACAAAATGATTTCCTATGCAGGATGTGTATGTGCGTATCAGCATCACATTTTTAATCCTACTTTTCTTCTAAGAGTTCAAGCCAGAATATATAGGGATCACTCTTCATTTTTTATCAGCCCAAAAAACAACCTCTCTGTTGATGAGATAGAGTGGGTGAGTCACCCCAAACCATCTACAGAGCTGCATAGTTGAAGGTGGGTGTTAACCCAGGTCTGCTCAGTCCAGATCTCATACTTTAACTGCTGCACCATGCCAACTATCACAGTTTATTTTGGTTTCATAAAGTATTTCTGTTCCAAAGTTCAGCTATGGAACGTGTTTCCAAGACTGATTTTTTAAAAAGAAAAAATTCTTTTTCTCCTCTGGGTCACGTGCACTGTTGTTTCTTTACTCTATATGTATGATTTTGTACATGCCTCCCTAAAACTATATTTCACTACTGAAATTCACTCTGAATCATGAACGGAAATGGGGTGAAATACTTTTTAAACAATATTTCAGTGTAGTCAGCAGGATTTTATACCCTTCAGTGATGGATGTCAAATTTAGGACAACTAGGTATAACCAACTAACTAATATTTTAAAAACTTCCAGGGAGGTTAGATCATATATAAGTTAATGATATGAATTGTCCCAGAAAGGGTATTTCAGCAGCAAAAGATAATGAAAATTAACAGAATAATATATTTTGGATTGTTACTTATGAATATGTGATGGAGGAAATAGCTCTTACAAGAAAAGGGAGGCTGGATGGCTTTTCCTCCTGTCTTTATGATGTGACTAAGGTCAAAACAAGTTCCTCCCTTTGCCTATCCTACTAGACCCAAAGGTGGTGGTGGTGGTGGTGGTGGTGGTGGTGGTGGTGGTGGTGGTGGTGGTGGTGGTGGAGGAGGAGGAGGAGGAGGAGGAGGAGGAGGAGGAGGAGGAGGAGGAGAAGAAGAAGAAGAAGAAGAAGAAGAAGAAGAAGAAGAAGAAGAAGAAGAAGAAGAAGAAGAAGAAGAATAACAACAACAACAACAACAACCACCACCGGAAAAGATAATGCCTGCAAATAGCAAAAGAATGACTGTGGCAAGACCTGCAATAGTAATAGAAAGATTGTGGCAAAAGAAAACAGAGGTAGTACCAATGGTAATAGGGGCTTTGGGTATAAACCCAAAACAACTGGAATACCACTTGAACACCATTGGCAAATTGACAAATTCACCATCAATCAATTGCAAAGATCAGCTTTATGTGGAACAGCTCACATTGTACAATAATACCTTTTATATTAGAGGTTTAGAGGTTTTAGAGGTTTTATTTGCATTTGTAGGCCGCCCTTTTCCCTGAGGGGACTCAGGGCGGCTCACAGAAAACCAGGGAAAGGGGAAATACAACATTGAGACAACAACACATAATAAAATAATGAGCAACATGCATACAACATTCGGGCGGGGTAGAAATCCTTATCCCCAGGCCTGACGGGCGAGCCAGTTCTTCAAGGCAGTGCGGAAGGCCTGGACGGTGGAGAGGGTACGGATCTCCACGGGGAGCTCGTTCCAAAGGGTCGGGGCTACTGCTGAGAAGGCCCTCCTCCTTGTGGTTGCCAGCCGACACTGGCTGGCCGATGGAATGCGGAGGAGGCCTAATCTATGGGATCTTATAGGTCGTAGGGAGGTAATTGGCAGAAGGCGGTCTCTCAAGTATCCAGATCCACTGCCATATAGGGCTTTATGGGTGATCAATAGCACCTTGAAGCGCATCCGGAGATCGACAGGTAGCCAGCGCAACTCGCGGAGGATAGGTGTAATGCGGGTGAATCGGGGTGCACCCGCAATCACTCGCGCGGCTGCGTTCTGTACTAGCTGAAGTCGCCGGATGCTCCTCAAGGGCAGCCCCATGTAGAGCACGTTGCAGTATTCCAGCCTAGAGGTCACAAGGGCCCGAGTGACTGTTGTGAGGGCCTCCCGGTTCAGGTAGGGTCGCAACTGGCGCACCAGGCGTACCTGGGCGAATGCCCCCCTGGTCACAGCCGCTATATGATGGTCGAATGACAGCTGTGGATCCAGGAGGACTCCCAAGTTGCGGACCCTCTCTGAGGGGTGTAAAATTTGACCCCCCAGCCTGAGTGTTGGATTATTGGCCAAATCTTTGGGAGGAAAACACAACAGCCACTCGGTCTTTTCCGGGTTGAGCACAAGCTTGTTAATCCTCATCCAGTCCATGACGGCTTCAAGCCCCCGGTCCATCACGTCAACCGCTTCATTGATTTGGCACGGGGCGGACAGATACAATTGAGTATCGTCCGCATATTGATGGTATCTGATCCCATGCCTACGGATGATCTCTCCCAGCGGTTTCATGTAGATGTTAAATAGTAGGGGGGATAAGACCGAACCCTGCGGCACCCCATATTTTAGGGGCCTTGGGGACGATCTCTGCCCTCCCACTAACACCGACTGCGACCTGTCCGAGAGGTAGGAGGAGAACCACCGTAACACGGTGCCCCCCACTCCCACCTCCCGCAGTCGTCGCAGAAGGATACCATGGTCGATGGTATCGAAAGCCGCTGAGAGGTCAAGGAGGACCAGGATGGAGGGATGTCCTTCATCTCTGGCTCTCCAAAGATCATCCATCAATGCGACCAAAGCGGTTTCCGTGCTGTAACCGGGTCTGAAGCCTGACTGGAAGGGGTCTAGATAGTCTGCTTCCTCCAAGGACCGTTGGAGCTGGAAGGCCACCACCTTCTCAACAACCTTCCCCAGAAAGGGGAGGTTGGAGACCGGGCGATAGTTGTTAAGGACAGCTGGATCCAAGGATAGTTTCTTCAGGAGGGGTCTCACCACCGCCGCTTTCAGTGCGGCGGGGAAGTTCCCCTCCCGAAGGGAGGCGGTTACAACCGCCTGGATCCAGCCTCGTGTCACCTCACTGCAGTTAGAAACCAGCCATGAGGGACACGCATCCAGGACACAGGTGGAGGAACTCACAGCTCTCATGGCCTTGTCCACATCCCCGGGGGTAACCTCCTGAAACTCAACCCAGAGCTGTTCTACTTGGTCCCCCTGTGCCTCGGCTGGAACTGCAGGTGTGGAGTCCAAGTCCGTCCGAAACCGAGCAATTTTGTCCGCTAAGAATTGGGCATATTCTTCAGCTCTGCCCTGCAAGGGTTCCCCCGTCTCCCTTTTGTTCAATAGGGAGCGGGTTATCCTAAACAGGGCGGCTGGACGGGACTCAGCGGATGCGACCAGGGAGGCTATGTGTGATCTTTTAGCTGCCCTAAGTGCCCTAGTATATTCCCTGGTGCAGGTGGTTACCATTGCTCGGTTCGATGCGGACTTATCGGACCTCCAACGGTGCTCTAGGCATCTCCTCCGGCGCTTCATCTCCCGGAGCTCCTCGGTGAACCAAGGGGGTCTCCGGGATCCGCCGCCTCGGAGGGGCCGCAGTGGCGCAATCCGGTCGAGGGCCTCTGACGCTGCCAAGTGCCACGCAGCAGCCAGAGTCTCTGCCGGACTGTGGGCGAAAGTGTCAGGTATAACCCCAAGCTCTGTCTGGAACCTTACTGGCTCCATAAGACGCCTGGGGCGGAACCACCTGGTCGGTTCCTCCTCCCTACAGTGGGGGTTTGGCCTCCGGAAGTCGAGCCTCAGTAGGCAATGGTCTGACCACGACAGGGGTATGATGTCACTCCCCCTCAGACCAAGATCACACATCCACTGCTCCGAGAGAAATACGAGGTCAAGCATGTGTCCCGCTGAATGGGTTGGGCCTCGGATTACTTGAGCCAAGCCCATGGCTGTCATGGAAGCCATGAACTCCTGCGCCCCATCAGAGTTTTCACCGAGCGACGGCAAATTAAAGTCCCCCAGGACCATCAACCTAGGGAACTCAATTGCCAGCTCGGCTACCGACTCGAGGAGCGAGGGGAGGGCTGCTGCAACGCTGTTGGGAGGCAGGTACGTTAGCAGCAAACCCACTTGACCCTTGAGGTCCAACTTTAACAGCAAGGACTCACACCCGACAATCTCCGGAGCAGGGACCCTACGAGGAACTAACGACTCCCGGATAACAACGGCCACACCCCCACCCCTTCCCTGGGCTCTCGGCTGATGTAGCACCTGAAATCCTTCTGGGCACAGTTCTACAAGGGGGACTCCTCCCTCTGGGCCCAGCCAGGTCTCAGTAATACATGCCAGGTCTGCCCTCTCGTCTAAAATTAAGTCCCGGACGAGAGGTGCTTTATGTACAACAGACCTGGCATTTAGCGACAACAGCCTGAGACCAGGGTCCTGACTACTTGCGCCATCTGGTCTTGGAGTGGGACTCCTAGGGCCGGAAGGAGGGATCTCTGTGATGTAGCGAACCCTCCTTCCCCTCACCATATTAGTAAACAATATCTGTCTATCCCAGATCCTTGGGAAGAACTCAATAGGTGGACAAACATGCCATTTCCAATGTAAACATCTAACTGACTGTATGATCTGTACTTAAGCTAACACCAGGTATAGGGATAAGTACCTGCCTAGCTTCTACAAACAAGCCAACCAATCAATCAGATCCTTAGGATTTCCTGCCTTCGAATCTCTAACTTCTATAAAATGTTTTGCTTTTCTCTTTTGGGAGGAATCCTTTTTCTTGTAATGTGTGGATCCAATGATTTTTTCAACAACTATGGTTCTTTTCCCTCAGTGTTGTGTTCTTTTCCATGACAAATATTTAGAAAACCTGTTCTCTTTCTTGATGAATCATTTTTTATAATGATTTTGAAAATAAAACGTAACATATAACAGATGTAATGATAATACTTATTAAAACAGGGCATATCAAAAGTTCCAAATCTAGCTAGCAACCCTACCTTAAATTATGATTTTCAGTGAGATTAAAAGATTTCCATTCCTCTCCTGGGTGAAAGCAACAATACCATATAGAAAATAAGAGGACCCTTCTCTGAATAATTGCTGGGCAAAATTCAAAGCAGTACATATTTGAATGGATAACATGAACATTAAAAGAGCTAAATTTAATAGGATATAATCAGATACTTTCACATTAAAGTGTGTTATCATAGAATTACATGAACTTTTGTTGTTGATACTGCAATATTATTCCAATAACATCACCATTGCTTTCTAACGTTACTTTTATTTGATTCACAAATAATTCCTTATTGAGTCTCCACATTTCGTTTTGATCTCCACCAAGCTGTGCCATGAGGCATAATAGCTGTGCTGTTTGAATATTTTGGTGGTTGTTGTTTGAAGACCAACCATCATAATTCATACTCTGAATTTATGTGATAAAAATGCATTTATTTATTATTTGCTGCTTATCTCTTTAGCTTTTTCATTAGCAGAGTTTCAGAAATATTTAATTAAATTTAATATAGAGCTTGGAGCTGCATGCAGTTTCCTTTCCCCCATATTTACATAAGAGATAAGCAGGCTGCACGGTAAATATTGAGGGTCAACAATGCCATTTATTTCCACTTCATGTCATTTTTATGTATATTCATTCATTCATTTTGATTTAAGTCTTGCCTTAACCAAAAAAGTAAAAGAAACATGTCTCATATACCGGTGTATAGTTAAATATTTCATTTTTCTCCCTCAAACACATATACAGTTACATATTTTCCCCTTTCCCCCCTCACAAACCCTGATTTTAAAAATATATCCTCCCCTTCCCTCCCTCCCCACCCTCTCTCTAATAAATTATTTGAACTGTCCATTGTTGAGTGTGAATATCTGGTAAATGCAAAAAGTAGACAAATAAATTAAGATCTATACATTAATTCCTGGAGTACCATATCAGGTTAATTCATACAATATTTATGAAAGCAATTCCTACATGGTTGAGAATATAAGTATATGTTTTCTATGTAAGATCTAGATATCAAATCTTCTCTACATTGGTTTCTTTTATAGGGATGCATTCCTTTTCAACCTAAAGATTTTAACACCTTACTTATACTGATGAATATATTGATTTTATCTTGAACAGTGAACCATGGGAAATTTGATACAGAAAAATACAGGTATTCCTCAATTTGCAGCTCTTCTTTTAGTGACCATTTACAATTACGGTGGTATTGAACAAAGAAAGTTATGATCCCTGCCTGAAGTTGTGGTAAATGCAGTAACCCCTCCCCCCAGTTACATGATCAAAATTCAGGCTCTTGGCCTGAATTGGCACCCCACATGTCCAATTCTCTACCTTCCCCATTCAGCCTCCCACCTGACCCACTAGCATGCACAAAGCTGCTGCAAATCTGGAGGCCTCAGCCAGCTCCTTGCCTACTTTCCCATCCTACTTCAGCTAACCACCCTGCCCCACCACAGCTGGAAGGCCCAGTTTTTCTTCCCACCACTCCTTGGGTCCACTTACTTTTCTCTTTTGTGCAGCTCTGACAGATTCACAAATAGATGCAAGCTGGTGAACACAATGTTCCTGAAGGGTATAGAACAGCTGGAAAAAGCCATTCTTGTCTTCAGAAACATCAAGTTTGCTAGCTTTCTAGCCAGAAAGAGACATCTTCTACCCTTCAGATAATTATTAGGAAAGTGCCAACCTTTCCAGCCTTCATAAACATTGTGCTTGTTAGCTTTCTCACCAGAAAACTAGTGAATTCAATATTTATGAAGGGTAGAAAACTTGGCACAAAGAAGGGAGGTGAACTCCAGCAGTGCCTGGAGGAAAGAAGCTCAGGTTCTGAAGATCTAAGCTTCTTTTCTTTCGCTGAACACAGCAGTCCCTTTCCACACATGGAGGGGAGGTGTCTGCTCTCCTTTGGCAGTCAGCTCTTTCACTCCATCTGCTTAATCACCTGCTTGATCACTTAATGACCACAGCTGGGAGAGCTGGGATTAACAGCCACATGGATTCATGACCAAAATTCCAGGCCCAATTGTGTTTGTAGGTTGAGGGTCACGTGTATTGATTTTAGAACTATGAAATAAAGACACAGGAATGCACATGTTCATGAAAATCAGCTTTGTTCAAAAACTGCAATATAATTTTTACCTTATGTAAGATAACAAAATGGAAGGGAGTCTATTTGGGACTTGTATCATAATGGGAAAAAAATGGGCACAAGGTATTTTTAATGGAAAAACTCTTTGTCCTAACTGTGATAACTAGGAAAAACCAAGATTGTTTCCTGATTGCTTATGTGTACCCTATGACTATCATTAAGTATTGTACTTTGTGATTCTTGACAAATGTATCTTTTCTTTTTATTTACACTGAGAACGTATGCACCAAAGATAAATTCCTTGTGTGTCCAATCACACAGGCCAATCAAGAATTCTATTCTATTCTAAAACATAATGCACACAGATATTTATGCATCAGAAAAACTGCTTGAAAATATATAATAATCACAATGCAGCATTATTATTTTTTGCCAAATTTGTATCCAGCAAGGATTGTAGCTATATGAGAATTTGGTAACAATGAAGTTGAGAGATGAGGCTCATTTATTGTCAGAGAAAAAAGAAAGGTAAATCTCGGGAAATGTAATCTGTTCAAACAGATCATGGCTTTAATTTTTTTTAGCATTCATCCAAAGTCACATATTTTTTTCCCCTGAAGTATTTCTAGTTTTGAAACTTTGATACACATCACTGCAATATAACTAAGGTTCAGAATAAAATCAAAATGCAGGCACAAGCAATCAGAAATATCTTTTCCTCCCTGACCAAAAGGCAGAGGTTGTTTGAATTAGATCTTAATGGAAAATTTCCTTTATGGAACTCTCTGTTGAGAAGATGAATAGTATGTGAATTGAAAAGTTCTAAGCCGAGTACATTTGGCTTAGCTGGAAATTGGCTGAGAAGTAGAGTGCAAAGAAAAATGAAATAATTTTCTCTCCCCCTTCACCCCCATATCTCCATCACCATAGCAGTTTCATGGTTTTAGCAGAAAAAGAGTTCTTGCAAGGTCTTCTGTCTCTCCTTCCTGATGCAATATTATCAGATAATTGAGATCAGAGAGATGGTGATCACCCTCTATTAGGAAAACTTTACTATTGTTATCCTTAGTAAGCCTCCTGTGGGACCATTGGGGAGGAGTCAAAAGAGGAATCAGCCTAGAATATCTACATAGACAACAAATGGAGTTCAACCTCCCCACGAATTCTGTTGATCCTTATCTAATGCTAAGATAGTGCTAACCATTATTTGAGTAGATTCTTGTGCATAGGCATGATTAATAATAAATCAGTTCAATTGGAACTTCAAATGTGGCCTGACCTTTTGCACCTGACACCTCTTCCCTTTCATCTATTTCTCTCTCTTAATACACACTATTTGTCTTCTAGCACATGAGGAAAAAAATTGGATAGGAGCACTTTCATTGTTTATGTGTGACAGGAATTGGCAATAGCTTCATCTTAATGAGAATTTCAATGGGATTTGTCAAGATTATGCTATAATGAAGGTAAAGGTAAAGGTTTCCCTCCCACATATGTACTAGTTGTTCCTGACTCTAGTGGGCTGTGCTCATCTCCATTTCAAAGCCAAAGAGCCAGGGCTGTCTGAAGACATCTCTGTGGTCATGTGGCCAGCATGATTAAATGCCAAAGGCACACAGAACACTGTTGCCTTCTCACCAAAGTGGTCCCTATTTTTCTACTTACATTTTTACATGCTTTCGAACTGCTACAAGTAACAAGAGCTCACTTATGCGGCATTAGGGATTCGAACCACTGAACTGCCAACCTTTCTGATCGACTAGCTCAACATCTTAGGCACTGAGCTATTGCATCTCTTCTATGTTATAATAGCTCATGACAATAAACATATTTCCAGTCACATGTGGAGTTGATTCTTTGGTTTGGCCTGTCTTTAGGGGCTGAGATCAGTCATAAAGAATCACCTTGTGGTAAGATGGGTGGCAAAGAAATTTAATAAATAAATAAAACTCTGATTACATTTTCACTTCCCTATACCTCAGGAATTAGGACTGAGTCAGTGTGAATTTCTTCCTAAACAGGCATACATGTTGTTGTAACTCCTAGCTCATCTTTGTGATTCTCCTCAATTATTGAGAAAGATATGTGACAATAAAAATGTATTGTTTCTGAAGAAAATGTATGATAGAGTGGGTAGGTTTGAACTATGGAAAATTGTGTTCAATTAAAGGTTGTTGGTTGTTGAATGCCATGGGAGTGCTATATTATCTATTATTTTATATTTTAAACTTTTAAAGCCAGCCACTTGTACAAAATTCTAGTCAGCTAGCAAAAATCAACAGTAAGTAGGAATAGCAATAGCACTTATATACTGCTTCACAGCCCTCTCTAAGCAGTTACACAGTTATATTGTCCCCAACAATCCAGGTCCTCATTTGCCAATCTCAGAAGGATGAAAGGTTGAGTCAACCTTGAGCCAATGAGAATCAAACTGCCAAACTGCTGGCAGCCTGCAGTCAGCAGAATTAGCCTGTAATACTGCATTCTTACCACTGCCCCATCACAGTTCAGTTAAAGAAAATGCCAGTGGCCATATCTGGGAAGAGGTTGAAGTGGGGAATAAAATTATTGGATAACATTCAGCCTCACTTTGGGTATTCCAAGCACTCAAGCCCAGTTCCTATTGAAGGACCCACATTTTCAGGATTTTCTTGAAGGCAACTCGTGTGGCTCTCCAGGGCAGATGCCGCAACAACGATGGGACTAAAACATGTGAGTGAATTTAATAAGAAGTACACCCATTCCTCATTTAGCCACCATTCACAATACAGTGGGAATGAACAATAATAACAATAAGTTCATTTTGCAACCAATGAGAGCATTTATGACTAAATTGTGTGCATCTGATAACAATGCATGACACGATGAGAGTAAGATTGGTGTGGCTGCACAAAAGAATTTTATCGGACTGAGACGGCAGCAACCAGTAATCTTTGAAGCATCTTTTTTTGTCTCTCAAGTCATGTGTTCAGTGAGTGGCAATTTCAGTTAATGACCTGGTTGCTGGAATGGAATTCAGTTGCTAAACAAGGAGTGGGTGCAAGAAAAGAATGAGTGATGGAAGTTCACTGAGGTGATTTGATGGTGCGGCGAAACAAATACATGAAGGAAGAATGGAAGTATCATGAGAAAAGAGGACACTGAAATAATTATAGTTGGACTAAAGCTGATGAGATCTTTAAAAGTAAAGAAGTACAGTAGACTTTCTGCACAAAATGCAATATATAAAGGGATTTATAGACATGGTGTAAATAATGGTTTGCAGTGATGGAAAGACATGGAAAAGCATAATAAATGGTGTTTGTAGGTAAGCTAGCTTTAGCTATGTTTATTATTATTATTTTTTTGTAACTCATGACTCTCATTTATTTTTATGTATTTATTTTTCCAGTTTATTATTTTTGCTCTCCTTATGCCCTTTGCATAGCACTGTTTATTCTGAAAGGGAATAATGTGGGTTTGTATGTAGATATTGACAACTGACAGTATAGTGCATTCAGAAAGTATTCCGACCCCCTTCACTTTTGTTTTGTAATCTACCACAGGTTGACTCCAATCAAGGTGTAGAAACATGTCAGCAATGATCAAAAGAAATGGGAGACACCAGAGCTAAATTTCAAGTGTTGTTGCAAAGCATCTGAATACTTATGCCAATGTGATATTTCAGGTTTAAAAATAAATAAATTTCTAAAATTCTATTTCCTGTTTTGTCATTATGGGATAGTAAGTGTAGATTAATGAGAAAAAAAATGAATTTCAACAACTATAAAATCAAACTGTAGCATAGCAAAATTGACAAAAGTGAAGGTGGTCTGAATACTATTTGAATGCATTGTGAATAACTGATATGCATACTTTACCTTTCACTCACCTTACAAACCTGAACTAAATTTGAAAATCAACAACATTACTATAAACTTCAGATAACCATGTATATATAATATTTGATCACCCAAGCACCACTGATATTTGCAGTAACCTCAAAAAACAGGTATTTCTTTTTTTTATTATTATTATTTTTAATGAAAATACGTTTATTTCCATTTCATTCCATACCATCACATGTATACTGTGCATAACCGGGGCATATAACATTGAATAATAAACACAGCCCTCGCTTTTATAAACAATACCCCCCAAAATACAAACCCAATATACCACCTTGACCCACCATACACCCTCTTTCACCCCCTCCAACTTTCATTCTTCCTTCCGACATTCCCCTCTACCTACTTCCCCTCCCCCTCTAGCACTCCTCTCTCCCAATACCTTCCCTCCCTTCCTTCTCCTCCTGCCTCCAATCCTCTCTCCCACCCTCTCTACCCCTCTTTCTTCTTTCGCTCTACTCCTCTCTTCGGTGTATTTGTATTGTCTATCAATATGTTCAGCTTGTCCTATTCTTACCCTAACATTAAGAAGCCACAGTATACAAGTGCAATCATGTACTTTAAGATCTAACACATATTATATTTCCCCCCTCCCCCCCTCCCCTTAAAACCCCACCTCCCTTCCCTCCCCCCGACTTCCCAGAGCCCGTACACGGTATAACTTTTTAACAAACACAGTCTAAAGTATCTTAAAACAACTCAGCTTCTTACTGTTACCCAAACTTTAAACAGTTTAACTTATTGCTAATCTTAAGCATAGGCTATCTGGAGTTTCTTAGTCCCATATTTGCTTTGTGTATAATCAATCCATTTTTTCCAGTCTCGTTTATTATCTCTCGTTTGAATGTTCTTTAAGATATGCTGAAATTTTTGCCATCTCGGCTAAGTTTATAACTTTCAAAGTCCATTCTTGAGTTGTAGGCACGTCTTCCTTCTTCCAATATTGCGCCACCAACAGTCTTGCTGTCGTTATTAAATACAGAACCAAGTTAATCTCCACCACTGTAAAATCAGTACATATACCTAATAAAAACAACTGAGGGGTGAATTTTATCCTTCTTTTGAAGATATTTTGCATGATCCACCATATTTTTATCCAAAATGCCTTAACCTTACGACATGTCCACCATATATGAAAATATGTAGCATCAAGAGAACCACATCTCCAACATTTAGGTTGTACATTCGGATACATAGAAGCGAGCTTTTTGGGATCTAAATGCCATCTATAAAACATCTTATAAAAATTTTCTCTCAAATTTCGTGCTTGTGTAAATTTCACATTTCTTACCCATATTCTTTCCCATGTGTCCAGCATTATTGGTTCCTCAATATTCTGAGCCCATTTTATCATACAGTCTTTAATCAGTTCCGTTTTGGAATCCATCTGTATTAGTACATTATAGTCCCACCTCGGAAGTCCAAAAAAACAGGTATTTCTGACATTGCTTATAACCACAGACACGTGACCCGACAAAAGCACGCTCGACAAAACCGCGCCAACAAAACCGCGCCAACAAAACCGTGACATCATCAATGCGCGTCGACAACCGCATGTCGACAGAAGGGCAATTTAAGGGTGATTTAAGTTAAGGTAAGGGTTAGGGTTAGGGTTAGGTTTAAGGCTAGGTTTAGGGTTAGGTTTAGGGTTAGGTTTAGGTGTAGGGTTAGGGTTAGGGTTAGGGTTAGGGTTAGGGTTAGGGTTAGGGTTAGGGTTAGGTTTAGGGTTAGGGTTAGGGTTAGGGTTAGGTTTACAGCACGCTTCTGTCGGCGCGTTGTTGTCGGCGTGATTCAGAGCTCATTCATCGACGTGGTTTAGAACTCACGGTTTTGTCACCACGGTTTAGTCAGGCGCGCTTTTGTTGGTTGCCCTTTTGTTGGTGAACCCCACAGACATACTATTTTGGCTATGCTATTTACAGACATGAGGTCATAATAACACTCTAGGTGCTGGTCCACGTAAATTGCACTACAATATTGTGACTAGCAGTTATGGATCTATTGCTTCCAAAAGGTGAATTTGTTCTAGCCATATAAATTATTCCACGATATAGATTGGACCTGGTCATCAATTTCTTGGGAGCTTCATCATCGCTGATGTCAGAATGGGAGGGGGGGGCAGCGGCAGGTTCCTCATAATCCATTACAAAATTTTCATTGTAATCTGATTCCACTTCACTCAGATCACTCTCTCCTTCTTCATACCATGTTAGAACAGTTTCTTTGAAGTTTGGATCGCTAAATTGCACTCTTTTTGGTAGAAAATATGGCCTCAACATTATAAAAAAATATATATGTTAACAAAGATCTGCAGTCAAAATGACCACAACTCAAATTCAAATGCCTCTACAGAAAACACCAAATAACTTATGCAAGTGCAATGCTACATATACTCTTCTTGATGGGAAAACAAAAGCTATTCGCAACCAGAATGGTCCATTTATAAAAATAGGCTATTCTGAACATTTTGAAAAACTATTGCAGTCACAGGTCTGTGGCCATATGTTAACTTATTGTGTGTTTATTGAAGTGAGGATTAGACTCAAAGAATATCTTACCTCTGACATGCATGTCAGTTTGCTCAATGTTGCAAAACATAAGTATATAATTAGAGGGAAAAGTATCAAATCTGAAGTACGAAAAGATCAGATAATCCCATTCTAGTTTACATAGAAGTACTTTTTTAAGGCACTTGAAGAACTAATTTAGCAGGTGTTCATGAGTTGTAATCCTTTTACAACTTTCACAATCACAGTGCCTTTTTTGCACAATCTTAACTAATCGTGGGATTCCAGTATTTCTGACACTGGTAGCTTTGCAATAAATAACATGAAAAATGAAAGTATAATCTGAAATCCAAAACAGAGAAGAAAGTTGCAATTTATAGCATTTTTTCTGCTGCCATTTCCTATCTCCAGAGCAAGTGCTGATTAGGAATTATCAAGGGACTAATCTTACTATTTATTCTAACCTAAAGTATGTCACAGAAGTGAGTACACCCCCCTCACATTTTGTTAATATTTAAGTATATATTTTTATGTGACAACACTGAAGAAATGACACTTGGCTACAATGTAAAATAGTGAGTATACACCTTGTATAATAGTGTAAATGTGCTGCCCCCTCAAAATAACTCAACACCCAGCTAGCGGTAGGTTCCTATCGGTTTGGCTGAACCAGTAGTGGTTTTGCGTCCTGGTTCGCTGCCAGTTCCAGGCCACACCCACGAACCTGTTCTCTCAGCAGCGCCATAGGCATGCGCAGAATAATGCTTTTGTACTGCACATGCGCGCGCAGCACACATCGAGCACACACACACAAAGTGTGCGCACATGCAAAGGGCATGCGTACGGCGCTCCCACAAGCAAATTAGTAGTAGTGACTACTGGAACCCACCCCTGCACACAGGCATTAATGTTTAAACTGCTGGCAACAAAAGTGAGTACACTCCTAAGTGTCATTTCTTCAGTGTTACCACACTGAAGAACATACTCAAATATTTACAAAATGTGAGGAGGTGTACTCACTTCTGTGATACACTGTATCTAATATTTCTCTTCTTCTAATTTAGATTTTATTTGCAAATAAATGAACTAACACTGCAGGAAGGAGTTCCTCTGAGGCTCCAGTCCTTTATGGAAATTATGTTATACCACAAAGAGATTATCTAAAAGCAGCCAAACAAAAAACCACCTTCTAGAAATCATTAAAACTTTACATGCAAATCTATATGTTTTATCCACTTTAAAATGTATGTACAAACCAAAAATGATTTCCTCACTATGGCTTATTAACAGTTAACATTGTGCTTAGAGTTTTATAAACAGCAAATAATATGATTTTACTTATCTTTAATTCCCATAAGATTCAGCTATTCTGCTTCACAACCAAAAAGATGTGACCTTTTATACTTGTCTTTATTTTAAAGTTTTTAGGCAAGTGGTGAATATTGTTTTATTCAGGGAGGAACCTCCCAATATTCTAATAGATTCCAAAAAAGAAAGTGAAAAATGAAGCAATGATTAGTTTTTTTCTCATTAATTTCAAGAAGACACAGCTTCCCCAGATCCCTACCCCAAAGATATTTTAATAATCATTCATATATCATTATTGTATAGTTGAGAGGACTAATGGCTGGCATGCAAAATATATACCGTATTTTTCGGACTATAAGGTGCACCGGAGTATAAGACGAACCATGATTTTGAAGAGGTCAATTTTTAAAAAAATGTTTTTGCACTCTGCACGCTTCCCAAACCCTCTCCACACCTCATTTTTTGCAGAGCTTTGGGAGGCTTGTAGAGTGCTCCTGGGGGCTGGGGGGCAAAAACAAGCAAAAAATGCCCAGCTTTTCACTTGTTTTTGATCTCCTCAGCTCCCAGAAGCAAGCCTCCCAAACCCTCTGCACCAGTGGTGGGTTGCAGGTGGTACGCTCCGGTACAGGCATATCAGTGCCTGCTGGTAGCACCAGGTACCGTTCCGGTATGGTGCTCCGAAGGGCCCACCATCCTTACCTGTATTTGAGCTTTTCGGTGCTTCCGCGCATGCACATAGAGCGCATGGTGCCTGCGTGACGCTGCATCGAGTAGCTGGAGCATTGCAGAGGCATCGCGGAGCATCACAGGAGGTAAGGACGCAGGCAAGTGATGTGCCCTTTCATGTTGTGGATGCCGGGACCCATTGCACCGTAATGGTTGCAACAGGATCTGGAACCCACCACTGCTCTGCACATCCATTTTTGCAAAGGGGGTGGGGTTTCTGTAGTCAAAAATGCTGTGTTCAATGTATAAGACGCAACCAGATTTTCACCCTCTTTTTTGAGGGGGGGGGATGGTGTTTCTTATACTCTGAAAAATATGGTACTATTACCTAATAGTTTATAAATACCAGGTAGGGAAAGTCATACATGAAACTTTCAAAATCAGAAGTCTAAATAAAGAGTAGACAAATTAGTGTGCTTCAAATATTTTAAATAATAATCCTTATGGATTGTTTGCCATTATGCTATCTCAGCTTGGAAGTGATCAAACACGATACACCTGGAAGGCATTAATTTGTGTATTCCTCTTCAGGGGTGGCTTTAGGCTAAGGCTCCGGCCTAGGGCACCAAAGCTGAAGGGATAGCAATGCTGCCATCCCTTCCAAATCCTTCCAAAAATGCAAATCTTCACATTAGTAGGAGCTGGTACCACGTACTCTTGAGCATGGAATGTTCCTTGCCTAGAAGTTAGAATGTTAAATAGTAAGGAATTTGTTCCAGGTCAAATCCAGATGCAAGTTTTACCTTGGCATTTATCATATAAATTGAAATACATATCTGTATTTGTAAGTGCTGATTTAAACTGATTAATCTTATTAAAAGTGAACAATTGGGGAGGAATAGCTGCTTTAGCATCATGTTATTAAGATAATGATAACAGTCCATTTGTTGTTGTGCTTGTATGGTGTGTTTCTGTTTTGTAGATGCTGTAATTAGACTTACATAGTACATTTTCAATGTATAGGTGCAACCTAAGAAAGAATTCGTCCATTTTTCAAACGAATTACTCTGAGTAATAACTCTGCAGAAAATTTTGCTTTTGTGAGAATACTTTTCAACAGATTACTAACAGTCACACATTGTTTCATTCTTTTGTTCACATAGTGGGGGATGCCAAAGTCTTTTAGAAGTTAAGCTGAATGTGATTGCTGAATGGGTACATTGGTGTTAATCAGTTCATTTTATTCTGACAACTTGTAGCTTTCTCTAAATATGGCTTAGAATTCACCCAAAAGTCCTCTCTAGAAGGCTAGAGTAATTGTACTCTTTAAAGCATTTTTAGATATTTAGAGGGACATGGCAGCTCAGTGGCTAAGACGCTGAGCTTGTCGGTCAGAAAGGTCGGCAGTTCAAATCCCTAGCGCCGCATAACAGAGTGAGCTCCTGTTAATTGCCTCAGCTTCTGCTAACCTAGCAGTTCAAAAGCATGTAAAATGCAAATAGAAAAATAGGGACCACCTTGGTGGGAAGGTAACAGTGTTCTGTGCACCTTTGGCATTTAGTCATGCCAGCCACATGACCACAGAACATGAACATGTTTTCGTACAGCGCTGGCTCTTCGGCTTTGAAACGGAGATGAGCACCACCCACTAGACTTAAGAATGACTAGCACATATGTGTGAGGGGAACCTTTACCTTAGATATTTAGATCATCAAAAATGGAAGCAAACAGCCTGTTCTGGGACTTCAGCTAATGCACACATGCATTTTCTCTGCCTTTAACATTTGTTGCATTGGCCTTATGATTTCAAGTCGTCCTCCCTGGCTAATATAAGAAGAGACATAGTGTATTGCAGCACAACCTTGACAGGGAGATGAGAGAGGTTGATTTGGAACCAGGGATCAGGAAGAGGTAAGTTCTTAGAAATAGAAAAATGATCCTCTGCACAACTTCATCTCTGCAAATGAAAAGGGAGTCATTTGTGCAATCCCATATATGCTACATTGAGCCAGAAATAGATTGGCTCAGCTGCCACAAACACAGATGGCAGCGTGAGATCATACAGGGGCTATGTGGCATGCACCCCTTGTGTAAAAGTGCCATTAATCTTGGAAGTGCAAATAATACCAATTTATTGATGAAGCAGGCCTAGTTAAATTTTGGAATGAAAGGGGGTTGAATCATTTCAGACTGTCTCCATTGCTATGGGAAAAAAGGAGCATTGTATTATTCAACTAGGCTGTCACAAATGGATTTTCTACTCTCTCTAAATTTCTGGTTTTAAATGATAGCTGGTGATTGGAAAGAACAAGATATGTTCTTTTCTGATAACTAAAGCTGATCCCTGACTTCCCAGGAGAGTGAGAAGGGGTTTTCCTATGGATTAGTGGGAATTGCTACATTTCTTCTGGCTATTCCAGAAAGATCTCCATTCATATTTCAGCGTGGCACTGAAGGTTTGTGTGTTGAAGGAAGAGGGATGATGTTTTTCTTTGATACAATACCATCTCCCATTGCCTAGTCCAAGGGGTGTCAAACTCACATCGTCACGTGACTTAGCAGGACTTTTCCCCCTTTGCCAACCTGGGAGTGGGTGTGGCTGGCATGTGATGCATCCAGCCCATGAGCCGGGAGTTTGACAGCCCTGGCCTAGAGCAATGTTTCTCAATTTTGGCAATTTTAAGATGTGTGGACTTCAACTCCCAGAATTCCCCAGTCAGCTATGAATTCTGGGAGTTGAAGTCCACACATCTTAAAATTGCCAAGATTGAGAAACACTGGTCTAGATATTGCACTGTGAAGGAATTGGAATTAAACATTTATCAAGAAATCATTTTGTCTGATTGCTACATGCAGGTTTAGGAAAATATGAGAGTTGTTCAATCTTTCCCTAGTTTAAGTCTGTGACTAGTGGTAAAACTTGACTTCCACTCCTTTAGGCTTGAAAGCTGAATGGATTTCTTTCTTTAGAACAGCCGGATTTGTCCCTTCTCTTCAAATCTTCAATTTTTACAGAATGGCCCTCTTTCAAGTTACATTAGGAGGAATTAATTAGACAAATGCAAGTATTAGCTAACATATATAACTGGTTCATAAAAATAATGAAATAAAAAATCCCTCATGCTGCATTTTTATTGTTAAAATGTGCCCCAGATATCCCTTGTTGAAAATTCTCTGTGAAGATGCGGCTTTTCAGATTAAAGCATCTCCCAGTAAAATCTCTTTTCATTAGTAATATTCAAGTGTCTTTCCACTATATTTGCAGAGTATAGAAGGGGAAGAAGGGGAAACCAAGTAGCTCAATCCAATTTTCTGCTCAGACCACAGAGGTGTTATAGCTCGTTGCTTGCAATTCTAACACATACAGCTGTAAAATCCTGTCCAGCTTTTGTTGAGGGAAAAAGCAGAGGAAATATCAGTGTGATTGTGCTGTTTCATCTTAGCAATCGTGTTTCCTCTTTTGTATACCCTGGGGGCTCGTAGAATGTTTGTCTAGGCACGAAGACAAGTGCAGGTGGTATCAACTCAGGCAATACATGCTGGAAGGAGGCAAAGATTTTCCATTAGGGAACATGTCACTTTCCACCAAACAGCAGCAATTTGATGAAAACTGCTCTCTGAAGAGAAATCCTTTTCAAGCAGGTTGGAGGCCTGGCCACCTGCCATGTGGCTAGAATGCAGAAGACTGCTTGGGAAATCAAGAGGCCTGATGGAAAAGGGAAAGGGAGGAAAATGTGTGATTAGGACTGCTTTATTGCTGGAAATGGCTGGCAGCTGAATCAAACATTCTTCAGCTGGGCTTTCTGGCCCATGCAATGAGTCTCCATAGAGACCCCCTCCTGGGGACTACAGTCTCTCGTGGACCATTCCTGGGAACATGCATGCTGATCCTTCTCTTCGGGATGCTCATATAGCTATGCATTTTGCAGATGAGCAAAGCGATGTGCGTGAGATTTCTCCACATGGGTATTTTTTTATTGATATCACTCTGTCATCATGACTAAAGAATCCATTTTGTAAAGAAAAGCTTGAAGGCTGGAAGACTGCCGCAAATGAAAAGAGTGTTCTAGGATAGATATAGAAGGGTCAGAAATTAATTGGCTATGTTTCTTCTATTGAATAAACTAAAACAGGGTTATTCTTGCAGGTGGGAAACCTCATCCAGTCCTGAAGTGTTCAGCTTGCTCCGAATTATCCTTTGTGTTTTGTTTGTGTCTCTTCGGTGTTTTTCCATAGCATAGCTTCACCAGGTTCAATTCACTGCTAATAAATTAAACTAGTGTTAGTGTTAGGGTTAAGGTTAAGTTTAGGTCTCCTTGGAGTCAAGGTCAAAAACAGATTTCAGGGATAGATTCTTAGAGGTTACCTAAGGAAAGCCTTATAGTGACAGCTTTTTCTTCCGATTTGTTTGTTGACCACAGTAAAATACATGGAAAATCCCTTTGCCAATGATAACATACAGCACAATCTGCTCTTCCCTATCCCCCTGACCTATTGAATTAATCCCAATATATAATTTGCTACTCTCTATGTCCCTTCCTACTACAGCTATATTCTCTCTGGTTCCTTCTTCCCCTCTCTGTATCTTATAGATCAACTCCATCTTTCCCCATTTGCTCTTCTGCCCTCTCCAATTTTATGAGAAGGTAGCCTTGGTTAGTTTATTTTCCTTCCTTCCTTCCTTCCTTCCTTCCTTCCTTCCTTCCTTCCTTCCTTCCTTCCTTCCTTCCTTCCTTGATCTAAATCTTCAATTCAGTGCAATTGTAATCTCTGTATTCTATCTAATATTTTCTCATGATATGTCAGCACAGCCTCATTCTGCCTACTTCCGCCTGCCAACCATAAATTAGTTGCTTCCAGGCCATACCCCTCCTCCATCTTGTCAGTAGATGGTGGCCTCTTTGGGTGAGCTGGCTTAACAGAGACACACATCACTTCTTCCTCTAGGCCCGTGATGGCAAACCTATGGCATATGTGCCATAGGTGGCATGTGGAGCAATTTGTTAGGGCATGAGGCGTTGCCCTGTCAGCTCCAGCCTGCATGCATGCATTGGCCAGCTGAATTTGGCCTTCTTTTGAGGCCATTTTTCATCTTTCGGAGGTTTCCCTGAAGCCTCCAAAGCATGAAAAACCAGCCCTATGGGCAAACAGAAAGTTTAGGAACAGACTTCTGGTTTGCTTGTAGGGCTGTTTTTTGCCCTCCAGAGGCTTCCCCAGAGGGAAAAACCCAGCCCCACGAGCAAATAAGAAGTGACTTCTGGTTTGGCTGTAAGCCATTTTTTGCCTTCAGGAGCCTTCAGGAGGCTTCCCTGAAGGCTCCGGGGGGCAAAAAATGGCACTTCGGTCAAACCGGAAGTGTTTGTTTTTTGCCCACTGAAGCCTTCAGGGAAGCCTCTGAAGGCTCCAGAGGAGGAAAAATGGCCCTATGAGCAAACTGGAAGTCCATCCCTGAACTTCCGGTTTGCCCATAGGGCTGGTTCTTCACACTCTAGAGGCTTCAGGGAAGCTCCTGAAGCCTCTAGAGGATCTCTGGAGGGGGGTGGGCTATAAGCCTCGGGAGCCTGGGGAGGGTTAAAAAAGAGTAAAAAAGTGGGGGGAGCACTGGTCGCATGCACATGCATGCAGAGGGGCATTTGGCACATGAGCCAAAAAAGGTTTGCCACTGCTCTAGGCCAATGTTTTCCTCATCTGATCTCAGATCAGAATCAAAATGAAGACTGTGCAAATAATACAAAGATGTATTTATTAGAAATGTATACAGTACATCTCCGTGGCATTTAGCAGCAGGTGGTTGGACTAGAAGACCTCCAAAGTCCCTTCTAGTCCTATGATTCCATGTTGTATGTTCTAAAAAAAACCTATAAAATGTAATGTGCCAATTCCTTTCATCCTATCCATAATCCTTCTTTTATTGATTCATAAGAAAACACTATTCAGAAATGATTCGCAGCAATGTTGAAAAAGATGTCCTTTTATAGCTGGACTATTTTATTGCTTCTTGATGAACGGGGATGGGAGATAAGTGATTAATAGTCTATTAACTTCCCCCATGTCAGTTTTCATTCAGTCTCTGTGTGAAGGGTGAAGCTCTAATTACTAATTTCCTTTCCTGTAAGTATTTCTCTTGTTCTCTGTTTCATAGAGTAAGATTGAACTACTTTAAAAAGGAGGAGGAACTTGAAATAGAAAATGACATTTAGCCAATTAAGGGAGGCTCTTAATAAACATCAATCCACCCATGCATGTACCTAAGGAAACATCAGATTATTATTTAGTCACTATTTAGAGGCGGGAAATATTGTCTACTCCTAGTTCCAAATGAGGATAATCGCTCCCCAATTCATGGAGAAATGGAACATAAAATATCATTTCTGTCCTCTTTGTTTCTGGTCAAGTCAGAGGTGGTATTCATCAGGTTCTGACCAATTCTGGACAACCGATAGCGGAAATTTTGAGTAGTTTTGTAACGTGTGGGTTGTGTGAGGGAATTGACACGCAGGAGCCGTGGTGCAAGACAGATCTTTATTATAACACAGGTGACAAGCGATTCAAACGTTCCCTGAATGGTCAGGGTATTTATACTAGCACTCAGACCAACTGTCAAAACGACCAACCAATCAGGTCGCAGCTGGTATTTGCATATTGAATATGCAACACTCCTTCCCCCCAGTTCTAAAGACCAAATGACCAGCCAATCAGGTCGCAGCTGGTATTTGCATATTCAATCTCTCTCCTTGCCCCCAGTTCTGCGCATGCTCGGCCTCGCTGTTTCAAGATGCTGGTGAGTCCTTCGTAGCTAAATTTTAGAACCAGGAAAGAAAGCAGGTCCTTTGGGATCTTTGCAGCGGGGAGGCTCTCGTTGTGTTGTAGGGAGGCTCTCGTTGGTTTTAGGGAGGCTCTCGTTGGTTCGAGAAGCAAGCGTTGGCCTTTGCAGTGGAAGGAGGCTCTCGTTGGTTTTTTAGTTTAATAAGCGGCGCGGAACTAGGCTTTTGAATAGGCTAGCGGCGGAGCTGTAGACGGAGGCACAGCAGAGGCAAGTGGATTGCACAGGAGTAGGGCGTGCTCATGGTGTAGAGGACAGTCTGGTGTATGTTGTGAGTGTGCTAGTGTTGGAGAGGCTGTGCGGTTGTTACTTCAGATGTGCTAAAAGCGGTTGCTGTGGAAACTTCGGTTACTGTTGACAGCTTCGGCTCTTCAAATTTATGCAGGCTGAGCCCCTTCAACTTTAGACAGGCTGAGAGAGCGTAGCCAGTGTGTGCTAGGTGGCAGCTTGGAGAACGAGGCGGTTGTTGAACGCAGCAGTTGGAACGAGGCGGTTGGAGTGCCGTAGGAACAGCTGGCGGCAGGCAGGCAGGCAGGCACAGCTAGCTCGTCCCTGAGTAGCGGCGGCGGCTCCAGTCAAGGTTAAGCGTAGGAAGCCCGTCCCTCGGATGGATGGAGGCCGCGCCTGGGAGCTTACTGAGGTTGGCTACAACCGGAGGCCATGGCGGTGGGTACTGCTGTTGATGTCGCTTGCTGGCCATAGCGGCGGCCCTGACAGGCCCTCAAATGGAGTAAAGAACAGAACTTTTTTTCTGCGTTCACGTTGGCTGATGATGTTCCCTCGCTTCTGTCTTAGGCTCTGCGGGAATCGCATATCAATCCCATCCTCGTCGCCAGTTTTGTAACGTGTGGGTTGTGTGAGGGAATTGACACGCAGGAGCCGTGGTGCAAGACAGATCTTTATTATAACACAGGTGACAAGCGATTCAAACGTTCCCTGAACGGTCAGGGTATTTATACTAGCACTCAGACCAACTGTAAAAACGACCAACCAATCAGGTCGCAGCTGGTATTTGCATATTGAATATGCAACAAGTAGTTTGGAGAACTGGAAAATACCACCTCTGATTAACCCCACTCTCATCTATTCTCTGCCTCCCGAGTCCAAGCTGATTGGAAGGAAATGGGGATTTTGCAGTAATCTTCCCCTGGAGTGTGGGGGGGGGGGGAATGGAGGTTTTACCGTATCCTTCTCCTGCCATGCCCACCAAGCCACGCCCACCAAGCTATGCCATGCTCACCAAGCCACGTGCAAAGAACTGGTAGTAAAAAATGTTGAATCCCATCATTGGGCCAAATGACTGTTACTGAACTATTTTGAGTTTCAGTTACTTTATACTGCAGTTCTACCTGAGTTCATGGTTTGCTGCGTTGCTGGCTATTTTTATTACTGAATGGCTTATATTGCACAAGATTATGAAACTACCAGCGAAGGACTTGTGATCTTAAAGTAAGCCTAGACAGTTGATGTGATTTGATTTCATGTTCCAAACTGACTTAGAAAAACCAAGTTTAGTTGATTCCATTTCAGGGGAAAAGAAGGCTTTGAGATATGGACATTAGCACATTTGAACCATCAAATTGATGTGGCTGTTGGATTGAACTTTCCAGAGGAACAAATGTATTTGCTTCAGAAGCTCAGGTGAAAGCTTATTAGGAATTACTTAAAATAAATAAGCTCTATGGGGGGAAAACTTTATTTTCTGTGCTTTTTAATATACTGTTACTGATCTCTTCAGTCTTACAGCTCCTTGTCTCTGACAAAACACATTTCACAGACCAGGATCACCAGCAATTATTTTTAGCATGAATATTCATCCAGCTTATTACATAAAACATGAATATAAAGTCAACATTTTTAATCGTCCGAAGAGTTATGAAGGAAGATAATGAATGTGATGCTGGTCCCCCCCCCACTCTTTAATTGTCTTTGTCTGTTATTTATACCAAAACTTTGAGCACATCACTGAAAACTACGTCCAGCATGAAGGAAAATTCAAGAGATTTTGTCCCTTCTAAATAAGATGTAATAGCACCAGTGATGTTGAACATTGCTCTATTCACTTACTGTAGAATTTTATATTTTTGAAGGCCCTTTTTGCAGTTAACTGGCTGTGGTTGACAGAGTTTCAGTTTTCTGAATGCTGGCTGTATTCCAGTTTTATCTGCTTTCCTTCCCCCTGTGAATGTTTTCTTTTCAAAGTGTCAGTGCCTGCAGGAGTTCAACAGGGGTAGCTCTTTGTCAGTGCGTCTTCCTACTTAAAAAGCCCTACAAGAATTTCTAAAATAGGAGCTCAACCAGAAGAGAAATTGGCTTAAGTGTCTGTATATCTTTTTTTCTTCTTCCCTGAGCCATACAGACCTGGCTGTTTGGTATACTATTTGAATGGGCCTGAGGAAATGCAGGTTCAAATCCACACTTGGCCAAAAACATTCAACAGGTAATTTTTAGCTAGGTACCCACTATTTTACAAGGGTAGATTAAGGGCAAAACTGATGTTCATCTATTCCTCAACAACTGCTTTAGCTGCATCAGTCTTGGATGGTTCAGGAGGTGGAGAGAGGCTTTGGACAGTTAAAACGATTATCATACAACACCCAAAGGAGAAATCTGTATCCAATCTGCAGGAATAATGGCTGCCATATGTTGGTACTCATTATTTGAAAGGTGGGAGGAAATTTGTTTTGCTTAAGGTTTTTCACAAAGGGCAAGGAAAAAATTGGTCAAAATGTGAAGAGGGGAAATCTTTTTATAACATAATTTTCCCTGCCTTTTCCCAGTTTACAGTAGTAAATAGTTCAAAATGTATAATGTATTATTAATATTCTATATTAATTCTATATTAATAACTTCTATAGAGTTTATTTAATTCATTTAACAAAATAAAATCAATTTAAAAAGGCAGTTGGAAAAGTAAGGTTTTAGATGGCAACATTTTCCTCAAGCATCACATAGTGCCAGAACTCACAAGGAGTATTTCAGATATCTATCCAATTTTAAGTTGAGAAAGCCAAGTTCCAAGTCTGAATGAGGAATAAGTCATTTTTTCCAGTAGTGCCAAGACTGAATTTTGGTAAAATATGAAAGTGGGAGAAAGAAGTGTAAGAAACTAGAGTGAAAGTGGAACATCTGCAGGAAAAGAAATGATGAAATTTGTATGGAAAAGTATTAGAAGGTAAATTAATTTCATGATAGTATAAATGGAAAGTAAACAAAGAAAGATATGAAACCTGTTTGTTTGTTTGTTTATCAAATTTATATAGCTACCCATCTCCCCCAAAGGGGACTCTGAGTGGTGCACAATAAAACAGCCAATATTAAACATAAAAAACTAAAAGCCACAGTAATGAATATCCTAAAATAAAATAAAAATATTTGGTACAGTGAGAAAAATTATGTTAGAGTGCAATAGAAGTATAACAGGTAGTATGAAAAATGATGCTTTATGAAATGAAGAAGTGAAAGCAATGTGAAGAAAAATTGCTCATAAGAGATGGCTGTGTAATGTGAAGATTAAAAATATTGTGTTTTAGTTAGTTGCAAATAAAACTTACCAAGGAGATGAAAAAAAAAATTATTAGGAAAAACGCAGAGAAAATGCAGTGATTTTAATGAAAATAAAAGTTGGTTTGAAAGCAAGTGGAGACCTAAACAAATAAAAAGTATGAAGGTGAAAAGAGTGAATGGAATTACTGTATGGAATTGACTATGGAAATTCTCCGTCATCTAGGGTCATGGTTGTCCCAAAGGTGTTTTTTCAAGAGGCAACTGGACTTTCTGGTTTTTCTTTGAAGTCATTTCACTTCTCATCCAAGAAGCTTCTTCAGCTCTGTGTATGGGAACGATAGTTAAATATTGAAGAATGGATTTGGAATGAAAAGTATAAACGTTAGTGTCAAAGAAAGCAGGGGGGGGGAATAAAAAGGAGGACATAGTTTTCAGACAGTTGAAAAATACTAAGGCTGTAGACATTGATGGCATAGCTGGAAAACACTTAAAATAAAAGTGCATCTTGCTAATAGAGTGGCTGTTTGATTGAATGTGTATTTGATGGCTGCGCTTGTGTGAGATGATTGGAAGAATGTTGTTAATAGAGTAGAATGTTGTTAATGTTTTTTCTAGAATGCAAAAACAAGATAGTGAATATAAAAATTACAAGATTACTTTGATAAAATGTGACTGGATGGTTGTTTGGCAGAATTCTGATTGGAAGGGTAAAAGTAAGACCAAATAATTCCAATTGACTCCAATTAACACTGACACCAAGTCCCCAAGTCTGTGTTTAAACCAGGTAGATCAAAATTGAGTGTTAATCCAAATTAAAACCTAAGCCATATGTTGCAAAATAATCATCTGTAAACTTGTAATACATTCAGGAGACAAATAAAATAATTAAGCATCAGGTGGGATAGTCACAATAGTCTTTCCACCAGGGCATTCAAGTATTTGGGGCATTACGATTCCAGATGATGAGGATGAGGATTGAAAAGACATGTTTCTATGAGGGTAGAATCTTTCAAGAGACTAGATTTCGTTGGGTAGGAAAATGTCACTGGCATAAGAGATTCCCAAAGATACTCAGATCCCAAATCTTAATGTTCAGTAAAACATACATATTTGGTGTTGATATAAACTAATTTTAGCTATGTTTTAATGGCTTTAATTTCATGGGGCTTATCAGTTCTGATTGCTTTTTGCACCCTGCATCATGTTTTTTACTTCAAAAGGGAACAGCATGGTGTAAATTTATGCATGTGAAATTCTTTGATCTTCAAGTTGTCCAAAGGAGGCAGTATTTCAGCAAAATATAATGGACATGGTTATTTGCAGGACAACACAAGCCTCATCTCTCTCTCTCTCCCCCTCCCTCCCTCCCCCCCTCTCTCTCTGTGTCTCCACCCACCCACATACATATTCATATACACACACACACTTTCTGATTCACGTTCAGTACATACAACCTCCCTCCCCCCAACTATAATAAAGTATGACCAATTCTGGCTTTCCACTGTCCTTAAGCAAAGTGAATAAAGAGTGTCAATGGCCAGACCCCTTACTTTCTTTCTATTTTAATTCCTCATCTGTGATTATAAGATTAATGACCTAAGGAATTCTAAAGATGAATGAGATAAGAATTGTAAAGCAATTCGTTCACTCCAAGCCTGAGCATTGAAAGGAGGGCTTATTCTGGTTGATATCAGAAAGGACTGGTATAATTAATGACATTAACATCAGTGAGAAAAGTGCATAATGAAGTTGAGACATTTTAAATAGATTCATTTAAAAAAAAAACCACCCCACTGGCTTGAAGATCTTAAGAGTTTCATTACAATGGTAAAGATATACGATTGCACTTCTACCCATATATCAGCCTGAACATTTTATTCACAAAATGAAACTCTGATTAGATTAGGAGCAGGGTCTCACATTTTAGTTGCTTTATTCCTTTAGTTCCTTTCACTGCAGTATAATCAACTCTCTCTCAGCTGGTAAGATATAACTTGGCAAAAATAGATTTCCCAGTGTGAGAAGACTTAGATAAGTAGCAAAAGTAGGAAGATATTACAAAACTATTTCAGCAAATGTTATGCATTAAATGTGAGTTCTGCTTATAACCACAATCAATGTGCATATTTATTGCACCTTTTTCTCCTCCACTGTGCATAAAAGACTAGAACATTTTTTTCCCTATGTGGGAGACATAATTTCATATCTTCCTTATTCCTGGTATAACCTGATTTAGCATCATACTATTTACTTTTGACTGCGAGAATTCACTTTAACAACTATATATGAAAAGCTTTCATGGGGAAGGTGACAGTAGCATGTTTGAAAATTAAAATATTTCAGTAATGAAAGCTAGAGAGAAGGATCCAGTTACAATGGCATACTAATTTTCTGTAAACAGGGATAGAGTATATGACTATTTTAAGTGAAATAATCATCATATTAATGAACCACAGTTGCATAGTGGTTAGAATGCAGTACTGCAGGCTACTTCTGCGGACTGCCGGCTGTCTGCAGTTCAAATCTCACCAGGCTCAAAGTTGACTCAGCCTTCCATCCTTCTTAAGTGGGTACAATGAGGACCCAAATTGTTGGGGACAATAAGCTGACTGTATAAACTGCTTAGAGAGGGCTGTACAGCACTGCAAAGCAGTATATAAGTCTAAGTGCTATTGTGTAGTAGTGCAGTGGCCTAGAGATGAAGATGCTTACATCCCACTCGGGAGGTTGAAAGTTCAATCCTAGGCAGCAACAAATGTTTCTCTATCAGGGCGCAAAGAGAAAATACCTGATGCAAACTCCACATAGGCATCAGGAAGATCATCCGGCCACTAAGCGCTCAACTTCGTTCAGTCGTCCCAACTCCAACCTGATAAAGAGGGATTACATCATTGTAAAAAGAAAAAGAAAAAAAAACACCATTTGTATGGATGAAATTAATAAAATGTATAATAGATCTCTTCACTTATAAAGCCCTTCATGGTATTGGACCTGGGTACTTGAGAGACCGCCTGCTGCCAATTACCTCCACTAGACCGATTAGATCCCACAGATTAGGCCTCCTCCGAATTCCATCCGCCGGCCAGTGTCGACTGTCGACTACCCGGAGGAGAGCCTTCTCTGTGGCTGCTCCGACCCTCTGGAACGAACTCCCCATGGAGATTCGAACCCTCACCACCTTCCAGGCCTTCCGCAAAGCCCTTAAAACCTGGCTGTTCCGACAGGCCTGGGGCTAAAGAACCGTTGCCCCAGTCTCGAATGGTATGACTGCTGTGTGTTTTAAAACATGCATTGTTTTGTGTCATTTTTAATTTTGTCTGTATCCCCCCTTCCCTGGTTTGAGTTGTGAGCCGCCCTGAGTCCCCTTCGGGGGAAAAGGGCGGCATATAAATAAAATCAACATTCAACATTCATTCATTCATGATAGGTGTGGCAAAGCCTTAGTTAATCTTGATAAATGGCCATTTGTTCAAAACCCTCTGAAAAATATTTCAAAGGTGATCTTATTAATAAACAGGCAGAACAGATGAAATCCAGACATGATAATTCCATCAAGGTTGTTAAGAAAATGGGTTTAATCTGGAATGAATTTTGAACTAGGCTCAGGATATCATAGACCAGGGGTATCAAACTCTATTTCTTTGAGGGTGCATCAGGGTTGTGTTTGACCTTGGGGGGGGGGGGGGCTGGGGAGCATGGCTGGAGTGGGTGTGGCCAGCTTGATATCATTCTTGTCGGGGACACCTGTGGCAGCCCAAGCACTCTGCTAACAAACACGAGCTCCTGAGCTCTGTTTTCAGCCTCAACAGCCTCCTGTAACCAGGGGTGGGTTCGGGCAGGCATTATTGCCAGTTCGCTCATAGGCATGCTGTGCGCATGCACGCACATGTGCAGTACAATAAAAATTGTTCTATGCATGCGCAGAAGTAAAAAATAAGATGGTAGTGGCTACGGCGCCGGCCAGAGAATTCGGGAGGACCCTGCTGAGCTGCATTTTTACTGGCAGAGGCACCGCAGGGCAGTCCTTCACTGTTTCCAGGGTAGCCTTGTGGGCCAGATCTAAGCACCCTGCAGGCCAAATCCAGCCCGCAGGCTTTGATTTTGATACCCCTGCCATAGATGAAGCACTGTCTCGGAGCAAATCAATAGTCTCCTCAAATAGACTTGATTCATCTTCTGACATTTTGAGAGGGAGGAAGAAGGAATAACCCAAAAAAGGAGGTGAAGCCTGAAGGGTCTGCTGATGGGAATCCCTGAAGCAACTCCAAAGGCTTGGTTTCCAAGAACTCTTGGAAATGAAGATGTGCATATCCAAGATATCCACATCCATGACTTATGGATGTAAGTATTTCTAGGTTTTGTGTGGGAACATTCAAAAAGTATCTTTTCTGTTGTCCTATTGCTGTGCTAAAGAGACAACCTGTGTAGAAAGACTAAAGGTTCCCTGACTGTATAGTTTATTGGAATAATCTTTTTCTGGAAATCTTTGGAAGAAGACGTCTGCCAGGGATATTTTACATTACCCTCCTTTCTTACTTTAATGAGAGGCCATAATAAATTCTTAGATCAGCGCTTCAAACCATTCTATGTACATAGTGAACAAATGTTTATTGTACAGTAATGCTATTATGTACTTCTACATAATGAAACTCTTTTGGCTGTTTTCAGTTGTGATGTTTCAAATTAATACAAATAATCACCTAGCAAGATTATGCATTAATATCTTTGTTCAGTTCTTTCCTAAAGCAGAGGACAATGAACAACAAACATAACAGGCATCTTTCAAATGAATAACCAATAGAAAGCACAATGGATACTGAATTTTCATCCAGAGCAGGTAGCAAGGGCAGGGAGATGGTAAATGTTGAGGCATACAGGATGGTGTCATTGTGAAAACGATACAGCTTATCTCCTTGAGTGGGGCAGCATAGCGTCATTACATCAAGCCTTTTATGCAATGACATCATTGTATATATATTATCATTCTGATCCCATTACAGTCCATTTTGCAGATGGCTCTGATTAAGAGTATCAGGAATTGAATGACTAACAGCAATTAACCATTGTGCACATTCATGAGACTTCATGAAGCCTAAGAAATGTGCACAATGATTAAACATTATGCATGTCAGTCACTGAATAATAATACTCCTAATGTATACATTATTTTACCAGTGAATGTGCACATGAACAGACTATCAAAAGAGAACACTGCACACATTTGACTACAGACTATGAATGTATGTATGAAGCAACAATATTTTGATCCATTGGCATAATCTCAAGCCCAGGGGAATATGCATAATTTAGGAAAGACAGCTACATATTTTCCATGTTCATTTGGAAGCCACATATACTGTATGATTTCCAAAAAATTGCCAGTTCTCTCTTCATGGGTAATTGTAGACATATTTGCTTTAAGTGGCAGTGAAATTCATAGAGGTTCATTTTGCATATAGTATGATATCTAACAAGTTCTTAATTATATTTACTAGTTATATATCTAGTAATATAGTTATGCTATGAAGTGATATACTGTAGTTATATAGTTCTTAGTGCTGTAATTGTTAAGTTATAGTTTTTATGGCATCACCTTGACAAAGCTAACTGAATCAGTCAAGGTTAATTATGGGAGATAATCAGAAATACATTGTTGTAGGATAGACTGGTAAATTCAAAACCATCCCAGAAGAAAGGCGTGACACTATAGGTGAACCTCTCGCTTCACAATCAGAAGGTTTTGAGTTTGATCCTAGGTAGAGGCAGATGTAGGGTTTCCTACTTGGGCTGGGGGTTGGACTAGATGACTTGCAAAAATTTGCCAGTTCTCTCTTCATGGGCAATTGTAGATATATTTGCTTTAAATCTGTTAATCTGTTAACATTTCAGTATTGTGAAAAAACAACAACATAGAAGCATCTGTGCAGTTTTCAGAAGTTGAGCTAAAATTGAAAGTTATTTTTCTTTTTTCTTTTTCCTTCCCTTTTTTACATTTTTCTGTTTGTATTGTGTTGTAATTTGTATATTGACTTTTATTCTTCTCATTTATCATTCATAATGAAATTATTTGAAAAAAAAGTTGATCTTAAATCAATGCAAACTGTACCTTTCACCTACATTTATATGAAGTCTAAAATATCCAGTTAAGAATTATGGGAATTAGCAGTACCATTTAACATAACTGGAGAGCAATAGCAATAGCACTTATATACCGCTTTACAGTGCTTTACAGCCCTCTCTAAGCAGTTTACAGAGTCAGCATATTGTTCCCAAGAATTTGGGTCCTCATTTTATCTACCTTGGAAGGATGGAAGGCTGAATCAACCTTAAACCTGGTGAGATTTGATCTGCCAAATTGCAGGCAGCCAGCAATCAGCAGAAGTAGCTGCAGTACTGCATTCTAACCACTATGCCACTATGATTGGAAAAGCATATGTAGTTAGGCATTAGAACCATCTGACTGTGTCAAATGTTCCACGGGCAAAGTAGAGGTTGAGGATGGGTATGAATAATATCTGAGAGCCAGTTTGCTGTAGTGACTAGAGCATCGGGCTAAAAAATGGGACATTATGAGTTCTAGTCTTCTCTGTGGCAGCTCCGGCCCTTTCGAATGAACTCCCCGCAGAGATTCGGACCCTCACCTCTCTCCAGGCCTTCCGAAAAGCTGTTAAAACCTGGCTGTGTCGGCAGGCCTGGGGTTGATGAGTTCCCTTCCCCTCTCGATCTGTGTGGCTGTTGGTTGTTTTTAAATGCCTGTATTTGTAGTTTTTTGTGTTTCCCTTTCCCTCCTTGGGTTTGTGCGCCGCCCTGAGTCCCGCTGGGAATAGGGCGGCATATAAATAAAATGAAACCTAAACCTAAACCTAGTCCCACTTTAGGCACAAAATCAGCAGAATGACCTTGGGCCAATCCCTTTCTCTGAGCTCTAGGAGGGAGGCAAGGGCCCGTGCCAAGAGCACTGCCCAGACAATTTGTCCAGAATGTCTCTGAGAACTGGACATGATTGAACAGAAGAAAAGAAAAGAATTGTGTACATTGCATAAGAGTTCTAACAGGGTGGACAGTTCCTAGAATGGCTCAGGTTAGTACACCTTAACACAAGCTAGCAATGGAGAAAGCCCAGTACTTTGAGATAATAGGTAGCATTCATATTGTATGTAATGGGTCAAGAATATATGAGCACTTAGTTGACCTTAGATGAACCACAGAAAATTAAGGGTCGATGGACCTGGGTAATGCTTTGTTGACAGACCACCAAAGAACTTCAGAGCTGAAAAGGAGATAAGAAAAAAGCCCAAACAAAAGAGAATAATGGCAAAACACTTTCATGTTGTTGCCAAGAAATCAACATGAATGCATCCTTGTAGCTGTCAGGAATTGAGAATGACCTGAAGAAGATCTTTCAGTTACTACAATAGAATATAGTAGAGCTGGGTAAGTATAGGCAAGTATGTACTGGAACATAAAGCAAAGCAAATGGAGTAGAGTATAGGCAGTCGTCAATTTATGACCATTTAAATTACTGCAAAATGTACTTATATCTTGGTTATGATGACTGTTCCCCCATGGTCATATGACTGCATTTTGGATGCTCAGCAATCAGCCCACATTTTTATGATGTCCTGCAGTCATGTGTTCACAATTTGCAACACTTTCCCCCAAGCTCAATTGGTTTCCTGAAAAAAATGCCTCCTAATGAACAATAGATTCGTTTAACCATGGATTCATTTAAGCAACCTTGGTGATTAGCTAATTGACAGCCACAGAAAAAAATGGTTATAACATCAGGTTGGACACTTGATAACTGCTTTATGATCATCATGATTTACAAACATAATGGTTAGGCTCAGTAGTGGGATTCAGCCAGTTTACACCCCTTTGGGAGAACCAGTTGTTAACTTTCTGAGCAGTTGGTGAACTGGTTGTTAGAAGAAATCATTAGGGCAAAGAACCAGTTGTTAAATTATTTGAATCCCACCACTGGTTAGGCTCAAGGATTACCTGTTGTTTAAAGAGCATTCACTGGAATATGCTATTCAGTGCTTTAGCTATCCCTCTGATCAATAATACTTTAAGGTGCAAATCATTGTCATCTCATTATTCATTCCAATGCTTGATCCATGGGTGAGCGACGAAACTTGAGCATTTCAAAAAATGTACAGTGAACCATCCTTTATTATACACTATAGTAAACAGAGTGAAATATTGAACCCCTTCTGAATGGGATTGCATAGACCTTGCCTGTGATCTGCTGAGCAGAAGGGAAGATTGCAGACATAAAATAAAGCCTTAATTTGGGGACCGAAGACACACAATTTGATAGCTCATCACAAACTCAGCAGGGAGCTTCTATGTGCTCCATTTCAATCCCTTGTTTTGAGTTTAGATTACAGTGAAAGTTGTTGTTGAGATGACTTCTCAAGAAAACATTTTCTTGTAAAACTGTTTGCAAAAATTAGTATAATTTGTGTTCATACAAAAGCCATATATCCTAGCACCACTTCAATTTCCGTTACTTATATAACAGCATCCCTTAAAGTGTTTGAAAAAGATTGCAATTATCATTTTCCAACGTTATTAAATTTGTCAGTCTGATAAATTTGTGATGGTGATAATTTTTTAATTATTTTTAACTTTGCCTTTCTGCTTATACAAATGCTCACTGACAGCTTAACAATGATAAAAATAAAATGCGAATTTAAAACATGAATTGTAAAATCGACATAACAAGAGACCAATGTGTAAATCAGCTAACAGTTAAAAGCTCAGAAGATATTAATTTCCCCAAATACTGTAAGAATGAGAATCAAAATCATTTCATAGCCTAGGAACTATACAGGAAAAGTCCTTTTCCCAAAATTTGTTTTGGACAACAGAGGCATCTTCCAAAACTATTTTCCTGTTGATCCTGAGGTTCAACAGGTAGGTTAGAACTTAAAAAAAAATAAAAAGGACCATGGATTAAACCCACATATATCTGGAGGACCAGCCAGGAGAGCATTCCATCTTCTTTCTCAAGAGCCACAGGCCAAAAGGATTTCCAGATTTTATAGCCAGACCTTCCCAGAGCCAATAGAGCAGTCTCCATCCACAATGTGTTATTTTGCTGAATTCAACAAGAAAAAAAAAATCACCTTCATTAACATTTCTGAGCAATTAGGGCAATGTAGCCAAAATATACTGGAAACAGCCTCCTTTTCAGTATTTCTGTTAACGTTGAGGGCTTAAGATAAAGTATTTATATCAGTTTTAGATAAATATGAGAATTTCCATCTAAATAAACATTGCCTTTTCTCCTGCCTGTCACTCATTTCTGTTAATCAACACCATTCTAGTGACAGTTTGGATTTATCCTAATTATGTAGAAGCTTTCTGATGAAGAGAATGACGCTCCATTTTTTTTTTTTTGTTATTCAGTCGGTTTTTATGTTCTTTCTCTTTGATGAATTGCAAAGATAGCAAAATAAATTTCAGTCCTATAACTTGCCTTTTTTGTTTTTTAATTTTGCCTCCCATACCATTACAACAATCTAGTTGCAGATTCAAATTTGGAAATAGTTTCTGAATTAGTTTAGCAGAGAGCTAGTTGTCAAGTTAAGGAGATAGAAATTATTTATTATCAATTCAATGTGTATGCTCTGCATGCAATTTTGGGTAGCTAATAACTAGTAAAAAAGTAAAAGAACCCCAAAATAATAATTAAAGAAATAGAATAACACTTTCTGCTCAGAAATCATCCAATCATTTTTGAAATGCATTTTTTTTGTTTTGCAAACCAAATACGTTGAAAGAATAATAGCAGATTCCTGCTCTGTACACATTTTGGTAACTGAAATGTTCTTTTGGAATATGTAATGAATCTCAAAGTTATAAGAGTTATGCCTATTCAAAGCAACTGCATTAAATGTTCATAAAAGCACTAAATCTCACCAGATGTGACTACTATGATGACATGAATCTATTATAAAGTGGCAGTTCCCACATATGGCTTGATCAAGATTTTAAAAGCCCTATAGAATCCCATTGTTATTCAGAAAGCTGCCTCTTATTGTTTTTCACTGAACCATTGATTACACCAATACTTAAAATCAACAACTAAGACCTGTTCCATATCAGAAAGCTACAACAGGCCAAGAACCACAGAAAAGTAATAAAGATAGTCTGTTCAACCAGTCTGTTCCCATTCTGTTCTCAGTCACTCTCCACTGATCTTGAACCAACTCATAATCATTTTGCTTGGAAAGTACAGTTGTACAAACATTCAGCCCAGTGATAAAAGCGTTCTATTTCCACCCACCCACCCACCCCAAAAACCCTTGGTAACTTTCTACAGCATTGCTAGAAATGCCTGTTGGATTAAAGAATATCAGCCCTTTCTTTTGGTGACTCTCAGCTCTAATCACCAGGTACACAACTGTCAAAGTTGGAAGAAAGTGTGCTTATAATAATACTAATACATCCCAGGTTCGAATCCCAGTAAGGGTATGGCTAGCTGATGAGAGCTAAATAGCTTGAAATAGATCTATACTAGTCTCCCTTTATTTATTTATCAGCACAAATACAACACAAAGTGTGCTTTTTGTATAGAGGTGAGTGTGAATGTTCAAAATTCTAGTACTACCAGAGGATGGGCATTTTCTTGCCTGTGCAGATTTCCAAGACCAACTTCCTTCTAGCCTATTGGACTATTGGTCATTGGCCATATGTGACTACCCAGTGTAAGAATTATTAGAGTTGTAGCCAAGTTAAGGAAGGCTGATTTGGAAGATGAAGGAAAAAAAGGGTGTTTTGTAGGGTTGCCCATTTAAAAGAAATACTTTTTTTGATGAATATATACCAATACATGTTTGATGAACATATACCAGTAGCTCCATAATTATCTGTTTACTTCAATCCTTCTTTGGGCGTCTGCACTAAGCAAAAAGTTATTATAGTTATGCAACATACAAACATTATGTTGAAACAGTCTAGCCATCAACTGTAACAACAACATAGTTATAACATGGCACTGTAAAGGGATTTTAACTCTCCTCTATTGCTTTTGGAAGATCTTGTTATTTGTCATATGGAGTTTTTCATCCATGAAGCTTAAATATTTTGTTCCCAGGACTCAGGTTATCTTGAGAACTGTATATTCTAGATCAGGGGTGTGAAACTCGGGTCGTTGTGTTGTCATCACATGACATATTACGACTTCCCCCCCTTCACTAAAATAGGGTGGGCGTGGCCAGCACATTATGCATTAGGACCACGAGTTTGACACCTCTGTTGTAGATTATACAATCAATTGCAGCCAAGCTGTTGACTCCAGCAGGACACAAAGATCCATCTATTAGATCGAATGAGGATTCATGAGAGAATAGGTTTTAGATCACTGAATTCTGATTATACGTCTTTTATGCTAAGCAAAAGGCAGCAGCAAAGTTCTTATTAATCTAAATAATTCTCAGTAATAGCTATACACCCCTTCATCATATTCAGATCTCCATATTTTGGGATGTCAGCCTAAAAGAATAAGGAAGGAACATGAGGATAAATTGAACACATGCTGTTTTATTGCTTCCTCTCTGCTATTTTCCTATGCATGTCTCAGCTTCATGGATGCAGATTCTTACCTCTGATTTATTCCCTTCCTTAATTGCAGGGTGGCTATGTTATGCTTTGGAGAAAACTTCCCTGCTCTCCTAGATATTATTCTATTATCCAATTCTGGAACTGTAGACAAATGTAAAAACCTGATTTTTCAACAGACCCCCTGAGACAATATTCAAGATCTTTAGTCTTCATCTTTACGATATAGCTTGCTTTTTTGAAAATGACTATGAACTGTTTCTTGCTCATCAGCATTCAGTAAATGTCAAATCTTTAATCTATCCTTTATGCTACTGTTATAAACAGAGATTAATAAATAATCCATGGCGTATTGTGATACAGCATAATCTTTGTTAGATCAGACTAAATCATTGATCCAGTCACCAATTAAATATTTCCTTGAAATAATAGTTAAGGATTTTATGTTTCATTCTGAATATACTCCTTGAATATATAATAAAAAAGATAGAGGGAATTTATGAAACCCACAAACTCTAGCTTGGATTTTCACAAGTGGTGGATTGCCAATTCTTTTACTAACAGTTCAGGCACACTCCCACGCATGGTCCCATGCGTGATGCTTCTGTCCATGTGCAGAAGCATCTGGGCAGGTGGATGGAGGCTCCCGCTGTCGCTACTACTGGTTTGCATGATCTGGGCTGAACCGGGAGCAACCCACTTCTGATTTTCACCCAATATTTACTAAATCACATTTCTTATTCAGTTCAATGGGGGAGAAAATCAAAACCGCCATAACAAACATTAACAGCAATCTTGCTCTAGCTCATTGTAACTAATTATACTACTTCTGTGTAGATTTTCAAAATTTTCTATGACTTGAATAATCCAAAACTTTTATTTGGGGAGTGGGGGCTGACAAGGAAAGAGTGAAGAATAGCTAGTTTGGTACCTGCATTATCTGATGGGCAGTTTGTTATTTAGTTTGATTGACACAATGTTAAATGATAGACCAGAAATTACTCTAGAGCAGGGGTGTCAAACTAAATTTCATTGAGGGCCGCACCAGGGTTGTGTTTGACCTTAGTGGGCTGGGGTGGGTATGGCCAGCTTGATGTTAGTTGTGTAGGAGCCACCTGTGGTAGCCCGAGTGCTTTGCCATGAAAACAGACTCCCGAGCTCCGTTTTTGGCTGTGACAGCTTCCTGAAACCCTGTGGGCGGCCCTCCTAAGCTCCGTTTTCACTGGCAGAGGCACTGTGGGCCTACACTGTTTCCAGGGTGTCCCCAAGGGCCAGATCTAAGCACCCCACAAGCCAGATCCAACCCTCAGCCCCTCCTCTAGAGATTTTGATTTATTACAATGGCTTCCAGCTTCACTGAAATACTTTTAGAAAAAGTGCTTCAGCAGAATCACATGATGTTCAAGAAAGAGAACTGAATAAGGTAAACGGAGAGCCCTAACAGTAGCTTTGGAGATCAACAGGGGGTGGAGAGACAGGAAAGAATGGAGTCTCTGAAAAAGTGACAATTCTTGAGAGACAGTGTGCTGAGCTGAGAGGAATGAAAATATAATTTGTGAAGAGTTGCTGTTAGCATGGGGTGTGTTCTGAGAACTACTAATTGTGCAATGTGGAGACAGAATGACTGCTTCATTCTGCAGAAGACAAGCTGTTGCACAAATTATAGCTTACGCTAGTTTTTAAAAAGTGGTCAAGCCAAGCAAGAAAACAGAGATTTGGGAGAGCAATTTAGAAGAAGAGTTCTATAGTAAGAGTAGATCTCTGTCAACTTTTTTTTCTCTCCCAGTCACCTAAATCAAAAAGAATCTACTTGGAAAATCCATGCACTTGAGAAGGGAAGAGCAGGAATAAAGAAAACTTTTAAAAAATTGATGGGACCCAGTAGATAGAAAATGAATGGACAACTATAACTTGCAATTCTTGTGGCATGTTTGTGTTATTATCTGGAAACAACCTGACATGCATTTGCAAAAAGTGCAAACCTATAGTGCTTGAATGATAAAACAGAAGCAGAGGTTTGGAACAGCAGATAGATAAACATACTCATAAAATAGGATGAAGATTGCATCAAGCAACGGGAGCTAATCAAAGAATCATCTCCATGTAAAAGAGAATCAACTTAAGGAGTGAATGAGAACAAAAGTGAGAAGGAAGAGGCCCAGAAGACTTCTATGCCACTTAGAATTCGCTTTAAATCCTTACAGGCTCTCTTCCTTTAGGATAAGAAGAAAGAGACATTTCTGAGCAGAAGGCAGGATGGTGCATCTCTGAAGCACAAAGAGGATGCTGTGTTGCCTTCAAGAAGATCATGGTAGTTAGTAACTCATTGTTATAAGGAACTAAAATGCACATGTGCCAGTTGGACCCATTTGTCTGTGAATATGGTAGTGCTGTTGCCCAGAAGAACAGACCAGGGAAATATTTGAACATTATCCAAATCTGCTAAAAAGTAGATTTGGACAATGTTCAAATATTTGACAATATGACAATATATGTCTCACATAGATAAGTAAGATGGAAACTAAAACGGATCCGTCTTACTCATCTATGTTGGCCTTATGATCTTGTCAAGAATAGCTAAAGATGCTATTGAATTCTAGACCTAAAAATGATACTTGTAAATCTGGGGGATCATATTATGTTTTCATCCATCGTTCATACCATGTTCTGTTTATGGAAGAGGACTAAAAGAGCAAAGAACTATGTTGCAAATGAATGACTCGCTACACAAATCATGGGCACAAGAGAGATTTGGTTTCTGAGACTATAATCTGAACAATCTGGATGACAGATTGATGGCAAGCAACGAGTTGCACCTCAAAAAGACTGGCAAAAATGTGTTCACTAAAGTATAATGAGGTTCATCAGGAAGGCTTCACCCTAAATCCTCTGAGGGTTGGAAGTGAAAATCAATTCAGAAGTAAGCAAATAAAGATTTCTGTGTATCTGTCATGTCAACTATCACACCTCAATGAAAAATCTGAAAAAAATACTAGTTCATGAAGTTCACAGCCCTCAAGCAGTACAGTTCAGAGGTTGGGGAAAAAAGAATGGTAAAGGAAAGCAAATCTAGTTAATAGGCAAAATACAGAATCGGAAAGGTAATTCCCATGACTGAAAGACGTGGCGCAAATGATACTACCATCACTCAAAAGGAATAGAAATAACATAAATGAAGGATGAATTGCACTATGTGTTAAAGCTATGTCTACTTGCTCAGAGATCATCTCAGAGGACATCTGGATTAAAATGAATGAAGAAAAGCACTACTGATGTGAGTATAGTATCTCCTATCACCTACCCAAACAAAGGGGAAATATGGATGATAACTTACAAAACCAAAGTGTGGATCTTTTGAGGAAGTATGAAATAGGAAGGAAGGAGGACTTTAAGTCCCTCAACATTTGTTGAAAGACAAATTTACCAAGCATGGTCCTTCCAAGAAATTCCTCATTTATCTTGCTGAAAACTTTGTCCTTCAGGGAACAAAGGCATAAGAAGCAACTACCTTTGAAATGTAGCTAACTAATAGAGAATATTTAATTGATGAAGTGGAAGTATCAGAACACTGAAGGAAAACCTAGTAGCAATTCTTGATCTTTAGAGGAACTAAAGCTGAATGCAGTTAAATGTGTATCTTGGACTTCAGGAAAATAGATTTTAATAAATTGAGACCAACAAATAATAGAATTCCACTATATGAAAAATTAATGGCAATAGGAGATCAAGATGGGCCAGATCTCCTAAATAAAAATATAATAGAAATTAAGAAGACAAAAAGAATCCAGTTTAAAAGGTACTTTCTTCTATACAGTTTTATATGAACCTGGTAGAGTTGCATGTGGAAAATAATATTTTGTTTGTCCATTGTGAAAAAGAGAGTTATTGAAATATGTTCCTGCAAAGATGATTTTCTTGTTCTCCTAGCAATTTATTCAGAAGTCCATTTTGCACAGCTGTTGTTCATCTAATTAGAGTTCAGCATCTTGGTATCATAAATTTGTAGACCTTTAACTCTCTCTCTGTATGTGTGTGTGTGTGTGTGTGTGTGTGTGTGTGTGTGTGTGTGTGTGTGTAAAATGTCCAGCTTATACCTTAGGAAAACACTGGACTGAAATTTAGAATAGAAGAATTAAATAGCAGTAGACTTATATACCGCTTCATAGGCCTTTCAGGCCTCTCTAAGCGGTTTACAGAGAGTCAGCATATTGCCCCCAACAATCTGGGTCCTCATTTTACCCACCTCGGAAGGATGGAAGGCTGAGTCAACCCTGAGCCTGTGAGATTTGAACCGCTGACCTGCTGATCTAGCAGTAGCCTGCAGTGCTGCATTTAACCACTGCGCCACCTTGGCTCTTCACCGGAGGGGGGTTGTATGTTTAAAGTTGTATTTGTATTTGTATGTCTTATTAAAAAAAAATGTATAACCAGTAAAGATATTTTTTTTAAAAAGAAGAAGAATTAAATCACTGGGACTAGCACAAAGTTTTGTTTTGAATCACATAATCTTTTGTATGCAGATTAGTTAGCTTTTCAATCTGTGTGCAGAGATCAATAAAGAAAGCATGTTTTGGGAAATTCATCTGAGCTAATGGGAGTTCTGCTTTCTTCTCATTGGAATCCCATTAGCTGCTTAACAAAGTTCGATGTAGAAGAAAGATGCTTTCTCTCAATGTGGAAAGAAATCCTTGTTCCCCACATCACATTCAGTACAATTTTTCTACTCTTTCCAAAGCATTTCAAAATATTTGAAGAACTTCTGCATGAAGCAAGAGGAAGGAAATCTGGTTTAACCACTGAATTACTTGCTCCAAGTGTGGACTGAACCTAAAGAAAACATGTTATTTATGAAATTATATTTCTGAAATTTGTTTTTTTCATTTTCAAGATCGAAAGAAAACACTAAATCAAATAGTTTCTGGGTCAAAATGGCTATATTCCTTATTTGTATGAATTTCCATATCATCTCCATACCATTTCGTTCTACCATCATCACTACCAACTCAACTTGAAAAAAATATATACTGCTGTTTCTTCGAGTGGATATTAGATACTACAGGAACATTGTCAACTTTTTTTTTCAGCCTTTGGCAAAGCATAAGGAAAAATATGTTTAGAATACTGTACCTTGCTTTCAGCTTAATATATAACTACCGGTAGTAGGACCAAGCCTTCCAATAAAATTCCAAATAGTGGTGCAGAATTTCAAGCAGCTTCATATTAAGCTCTGCAGCTCTTAACAAATCCATGTAAGTATAATTTCTGTAGACATAAAGACTTAGCTATATTTTAGGGGAGATCCACTTCCTTTTCTGCAGTAATTTGAAGACTCACATATTTGTATATTTGTATATTTGTGGATTTGGTAAGACATTTGTATCAATATGAATAATATCTCAATCTGAAAATCTGAAACTTTCCAAAAAAAGGGAATACACTGCAAATAGGAATTAGCCACAAATATACTTTTTATCCAGTAGTTAAAGATGCTAACATTCTTCCATGATATATAGAGATATACGGTGTTGGGTGAGCTCCCCGTTGGGAGAGCGAGTGCATTCAGAGAAGCATTGTGAGAGTACTGTTGGAGAACACACAAACCAGCATACGGAGACACTCTAGTTTGAATAGGCTTTTACTTTCGTGGAAATAGAGGTATCAGAGTCCATCAAACAGTGCAAGTCATACACGGTAAGAACAGTCAGTCATCAACATCTTTCAGATAAGGGATAATCTAAATAACATACTCCAAAATCATACAAACAGTCCAGTACACAAAGTTGTAGCAGTTGCAAAACTTACAATAGCTCACGCTGATCTCCACACAGCACTTCTAACAGCCAGCTTCCAAACACTCAGATCAGATCAGCATCTAACAGTGATTCTGGCTCCATCTTATGGCCGATTGAGGAAACAGCAACCAATCACATTTACAGCATGATTTAAAGAAACAGGTACAGCATTGTTACATGATTTATATATTGCCAACCCAACCATTAGATTATATCCCTAACATACAGTATATTTGCATTTTCAGCAAGCACTGGAAGTTTTACATGAGATTTAGTGCAGTATGGTACTTAAGGTATTCGACTGGGGAGACCTTGATTCAAATTCACCTGCAGCCAAGAAAGTTTACTGGATGACTTTTGGCTAGACCAAAGCTACACCACAGACAAAGCTACACCACAGGATGGTTGTTCTGGGGAAAATCTAGTGGAAGAAATACTATATGCTTTTGAGCTGATTATAAATATGCTGTGTTTTTAGTTTATATTTCCATAGCACATTTTCTAGACACCAATCTTCATTACTGTCATGTATTCTTAGAGAACTTAGATGGGAGATGGGAATGATGGTATCTCTTCAGAAGCTGGACCTGCATCATCATCATCATCATCATCATCATCATCATCATCATCATCATCATCATTTACTGGATTTGTATGGTGCCCACTCTCAAGAGACTCAGGGCGGCTTACAGATAAAAAGGGAAGGGGGATACAAAAATTAAAAAACAACAATAAAATACCACAACATTCATAACTTAGGATGGGGCTGGATAAATCAACAGCCCCAGGCCTGCTGGAACAGCCAGGTCTTGGTCACTTTGTGGAAGACCGGAAGAGTAGTAAGGGTCCGGATCTCCATAGGAAGATCATTCCATAGGGCGGAGCAACTACAGAGAAGGCCCTCCCCCGGGGAGTCACCAGCCGACATTGACCGGCAGATGGAATCCTGAGGAGGCCTAGTCTGTGAGATCATGTTTTCAGCAATCCCCAACAATGGGTTACAAAATAATCTACACCAATGGTTTTCAATCTTTTCTTCACCACAGAACAGCACAACCTTTTGTAGTCATGGAGCATGGCCACCGACCATCAAAACGTTATTCAAGATTCAAAGCACTAGACTACACTAGACTATTAATTTCAATTTTCTCATTAAGGGCCTCCAAATTTGGAGAGAAGGGGGAATAGGTTATACACCAAAACCTGCTAACTGAATGGGGCTATCAGGGGGTCAGTTTTAATGCAACAGAGAAAGGTGGAAATGATCTATTCTAAGTAACATCATCTTTTTGGAGGGGCAAAAGTTTTTGGAATGACATTGGGCATTCCAATGTCATTTAGTTTCAATAAACTAAATAGAGCAAGAAAATAACCTTTTTGTTTCATAGAACCTAGACTAAAGATTAATGAAAGATATATTAAAGATAAAGGTTCCCCTCACACATATGTGCTAGTCGTTCCTGACTCTAGGGGGCAGTGCTTATTTCCATTTCAAAGCCAAAGAGCCAGCTCTGTCCAAAGACATCTCCATGGTCATGTGGCCGGCATGTCTAAACACCAAAGCAAATGGAACGCTGTAACTTCTCACCAAAGGTTTTTTCTACTTGCATTTTTACATGCTTTCAAACTGCTAGATTGTCAGAAGCTGGGACATCCCTAGCGCCATGTAACGGAGCTCACTCCGTTACATGGCGCTAGGGATTTGAACCGGTGAACTGCTGACCTTTCTGATTGACAAGACCAGCGTATTAGCCACTGAGCCACCACATCCCTCCACTGAGCCACCACGTCCCTCAACATATATTACAGAATTCTAAATCCATAAATTTCACACATATATACAAATGATTAGAAGTCATAGTTGCTTCACATAGAAATCTATTTCTGGAAATCTCAAAACTTTAATTCAGCAGCATAATCTGAGTTGCAGAGGGATTTGGGAATCCTTGGTGATCGAATGGTAGCTTGGGATTCAGCATTCAGTTATGGGGTTTTCTGTTTCTTGCCATGATTTTCCTGTATTCCAAGGAAAAAGTACAGGAATTTGATTCTATTTCTTAATTCTCACATGCAGGAAAGCATGACCTTAATCCTTTGTTCCTTGATCTACAGTCTAGGAAATGAAGGACTGGGCAGGGTGAGGATAGAGAGAAAGCTGAATTTTGTAGAACAAAAAGAAAAGAAAAAGCTGCTATATTCTAATCATATATACACATTTCAATTTGTTGTAATTTAGCTGTATTCAAGCAATAATTCTTAGCTTTCATCTTTTCCAGGATTTGATCTTCATATCCTAAATAATTTTCTTAGACTCAAGAAAAGGAATGAGTCTCAATAGGGTTTACAACATGTGAATCATGGGAAGCAGGCCAATGTTGTTTAACTAGATTTGTCTTCAATTCTTGAACAAAAGATTTTTGAAATTCCAAGTGTTATAACTTTAATGTATATTACTTTTGGTTACAGCTTGAAAGTGAAGCCTAATTCTGTAATTGGAATCATGTTGGTTGTGAACAGCAACAGGGACTGAAAATCTGTTGCCTCGTTCATCAGGAATGGCTAATCTACCAAAGAAGAGGCATGTGTTTTGTCTCAGAACTGGGATCTTTCATTTTCATGAAATCATAGAATTTTAGAAGTGACCACAAAGATCATGCAGTCTGATTCTCTGTAATGTTCAGGAAAACCAATTAAATCATTCAGGTGTGGCTGCCATATATATATGCTGGTCTTGTTGTATTCGGGCCTTTTCCCGTGTAAGATTGAGATTGCCTTGGCAACGCTTCAGCAAGGTTTCACTCTCCATCTTCAGGCTGGGTTTCATGTTGTAATGGCCTGGGTGGTGGGTGGGGCTCGTTTGTTGACTAGGGCTGATTTTCAGAAGTCTGGTAGGTGGGAGGTATCGTCAGACATCTGGAAACCAGATATCTGGAAACCAGCCTAGTCAACAAACAAGCCCCACCCACCACCCAGGCCATTACAACATGAAACAACAATAGACACACAGCCAGCACCAATTAGCATCAATCTACCAATCATGATACAACCACATCAATCATTCCACTTACTGGAAAAAAAAAGCCAGTACTCCACACACACACATCAAGATTTATGGAAAGATGGCAGCTCCGCTCACACTTTAAGCCCAAAACCCAGCCTGAAGATGGTGAGTGAGACCTGACTTTCTTTTGCCCACCTGTGCTCGCAGCAGAGTTCAGGCGGGCTGCAACAAGCTCAGGCAGGCTGCCGCGAGCCCAGCCGGGTGAAAGAAAGTGCTTTAGTCAGTGGGGTGTCGCGGGAGAGGAGAGCATTGCATTTATTAAAGAAAAAAGAAAAAAAGGAAATTTGAAGGAAAAGAGGGAGCATGGGGTGGGGGGGCATCAGAAACAGAGAAAGAGAGGAGGAGGAAGAGTGAGCGCAACGCTGCAGTTTTAAACAGAATGACAGAATTGAAGCCTCTAAAAAATGTGCCCTCTACTATGAGGCAGGAGAACTGCATGCCTCAACTACCTCAGGATTTTTTAGGCTTTTAACCCTCGCTTAACTCTGCTCAAGAGCCTAAAAAGTCAGACTAGATGAGGCATGCAGTTCTCCTGCCTCATAGTAGAGGGCGCTTTTTAGAGGCTTTTTTAAACAGGCAGTCATTCACGGTGTGGCAGCAGCTAGCTAGCCTAACCTCAGCACTCGCCTTTTCCCGTTTACATTTTTTTTCCTTTTCATGATTGACAGTGGTGAGGCTGTGCCTCCCCTGCCTCCCCTGACTGCATGTCACTGGATATAGATATAGATATAGATACACACAGATGATAGATAGATAGATAGATAGATAGATAGATAGATAGATAGATAGATAGATAGATAGATAGATAGATAGATAGATAGATGATAAATAGATATTTTTATGTGTTCGTGTGTGTATTATAATTTCTGTTCTGGTTTCATTGGGAATTAAAAAATGTTTCCCTACCATTTTGACTATGACACACTTTTATTTATCTAAACACTATGTTCTTCTCACTTATCTTTTCTTGAAGTTCCTTCAAATTGTCCTCAAAAGACTGAAATCTCTTCATTGTCTTCCCTTGAACCCTCTCTAACCTACCAATATTTTCTGGAAATTTGGTCCCAAAAATTTTTTACCCTACACTCTCACCAAGTGAAGAAAAATAATGACTTCAATGTTTTTGATATAATGTTCATTTAATATAGCCCAGAATAGCATTAGTCATTTTAGTAATTACTAGCTGATAACCCAGCATTGCTGGGGGATTTATTTATTCTAATCCTGTATTAGACAGGAAAAGCCCTATATTGAGTCAGAGGTGGGTTGCTAATTTTTTTATTACTACTGGTTCTGCATGCCCAGAAGCGTCCAGGTGGGTGGGTGGAGCTTCCCACTGCCGCTACTATCAGTTCAGCCAATCCGGGCTGAACTGGCAGCAACCGACCTCTGGACTGAGTGATGTTCAGTTCATTGTTAGTAACCACCTCCAAATCCATATTCATTCATATTCACCCAGCTTTTTATTGGACAAACATGCTGGAAAGAATTCCCCTGAAAATGCAATCATTGCTGTGGTCACTTGAAGACAAGTTCCAGACTGACAGACAGACAGACTGACTGATCACATTTATACCCCATTGCAAATAGACCCTCAGTATCTCCCACTCTCTCCATGGATAAATTTTTGGAGGATAGCATGGGAACGCTTCAGCATGTGTGTTTGGAGAAGTCGAGGTGGCGTAGTGGTTAGAGTGCAGTACTGCAGGCCACTTCAGCTGACTGCTAGCTGCAGTTCGGCGGTTCAAATCTCACCGGCTCAAGGTTGACTAAGCCTTCCATCCTTCCGAGGTGGGTGAAATGAGGACCCAGACTGTGTGGGCAATATACTGACTCTGTAAACCGCTTAGAGAGGGCTGAAAGTCCTATGAAGTGGTATATAAGTCTAACTGCTATTGCTATTGTTATTGCTAAGTCACTGAAATGGTAGTTATGAATCCTCACCGGTGGAAAATTTGGGAAGAACTTTTAAACAGGCACAGTGGCCCTGTTTCTTTAAGGAAGAGTGGATGAGATAAGAAAGGTGGCCAAGAGATCTGTGAGGAGAAGGCATGATTGTTTTCCTACTTGGTTCAGAAGAATATTTCATTCTCTCTTATATGCCTCTCCTTTACCAGAGCCGAAGGACAGAAATCTCTTAAAGCAGAAGATAACTGGTATGAATAATTCATACCATCTAATTTCACACCATTTCAACTTCTTTGCTGCCTTGTAATTAACACATACAGATTATTTAAGGAAGAGAGAAAATTGCTTTTAAATGCAGGTAGAAGGATACCATTGGCTAGCCCTCTGGAACAATGTGTAATAATTACACCTTTCTTCAAGAATTGACTGGCATGATTAAGCCTCCTGTAGTCACCTTCACCCTTTGTTTTGGAAGAACAGGTAATAGCAATTCTGAAAGAGAACATGAAAGGTCTTAGTTTCACAGTGGGTGTGTATGTTTGTATGGTTTTTTTTATAGAAAACGTGTGTGGTTCTTTTCTGCTCCAGTAGCCTGCTGTAATAGGAGCAACAAAACACATTTCTATCAATGCTGTTCTTTTCATCCTCTCTGCCCTAATAAATTTCCACTGTTTTGAAAACCAGAAGATTGGATTTAACATGGAGATTAGATATTTGCTCTATTCCATTAAGAATAAAGGGAATTACTTTGGGATCAAAGTTGACATAGGTTAGTTCAAGAATAATTTTGCATAAATGGGAAAATAATGTTCAAAAGTTAACTCCAGCATTACTTTCATTTTTTTTTCTTTTCAACCCTTCACTCTGTAGCCCAGAAGCTGGCCAGATGGAGCTTATCATTGCCAGGGCATTTGAGACACCTAAAAGGATGCTCACCACTTCTCACAAGAAATGAAGAATGGCAAAGTCAAAGATCATGAAATTTCATAAACATTTTTAGGAGATTTCAGTATTCTCATACAAAGTTTTACAGTGAGATTTATTCTTCATAGTCTGGTTTATCTATAATTTTTATTCCATTCTGGCAAAAAGGTGGAAAAAATCACGAGCACTTTAACAAAGCATATTATAAAGGAGATTATCCTTTCTAATTTCTATAAATTTGGGGAGACTGGATCATTATTTAATATTCTAATATTCCTGAAGTTTGTAGGATTTTGATTTTTTTTAAGCTGTTGTAGATCCCATTTGGCGTTTTTCTGCCCATGGTAGGTACTTTTTTGCTTTTCTCAGTTCATTCCTCTAAATCAGGTAAAACTGACATGAGACACCCTACAACACAGCAGTTTAGATACCTTTAAAGCTGAGAATCTGTTCTCTGAACAGAGTTGGCAGTCTTCACATTTCTCTAGTTTACAAGTCTCCCCAATTTTTCCCAATGGCATATATGAAAGGGATATTCTAAAGCAACTTTAAATGGTTCTATGAGAAAAGTGTCAGAATAGACAGTTTTCTGGTGAAATCTTAGGCCAGGAATTAGAGTTCAGAAGTAGATACTGTAAGTATGTAAGAAGAGACAGGTTTGTAGTTGCAAGTGTCAAAAAAAAATGAAGAGAGGGAGATGCAACCAGGAATTGGCTGAATGCTGACGTTCAGCATAACTCGATTCTATACATTATCTTCTAGGCATGTTCTGACAGAAGCAAAGGATCTTGCTTTTGGTAAACTCTCTCAATCCATTCTGTCATCCAAAGAAAGATAATTTAGTAACCTCTAGTATTCCACTCTATTCTAGGAAATAGGAAGCAAATGAGAGATGGTTTTATTTCTTATCTATTGCATATTAGTGTCCTCCTGCTTGATGCTTAAATTTAGCTTGTGAAATTATGTGTGCCAGCGTACATATTAAATACCCAAACCCAAGTATTGTACATGTCATGCCTGCAAGCCATCTTTTCTTTTTGGATTTCATGCCTGCCACACTTTCTACAGTGGGAAAATGGGAGGGGGATTATATGGAGTGGGGTGATATGTAGCCATAATAACATTCTTCTTAGAAACTCAAGGTCATCTTTGTCTCTGCACCTGGCCAGATCTGGATAGGAAGAATATGTCTTCGTGGCAGTGAAAGATTGGACTTTGTGATGAACTTGTGGATGTTGGGGCAGGATCTTGACCTTTCAACTGGGTAAGAAAACCTGAAAGCTTTCAGGTTCGGGTTTTCCCAGATGTGCCAACATGGCTCTTTTAATAAATTGAAACTTTGAGGAATCTCCTTGGACTCTGATTTTATATTGGATGCTATTTGGAACCCTGACAGTACAATCAATTTTACTAAAAAGGGTGAGAGTTACAGTTAGCATTAGATTAGGATCACCTCAAACATGATTTATTAAGATTCCTTCCAACTACCCATTGTCTTCTTTTTGGGTATAATCAGGCCATGTGTCAAGGTCATGGGTTCCTTTCCATGTTCAGTAAGCACAGATAGTATCCATTTAATCAGCAGGCTTCTTGGAGAACCAAAGATGGGATACACATCTCTATATATTCTACCAGCAATTACTGCTGGCTGTGTGAACCAGCTTTCAATCACTCCTCCCTGGGGTGTTGTTGAAGGCAAGTTTCCCAATCTCTAGTTCATTACATGATCAGTTTCTAACTATAATGATTAAAATGTGCAGATGATTCATGGTTACTTGGTCAAGAAGAAACATCAGATATGGCCTGCAGTGCTTAAGTGATACTTCGAAATATAAGATGCTTATATTTCAGAACACAGAAATACAAATGCTTCCCATGATATTTTTCCTAAGACAAATAGAGTCCATAAAGTAAATAAATACCCCTATCTCTAAGCTTTGGTCTTCGTGGCAGTGTTTGCAATGGCAGTTATAAAGCCACTTGCTCATAAGCAGAATAATTAAATCTAAATTGCATTATATAATTAAAGTCATGGTGAATGATTTGGATAGAACTAGACCTGGAATCAGACCTTGTTAGTGGCCAGAAAAAGTATGCCTACTAGAGGAAATCCAAGTGAAATGTTGGGTACATTAATTTTTAAAAGTACTCCTATGTAAACAAAAATGAAAACAAAATATATTTGTAGAGAGATTCTTGTACTAACTATACTAACAAGAAATAACATCACAGATATACTGTACATTGCATCTTATCCAGTTGTGAAGAACTCAATGAGTGTGAAAGCCAACACTGGCAGCTGTGACTTCAGATTGTTGTGAACAGATAATAATAACAGTATGAATAGTAATAAGAGCCTTGGGTGCAATCTTAAAACACCTGGAGCCCACCTGAATACCATTGGCATTGGCAAAATCATCATTAATCAATTGTACAAGGCAGCTTTACTTGGAGCAGCTTTTATCCTGTGACAATACTTTTATCACCACCAACATGCACCTAAAATTTGAGGAGCAGTTAAATACAAAAGATAACAATTGTGCTTGGATCTGTATAGTAATCTATACATCAGGATTGTATGGAGCTTCAAATGAGTGCTTCGTTTTGAGAAAGGTTTGTGTATGACTTAGGCTATTTTGTCTAATGTGCTACCTCAGGAGTTGTGCTGACCTTCTATTCTTTCCACTTTCCGGAACGCCATCAAACTCTTCTTTCCTCATTTTGGATTAAATTTAACAGTTCTTGCAGTTCTTATGACTATTTGTGCATTCGATTGTTTACTTGTTTTTATTATGATTATTACAGTTAATTGCCTTGGCACATAACTAAAATCTGCATTTTTTTTCCTTTCACACTGTGCAGCAAGATAGCCATTAATCATTATTATTGTGGCATTTTGAGTTAATTGGTAAGTAAAATAAAGTTCAAAACAAGTAAAGAATATTATAACAACTTATTTTGTTCAGAAGGGCCATGATGCCTAAGTGATTAAAGATGCTGAGCTGGTCAGCATGAAAACTGACAGCCCAGGTTCGAGACCATGCAATGAGGTGAGCTCCCATTACTTGCCCAGCTCCTGCCCACAACATTCCTTGCACCTTTGGTATAAAGCTATGCTGGTCACATGGCCACAGAAATTATGTTCAAACAACAATGGGTCCTCAGCAGGGGTGAAATCCAGCTGGTTCTGACAGGTTCTGGAGAACCAGTAGCAGAAATTTTGAGTAGTTCAGAGAACCGGCAAATGCCACCTTTGACTGGCCCCAAAGTGGGGTAGGAATAGAGATTTTGCAGTATCCTTCCCCTGCCACGTCCACTAAGCCATGCCCATCAAGCCACACCATGCCCACCAAGCCATGCTCACAGAACCAGTAGTAAAAAAAATTGAATTTCACCACTGGTCTTCGGCCAAGAGATAGAGATGAGCATGGTGCCCTAGAGTCAGACACAATTGACAGTGATACTTTACCTTTTATTTTCCTCAAGTAGGTTTAAAATAATTTTACCTCTAACTGAAATTTTGGGGACTAATGACATATTAAAGCTGGATTTTAGATTAAAATTTGCACATCCAGATTAAAAATAAAAATGACAATGGATCAAAACCAAAGTCATGTAAAATGAAATTCTGGGTTCAAATACATACAATGATCCAAGAATATTCAACTGAAGTCAGAACTCTTCTTGTTGATACTAATGGATAAAACATTACAACAGAATTATGGAGGACTGTTTTGATAATAGAATAGAATTATGGGGCTGGAAAGGACCTTGGAGGTATTCTAGACCAACCCTCTGCCCAAGGCAGAAGACCTTATATAATTCCAGGCAAATGGTTTTCCAATCTTTTCTTGAAAACCCCCAGTGGTGGAGCACTCACAACTCTGGGAAGCTGTTCCATTGATCAATTGTTCTCATTGTCTGGAAATTTCTCCTTGGATCTCTCTTTGACAAGTTTCCATTCATTGATTCTTGTCCTACCCTCACATGCTTTGGAGAATAAGTGAACTTCCCATTCTCTGTAAGGGTAAACCTTGGAAAGAAGGAAATTATACTGTAATTTAGAAGACAATGGATAAAATAGAAATGTACATGTAACTGCTGTTAGGAAGAGTAGAAGCTGCTTCTTGATAACCTTTTCTTTTCTCCATTTCTTTCTTTGGACTTTTTTCACTTATTAATTTTCTTTACTTTCCTTGCTTACCTGTTTCACAATGTGCATATTCATTCTTCTTAGGTGACAGGATTTCCTTCTCCTGCAAGATCAGCATATTTTATATGTGTTCTGGAGAAGTGCTCCCTCTGACCCTCCAGATGATATATTGGGTGTGTGTGCAGAAAGTTTTAGAGAAATGGGAATCATGATTCTTCTTCTACTGACTTAAGAAACCCTTCAATTCAAAGGGCTAATTGAACATATTGCTGACATTTGTCAAACAAACAATTTTGCAAAGCAAAGTAGAGCCATCAAGTCTGCATTGCAAGTTTGACAGTTAGATTGAGCAATCTAAATACAAGATGGCTGACCTCTGATTATTTATTGTGATGTAACTTTTACTGCCTAACACATACAGTTACAGCCGGAAGCATAAGTAAGACAGATGGTACAAAATATGCACGGTTTCTTACAAGTTTTAAAATATTCCAGATATAAATGGTGCCCATCCATTAATATTCACATCACTAAACTAACAAATAGGCCAGGACAAAGGAGATGAACATTATCCATTCTAGAGCTGCAAATGAAGTCTTTTCTTTCTTGCTTGCCTCCTCGTAGGCCTCTCCTTCCTTAGATGTGTAACATTGATAGAAAAGAATATTTGTAGCTCAGCATCGATCGGAGGAGTCCTTGGTGGTCTCTGTGTGGTATGGATATGATGTTATATATGTAGGGTCCCTGGTGCTCTCTGAGCTTGGTTGTTTTCTTGTAGATGTTTCATAACATCATATCCATATATAACATCATATCCATAATTCCTTTTCTAATTCCCTCCCACTTTGTTTCTTTACAAGGTTTTCAACACATTTTGAGGAATTGGCAATTGCTTCATTAGGCCTTACAACTGAAGGGACATAATAATAGTAGAACAGGTAGAATTAGGGGAACATAATAAGTTGGTTTGGCTTACTTGTCTCACTTCTGTAGGAATTGCTTTGCTAAGAATTAGAATTGCATCTGCAATTTGCTTCTACCAGTGATCTAACTTCTATTATCTTGTTTTCTTGTACAACACAGTGCCTGGAGCGGGTTATGTCATGGCTTGGCAGGGTTACATCGGGCAAATACCTGTGATGCTAAGCACCAAGTCCCGCTGTGGCTAAGCACTCATCCCCCCTATTCCTTGCTGCATGGCCAACGCAGGGCTACAAGGAAGGCATGGGCCAGGGGGCCAGAATTGGGTACAAAGCTGATGTCTGAAGGTATAAAAGGACTCCATACTTTCCCTAAGGTGTGGCTATTCCTTACATGCATTGTGTGTATCTTCTGGAAATAGTTTTGGCCAAAAATAAAATCTGTTTCTTTTTGCAAGCCTCGTCTTGAGTCTCACTCTCTTTGGCATCTCAGTAGCTCAGGAAAACCTCTGGGACCTTATAGAACATAGAATAACAAGGTTGGAAGGAATCTTGGAGGTCTTTTAGCCCAACACCCAGGAGACCCCATTCCAGACAAATGGTTGTGAAACATTGTGGACAAATCTTTGTCATTCTTTCTTTTCTCATTCTAAGAGTGTGCTTTGCTGACATGTCTTTATATCCACCTTCCAAAACATTTTGAGAATATATTGCTTATTTGTTTCTGTTGCCTTGTTCATATCTCATCTGCTGACTCAAGGTTGCTGTGGTTACTTACTTCTACTCTATGATTTCCCCAGGCTTGCATGAACCCTTTTAAAAGATTTCTACTTACTACCCACAAACAACCAAGGTGTAGCAAACAGTCTGTCAGTTCTGATCTAATAATGGTCATATTGTAACCCAAGGCGCTGTTTGTCAGAAGTATGACCCAGTGTCAGTTTTCACAGCTTTTTACCACAACGGACCTGTAGAATTTATTAAAGGGTAATTAATTTTAATTGACCTGAAATTTTTAATTATTCTAATTCATTGACTAAATGCAAGCTCTGGAATTTGAGCTTTTTATCTATTATGCAGAACAAGAAATCTCTGCCTGGGTCTAAATCCAAACCATTTCAAACTTTGCACGTCCTGAATCATGAATTTATTCCGATAAATTGACACTCTTTCATTTTAAACCAAAGAATATTTTGTTCTTGTTTGGAATGCCACTTTCTTTCTTGCATGCATCCCTTTTGCATTCGATAACATACCTAGTTTGGTGGGTGACTTTTCTTTCCTAAACCTCTTTTTTAATAGTAGAAAAAACTTTTTAGCAATTAGAGCAGGAATTTTCTCCAAACATGCACCTCCTTTCCCCATCATACATCTGTTCCTTGAAACAAGGTCCCATCTGTCCAAGAGGTGATCCAACACTTCCTGAAGTTATTGCTTAGAAGATAACTCAGGAAGACTCTTCAATTACCATGAATATTAATGCCTGCTCATAATATAAAGCTGGGAAATTGCAGTTGTATACACCACCAGATGGAGAGGTTTCCTTGATTGCCAATCACCTCTTGCTAATACTTGTTTGCTATTTAGCTATTTGGACTTAGGCTATTGCAATTCACTGTTTCCTGGCTCAGAATGGCCCTATTTCCAATGAAGCTCATGCATCTCCGTATGTATCTGATGACCAGGGGCAAGTAGAGAAAGTTATATTGCTGATAAATAATTGCAGCGTCTGCTTGCTTAACATTTGCAGCAAATCAGCAGTGGCATTTGGCAGGGCTGCCTTGAGGTCTGGAGTTGTCAAGCTATATAATGGTTGTAAATATGCTGAGCTGCTAATAATATGAGACCAGGGTGCAGCATATTTAAAAGTGTAAATAGATGAATTCTGAGAGAACTTTTGTTTTGCTTCCTATACATCCGTATGTCTTAGATTGAAGGAACTCATGACATCCTATATAATTCATTAAGCATTCAACATATAGACAGTATCTTACTGCATATATTTTAATACGTGACCTGACAATTGCGCGATAGACATATGCGCGCCGACAAAATAGCGCCGATTAAAACACGATGTCAAAATCGCGCCCACAAATTTGCGAAGATAAAATCGCAACAACAAAAGCACGACGACAAAAGCACGACGACAAAAGCGCGATGACAAGCACAATAAAATCGAAAAAATTACTGTTAGGTTAGGGTTAGGGTTAGGGTTAGGGTTAGGGTTAGGGTTAGGGTTAGGGTTAGGGTTAGGGTTAGGGTTAGGGTTAGGGTTAGGGTTAGGGTTAGGGTTAGGGTTAGGGTTAGGGTTAGGGTTAGGGTTAGGGTTAGGGTTAAATAAAATCAAAAAAATTACTGTTAGTTTGTTGATGACACAATTTTGTTGGATAGGGCCAGTGATGGGTTGCAGGCAGTATGCCCTGGTATGGGGTTACCAGAGCCAGTCCGAAGCACCGGATACCGTTCCAGTATGGTGCTCTGGAGGGCTCACCCGCCTGCCCGTACTCCTTACCAATGTTTAAAGGCTTCCACACTTCCATGATGGTGCACAGCACATACAGCGCCTGTGCGACGCTCCATAGAGCAGCTGGAGCATCGCAGAGGTGCTAAGACGCATGCGTGCACTGCACGTGTCCATGAGGACACCGCCAGCCCTGTTACAACTGTACCTGTTGGAATGGAATTTGCAACCCACCTATGGATAGGGCCCAGTGTTCAAGTCTGTCAAGATTTTTTTGGATCCTGAATTTGTTTTCTGGGGTGTTGGCCAGCTTGGTGCCATCTTTAAATCTGGTGAGTTCCCCTTCTATTCTCTCATCTGAGTCAATAATGAAGATATTGAAGAGTACTGGATGTAAGACAGAACCTTATTGGTACCCCACTGTTTACTTCCCTCCATGTAGATGTAGTACCATTAAGGACTAGTCATTGAATACAGTTTGGTGGCCATATTATAACATATTTGGTGATAGAATGAGATAAATCAGTCATCATTCTTTTTTGTCATCATCATTATAATCATCATCTTTCTGAAAAGTATTGTACTTATGTGTATTATTTCCACTGTAGGGTTTTTGCACAACAAAGTCATTATCTGTGGCTGAGGGCATTTGCAGAGGTTTAAACCCTTTAAACCCACGGGTTTTCTACTATTCTTTGTGTTTCTTCCCTTATTGACTCTCTGTCTCTCAGGTTTTGGTTTTCTTACTTCTTAATCTGATAGCCTGCTTATAAATATTTGCTTTCTTTTCAATTATATGAGTTCTTCACAACTAAGTGGGCAAAATTCATCTTAAGATTTCTTTTTCTATTATTGATTTTGGAATGACTCTGTGAGAGACTTAACACAATAATGTAAACAAACCCAATTCCTCCAGAAAAGAGGGCTCTCTTGTATACATAATGAGGGTTCATCATTTTGACTAATTGCACTGGAAAATAAAAGCTCTTGCTCCATTTAGCAATTTGGTAGACCTCTAACTCTTCAGTGCAAACAATTCCTCAGGGATAGCAGGTGGTCTGCTCTTATACATTTTAATAGGACACCGCTAAAATATTTATTATTTTATTGGATTAGTTTATGTGGCAACCAGCTGGGAATTTGCAATAACTTTTCTTAGTTTTATCCCTTTTCTCAAAGACCTTGGAATAAAATATTGTCTTTCTTTGGACTATACATTGTTAATAAAAAATATTATCTAGGAGATACCAAATAAAAATCCTTCCTCCCACAGTTAACAGGAGAAAAAAGACTATTTTCATTTTTTTTCTTTAAAAGTCTACCTTTACCCTAGTTTTATGATGTAATATGTTCCAGGAAATGAATGGACAATTTGTAAAAGCCATATCTCTTCAACCAGCTGGGAGATGCACTGATATGATTTATGCTGTATACTAAGGATTCTCTAATGGATGTCTTGCATTTGAGGAAGGTGGTCTTGGTATTGGAAGAATGGAACAAAATGAACACCACTTTCATGCTGACATGGGGAATGATCAGAATTCAAGTTTCATAATAGTACAGATTTATAAGTAAAGGTAAAGATTCTCCTTGCACATATGTACTGGTCGTTCCCAACTCTAGGGGGCAGTGCTCATCTCCATTTCAAAGCCGAAGAGCCAGTGCTGTCTGAATATGTCTCTGGAGTTGTATGGCCAGCATGAGTAAATACTGAAGGTGCAGGAAACACTGTTACCTTCCCACCAAAGGTGGTCCCTATTTTTCTACTTGCATTTTTACGTGCTTTCGAACTGCTAGGTTGGCAGAAGCTGGGACAAGTAACAGGAGTTCACTCCGTTATGCAGCACTAGAGATTCAAACTGCCAAACTTTCTGATCAACAAGTTCAGCATATTTGCCACTGAGCCACTATGTTCCTTTTTATATTTATAGAAGCTACTAATTTACTACTAATTTACTAGTAAAGCACCTACTTTACATGCAGAAAGTCCTAAGTTCAAATGTGGCATCTTTTTGGGAGGGAGGGAGGAGAGGAAAATCATATTGTAGATGGCATAAACCAGTGGTTCTCAAACTTTTCTTCATCATGGACCACCATGGACCACCATGGTCCACCATGTCGGCATGGATCATGGCCATGGATCCCCAAGACTTAACTCAAGATTTAAATCATAACATTTCTTCAAGCCTTTGTGGATCAAATTTGCAGATGACACCAAGCTGGCAGGAATAGCCAACACCCCAGAAGATAGGCCCAAGATACAGAAGGATCTTGACAAATTTGAACATTGGGCACTAACTAATAAAATGAAATTCAATGGTGAAAAGAGTAAGATTCTACATTTAGGTAAGAAAAACAAAATGCACAGGTACAGTATAGGTGGTACCTTCCTCAATAGTAGTAACTGTGAGAGGGATCTTGGAGTCCTAGTGGACAACTATTTAAATATGAGCCAGCAGTGTGCAGCAGCTGCCAAAAAAGCCAACACAGTTCTAGGCTACATAAACAGAGGGATAGAATCAAGATCACGTGAAGTGCTAATACCACTTTATAATGCCTTGGTAAGGCCACACTTGGAATACTGTGTTCAGTTTTGGTCGCCACGGTGTAGAAAAGATGTGGACACTCTAGAAAGAGTGCAGAGAAGAGCAACAAAGATAATAAAACATATGAAGAACGGTTGCAGGAACTGGGTCTGTCTAGTTTAATGAAAAGAAGGACTAGGGGAGACATGATAGCAGTGTTCCAATATGTCAGGGGTTGCCACAAAGAAGAGGGAGTCAAACTATTCTCCAAGGCACCTGAGGGTAGAACAAGAAGCAATGGGTGGAAACTAATAAAGGAGAAAAGCAACTTAGAACTGAGGAGAAATTTCCTGACAGTTAGAACAATTAATCAGTGGATTAACTTGCCTCCAGAAGTTGTGAATGTCTCAACACTGTAAGTCTTTAAGAAGATGTTGAGAAGATGTTGGATAGCCATTTGTCTGAAACGGTATAGGGTTTCCTGCCTAGGCAGGGGTTGGACTAGAAGATCTCCAAGTTCCCTTCCAACTCTGGTATTGTATTATATTGTATTGTATTGTATTTTGTATTGTATTGTGTGTTGTATTTTGTGTTGTATTTTGTGTTGTGTTGTGTTTTGTGTTGTGTTGTGTATTGTGTTGTGTCGTATTGTGTTTTGTATTGTATTGTATTGTATTGTGTTTTGTATTGTATTGTATTGTCTTTTGTATTGTATTGTCTTTTGTATTGTCTTTTGTATTGTATTGTCTTTTGTATTGTATTTTGTATTTTGTATTTTGTATTTTGTATTTTGTATTTTGTATTTTGTATTTTGTATTTTGTATTTTGTATTTTGTATTTTGTATTTTGTATTTTGTATTTTGTATTTTGTATTTTGTATTTTGTATTTTGTATTTTGTATTTTGTATTTTGTATTTTGTATTTTGTATTTTGTATTTTGTATTTTGTATTTTGTATTTTGTATTTTGTATTTTGTATTGCACATTGTGTATTGTTCTGTGTATTGTATTCTGTGTAGTGTATTGTTTTGTGTATTGTACTGTGTATTGCATTGTGTATTGTGCTGTGAATTGCACTGTGTATTTTATTATGTGTTGTGCATTGCATTGTGTATTGCATTGTGTATTGCATTGCGAATTGTGCTGGGAACTGTGTTGTGCATTGATTGGTGTATTGTGTTACATATTGTGTGTTGTTCTGTGCATTGTGTATTGCGATATGTATTGCACTGTGTAATATGTGTTGCGTTGTGTATTGCATTGTGTATTGTGCTTTGCGTTGTGTGTTGTGCTGTATATTGTGTGTTGTTTTGTGTACCGTTCTTTGTGTATTGTGTTGTATTGCGTATTGTGCTGGGTATTGTGTTGTGTATTGTATTGCATGTTGTGTATTGTACTGGGTATTGTGTATTATGTATTATATTGTGTTGTATTGTATTGTGAAGTGAAAAGTTTCACTCATCCTAAGAGTGGTTTATTGTTCCTAAATGTCTGTTGCATGCAAGCTTTCAAACCAAAAACATATCGCATATATATGTTATAGCATATTTCATAACTGTGTTTTTGAATCATGGTTTCAGTCATCATATGAGAGCATGTGTGTTTTTAGTTATCTCCTGGTAGCTTCCAAGATTCTCATGGGTAGATCATAGGCATCAGAAATAGGAAATAATTGCCTGGAAATCAAACTCCTTTCCACATAAACATAAATTAATGCAAGTAAAATTCATAACTGAAATTAATATCTGAGAGTTTGATGAAAGAGATAATCTTTTACTATCTTCTTAAAACACCAAGAACCAAATGTACCTTTTTGGGACATGCATTCCACTCTACCTGAGAACACAAAAGAGAACATCCCTTCCCATATAATCAAAAGTCAAATAACTAATGTGATACCTCTCTAGCTGATAGAAAGCACCAAACAGGTTTATAATGAGAAGAGAGCCATTCTCTAATAGAACTGGGCCATCAGTCTTTGGGGCTACAAAGGTGAACAACAGAACCTTAAATTGTGCTTAAGTAATTGGCTGTAAGTAATTGGCAGCCAGTGCATATCTTTGAGGACACACATTAATGATCCCTACACTTTGCATAGATTAGCAGGCTGGCCCTTGAATTTTGCAGTAATGTCAATTTCCAAGAACTGTCCAAGCTAAACTTCATGTAAAAGGCAGGGAAGGACGAATGTGGAATGGTAACAATTTCATTGATTCTATTATAAACAGGACTTTGTTGAAGAAGCATGATGTGCATTCATTTTTGTTTTTACATTCTTCAATGTTCTCAAAAAGGGAGAGGGGAATATCTACATCCAAGGGCCTCCTGCTGAATTAGACATGATTTATTTATTTTGTAAGAGAGGATAATGGGTAAATAAATCTATCACTATAAATCAGGGGTGTCAAACTTGATTGCATTGAGGACCACATCAGAGTTTTAGTTGACCTTGGGGGGGGGGCATGGCCAGCTTGATGTATTTTCTTCAGGCTCCCAATCCTATTTTTCTATAACTAAGACTTCAGATGACTGAAAGAGGAAGCAGAAATTAGAAATGCACCACTGTCCTTGTCATTACTGTACTGGTGGTAGATTTGGTATGAAAACATTAATTCAGATTAAAACTGAATCACTCAACAATTAATTACTTTCTAAAAGAAGCATTTGCATTTCATCTCTACACATGATTTGACCAGTTAATGAAGTGCTGCCACCTCTTCACATGGTTCCCTAAAGCTGAATTTGTCAGCACTTCATATATCACAAGATTATGTGCAGAAGATAAAATTTGACTGGAGCAGCCTTCCATAACTTGGTATACTCTCCAGCTATGAGGAGCAACAACTCCCACCATTGTTCTGAAAGAAACAGGAGAGCAAAGTTTTTTGAGGTTTTTTCCCCAAGAGGTATAAAAGTGAACTTGAGAGTCTTCTTCACTATAACAGTGTAGGCCTGTTCTCTTGACTGACTCTCTGTCCAGTGACTGGTAATAATGGCAACTGTGTATGATCAGGTCATTCATTCATTCAATTTAAATTCAATTTAATTATTTATTAAATTTATATTCTACAGATCTTGCTGTCCAAACTTTGACCTCTGATCAAAGAAAAAAACAAACATAAAAAAGGGAAAATAATATTGGAATGATGTGAGACAGGTAAAGTGACTTCTTCACCATCTGAATTTTGGCCTGAAGCCATTAATGATTTCTCACAAAGCTACTGTCTGTCTGTCTGTCTGTCTGTCTGTCTGTCTGTCTGTCTGTCTATCTATCTATCTATCTATCTATCTATCTATCTATCTATCTATCTATCATCTATCTATCTATCTATCTATCTATCTATCTATCTATCTATCTATCATCTATCACCCATTTATCTATCTTCTATCTATATCTTAAGGGCTTTCTTCCTTTCTTCCATTATTGTTGCAATCTAGTTGCAATCCCTTATGCTTGACATCATAAAATAAACTGTAGGAAAACAAAGGTTGGGTGATTTTGAAAAAAATAACCCTCTTGAACTGGATTTTCAAAATCTATATTTCTAAAAATGTTCATAAAAGAAATATCACCACCATATCTACCGAACAGACACAGAGTATTTTGTATATACTCGATGTATCAAGGCAGAATTATACTCCTGAGAACTCTGAAAAATGCCGTGTAATACAAGTAATAACTAACTTGAAAGTTCACATCAGAAAGAACATTATAACATTTTCTCTATGCTTTTCCAAAACATTTCTCTGCCTGAAGATATTGATTGTGTTCTCTTATGGTAACTGAAGTGAATCAATGTTCTTACTTTCTTCTTAGCTTCTCTGTAGATCTATTGGCTTCTTGAAATCTATAGAAGTACCGGTACTTCCTAATGTGTTACAGTGTTCTTAATTTTATCTGGCCCATGATAGTTATTCAATCAGCACTTTATGAATGTTGTTCTTCAAGGAACCCTTTTTTCTGGCGAGTAACTCCTAAACTGCTGAACGGAATACCCACTGCAATGTTGGTTATACTCTGTGATGCACAATTAGTTTATGTCTATTTCTGGCTGGGCCTGTTGGGATTCATCACTGACCCAATCATATTAATATGTACCTAAGAATAAACCCAAGAATGCAATGCATGTAGGCCAACTGTCTTTTGAGGAATTTAGTTTTAAAGTGGACTGCTCTAAAATGATGATTTGTCTCCTAAGAGGACATCTGCAACCTTGGCCTAGCAAAGCAATACAGGTAATCCTTGGGTTATGGTGACAATTGGAATTGGAATTTCCAGATACTATGGGAAACAATTTGCTTGCAAGTTGCAAACTTATGTAACTGCATCACTTAGCAGTTACAATCCAGACAAGCAGACTGGCAGGTAGGTGTCATGGGCACACAGGTGGGTGGATAGGTGCTGTGGGTGGGCACTATGGAGTGTGGGTCAATTGGTGCTGCACGGTGGTGCTGTGGAGTGTATGCCAGCAGATGCTGTAGGCAGGCACTGCAGAGCACAGGCAAGTGGGTGTTGTAGAAGAGTGCTATAGAGTAAGGGTGGGTGGATGGGTGGGTGAAAAGTGGGTAGGAGCAGGAGTGACTTGCAGAAACAACTTAATTTTGGGTTTCTTCTTCTTCCTCCTCCTCTTCTTTTTTTCTTCTTTCTTCCTTCTTCTTCCTTCTTTTTTCTTCTTCTGCCAGAATTCTCACCAAGCTTGTCAAAATAAAAATTAGCTGGAAATTATACTTAAAAATATCTGTGTGCACTAAATTGCTATACAAGTTGAAGGAATAAGCTCTGCACTCTGCTGAAAAAAGAGCTCCTATTAATCTAAGGATGTGCTGAAGAAATCATGGGGAAAAGGTCAGTCTTACAAAGGGATTGCAGCAGGGACATACAAAAGAAAGAGTGCACAGCTGCAGTCACTTACACTAGGGGTAGATAATCTTTTGTCCTTACATGCCTACTTGGATGATCTGATTTCAGCAGCCCAAGACAACATGATGACTAATAAAAGATCCTTGGAGATGTAGTCCAGCAAGCTATGGATTTTTGTCCCCTCTGTATTTGAAATAAGGTACCTTATATTTAGGAAGGCTACTTGGTAATCATATATTCAATTATGCTGTAAAATATTTATTTTAAATAATAACCATATCTTGTATGGTTATTATTTAATAAAGGGAGAATGTGTTGGAGAAAGACTAGCCGAACCAGGGGAAGGAGTCAAACAGGGACTTAGTCTGGAATCCTTATGTGGGCCCAAGAGGGCAAAGTCTGAGCCTCCTTGAATGCCATTGAGCCTTATCTAGTCTTACCGAGTTGCAAATAGTTAGTCTGAAAAGATTCCTGCATGTAGGCTTAAGCAATAAGAAAGCCAATTGACTTCTGCATATATGGGTCTGGTTGTTTGCACCTGACAGAAGAAAAAAAAAATACTCATTGGACTTCAGTTCATGTTGGTATCCAAATGACCACGAATAACTTAAGGAGATACTTAGGGATGTGTATGCGTGTGTGTGTTCTGTTCCTTATTTTGAATTAATTGGAATGCTAAGGAAGCATTTTGATATTTTCAAATTATGCGTGGGAGGGAATCAAATAAAAGTCAAACATAATGCAAGATCATTTTATTTGAAAAAAAACAAAACAGGCATGTGGGCCAAGTTGGACAGAGGCTAAAAAACTGGGAGAAAAGCCAGTTCCTGTGGCTGACAGGATATGATAATAAACATTTATGAACCTAGACTTGTTTAATACAATATATTAAAATGTATCAAACTGTGAGATTCTAATTCATTTACAGCATGTGCAGTGTTTAGTGGCCATGGATTGTGTAGTCCAGCATGATGAGGAGAATTAGCAGGCCTCCCTTTACATGGTGCTATATTTATTACCAACTGTTATTCACAACAACTACATGGAAATTCTCTCCAAAGAGGCAATCTGCTCTAATATATTGGAGATCAACAGCAAGGGAAAGCTAATAGTTACATGATCTGATCTGCCTGCAAAATTCTGGAAGACCATCCACTTCCCTTTCTCGAGAGACACCTCCCCCTCCAAAAAAAAACCGAGGTTTGGGAGTAAAACTGTAGGATAATCCAATATAGCTTGTTTGTTATGGTCTTCTTGTATGATTTGACTTAAATGCTACAGCAGTTTAGAACTAATTTCCATAATCCTAATAGCAGGCTTAATTTGCAAAAAGCAAACCAGAAATCTGGGCTCATCATAAACAAGTCATAAGGTTGCCAGGAGCAGTAATCACTGATAGCCTTTTCCCAGGATGGGCAAAAACAACTGAAACCAGTCATATATGGATGTGGACCATTAATCATTAACTACCTGTCAGAATATAAGAGATTTTGGTATAACAAAGCTTTAAATTTGCATGCAGATGCAAGCATCTAAGGAATCTAAACATTTAAAGGTCTTAATGTAGCAACACCATTTTTAGTCTTGCATAAAGGCCTAAATACGTTTGGCTCTTTTAATGGATAGCAAGGGGATCAAAGCATTTCTTTCAAAATGCTATTTTGCAAGCTACAATAATAATGCTCTGATCCAGGGGTGGGTTTCAATTTTTTTTACTAACGGTTCTATGGGTGTGGCTAGGTGGGGGGGGCATATTACTAAGTGGACATGGCCTACTTGATGTCACTCACACACATGCAGTCACATGCCCCCACCTTGCCACACTCACAGAACTGCAAATATTTGTTTTGCCAGCTGGGAGGCAGTTTCCCCTTCTGCCATGGCTTTCAGAGGAAGGAGGCAGGGATGCTGACCGGCCCTCACTTCCCTTACTGCTCACCGCTGCTCGGTCCCTTGCCACTTTCCCGGCCAGCCGACCAGCTAAGCAGGGCAAGCAGGGTCCAGGCTGCAGCTGGCGGGGTGGGGGCAGGTAATGCTCCATCCCACAGGGGCGGCAGTGGTGAGTGGTAAGGAAGTGAGCGGTGACGAGTGGTAAGGGAAGTGAGCGGTGGCGAGTGGTAAGGGAAGCGAGCAGTGGCGAGTGGTAAGGGAAGTGAGCGGTGGCGAGTGGTAAGGGAAGCGAGCAGTGGTGAGTGGTAAGAGAAGCGAGCAGTGGCGAGTGGTAAGGGAAGCGAGCGGTGGTGAGTGGTAAGGGAAGTGAGTGGTGGCGAGTGGTAAGGGAAGCGAGCGGTGGTGAGTGGTAAGGGAAGTGAGTGGTGGCGAGTGGCGAGTGGTAAGGGAAGCGAGCAGTGGTGAGTGGTAAGGGAAGTGAGCAGTGACAAGTGGTAAGGGAAGCGAGTGGTGGCAAGTGGTAAGGGAAGCGAGGGGTGGCGAGTGGTAAGGGAAGCGAGCAGTGATGAGTGGTAAGGGAAGCCAGCAGTGGCGAGTGGTAAGGGAAGCCAGCAGTGGCGAGTGGTAAGGGAAGCCAGCAGTGGCGAGTGGTAAGGGAAGCCAGCAGTGGCGAGTGGTAAGGGAAGCGAGCGGTGGCGAGTGGTAAGGGAAACGAGTGGTGGCGAGTGGTAAGGGAAGCGAGCAGTGGCGAGTGGTAAGGGAAGCCAGCAGTGGCGAGTGGTAAGGGAAGCCAGCAGTGGCGAGTGGTAAGGGAAGCCAGCAGTGGCGAGTGGTAAGGGAAGCGAGCAGTGGCGAGTGGTAAGGGAAGCGAGTGGTGGCGAGTGGTAAGGGAAGCGAGCAGTGGCGAGTGGTAAGGGAAGCGAGCAGTGACGAGTGGTAAGGGAAGTAAGCGGTGACGAGTGGTAAGGGAAGTGAGCGGTGGCGAGTGGTAAGGGAAGCGAGCAGTGGCGAGTGGTAAGGGAAGCGAGTGGTGGCGAGTGGTAAGGGAAGCGAGTGGTGGCGAGTGGTAAGGGAAGTAAGCGGTGACGAGTGGTAAGGGAAGTGAGCGGTGGCGAGTGGTAAGGGAAGCGAGCGGTGGCGAGTGGTAAGGGAAGCGAGTGGTGGCGAGTGGTAAGGGAAGCGAGCGGTGGCGAGTGGTAAGGGAAGCGAGCGGTGGCGAGTGGTAAGGGAAGCCAGCGGTGGCGAGTGGTAAGGGAAGCCAGCAGTGGCGAGTGGTAAGGGAAGCCAGCAGTGGCGAGTGGTAAGGGAAGCCAGCAGTGGCGAGTGGTAAGGGAAGCCAGCAGTGGCGAGTGGTAAGGGAAGCGAGCAGTGGCGAGTGGTAAGGGAAGTAAGCGGTGCCGAGTGGTAAGGGAAGCGAGCGGTGGCGAGTGGTAAGGGAAGCGAGCGGTGGCGAGTGGTAAGGGAAGCGAGCGGTGGCGAGTGGTAAGGGAAGCGAGCGGTGGCGAGTGGTAAGGGAAGCGAGCAGTGGCGAGTGGTAAGGGAAGCCAGCAGTGGCGAGTGGTAAGGGAAGCCAGCAGTGGCGAGTGGTAAGGGAAGCCAGCAGTGGCGAGTGGTAAGGGAAGCCAGCAGTGGCGAGTGGTAAGGGAAGCCAGCAGTGGCGATGGTAAGGGAAGCGAGCAGTGGCGAGTGGTAAGGGAAGCGAGCGGTGGCGAGTGGTAAGGGAAGCGAGCAGTGGCGAGTGGTAAAGGAAGCGAGCAGTGATGAGTGGTAAGGGAAGCGAGCAGTGGCGAGTGGTAAGGGAAGCGAGCGGTGGTGAGTGGTAAGGGAAGCGAGCAGTGGCGAGTGGTAAGGGAAGTGAGTGGTGGCGAGTGGTAAGGGAAGCGAGCGGTGGCGAGTGGTAAGGGAAGTGAGCAGTGGCGAGTGGTAAAGGAAGCGAGCAGTGGCGAGTGGTAAGGGAAGCGAGTGCTGGCCAGTGTCCCTGCCTCCTTCCTCCACAAGCGCAGCCCGGGAGAAATCAGAAGGAGAGAAGGAGGAAAAGGCTGTCCCTAGTAGAAGCTCAGCTTTCTCCTGATTTCTCCCCCTGATTTCTCCCCATGGCAAGCAAGGCGGCTCTCAAAGAGAACAAAGTACAGGTGCTTCTTCCAACAGCCGAGGCCTCCACTCCTCTTCCTTCCTCGACTGTTGGAAGAAACTCCTGTGCTTTGTTCTCTTTGACAGCCACCTTGCTTGCCATGGGGGGAAATCAGGGGGAGAGAGGGAGGAGAAGGACACCCTAGCAGAAGCTCGGCTTTCTCC